>NC_064415.1:11880000-12527500 GCF_023375975.1 Astyanax mexicanus | reverse complement strand
ATTTAGAACCTGAACTTTCCAGAACAATGTATTTTAACATCAATATGTAGTATATTTTACATCATAATTGTTGTAATGTGTGGACAATATGGCTTTGTAGAGAAAATTGGAACATTCAGCAAGTAACACTGTAAAAAGTGAAAATCAGAACAAAAAATGTGTTTAACAAAATGATTGATTCAAACATTTATTTTTTAGTTGAATAAATCAATTTTAATTGTTGTTTCCACATAAAATATTTTTGTGGGCAGAAAGGATGAACCACCTCTTACAGTTCATAACACAAACAATAAGCTGTGTAAAGAGTCAATACAGCATTTTGACCTGTTGTTTATGGTATTAAGTTTAATTTAAAATATACAATAGTTTATGGTCATCATCTGAACTACAGGCCCTGTAAATCTGATCGTTTATTTAAAAAAATAATAATAAATGACCAACAACACTGCTGTAATTCTCTATGCTGGATTTTATTAAGATCTTTGGCCCTGTGACACTCAATCCAGACAATTTCCAGATTTGTGATTTTTTTTATAATGTTCCTCACAGTAATCTGACTAACAAAACAAAATACCATATTCTTTTTCAGAAAATAAATAAATAAAAAATAAAAGATGTGCATTACCCATCCTGGCCCTTAGATGGAAGCAACACAATTTACTACTATTTCTTTAAGCCCACTGTCCACAGTTAAGGGAAGATTTACTTTATAGGCTTTTACTTTGAACTTGGCCTTAAAAATACAAAGACATAGTTTAACTGTCCACTAGCCGACACTGTTCTATTATACTGTTATCTGAGCCCGGGGAGAGTCACATGACTGGTGGAACATGCTAAACTCAACTTCAAAGAGATGACTTTTCATATATAACCTAGAAATCAGACTAGTAGTCCAGAGATTTACTGATTTCATCACATGTAAAAGCTTCTTGTTCTGTTCCTCTGCTGCACTGAGGTTTATCCACAGACTGTCAGTGATGTTACAGCAGAGGGACAGAAGAGCATGGTAAAATCTTCAGCTTGTGTCTCTTGAGGAAGGCCATTGTGGATTTTGGGGAGTGTTTCAGTTCATCATCCTGCTGGAGAATCTTTGCTCTTTTTTATCTCCATCTTTAGACTGGAGTTTACAGAGTGATCACAAAGCGTGACCTCACAGAACAGGAGGATTTATCTTCTGAGTGAGGTTCAACACTGTCCAGCATACTCAAGTTTTTATTTAAGGTTTTTAAAGGTTTTGGTAATGTCACTGCAACATCACTTGTGTCAGTGTTTAAATGTTTTGTTTTGGGAATGTTACTTTTATTATTTCCATTCTGTGAGTATTTATCTAGAATAATGTTGGGATACAAACCATTATTATGTCACATGTTTTCAGAACATTTTTGGAACTTTATTTCTGTAATGTAACAGGTTAATCTTTCTGGAATAGCTAATCTGAAGTGAAAGAAGTATGTAGGCTGGTGTGATACAGACATTTTACAGGATTTTAGACAAGGGGAGACATATTGCTTTTGCAGTTGAAAGAGCGTCAGGAATTTGGACCCAGACAACAGTCAATCGTCAGAGTTCATTCCTATAGGTGCTCTGGTGCCCCGCTCATTAAACAGTTTCAAGCCATAAATCAAGTGGTGTAATACGCAATTGACAGGTGCTCTATAGATCGTTAAAACAGGGCCCTTATCGTTGCTTTCAGTGAGTTTGTCAAACTAGGGAAGTAGCCTAGAAGTGCAGATATTACTTTAATTAACCCAGCCTGGAACAAATTGACAATGGAAATCATGAAAAATACTCTCAAATACTGGCCCTGTAAATGCAATGATTTATTTTTATTTTAGTAAATGTCCAAGATCACCACTTAACTTCCATATGTTGGATTGTGCATCATAAGCTATTCAGCCCTCTGACACTTACTGATCACTTCATTCCACTGCCTACAAAGTAAATATAAGACAGAAACACAATTAAAAAAAGGAAATCTCAAGAACTGAAAGAGGAAACACTCAAAACTTGAAAAGCATGTTCTCTAACAACGACCCTGTGACCTACAAGACCTAAACTACTTCCCTAAATAGAGAAGTAAGACTCACTATGCAGCAGAGAATCAATGACCTGCTAATGACCTGAATGAGGTTTGTTGCAAGATTAAGAAGCTAGAGATATTACAGTATTAAAAACAACAAGTAACAATCAGGGGTGTTGCCTGGTTATCTAAAGATCCGGGCAAGCACAGTTTTATAGTGCTGCATATTGTTGATGTCACCACAGAGAACAGTTTAAGGAGAGAGCACGGTGTGATTTGGGACGGGGCCTGTAGGCTCTCAACCTATAGTGCTGCATATTGTTGATGTCACCAGAGAGAACAGTTTGAGGAGACAGGAGGGTGTGATTTGGGACAGGGCCTGTAGACTCTCACCCTATAGTGCTGCATGTTGCTGATGTCACCAGAGAGTACAGTTTGAGAAGTCAGCAGGGTGTGATTTGAGACGGGGCCTGTAGGCTCTCACCCTATAGTGCTGCATGTTGCTGATGTCACCAGAGAGAAAAATTTGAGGAGACAGCAGGGTATGATTTGGGACAGGGCCTGTAGACTCTCACCCTATAGCGCTGCACATTGCTGATGTCACAAGAGAGTACAGTTTGAGAAGACAGCAGGGTGTGATTTGGGACAGGGCCTGTAGACTCTCACCCTATAGCGCTGCACGTTGCTGATGTCACAAGAGAGTACAGTTTGAGAAGACAGCAGGGTGTGATTTGGGACGGGGCCTGTAGACTCTCACCCTATAGTGCTGCATGTTGCTGATGTCACCAGAGAACACAGTGTGAGGAGACAGCAGGGTGTGATTTGGGACGGGTCCTGTAGGCTCTCACCCTACAGTCCTACATGTTGCTGATGTCACCAGAAAGTACAGTTTGAGAAGGCCGCAGGGTGTGATTTGGGACGGGGCCTGTAGGCTCTAACCCTATAACGCTGCATGTTGCTGATGTCACCAGAGAGTACAGTTTGAGGAGACAGCAGGGTGTGATTTGGGACGGGGCTGTAAATGCTTCTGTGCATGGAGAGAAGAGCAGGGAGTGAGCAGCAGTGCTAGAGAAACTATGTGCGTTAAAACAAGCTGATGAACTAAACGTTGCAGAAGATTGGTGGCTTTACTATAAACATTATGTTCGGGGCTCGTTCCGAAACGTTCGGGGCTAAAGCCCCGGAAGCCCGGGCAGACAACGCCCCTGGTAACAATCTCTACTGTCCAAGAAAAGCTTTCTACTAGATTTTAAAGCATTGCTGTGAGAAACTGACTGCATTCAGTGACAAAAGAATTTGTGAGGTCAAAGTATTTGTGTATGATCATAACCAAACCTCATCCCAAACTACATCACCTCATCCCCAACTCCTCCACCTCATCCCAAAAGTACTGGATGGAGTTTCACTGCTCTACAGTTCAATGCTTCTATACCTCTCTACAGGGATTAGACATGCTATGTGTGTGCATTTGTAGATCTGTGTCAACAATGGCTGCACGTTTAAAATGCATTTATTAAAAGTAATGTCCACAAACATTTGGACACAGTGTATGTGTATCTGTCTACCAATATATCCACTGTTTACAGGAGGCTATATGAATGCACAGTGGAAACTAAGCTAAGTAGAGCAGAGCATCAGATCATAGAACACTACCAACAGCAGGCGCTGACCTCATGGTTAATATTCTAATTAAATTTATTTCTGCTAATGTTCTAGTTTCTTTTCTTCTTTCTGTCTGAGTCATAACATCTAGCTGTGGTTTGCCTCTGCTGTGTTTTAGAGGTGTTATTTTGGAGGAGGCTTATTTTATCTCTTCAGTGTATCAGTAACACTCTAACACATACAGAAGTCGTGCACTCATACTGACATCCATCAGACCTTCCATGACCTTTTATAATTACATTGTCATTTAGAGCATTAATTTACAGAAAAATGAGAAATTGGTGAAATAACAAAAACAAGATGCAGAGCTTTCAGACCTCATATAACTTCATATTCATAAAGTTCAGAAATCAATATTTGGTGGAATAACCCTGGTTTTTAATCACAGTTTTCAAGCATCTTGGAATGTTCTCCTCCACCAGTCTTACACACTGCTTTTGGATAACTTTATGCCACTTCTGGTGCAAATATTCTTGCAGTTCAGCTCGGTTTGATGGCTTGTGATCATCCATATTCCTCTTGATTATATTCCAGAGGTTTTCAATTTGGTAAAATCAAAGAAATTCATAATTTTAAAGTGGTTTCTTATTTTTTCCAGAGCTGTGTATTTGGAGGGCAGGTGGATCCAATTGGTAACTTGAAGAGCAGGAATTTTATAGGGTCATGTTATCAGTGGAATCAGGGAAGGTGTGGGGGAATGCTGGGAAGTTGAGTCTTATAAAATTTGGCTAATATATCTTTTAATTCTCCTCTGATAAGTTTCCTCTCCACTGCAAGCTCTCTGGGTGAAGTGCTGGAAACCTCTCCTCAGATATCCAGCGCATGCCTGCTCTACACAGCGTAAAGTCGTACACAGGTCAGAAGATCTTTTCATTCACTCTTTTCTTCTCTTTCATCTTCTCACAGACTTTAGGACACTTAAGGATTGTTTGATTCTTGTGTGAAACACAAGGACTGTTTGCTGCGTTTATGAAGGACACAGAGCTGAAGAACACCATGATGAGAACTTGTTGCTCAGACAGGCTGGATCTGATCATGTCATCAGAACTGGACAACAAACTGTTAACTGGACTCTACTGACGTAATCATATTGATAGATTCTGTCCAATTGCATTAAATCCTGTTGATTTACATGTCATCTGTATGACTGTATAACTGCTTGGAAGAAGTATGTGTTGGTTAAAGGGAGAAGATGCCTCAGGGTCCTCACTCCTTCGACTGTCTCTCTCTCTCACTCTCTCTCTCTGACTTTCTCTGGGTTGTGAATGTGTTGATCTATCGAGATTAAATTACACTATGTGTTGACTTGTTAAAAAAACTTTTACTCTTTTCTAAAATATCTATTAATTTATGTATATTTTATATATCTGTAATGCTGAAACAATTTTCCATTAAACCTGAAGTCATGCTGTGGTAAATTACCCTACACTGGAGTGATTATGTCACTGTAGGGATGGGGTCAGGTAGCCCAGCAGTAGATTAGCAGTGCAATGCTAACTGGCTAACTAAAATCAGGACAGGACTGTGAGACTGGAAACTTTAACAACAGCAAGTCTGTTATAATTATTACTAGACACCTCCTAGTTCTGATTTAATAGGTACTGTTTAATGGTTCTGCTCTGGTGTGCAGCAGTACAGCACGGTACCTAGAAACTAGGGGTGTCACGATTCTCTAAATCCTCGATTCGATTTCATTTTCGATTTGAGGGTCACGATTCGATTCGATTCTCGATTTTCTTGTTTTTTTTTTCTTGTTATTATTTTATGCCTCATAAAATTTAAATAATATATTTATTATTATTATTATTATTATAAATATTATAAATATTATTATTATTTTTTATTAAGATATATATGGTAATGCCATCTAGTGACTTTTTTTGGTAGCAACAGTGTGCACTATTAAAACAAGCAGTTTATCAGAGCTGTGTGTGGATGGCTGGTGAAACTGCTCATTACATGAAGCTGCAGTTCTTCATCCAACCACTAGCAGCAGCAGCACAAGCCCCGCTCTCTTCACTCAGTCACTACTTCAGTACAGCCCAGCCACGGGCTACAGAGCTCAGCTAGTCCGTTTTTACTGTTTCTGTAAACAAATAAAGGTTTTAACCCCACTAACCGGATAATACAGCTCACTACAGTTCATCTTTCAGCCCAAGCAGCTAACAGCAGCAGGTTAGAACAGCCGACACGGAGGCACTGCTCGGATTACATTATAAACAGGTCAGTTAGCGCGCTGCTAACCTCAGGATGTTTATAACTACGGAGTTTAGTGGACACACCACGGCCGCCAGGTAAGTCTTTTAAAGGCTACTGAAGACTATTAAAGGCTATTAGAGTGTAACCCCTGGCTCCCAGGGGTTACAAGAGGTTATTGAAAGCATTATTGGGGGGCAGAAATCAGTACAGGCTGGTTAGATAAGTGATGTGGGTATTGTCTTATAAATATTTACACATAACTTATATCTCTCCTGAAAAGCTTTTATTTTAGTCAGAAACACGCTTGTGTTTACTTTATCTGAGAGAAAGATGTTTTTTTTAATTCAATGGAAAGCAACAGGTGTAGTCAATTATAAGTTTAAGATTTTTAATCCACCTCACTGTGATCTATAGTCAGTGTTCTCAAGTCACACTGACACACGCATTTCAGCGAGTTCACACGCTCTCACCTGCGCGCACCCACCCCTCCGTTAGATACAGATACAAAACCTGCGCGCCCAACCCCCGCCCCCCCTCCCCCGTCCCCCCTCCCCCGTTGGACAGATAAAAACAGTGATCACACTCCCGCCGACTGCGCTCATGCAGTGGCTATCTCTATTTAAATGAATAGGATGCGCTGTGTTGGTGCCGCGCCATTTGCGTAGCGCGCTGCGCTATTTGCGTAGCGCGCGCGGGAGGGATCGTCGATCCTCTTTTTGACTTCGATACTCGAGATCGTGACCTCCTTTCGATTCGATTTCGATAAAATATCGAGATCGTGACACCCCTACTAGAAACCACATCAACTAAACTTATACATCAGCAGTAAAAAAACTCAGAAGGGGGTAAGAACAGACTTGTAGGACAGACTGTCCAGAACAGTCATAGATAGTTTAACACTGGTTAAATATTTTTCTCCTTCTCTCTCTCTTTGGTGGGGTATTGCCCAATTGCCCTAATGAAGAAATCTTCACTGATGGCCGTCACATCGTGAGACCTGTCCCAGACAGAAAAAGGGTGTGAAAAATGAGTGTGAATCTCTAAAACTCCTTGCTGAGTATCTTTCATGTTGCATCACACATGCATTACACACTGCTTAGTGCATGTGTAGTTACTCTGTATGTATGTTTATACCATGTCAGTGTCGCTGCAGCGCTGAGAATGATCCACCACTCAACCAATAGCAGCTCTGTGGTGACCCTGTGGTTTCCTGACCATTAAAGAACAGGGTGAAAGAGTACAGAGAAACAGAAGGACTACAGTCTGTATAGAGCTACTAAGTGCTCCTATTTGCTGATAGAGCTGATGAAATATTGTGACTTAACTGTGTATGAGAAAGTAATGACAGTGTGGAAAATGAAGAAAAAACAGGTCCATCTTGCAACAAACTTTTAGCAATTCCGTCTTACACCTGCACTTTTTGTTTTTACGCTGTTGGACACATGGGTTCATTGTGATCAGGATGTTGTGGCCAGGAGGTGTTAAGGTAGGCCTGCTTTGTACGGCCATGGCAGTTTGTGTTTGTGTGTGTGTGTGTGTGTGTGTAGATGTTTCTTTTAAGGGAGGAAAAGTGTTTGCGGTTCATGGTTTGCATTTTCTATCCTCCAAAACATTCAATTGAACCAATCTAAAAACACAGTTCAGTATTGTTGGACAATCTTAAATAAAGAGACCTAAAAGAAAACTAAACTGTGTCCATTATAAGTTTATATGTTTCTCACTCTATATATGCCCCTCCCCTCTCTCTCTCTCTCTCTCTCTCTCAGATGAATGCTCTGACTGAGAAAAGGGAAGTGATAAGTGTATAGAACAGCGTGTACCTCAGTCTGTCAGTCAGTCAGTCAGTAATTAGTGGGACAGTATGGAGTTGAGTTCACTCTCTGTAATACTCTGTGAGTAAATCTTTTCTTTATATCTTCATATATAGAGAAAGTGCTGCTGTATGAAGATGCTTTATTATTATTATTGTTATTATTATTATTTTTATTTATTTATTTATTTATTATTATTATTATTATTATTATTATTATTATTATTATTATTATTATTATTATTATTATTATTACACTGTGCTCTAAAGTGAGGTATTGGTGTTGATGGTCTGCTGTTGTCCTGAGTGTGAAAGCTGCTGTGTGATTGTATCTGTTTACTGGTGTTTTGATCAGTGTGTGAAGTGTATGATGTTACTGCAGTGTTTCTGAACTCTGATTGGGTGTTAGTAACAGTAGAGCTTCATCAGTGCTGCTGTCAGAGCCGGTCCGGCCTTTCCTGGAGCCCTGAGCTTAATCTAATCCTGATCAGAGCCTCCAGCCTGAACTCTGTGAGATAGCTAACTCTCCACTACTAGTGTTTCTTTTGTGGGTTTTTATCATTTACTAATTAAATAATTAAATAATTTAGTAAAATATGTGCTGTGCGTCTATATTGCTCAGTATGCACAGCTAGTGAAAATTCATTAGTATAAATTATTGTCTATCTTAAGTTCAGATGTAACTAAACTTAAGAGACTGGATAACTATTGCCCTGTTTTAAAATGATATATAAGGAGTGTAATAATCACCCATCGCTTCTATATACTGTCTCTGCACTGCTCCTCACTGAGTTCACATATATTCATGCATATAAAACACATTTAATGTCCAGTAAGATGTAGAATTTAAGGTGGAATAACTATAATTGTAAGAAACCTAGTTGAAGCACTGAACTTAAATTTAACTCCTTTACAATTTAAGGTGGAAGCAGATGGTGAACACTAATTCTATGACATATGCAGCGTTTAAGGTGGAACAGACAAAAAAGAAGCTCACATAGCTGTTTATCCTGCAGCTTGCAGCTTTGTGTCACCTTAAATGGTGCTTGCCTTTTTAAGGTGGAATGAAAATGTTGTATAAGCAGGCATTACTGATTGCGTGAATATAGCAGCAGCATTTAAGGTGGAACTAAAACTTTGAAGAAATCAATTTAGCACCCAGATGTAAATTATTTTAATTTTAAAGGTGAAATAGAAAATTAAATATCTTTAATAGTGTATGGGTGTATTTAGGGCAGTTTAAACTAGTAATATAAAGTATAAAACTATCAGTATATGTTCACTTTTTACTTTCCTGCTTCAGAATTTGGTTTGTGTGGTGCTTTTAAGTTTGTTTGTGTGTGGGGGAGCAGGTTATGTCTACTGATGTTCCTTCAGTTTCTGCAGTTTTTCCACTTTTCATTTCCTGAGGAATAGTTTTTATTGAACTCTCCATTTTGACTAGTAATGAACTTACACGGGAGGTGCAGCTTTTAGAGTCTGGCTTTTCAATAAGCAAATTAGGTCAATAAAAAATTATTACCATTTCCAGATCAAATAAATATTTGATCTGGACTTGTTTTTAATGATTAGGATATTTTATTGAGAATAATGTTTATAAAACAGATCTGTGATTGTTAAAACCTTTACATTAAGTGAGGTCTGATTAAAACCACTCATCTCCATTACAGTTCTGGTTCTTCTGCAAACATCAGATTTATTTGTGTAAGGCTTTTTTTTTTTAAAACACTTTTGGTTTAAATAAGCTTTGTATGTGTGTTTGTACAAGCATGCGAACAGAGAGGCAATTATTTAAGTGAGACATTGCATGCATGGCTTCAGACTACTGGAAAAAAATGTGTTTAAGTTTATTTTGCTGTAGCGCTTTTGTTTGTTTCTGTAAATGTCTTCAAAATTCACAAAAATGTAGCATTCTAACACAAGATAGATAAATTAAATATTATATTCCATTATTTTATTTTATAGCCAACATTTTATATACACCAGGTTGTTGAGTTTAATCCACATCTATATTATAAAGGGTTTGTTATCCATATATATTATTTATACTCTTAGTTTTATACATAAGCATGTGTTGAAAAAGAGTTTAAAAAGTTTCCTGATTTACATATTTCAACTACAAATTTCAGATAATCTGAAATGTGATATTTAATATAAAAAAACTAAAACAATAAAAAAACACTTAAAATTCCCAGTTAAAAATAATGCTTGAGTTCCACTAAATATATCAACAATAAACAGAACTGAAAATAAAATAACACTGCTGTTCTCATAAATGCCCTGCTAACGCCTTCACAGCCTGACCGAGCAGTTCAGCTTCCTCTTTTCTTCTCGTCTTTAATCAAAATACGACAGTATAAAGGTTATGATGTCATTGATGTCAAAGACGGCTTTCTTAAGGGGGTGGAGTTTTTTTCAAACTGACAGAGTGGACAATTAATGATTGGACACTATATTTTTACAAAGTATAATATTACTGTGGACATGGATAGATCAAGAGAGTGTGTGTAGAGATGAGGTTAGTGTGTGTAGAGATCAGGAGAGTGTATAGAGATCAGAAGAGAGTGTGTAGAGATCAGGAGAGTGTGTGTGTAGAGATCAGGAGAGTGTGTGTAGAGATCAGGAGAGTGTGTGTAGAGATCAGGAGAGTGTGTGTGTAGAGATCAGGAGAGAGTGTGTAGAGATCAGGAGAGAGTGTGTAGAGATCAGGAGAGTGTGTGTAGAGATCAGGAGAGAGTGTGTGTAGAGATCAGGAGAGTGTGTGTGTAGAGATCAGGAGAGAGTGTGTAGAGATCAGGAGAGTGTGTGTGTAGTGATCAGGAGAGAGTGTGTAAAGATCAGGAGAGAGTGTGTAGAGATCAGGAGTGAGTGTGTAGAGATCAGGAGTGTGTGGGTGTAGAGATCAGGGGAGTGTGTGTAGAGATCAGGAGAGTGGGTGTAGAGATCAGGAGAGTGTGTGTAGAGATCAGGAGAGTGTGTGTAAAGATCAGGAGAGTGTGTGTAGAGATCAGGAGAGTGTGTGTAGAGATCAGGAGAGAGTGTGTAGAGATCAGGAGAGTGTGTGTAGAGATCAGGAGAGTGTGTGTAGAGATCAGGAGAGTGTGTAGAGATCAGGAGAGAGTGTGTAGAGATCAGGATAGTGTGTGTAGAGTTCAGGAGAGTGTGTAGAGATCAGGAGAGTGTGTAGAGATCAGGAGAGCGTGTGTAGAGATCAGGAGAGAGTGTGTAGAGATCAGGAGAGTGTGTGTAGAGATCAGGAGAGTGTGTGTAGAGATCAGGAGAGTGTGTGTAGAGATCAGGAGAGAGTGTGTAGAGATCAGGAGAGAGTGTGTAGAGATCAGGAGAGTGTGTGTAGAGATCAGGAGAGTGTGTGTAGAGATCAGGAGAGTGTGTGTAGAGATCAGGAGAGAGAGTGTGTAGAGATCAGGAGAGTGTGTGTAGAGATCAGGAGAGTGTGTGTAGAGATCAGGAGAGAGTGTGTAGAGATCAGGAGTGATTTTGTCAGTAGTGGAGACACTTTTAGACTCATTAATTCTAATATTTAAAATTTATAATAATTTCCTCTGTTTTTTTCTTCAGTGCTGACTGCACGTTTCCTCCATGGACAAACTGATGGTAAATTATTCAGATATTTCATTTTTCAAATTTACTGATTTTCCCTGATTTATATTTATTACAGTTATTGATACTTTATTTACATTTTTCTCTTAGTCTACATATGATACATAATATTATATCATACATCAGACAACAATCACAGGTGTTAAATGGAGCACATAATTAATAGTTTAACTCCAGTATCACTACCGATGTTTAGTTTGTGTTTTTATTAATATAATTGACTCTAATAAGCTCTTCTGTTGTCTTTGTTTTGTAGATTTACCCACACCTACACTGACTGTAGATCCAGACAGTACTGTGTTCACTGGAGAGTCAGTCACTCTGAAGTGTGAGATTACTGGTAATGATGGAAGGAGTTATCAGTGGTATAAGAAGAATAATGGGGGTAGATGGTCTGCAGTGTATCAGTCTGGTTTTTACACTGTAAACAGCAACACTCTCACTATCAGAGAAGATGCTGTGATTAATGGAGATCAGTACCGGTGTAGAGGAGAACGAAGTAACCGTCCATCATCACAGTACAGTAACTCTGTTCCACTCACTGTAAAAGGTGAGCTCATTTACATGATTTTAATACATTTTATACTGGTAACAGTAATATCATCTATATTTAATCTGACTTTGTCAGTATGTTACAGATCTTAGTAATTCCTCATCCATGAAGTGTTCAGTGTTTTAGAAAGAAACACAGTTAAATTACTGTCAAATATATGGATGTTTATATATAGAATTTGAGCACGTCAGACATATTGGTATGTTAATGTGAAATATTTACTTTTTTCACAGCTTATGAATATGAATATAAAATGAAAATGTTGGTTTAGTGGTAAAAAAATATATATTTTTTAATTTAGTGTTTATTGTTTCGGTAAGTGTGAAATTGTGTTATGTGTGCTTTGTGATGAATATTATTTAAATAGTTATTATATTTATTTTATTTACACAGAGACACCAAAACCTGAGGTGACCATAAATCCTGCTAATCAGGTGTTCAGTGGAGAGAGCGTCACTCTCAGATGTGATTTACAGGGAGGAGGAGGAGGGTTTGAGTGGACGTACAGCTGGTATAAGAAAGGAAACCCAGTTTCTCCATCCAGCTCAACACAGGATTATATAATCAGCTCTGTTTCAGACTCTTACAGTGGTGATTACACCTGCAGAGGAACAGTGAGAGAAACCCAACGCCACTCACAAACCAGTGCTGCTGTTAGACTGACTGTATCAGGTGAGTGTGATCATCTCTATAATCTTCATTAATCTCACTATCACATCTTTACAGAGCAAAATAGATCAGAGTTTGTTTTTATTTTTTTAATTGCCTCAAAATAAGCACTGCTATTCCTTTGTTCTGGAGACACAGAATGTTTTAGAAAGAAACAATGAGATTCAAGTATAGAAGTTAATGTAGAGTTTTAGCACTGCAGAGATGTCAGTATGTTAATGTTCCCTATGAAATATTTACTGTTCTCACAGATTTACCCAGAGCTACACTGTCTGTAGATCCAGACAGTACTGTGTTCACTGGAGAGTCAGTCACTCTGAAGTGTGAGATTACTGGTTATGATGGATGGAGATATCAGTGGTATACAGGCAGCAGTCGGATTACAACATTTACATATAAGAAACACACCTTCACCATCAGTTCAGCAGCAGATCAGATTCAGTTCTGGTGTAGAGGAGAGAGAGATAACAGACCCACATCATCACAGAACAGTAATACAGTTACTCTCACAGTGAGAGGTAAGTTTACTGATTTTATAATTGGGAGAGAGGAAAGTGTGTTATGTATGATTAGTATCACAGAAACCATGTGATAAAATATCCGGGTTAAATCAACACACATTAAACAGGTTACTTTAAAAAATCTGTAAAAAAAAAAAAAAAAAATACTATAATTAACTCTTTACTTAGTTAGACAATGCTCCTGTTTGGCATGTAGTGTTATAGCTTAGGCATCTGTGTGTTAAGTTTTGACAAAATTAAATTAGATTTTTACCACTGCAGCCTATTATTATTGTTTTATTAGAGACGTGTGAGAAACACATGGTTATAAAGTCAGTAACTGTATTGATTATAAGAGTTCATATTAAAATTTGTAATTAAATCACTATAACGCACTGTACTTTATACCACACTACCCAACACTGACTATGAGTGTCTCTCTATTCTCTCCTCTTTTCATACAGATTTACCTACAGCTATATTTAAACTGACATTGTCAATATGTTACAGATCTTAGTGATTCCTCATCAAATAAGCTTTCAGTGTTTTAGAAAGAAACACAATTAAATTACTTTAAAATGTAGTTTCACAGCTTTACCCAGTTTCTGAATATGACTGTTAAATATAAATGTTGGTTTAATGGTTTATAATCAATTTTCTACATTTTCTTCTGTTTATGAATTCATATCTATGTAAGTGTTTTTCAGCTGAGTACAGTTATTCCTACACAGTTAATGTTTCAACATTTCTACACCCATGATGAATTTACTCAGAGTTTATTTAATCTGAGAGTAAATCAATAAAAACAACAATAATAAATCAACACCCACAGAACACCTGAAAACAGTGATCTCAGACAAACACTGTAGGAGCATAAATCTCCAGTGTAGTGGGTATTATGTCAGAATTCAAAATAATATGACATAATTTGAAGACATTGTTCTTTAATTTGGCGGTTATTATGAGAAGATGATCAGAAATTATCCAAAACGACTTTAAATTAAATCTCTTTACATTAATCACCAATGAAAGATAAGATTTTTTTTCTATGTAACAAGTTGCATAGTTTTGGAGATTTTATTATGACACTGATGTTATAAAACATATAAAATGATCTGTTTTATATGAAGTATTTATTGTGTCAGTATGTGTGAAATTGTGTTATATGTGTTGTGTGATGAATATAATTCAAGTGATATTTTAATGTGAAAGAAATGTAATCAGAATGATTTCTTCTAAATATATTTATCTTTTTACACAGAGAGACCAACAGCTGGGGTGACCATAAATCCTGCTAATCAGGTGTTTAGAGGAGAGAGCGTCACTCTCAGATGTGATTTACAGGGAGGAGGAGGCTTTGAGTGGACGTACAGCTGGTATAAAGGAAACCCAGATTCTCCATTCAGCTCAACACAGGATTATATAATCAGTCCTGTTTCAGACTCTCACCATGGTGAATACACCTGCAGAGGAACAGTGATAGGAACTTCACGCTACTCACACACCAGTACTGCTGTTAGACTGACTGTATCAGGTGAGTGTGATCATCTCTACAGTCCTCATTAACCTCACCATTTCATCTCTACAGAGAAGAACAGATCAGGCTTTATGTTTTTATTGATAAAATTAACTCTAAATAAGCACTGATGTTCCCTTTGTTCTGTAGATTTACCCAGTGTTTTAAAAAGAAACACAATGAGTTTTAAGTTTACTTTCATTACTATAATTATGAAAATGTATAGAGGTTCATGTAGAGTTTTAGCATTGCAGAGATGTTAGTATGTTAATGTTCTCTATGAAATATTTACTGTTCTTACAGATTTACCTACAGCTTCAATGACTGTAGAGCCCAGATGGAGTACTGTGTTCACTGGAGAGTCAGTCACTCTGAAATGTGAGATTACTGGTCATGGTGGATGGAGATATCACTGGTATGAAGGCTTCACTTATATTACAACATCTACAGATAAGAAACACACCTTCACCAGCAGTTCAGCAGCAGATCAGATTCAGTTCTGGTGTAGAGGAGGGAGAGATAACAGACCCACATCATCACAGAACAGTAATAAAGTTACTCTTACAGTGAGAGGTAAGTTTACTGATATTATAATTTGGTGAGAGGAAAGTGTGTTATGTATGATTAGTATCACAGAAACCATGTGATAAAATATCTGGGTTAAATCAACACATATTAAACAGGTTACTTTAAAAAAATATGTAAAAAAAAAAATACTATAATTGACTCTTTACATACCCAGACTACGCTCCTGTTTGGCATGTTGTGTACCCAGGCTAATGTGCGAGAGCCTTAGGCAGCTGTGGGTTATGTTTTGACAAAATTAAAATTGTATCTTTACCACTGCAGCTTATTAATATTGTTTTATTAAAGAGGTGTGAGAAACACATTGTTATGAAGTGAGTAACTGTATTGTGATAAGAGTTTATATTATATTTTGTAATTACATTTTTATAACACACTGTACTTATGAAGTAATATCTATGTAAGTGTTTAACTGTGTAGGAATAAGTGCACTCAGCAGAAAATGTTTCAGGAATAACTATGTACAACATTTCTACACACATGATGGATTTACTCAGAGTTTATTTAATCTGAGAGTAAATCTCCAGTGTAGAGGGTTTTATGTCAGAATTAAAAATATGACGTAATTTGAAGACATTGTTCTTTAATTTGGCTTTTATGATGAGCAGACCATCAGAAATGCTCCAAAATGACTTTAAATTACATCTCTTTACATTAACCACCAATGAAAGATAAGATTTTATTCTGTGTATAAAGTTGCCATTTTGAAGATTTTTTATGACACTGATGTTGTAAAACATATAAAATGATGTTTTATATGAAGTATTTATTGTGTCAGTATGTGTGAAATTGTGTTATATGTGCTGTGTGATAAATATAATTTAAATGGTATTTAAATGTGAAAGAAACAATCAGAATTATTTTTTCTAAATATATTTATTTTTTACACAGACAGACCAACAGCTGTGTTGACCATAAAGCCTGATAATCAGGTGTTTAGAGGAGAGAGCGTCACTCTCAGATGTGATTTACAGGGAGGAGGAGGCTTTGAGTGGACGTACAGCTGGTATAAAGGAAACCCAGATTCTCCATTCAGCTCAACACAGGAGTATATAATCAGCTCTGTTTCAGACTCTCACAGTGGTGAATACACCTGCAGAGGAACAGTGATAGGAACTTCACGCTACTCACACACCAGTACTGCTGTTAGACTGACTGTATCAGGTGAGTGTGATCATCTCTACAGTCCTCATTAACCTCACCATTTCATCTCTACAGATCAGGGTTTATGTTTTTATTGATATAATTAACTCTAAATAAGCACTGCTGTTCCCTTTGTTCTATAAATTTACCCAGAGTGTTTTTAGAAAGAAATACAGTGAGGTTCAAGTTTACTTTCATTACTATAATTATGAAACTGTATAGAGGTTTATGTAGTTTAGTTTGAGCACTGCGGAGATATTAGTATGTTAATATTATAAAATATTTACTGTTCTCACAGATTTGCCCTCTGCTTCACTGACTGTAGATCCAGACAGCACTGTGTTCACGTTTTTAGAGTTTTAGAAGGAAACACAAATAAATTACTTTCAAATGTTGTTTATACAGTCATATGAAAAAGTTTGGACACCCCTATTAATCATAATCATTAGTTCTAAATATTTGGGTGTTTACAACAGCCATTTCAGTTTGATATATCTAATAACTGATGGACACAGTAATGTTTCAGGATTAAAATGAGGTTTATTGTACTAACAGAAAATGTGCAATATGCATTAAACCAAAATTTGACCTGTGCAAAAGTATGGGCACCCTTATCATTTTATTGATTTGAATAATCCTAACTACTTTTTACTGACTTACTGAATCACAAAATTAGTTTGTTAACCTCATTGAGCTTTGAACTTCTTAGCCAGGTGTATCCAATCATGAGAAAAGGTATTTAAGGTGGCCAATTGCAAGTTGTTCTCCTATTTGAATCTCCTCTGAAGAGTTGCCAATGATGTTCCTTCTTGAAAGATTGCTCTTCCTCGTCCTCTTACTCTGACTCTTCCTGTTGCTCCATAATCTTGCCTAACACCCATATAAGTTACTTGAGGCCTCTTTTATACCCTGACAAATGATAGAAACGTTTTTCTAATTAAGTTTACATAGGTGCAACTTGTATGAGACTTCTTGGTAATTAGGGTTTTGTATTTGAGGGGCAGTGATTGTTAGGTGACCAAGGTTTTCTAAATGATGCAATTTGTGTTTAGCGATTTGTAAAGCTGTGATTTAGAATGATATTTGAGTGAAAACATGTGGAATTGTGTTTAGAGTTTAGCAGTTTGGAGTCACAATGTTAACACATGAGCTTCATGTTTTTGGATTTGTGTGCATAGTTCCACATTTTGTGTGTTTACAATGTGGAAAAACTAAGATTAATAGGGGTGCCCAAACTTTTTCATATGACTGTATATAGAATTTAAGTAAATCAGAGATATTTGTATGTTAATATTCTATATTAAATATTTACTGTTTTTACAGCTTCACCCAGAGTTTCTGAACATGACTATTACAGTTTTTTTCAACTGTTTACACACTAAATCTTTGCTTGTCACACAATTTTCTAAACATGCCCTTCAAACACCATAACCCCACACCAAATCTACAAAACTATACACTAAATCTCAGTGTCTGACTCAGTTTTCAATTTCCAAACACACATCAAAATGCCACACTAAATCACCAGTGCTTCATTCCCACCCCTCACATGTGTAAGCACTCATTACTTTATTGAACACCAACAAATCATTGGCTAAGTATAGGCCTATAAATAGGTCACATGTCAAGATGTCTGTTTTGAACCATGAATGACAACGAAGAGAGTATTTCACCTTCTCTCTGCACTTTTGTATGGAAATAAACATAGAATCCCATGAATGAAAGAAGAGCTTTAGGTTTTGATCAACAGTGTGTACATGATGAATCCAAAATGTCATATTATGACAAAGGTGTTGGCAGTGTGAGGTCAGTGCTTGCTTTTGAGATGTGTTGATGACATTTTGAATGTTGTGTGTCATTTTGCTAGAGATTTGGGACATTTAGCAATTTGCGTGAGCAATTGTGGGTTTTGTGTGTAGAGTTTAGAAAAATAGACACAGAGCTTTGAAAATGTGTGTAAACAGTTGTAAAAAACTGTAAATATAAATGTTTAGTGGTTTATAGAGCTGGGCGATATGGCCAATCGTTTTTAATCATTTTTCCCTATACTAAAACTACAGATGACAAAGAATTGGGTGAAAAACTAGTTTTTAATTATTTAGTTTTTACTTAAATTTTCCCTCTGTGGTTAAAGTGCAACCAGAAACAAGCAAAAAATTGCAAACAGTGAGAACACCCAGTAACTTTTAGAAAGCTTTCTCCAACGCAGTTTACTTACTGACACAATTCACCCTCAAACTAAAAAAAATAATTAAATAAACATGACCCCTAAAAACAAATATAAACAAATAAAATTATGCCCTTTTTGATAAAAGTGACTAAGAGAAAACAAGTACATTTGAATATGCTACTAAGTAAAGACCTTTCCCCATTGGGCTTGACTTGCAAAAGAATGCTTTTGAATACGTGTCAGTGTTATATAAAGTGAGTTGTTCTTTTCCCCTAAATATGCACAAAATCATAAACTGTGGTGCATACAGAACCTGGTACACAGTTGGAAGATGTGTCAGGGACAGTTGCTTGTTTTACTTTAAATGGTGAGCTAGTGCTGCTGCTGCTTTCAGCACTTCTCCCACTCCGCTGCACGCTTCTATTTAAGGTGTTGAAATTTGTCATGCTGCTTCCTTTAGAAACAATTGGTTTTAAACACAGCTTAGAGGGAGGACTTGTTTGATTTATGGCTGACGCCACAAAACCGAACCGACTCCAGATCACGGAGCTAGTTGCTCCTTTCTTGGCCACAAACTTCAGTCATGTAGAGTGTGTGTTATGGGGGCGCGTGAAGTACGAGATCCCACAGGGAATGTCATATTTTTTAGAATGTTATGATGAATGGACCAGTAGAAATGCTTCAAATGACTTTGAATATTAAGAATATTAAGATGTAAATACAGTATTACCTGTGTGATATTTGAACTGCATGTTGTAGAGGTAGAATCAGTTCTGGTGTAAAAGTAAGAAATAATCTGAGTCTTCATCTGTTCTTCAACTGCAGAAACACCTAAACCTGAACTCACATCAAGTCTTAACGGAGCTGCACTGATAGGAAACCCAGTGACTCTGTACTGTAGTCTGGACCAGTCTGCTGGATGGAGGTTCTACTGGTTCAAACACACACAGACCCCTGAGAGTGAGACCACCACTGATACACACTCCTACACCATCAGACCAGTTAGTGTCTCTGATGGAGGTCAGTACTGGTGCAGAGCTGGGAGAGGAGATCCAGTCTACTACACTCACTACAGTGATGCACTCTGGGTAAATGTTACTGGTGAGTAAGAGACTGTCTGATACTGATCTGAATCTGGATTAGAGGATACAAAGCACTTGCGGACAGAATCAGCATTACGAACAGTACAGTGATGTGAGAGAATGCTGCCTGTCTTTGAATTTAGATTCTTTTAGGAGGATCGGATTAGGCTGAATACAAGCTGACCCAGTTATTTTTCCCTATTTAAAGGCTTCATCTTCATAATGAAGATTTTGGTCCTTATTTTAGCGAGCTGTAGCGCACCAATTAGGCATTGCACAATTGGATTAAGGGCTTCTCCGTGTGTCTTTGGTATCGTGAGGGCACAACAAAAGGCGTGTACTAATTCTCTTAATCAGTGTGCTAGTTGCCAGTCCTTTTAAGAGGCAGGTCCGCTCTGACTTTGGCACGTTTGTATCTTAACAGCGCAGCACTTTGTGTGTCTCAGCAGAGAATATTGACCTGAAGGTACAGCAGCAGCTCATTTAAAGGAACAGAAATGTATTTTACTTCTTTATTTTGTATGTTGTTGGGTTTAAAGTTGGGGTTACGCTCTGCAGCGTATCCTTGTGTGTGTTTATGGAGCAGGGGTGTATGCACTAAGTGCGCTGGGCACTGATGGACTCTGATGATTGACTGTTGTCTAGGTTCATTTCAGTCAGTAGAGCTCCTGTGTTTTCCGCCAACAAAACAGCAACAAACTCGAAATGAACCTGAACAGAACTCACTTCCAGACCACCACTCCCATCAGTTTAGATTAATTCCTAATTTCTGATGTTATTTTAACATGGCGGCTGTTGACAGGGTGTAAGATAGCAAAGCATATTGTGATGCACTCTGTGCATGATAGGGCACTATGTCTATTATGGTGTTGTAATGAATGTAAAGTATATTTTAGACAGCATGCTAAAGAACCATGAATGTATCTGCTGCATGTTTCAGATTCATCTCTTCCAGTAACTCTGATCGTCAGTCCCAGCAGATCTCAACACTTTACTACTGACACTCTCTCACTGATCTGTGAGGAAAAGAGTAACTCTACTGGATGGAGAGTGAGACGATACTCACACAGTGAGAGTAAGGTGTCAGATTGTTCATCAGGCTGGGGATCAGTTACAGGATCTACATGCAACATCAGCTCCCTCTCCACATCCCACACTGGAGTGTACTGGTGTGAGTCTGAATCTGGAGGGAGCAGCAATCCTGTTAACATCACAGTGCACAGTGAGTCTGCACTGCTCTTACTACATTATATTATATTCATATACTCACTAACAGGAGTTTAGTAACAGTGGAACAAAGATATAATTCCTTAAATTCCTCAGAGAGGAGTGTCTCCTATTTATGACTGTTTAAAATGTCTGTGTTATAATAAACACTGTACTATCCACCCTTTCTATTTTATACAGATGGTTCTGTAATTCTGGAGAATCCTGTTCATCCTGTAACTGAGGGAGATCATCTGACTCTACGCTGTTTATATCGTGATCCAAAGTCCTCAGATCTCACAGCTGATTTCTATAAAGATGGATTATTACTCCAGAACCAGACTACAGGAGAGATGATCATCCCTACTGTCTCAAAGTCAGATGAAGGTCTCTACCACTGTAAAATCCCAGAGAAAGGAGAGTCTCCACAGAGCTGGATCTCAGTCAGAGGTGAGAAACTGTTTCATATTGTTTAATCATTAAAGCAAAACTTAATTTAAGTTGTAAATTATTTTAATGTAATTCATGTCCCATTATGTCTTTAGGTCGTTATATTGGTGCAAGTGTGGCATTGGGGCCATCTCTGGGTCTATCCCTATTATTCCTCATAATACTGGGCCTGATTTGTTACTACAAGATTAAGAAAGGTTAGAAAATATTTTTGTATGATTAATGTATGGAAGCTGTGAAGTCTATGATTTCTACTGAAGACAATAAATGTAAAGTTTTTAATTTTGAAAAGGAATTAATGAATCTCCAAATCAAGGTGAAAAAAAAAATAAAATAAAAAGTTTCCAACATATACTTTTTGGAAGGAGGGAAGAGACCACTTCAGTTTCTAAATCAGTTTCTCTTATTTTGCTATTTATAGATATATGTTGAGCAAAATGAACATTGTGGTTTTATACTATAAACTGCAGAGATTTCTCCCAAATTACAAATAAAAATGTAGTCATTTAGAGCATTTATTTGCAGAAAATAAGAAATAGCTGAAATTACATAAATCAGAAATTAATATTTGGTGGAATAATTTAATTCACAGTTTTCATGTATCTTGGCATGTTCTCCTCCACCAGTCTTACACACTGCTTTAAGATTTAACTTTAAATTAACTTTATGCCACTCCTGGTGCAAAAATTCAAGCAGTTCAGCATGGTTTGACGGCTTGTGATCATCCATCTTCTTATTGATTATATTCCAGAGGTTTTCGATTTGGTAAAATCATATTTAAGTGGTCTCTTATTTTTTACCAGAGGTCTATGTCGTCACTGTACATTGAAAAATAAGTATCTACAAAATGGTGACATTACAGGAAAAGGATTTTCCTAAAGGATTTCTAAACTTTGAATGAAAGCTAGTGGGATGTAGGACATTTCCATGTAATCCATGTAATTTCTACTGGTCTATTAATTCTAGTTTGTTTACAGAGTGTACAGAGTTGCATTTGGTTTTTATTAGAAACTTTTGCCACTGATTTTCTGTTGAGGTATTGGATCTTTATCTCTTTCAACAGGAAAGCAGCAGAACACGAGTCAGAATCCAGCACCTACACCTCTGCAGGCTGGTCAGTTTTCATTATTTGCAAACCCACCCACCCATCCACCAGCATGTAGTCCCTAGACTGACTAGTGTAATTTGATATTAAACGTTCAGTACAAAAACATATGTAAAGTTACATTACTGTTAATGAGAATATAATCACATTGATGTAATCACAGGAACATACATTAGTAACCTAAGTTTTCGATTCAAAGAGCGAATTGTTCTATGTCATTCTAAAACGTAATAGAGTAACTCTTTCTGTGGTAGATGACTCCTCAGCTCAATCCAGTGATATAACGTACGCAGCTGTTTTGCACCCTAAAAGGAAACGGAATCGGAAAAGTAAGAACTGCATCTACGCACACGCAGCGCCATCTTACACATTGTTTTTACAAATGATGGTCAGAAAAGCTTAGAGATAAAGTAACTAATTACAATTTATTCAAAGATTTTTTTTGTTTTGATGTTAAATTAATTATTCCCATCTACAGGTTAAAACATCCCTTATTTCATGACATACACAGACTGAGAGGCTTCTGACAATGAAATGCTGAGCTTATACTCCTCCCACTATGGGCAGGCAGTTAGACCGTAGGGCCACTCATAGACTATGAAATTACGTTTTGTTTTTTTGGATGCTAAAATTTTATAGCTTAAATAGTATTATTGTGCTCAAAACTGAAATACAGTATTATATAAAATTGATTAATTTAACTTAAAAATGTTCTGCAGTCAGTTACTATATGATTTTAAGTTTTTAACTAAAAAATCCATCCAGGAATATTAAGATAGCAGGGGGAGAAGACAGACCACCCATCTGTCATGTACATTGTTTATATCAGGCAATGGATTTAATGTTTTAAACCATTAGATTAGATTTGCCAAGGTAATAAAAATACCTTGGTGTGAAATGAACAGTGACAGGAGCCAAACATGGAACAGACAAGCACGGATACAATAAAAATGGTTTACTAAATTCAAGACTTTGGCAGATATAAGTAGTCAAGGGCAGACAGAGCAAGAAGCAAAATGGCAGTGTAACCAAACAACAAACCAAAGTGATTCATGAAGGAGGTCAAACAAAGGTGATCCAAAAACAGGTGCACAGGTGCATTTTGGGAAATGGAGTCTTTAAAGTAAATCTTAGAGTCCGGGACAGGCAGAGCGACAGTGTCAGGACTGACGTAAACTTTCAGAATTGATAGATTGTATCTTTCAATACAGGGCTAACTGACTCTCCACAATCTAGTTTCTATGTTATTTCTATCAGTATAATTCTAAACTGTATCTGTAGATGATGCTGAGCCAAGACCAAATGAAGTGACTTACTCCGAGATCAGTATGAAAACACTTGACTGCAAAGGTGAGCATTACCTAAGGCTTGTACCACCAGTCATTTCCTACTGTGTGGCACCAACAAACACAAACAATCATTTGTTCTTTTCTTTATTTCTTTTTTATGATGACACTGTTCTGGGGTCATGTAATGTGTTCTTAGAATGCTCTTAAAATAAAAAATGTAAATGAATAAGTAGCAGTTTTACAGATAAAATCAAAAACCCTCTTAACTGTTAACGCAAGGTAATGTAAAAATCGTTTTAAGGAATTTTGATTAATTCAAAAAGTGTGTCAACACTGATGTTATATAGTAATGTCTGAGGTCTGGATAGTTAAGAAGACATTTGTTTTTTATATATATATATATATTTTTGTTAATGGACATCTAATGGACATTAATCTTCATTTGAGGCCCACCATATAACCATATACCATTTAGGGTGCCTTTATGACTGAGAAACCTAAGCCTAATTGAAGCACAATGTAACATTTATTATTGTAACATGTTCTCCAAATAGAAACATGGTTGATGTTTATTTTTTTTCCATTGGAAGAAGATCAAAAAAGTGTATTTAGAGACATTTGTAAGAAATATAACAGGGGAATAAAAAGTAATGAGTCAAAAATCTTTTTTTTTTTTTTTTTTTTGTAGATGATGCTCATCCCAGTGATGTGACTCATGCTGCTATTGATCTGACACCAATGAAGAAGAAAAAGAAACAGAAAGGTAGGGGTCAGCTCAAATTAAAATGTTTAATCACCCTGTTATTGTGTTAATTGTAGGGAACTGTAATAATATTTCTGGGTCAAATTAAACTGGTGTCTGTTTAATTATGTGAAAGTAGAATATTTACCTCTATAAGCACTGCTTTGAATTGAATACATTTTTTGAGGGGTGTAACAAAGCATCATGAAAATGCATCCCGATGAGAACCAGTGGCCATAAACCAGTTAGCAGGCAGGCAGTTAACTGTCCATCACTTTTTGCTGCAGCCCCCATAAATGGATTTTAAGCAGTGACCCAGTGTGTTTCATTGTAGTTCTGTTATGGAGCTACCCGCCCACATATCTGTCGTCGTATCTCTCGACCCGAGAAAGCCAAAGCCAAACCCAGAGAGTGAAAACACTGTTCATAAAATAATGAATAGAACTTTGTACAAATATTTATACAGGTGCATTTGCATTGTTTATACACCGCAGAAACATCTCCTAATTTTTTATCAATTAAAGTTTGTTCCAAATACCATGAGAACATCAAATTGTGAATCCACAATGGTGATTTAAATCGAATTGTGAGCACAGTGCATTATAACACCTCAAATATTTAATTTAGAGAATTGGGGAGTTGGGGATTAGGTTTGGTAGTAATCATCCAACATCCTGACCTCACTAATGGTCTCGTCACTGAATGCAATCAAATCCTCACAGCAATGCTCCAAAATCTAATTTATTTTTTTTCACAGATGCTAAAGCTGAACCCAGTGATGTGACTTACGCTGATATTAATCTGAAACCAAAGAAGAAGCCCAAGAAACAGAAACACAATCTGCAGGGAGGTAAGAATAAAAATCTATTATATAAATATGTTTATAACTTAAGCAAGACAGCTATGACTGATTTAATAAATGAAATGTGTTGGTTTCAGTGTGCTGGTTGGTGCTGATTCAATGTCTTTATTCACTCTTAGGTCAGAGCAGTGTGGGGGATGATACAGTCTACTCTGAACTGAAGTAGAAAGCAGACTAGAAGGGCACGCTGACTTTAATTGTTGGCTTAAATTAAAGTGTATTAAGAATATTTTACAACCCTCAGGGTTTGGCAATGCTTATTCACCGTAGAAAGAGAAGAAAAATACATGTGAACATGACAAATTTAATAATACTAGTAGTAGTACTTTAAGTGGTAGTAGAGCTTGTAAGAGTAGCAGAACTAGTAGTTGCTGTAGTAGTAGTAGTACTAATAGTAGTAGCAGTAATGATAATGATAGTAGTAGTAGCAGAGGTAGTTGAAATAGTAGTATTAGTAGCACAAGCAGTAGTTGTGATCATATTCCCAGCAGTAGTAGCTGTATTAAACCAGCAGTTAAAGTAGATTTTGTAGAAACTATAGTTGCAGCAGCAGCAATAGAAATAGTAGTAGCAGTAGTAGTAGTAGTAACAGAATCAGTTGTGTTGGCTTTAGTACTAAAAGATAGTTGTAGCTGCTGCTGTAGTAACTGTAGTTATAGTAGTAATAATAATAGAAATAGGAACATTGTCAGTACAATGGTAGTAATAGAGGCAGAAGCATTGTTAGCAGCAGTAGTAGCAGTATTAGCAATAGCATTATTAGCAGTAATGGTAGTGGCAGTAGCAGTATTAACACTAGTAGCAGTGTTAGCAGTATCAACAATAGCAGTATTAGTAGTAATAGCAGTGGCAGTAGCAGTATGATGAGTATTAGCACTAGTAGCAGTGTTAGCAGTATCAGCAATAGCAGTATTAGGAGTAAGGGTAGTGGCAGTAGCAGTATTAGCACTAGTGGCAGTGTTAGCAGTATCAGTAGGGTGACCAAACGTCCGTATTTCCCGGGACATGTCCGTATTTCCCGTCCTGTCCCAGGCATCCTGGGTTTTTTTCAAAAAGTGAGGAAATGTCCTTGTTTTTAAATTACCTTCATTGGACCATTAAATTCACAGGCACTAGAGCACTGCGCACGGTGCTGCGTGTGACATAATCCCTGAGTCGCATCAGTGAGAGCAGCCCTGTTCTTAATCAGAATGTAGACAGTGTGACTGTCAGTCAGTGCTGCCAACTTAGCGACTTTGCCGCTATATTTAGCCAATTTTCAGCCCCTTTAGCAACTTTTTTGGTAAAAAAATTTGACTACCGACAAATCGAGTTTTTGTGGTGTTATTGGAGACTTTTTGCGACTCTCAGTCAGAGCTTACACACTGCTCCACCATCACCGTGCCCACAGCCACCGCTGACTGACCCCGCCCTGTATTTACAGATCAGGATGTAAATATAACTGTCTTCAGTGTGACACGAAAAAATTATTGAATTTAACTCACACAGTCTCAGTCAGTCTCTCACCTCATTCACCACATAGCCTGTCACTCACCTCCTCCACAGTGTCTGCCTCTTTGTAAAAAGCTAAATATCTATTGAACCATTGAACAATTGGTCTATGATAGCTTTAAAAATAAAGAAAACGTAAAAAAAAAAAAATAATAAAACAAACAAAAACCCTAAAAAAAACATAAATTAACAGTTCTGGCTAACTGCTGCTCTTATAATAACATTTAAGAACACAGCAAAAAATTTATTTCACATAAAAATTAAGTTACTGTAAAAAAGTGACTGCCTATTTAAAAAGCAACAGATGTTGTTCATTTGTAACATTAACATATTTAGGATGTTTTTTACACATGTTTACCCAAATGAAAATATGGTCACCCTAATTATCAGCAATAGCAGTAATAGTAGTGGCAGTAGCAGTATTAGCACTAGTAGCAGTGTTAGCAGTATCAGCAATAGCAGTATTAGCAATAATGGTAGTGGCAGCAGCAGTAGTAGCAGTATTAGCACTAGTAGCAGTGTTAGCAGTATCAGCAATAGCAGTATTAGCAGTAATGGTAGTGGCAGCAGCAGTAGTAGCAGTATTAGCACTAGTAGCAGTGTTAGAAGTATCAGCAATAGCAGTATTAGCAGTAATGGCTGGCAGCGCAGTTCGGTTTGTTTACATAATTTAATGTACAATAGAATAAAATGGTGAATGCTTGCTGTGTTATCAAGTGCCACAATTGCTCTCACGACTGTACGAGGAAAAATATTGCAAATGGAGTTTTTAACTTCCCAGCTTGGAAGCAACATGGAGGATGCGTGGCCACAATTTAATAAGGCTTGAGAACGAAATCCTAATGATTGGGAATGAGATAATTAAGGCGTGGCCATGAGAATTAGTAAATTAAATCCTAGCTATTAAGGCATGGCCACAATATCCTTTAGTTTTACAGCCAACAAAGCAGCATCTTTCTGGGGGTTGTGCACAATATGACTGCCTAAGGAAGGTAAACAGGTCTGCATACTGTCTGTGTCTAAGCCTGTCAGGTTTTATTACACAAATTAAAATTATACCATTACTCACTGCGAAAGACTGCAAAATATCACCATAATTCATTTTAAAATGAACATCTTTCTTACAAAAGCTTATCCTTGGATTGAAGCTTTGATGTAATATTTAGTGTTCTTAATGGGCATTAATTTACAGAAAAGCAAGCATTGTTATTCTCTGGCTACAGCTTAATTATCTCATTCCCATGCATTAGGATCTCATTCTTACTCCTTAAGTCGTGGCTAAAGTCACATTATTTTGATGTCACCTTATGGGCTCTGTAGCTATATTACCAAGGCTGATGTTAAATCCTAAAAAAAAAAAAAAAAAAGTTACTGAGTGTTATAGCTACCTGATAGTCTTCTATTTTTCAACTGTGAACTTGTTTCTACTTAAACATTTAAGCCAAGTATGATGAAAAATGTTGGAGATGCTTGAGTGAGTAAAAAGATCAACAACAGTTCTGTTCTGTAACATTTCCTGAGTATATGTAAGGTAACTGTAAGTCAGGCCGTTATTGTAAATAAGAAAAAAAAAGTGTATTTTTATTCATCCTTTTCTAAATTTTTCTTGTTGCTTTATTTAACAGATCGTTTTCTTATTTTCTCTATGCCCGCCTCTGCATGTTTTATAGATTTTATAATCTTATTATATTACTAATATTCAATTTTCTTAAAAAATACTTTGTTTCATCTCATTCATATGCATAATCATATTTAGTATTATAGTGTGTATGCCTACTGCTTTATAACAATTATATTTACACATGGATTGTATTATTAAATGTATTACAGTTTTGCTATATTTAGAATCAGGCTAGTAATCAAATCCTATTTGTTAAAGTTGTATCTTATAACTAACCCAATTCATATTTTATAATATTGCAATGCTTTATCTTTATTCAGATTAATGTTAAGTATATTATGTTTGATATTCTCATTCTAATTGTTTTTTTTTGTTTGTTTCTAAGCGAATTTTTTTATTAAAATTGTTTTGCTATATTCATTATTAATTAATTTGCTATTTTTCTTTACTAACTAACCTAATCCATTTAAAAAGGTAATACTTTTTTTATGTTTTAAAATAAAAATTCATATAAATGATTAAAGCGCTTCTGTTTTTTTTGTGTGTTTCTTTACATTCAGATTTCTTTCTGCATAATCTGTGATTAATATATATTTAACTTTACTATGGCATCTTTTCCTCAAGCTTCTGCAATGTCACAACATTTTTCTGTCCATATATATATATATATATATATATATATATATATATAGATAGATAGATAGATAGATAGATAGATAGATAGATAGATAGATAGTTCGATAATTTGTTGAAGCAGAGCTACAGACATTGAGGTAATGTGTGTAACCACTGGATGTCAGTAGAGTGCAGTGTTTCAGATATTTTGAAAGATGATCTGAATCAAGTGTGTAAAAGCTGAAAATAAAGACAATGCATCGCTAAATTTAATAAATCCTGAACAAAGTTCTTAAAATTAGTTTCTCCTTTCTTATAACTGCAATATTTAAAATCATAATTATTATAGACCCTAACATAGAACCTTGTGGGACTCAACATAACCATATAACATTGTTACACTGTTACCTAATAGTATAAAATAAAGGTTAAAGAGTTTTTGAATATACTTAACTCTACTCCATTTTTAGTACCTGGTTGTTATCCACTACCACAGCTTCCCCTAAAATTAAGCTGGTTAAACACACATCTGGCTGAATTGTTCACCAGCCACCAATTTCAGGACTGTTGGTACCTATTCAAAGCACCACAGCGTGATTTGAACAAGTATGATATAGCAAGTGTATTACATATAACTGTAATACTCACAATTATCAGTTCCATGGAGCCTAAAATAGAATATTCTCAATACAGACCAGTCAAAAGTCACACTTCTCAATTAATGGGTTTTCTTTCTTTTTGTGATTTTTTACATTGTAAATGTAATATTGAAGACTATATTATAGCAAAACAGGAACACACGCAGAATAATTCTGTAAACAAAAGTATTAAACCAGAATAGCAGCAGTTTTATACTTTAGATTTTTTTTAGTAGAATCACCTGGAATAGTTTTCTCAGCGTCTTGAAGGAAGGAGTTTCTGGAGGTGCTGAACAATAGTTGCTGTTTTTTCTTCAGGCTGTGAAGCTCCAGCTTATCCCAATTAAATCACCTCAAATCACCATCTCAGTTCACCAGGTTTAGATCAGGGGATTAATGTGGAGGACAAACACTTTTACTTTTACTAAATAAATACGTAATAGTATTTGCTTTAACCCCTTTTAGACTCTGCATCCATTACAATGGACATAACGTATTTTCATATTTAAAAAAATGTTTTGTTGCACGTAACACTATTTAAGAGCTGTTGTTCATCAGAATAGACCATGAACCAACCAATGAACAAGTTTATAAACCAATGAAACTTTAGCTTGGCTCCATCTTCTGCTTTGAACACTTTTTAAATCCGTTTTTTTTTTTTTACTGTTTATGAATGGTTTATGAAATAAAAATTCAATATGAACTACAGTCTTCCAATACAATGGAAATAAAAATAAACTATGAATTATGTTAGTTAATTGGATTTATTTGCTATACAGCTTTTATAGTAGAATATTAAAGTCTTTTTTGTGCATTACAGACAGAAAACAGCATTTTTACATTTTTTCATCACTGGAGATCATTCAGGTCTGAAAGGGTTACGATTATTGCTTTGACAATTGGTTGATTAAAGACTGCTGCATTTTGCTCTCTCACCACAAGAGGGCGACATTAGCCAGAACTCCAGTGTAGCCTATGATCCTATGACCTTTTAGCAGGAGGCCCCTATGTATACAACAGGATAGTGAGGGGAGCTATGTGTATTTTTCTGTGTTTCTGGTTGTTTTAGGTTCTGTGCTTTCTTATATCAGCCATAATATTACCACCACTTGCCTAATAGGGAGTAGACAACCCATACTCTCCTGTAGCACCTCAACAGCTCTGACCCAGTGAAGCCTGGACTCCACAAGGCCTTAGGTAGGTTCTCATGCCCCTGTCCTCTGTCCACAGCTGGTTCCTTTCTTTTAACCAAAATTGAGGTTCTAGGAGTGTGCCATTTTCTATTATTAATGAAAATATCTGTATAATACTTTAATTATTCTGTATTTTTATTATCACGCTATTCTATATTAGCTTTGCTAAGGGTATTTTATTTTTTGTTGACTAAATATTCTTCAGTTTAGGTCGACACCACACACACAGGGACTGGAGGTCTGAACACTTATTCTGCACAAAATATAACATGGGTCACAGTTAGCACATGCAGCAAGCAGCAGCTCTCTCGTCAGCCCCTGTACAAGCATCCACTCCTCATAAAAATTATTTATAAAATCACATGAGCGTGCATATGAATATACATTCATAAAAAGAGAAAAATAAAAAATGCAAAAGTCCCAAAAATATAATAATAAAATAATAAATAAAAGAAACTGTGATGTAATACTATATGAAGCAGCTCAGAGCCTAATTTTTTTTTACATTATAAAAAAAATCATTAATCTTATATAAAAGGATACAAATATGTATATTGCATATAATGATATGAAATAGTCAAATAAAATAGTAACTGTAAAAGGTTAAACATTTAATCGCATAGTGGCTTATTTTAGTGTATTAGAACCAACAAGACCTCAAAATATTAAGCATAACTCATTAAATGACACAAAACATGAACATACCTGCAGAAAATACAGCACAAGGCACAGTTAGCACGTCCAGCAAGCAGCAGTCCCCTCGTCACCCCTAATAGTGGGGAAAATAAGACTGAACTAAACTTCATCAAAAAGTCATCATCACGCATTTATATCAGTGTACAAATCTGTCCCACACAGTCCTAAGCACTTGCTTTATATTAGGTGGTTAAACTCATTCCGTTTTATATCTTTATTAAAACTATGGGATTAAAGGCCACAGAAACACGTCTTACCCATAAAAGCATCCACTATCCTCCTGCTAAAAATTGGCACAAAAACCCGCGTGGGCTTGCTACAGGTGTAGCGCTAATTAGGGCCCCAGCTACAACAAGGTAAGGAGGAACCAAAATGAACTACTAAAAAAACAAACATAAAACATATTAAAACTGTGTTTTTTTATCGCAATCTTGCTTCAAATGATTACATTTTAATTTAAAAAGTTTTGGTGGAGTTCACATGAAAAAATATGTAATTAAAAAAAATAATAATAATTTATCAGTTACATTTGTTACATTATATTATTCTTATCTATCTATTTATCTTTACCCCTTACTCTCTCTCTATCTCTCTCTCTCTCTTTGTTTACATGCGGTTTCTAAAGCTGATGATGCTGAAGTTATATCATGACGTTTTGAAGGTCTTTGAAAGCCTATTCCCGCCACCTAAAAAATAAAAAATATTTATTATTAATTATTATCTAATAATTTTAAGATGCAGAGTCAATATTTTGAGATACTATCTCAATATTTTGAGATACTAAGTCATCATTTTTGAGTACATCATAAGTGTTTGCTTTTAGAAAAAATAAATAAAAATCCTTCAGTGAAGCAGTGCTGGATTATTTTATTTTTTTTAGGAAATTGGCTTCCATATCTTTGCGACTGCACTTAAGACCACTTACAACTGACCTTCATTTCTTAATGAAAAGTATTATATATATATATATATATATATATATATATATATATATATATATATATATATATATATATATATACGTGTATATATATATATACGTGTATATATATATATGTACCTTGCTGTGAAAAGGCAGTAAGCTGAGTGTCTGCTTCACTCTTGCTTTACCGCAGTTTTGTTAGCTGTCAGTTTAAACTAAACTGAACCACAGTGGACACAAACATACGTTCAGCGAGAACTGAGAAAACCACACTCACACACACATACACATACAGACAATACACATAAACAAACTCTATATGTTTGTGTCAGTCAATAATGTTCCACAGTGTGTGGTGCACACATTTGTCTTATTTTAAAGGCCAAGTGTGTGAGGAAGTTTTTTTTTATTTTTAACCCCCTCTCTTGTGTTGAGTCAACACTCTCAGATGGCTGCAGCTAAAAGGAAACAAGTGTCAGCTATGATACTAATTACCACGGCTTAGCATTCTTCACAACACGACTGAATAAGCATGACAATTGCACTGATGATCAAAAGTGTGTTTGTTTATTTTTTTATTTTAATGTTTGTTAATGTTACTGGCAGTTCTTACTTATACATTATTAAATATATGTATGTAACACCTGCTATATACATGTAGGCAGATAGGTATATAGGTAATTGGGTCATTTTGAGTGTGAGGGAGGTGCATTGACTGGGCCGTTGGTTGCAGCTCTAGGTGGTATAGTGCAGAATGTGTGTTGTTGTGGTTATTGACTTCCACAGTGTTAAATGAGGTGAACTGTATATACAATTATCATTTCATGTATGATTTACTCGCCATATACCGCCATAACACACTCTAACACACCACCACCATGCTAGTGTTTACTGCAGTGCTGAAAATGACCCACCACCTAGTACTAGCTGCTTTTTCCATTAATAAATAAAATCACATTTTAAACCCTTCTTTTTGTATGTACTCAGGTTATCTTTATCTGATATTAAAGTAATGAAAAATATAAGTATGACAAAAATAAATCTTTAAGTGGACAAATACTATGTATATATTGTCATTCATTAAATATATTTACGTTAGAGTCAGTTGCAGTCACATGGAGTGTTGCTTAACTCTTAAGAGTTTAACTCTTATCAGACCTTTTCAGTAGGAAATACATGGTTCGACTGAGCAAACCTCAGACTTTATCTCTGGAAAGTGTGGTTTGTGTTGAAAACTCATCTACGTTTAAGTCAGTAAATATGTCAAAGCTTTGGTTAAGAATATAAACTCAGAAGTAATTTATAATACAAATATTATATCAATCATGTCACTGTCAGGGTGCGGGAAGGAAGGACGAGGAGAGCGGACGCAAATGCGAGGGTTTTTATTAAACAAACAAAAGACAAAAATAAACAAATAAACTGAAACTAAACTGAAAACAAGAAACACGGGGAACAAAGGAACCAGAGACGCAACCATAACAGACTTTAACAAGTACAAGAACCGACACGAGGGAAAGGGAGCACGGACTATAAATAGTGGAACACACACGGGAAACAGAAAACACCTGGGGCTAAGGGGCGGAGTTACAAATGAACACAGGTGAGGGCAAGAAACACTGAGGAACACGGATCACGTGGGAGAAACAGGCACAGCAAAAGGTAAATAAACACAGAAACAGGAGAACAGACAGGGACCACATGACAGTCACACAAAAAACTTCATGTCCTCAAAATTAGAACTTTTTTTTTTTAAGAGGAAAACTTTGTTACCTATGAACCCATGTTCACTCTTTAAAACCTGGAAGTGCTGACCTTGCTGATGAATTGAACATTTATGAGCAGGTTCTTAGAAAACAGATTTCATCACTGTCAGACAAAAAAACTCCAAACTGACAGCTTAACATGAAAAGGGAACTTACTTTATAACTTTCATTGGAAGTCAATGTAAAAAGATTTAATTCCACGGCATGTACGAACATTCCTATTGGTTTATTCATCATGAAATTTTGACAGAATGTAAAGAGAATTTTTTAGATTCACATCATGCCAAAAACATAATTTACCACATAATTGAATATTGAAGTAATTGATGCTTGATATATACAAACAAATTACAGCAATTTTTTTGTACAGATGATTATGAAACATACCGGTTGTTACACATGTAACATTTTTAAACCAAGCCAGGCAAAAGTATTAATTGCTTAGTTAAGTTAAAAGCTCTACTTAACCTTTTTTTTTTACCCATTTTTTGCAAATGTTTTTTTTTATATTTTGTCCGCATCCCAGTTTAATCAGCAGTGCATTCTGAGGTACATTGAATGCCTTGTAATTATTAGTAAATGAACTACAGATAAACTACTATGGGTGTACTTTTAATGTAGATATAAATCATGGAATAAACAGTTTGCAGGGGAAGAAAACAGGCCAAACATCTTATGATGCAGCTTACTTGCTTCAAGTCAACTTGTTCATGTAGAGTTCATCTGGGTGGAACATGTGTAGGTGGGTTACAAGTGGGCATGGTCCTTGAGTGGCTTTGTAGATGTAATCATAACTGGATTACAGCTGGGCCACCTTAATCTTACATGGGTCCCATCTAGGCCTCATGTGCAGTTTACAACCCAGACAGGGGCCCATCACTGAACATGGAGATGGGGCCAACAAGGAACCCCTTTTACTTGTTTTGCTTGCATGCACTCTCTCTGATGCTTGCTTGCTCTAAAAAAAAAAAAGACTCCCTAAACCTCTGTGGTAGATGGGATCTCTGGTCCAGTCAGTTATTTTACCATGTAGATCTAGCCTGACTTTAACCCTTGTGTGGTGTTCATATTTTTGTTACAAGTTTACTTTGTTACTTGTATTTAATTCAGCAAAATTAAGCAATTTTACATTAAAATGCTTTACACATGCTTGCTTCACCTAAATTGCAAGCAATATAAACAGCTTACATGGTTAATATTTGCCCTTTACCTTTCTTATGTTACATTTCTTTCAAAATAATATTTTTATAATCACTGTACACTGTACACAATAATAATCTTTTATTAGTTTTTAAATAAAATGTAAAAGAAAATGAATTTAATTCAAGATATGAGTAGAAAATTTGTTTAGTTTCAAATTTACAAATGAAGCAATGTTTATTAGCCCTTGGCCAAACATACTGTATGTAATATAGATGTGTAGGGGGGGGGGGGGGGGGTACAGTGTGTGTGTATCAAAAATGTGTTTTGATATATGTTTTTCACAAAAAAACATATATGAGTTAGAAAAAATATTTTTTTAGTATCATTTGATGAAAAATGAAAACGGGTCCCACAGACCCGAACACCACACAAGGGTTAAGTTGTCTACAGTTTAGCGTTATATTATGAGTCCTGTGAATGTTTTATAGGTGCTTTGTTAGACTTCAGTGTCTCACTAGCAGAAGAAGGCCTCAACACAAACCACACTGCTGCCCACAACCTGAATAAACAGCAGAGTTTCAGGACTCTCAGAGAGAGGCAGATGCGTACAGTTAATGTCAGACAGTTTCGGTTAGTTGAACTATAACAAATGACCACAAGCTGACAAGCTGATGTGCAGATAACAGTGTGTCCTTAGCAACACCAAGGTGGTGGAATGAACTTCCACTGGATGTCAGAACAGCAGAGTCACTCGCGGTCTTCAAACGTCGACTGAAGACACATCTTTTCAAAGAGTTCCTAGACTAATAAAAAAAAGGGTTCCTAGGGTTCTAAACAAGCTTTGTGTATCTCTTGATCCTAGTCTACAAACTAGCTTTGGATATTTGAAGAAACATCGAAGCACTGTTGTAAGTCGCTCTGGATAAGGGCGTCTGCTAAATACCGTAACTGTAAATGTAATTGTAATTGTTGTTTTGTTGGCTAGCATATTACCATTTGTCTATACAGCTCTGAAAAAAGAGCCCACTTCAGTTTCTGAATCAGTTTCTCTAATTTTGCTATTTTTAGGTTTATGTTTGAGTAAAATGAACATTGTTGTTTTATTCTATAAACTACGGACAACATTTATCCCAAATTCCAAATAAAAATATGGTCATTTAGAGCATTTATTTACAGAAAATGAGAAATGGCCAAAATAACAAAAAAGATGCAGAGCTTTCAGACCTTAAATAATGCAAAGAAAACTAGTTTATATTCATGAAGTTTTAAGAGTCCAGAAATCAATATGTGGTGGAATAACCCTGGTTTTTAATCACAGTTTTCATACATCTTGGCATGTTTCCCTCCACCAGTCTTACACACTGCTTTTGGATTACTTTATGCCTTTACTCCTGGTGCAAAAATTCAAGCAGTTCAGCTTGGTCTGATGGCTTGTGATCATCCATCTTCCCCTTTATTATATTCCAGAGGTTTTCAATTTGGTAAAATCAACTCATACTTTTTAAGTGGTCTCTTATTTTTTTTCCAGAGCTGTATGTTTTATGCATCTTTTAATATTATAATGCTACTGTAATGTTGCATTTTAAAATCCTAATAATAAACTATGTTGAAACATAGAATGAGGACGTGTGCTGAAAATTGAAGCTTTATTTGTTAGAGTGTGTACGTGCTTATCCTTAGCACTGTGAGAGCATTGAGAGGAAATGAGTGAAAAAAAAAAATCTGATAAAGCAGTGTGATAACTGATTAACTGATGTCAACACATCATAAATAAACTCTTATCAGAGATAAGACTGAGATAACAAGACTTAAGTAGGGCTTAAATCTAATAAAACACAAATTTGCATTTGCTAAATAAAATAAAAAAATATTTGCTTAATTAAAGTTTTTATATAGTGAATAATGCATGCCCAGATAAAATACTAGGCATGGGGTTTTAATGTTATGGCTGATCTGTATATGTTGGCTTATATCTCTGTTTCTTGTCCCCAAAAGCATTCAGACTCTTTATTTAACACTTTTTAGATGCCTGTTTGACTCTGGAATGATGGAGCTCTGTCCAGCACTTTTGAGATGAGTTGGGGGGGTTGGGAATGGGGTGGGATGCTGATCATCCAAAATAATGATCTCGCTAATGCTCTTGTTGCTAAATGCTCTCAAATCTTCAGACAAAAGCAGGATAAACTCTTTTAAACAGTCAATAAAATATAGTCAATAAGTTTTATGTCCCTAAAAGTATTCACTCTCTTTATAATCACTTTCTAAATGCCAAATCCCCAAGTTTGTGTGTGAAGATTTTTATTTATTTGGTCATATACCTCCATCATTACTCCTGTCTCTGAGAAGCAAGTGGATTTACAAAAAGTTGAGGTATTCAGCTCAACAGTTACCTTTAGGAGTCCTCAGACACTACTTTAAATTCCTTGAAGTTAGCAGATAAAGCGTCTATGGACAAAAGTACTGGGATACACCACTTAGTCATTGAATTAACGTGCTTCATCCAGTCCTATTGCTTCAAGTGTATCAAACTAAGCCATGCAGTCTGTCTTTATTAATCATTATTAAAATAATGGGAGGTTTTAAAGAGTCCACTGAACTCCAGTGTAGTTCTGTGTTATTGGTTGACAGTACTGCAACAGGCAGTTGGTTAAATTTCTCAAGAACCATTTAAAAACCTCGACAACTCAACCAAGAAAAATCAGATCATGTGAAGTTAAAGAATGGCGTGTCTACGTGCTGAGGAGCACATTACAGAAAAGGCTCCAAACCTGCTAAAAGAACTGAAAAAGGGGTGGAAGATTGTATGGGTATTAACCCATAATAGCCCAGACAGTGTCCTGGATATTAATACAAAAATTACATCAGTTAAAACGGTTTAAAAGGAGATTTTAGGAGTTTTTTATGAGTTTTATCTCCTGCACTAAACCAGCACTCCTACAGTCTGTAAATGAGGTCAGATGAATGAACGCAGACTCACACACTGAGCTATAGAGATTCATTACTTTTCATTTAGGGACTTCATGAGTTAAATTGAAGGATAAAGTGCTGGGGTTTTCAAACATTTGCGTCCCGTTTCCTTTTTTGGAGTGGCCCGTGAGTTAACGGGCCAAAGAGTCTAAAAGCGGCAAGAGTGTTCAGTTATAGTGCAGAAAACGGGCCTAAGAGTCTAAAAGCGGCGAGAGTGCTCAGTTGTAGCACAGAAAACGGGCTAAAGAGTCTAAAAACAGCGAGAGTGTTCAGTTGTAGTGCAGAAAACAGGCCAAAGAGTCTAAACGCGGCGAGAGTGTTCAGTTGTACTGCAGAAAATGAGGCAAAAAGTCTAAAAGCGGCGAGAATGCGCAGTTGTAGCTCAGAAAAACGGGCCAAAGAGTCTAAAAGTGGCGAAAGTGTTCAGTTGTAGCACAGAAACCAGGCCAAAGAGTCTAAAAACGGCGAGAGTGTTCAGTTGTAGTGCAGAAAACGGGCCAAAGAGTCTAAAAGCGGCGAGAGTGTTCAGTTGTAGTGCAGAAAATGGGCCAAAAAGTCTACAAACGGTGAGAATGCGCAGTTGTAGCTCAGAAAATGAGCCAAAGAGTCTAAAGACGAAAATTTCAGGCACATTGGCCCAGCTTAGTTGGGAAAAGGGAGTTCAGAGGTAAGTGTTTGTTTCATTTGTCAGAAATCAGTTGCCATAATGAGGGAGTATAATATTAAGAGACATTATAAAACAAAACATCAATTAAAAAAATCTTAGTTTATACAACACTCTCAACAATAGATAAAAATAGAAACTCAAGTAAAATTGTGTGTAAATGATAGTAATCAAGAAAATGTATTATTATAAGTGGTATATTTAATTATTTGTTTCATTACCTAATCTGTGGCCCGTGACTGCACATATATTTCTTTTTCTGGACACCCCTGTGTTAAAGGATCTGTCACACATACATCACCACATGCTCTTTTAGGTTAATTTTAGGATTTAGAAGGGTAAATTTAACTCCAGTAGTAAATCAATAATCCTTACTAAAGAGCATGGCAGTGGCGGCCTCAGTCATGTTTTAGGGCCTCAATTGAGGTAGAATCTTCACTGAGTCACACTCACACATTTCTCCACCACAGGCCGTGCCACCAGAGCAGAGTAGCGTGTAGACAACAAGAAGAGAGAAACTTTATTAGCATACCACAGACCTCACAGACCTGCCGAAGCTAAACTTCCCGTAATGTGCTGTTTAAAAATGAGCAGTGAGTAGATGTGCAATAGCATTAAGATGTGCCAGTTAAGCTCTGCAGGTCCAGTGAGTAAGCAGAAAGGGTAAAAAATACAGTTACCTGAAATGGTACAAAAGTGAGCAGTAAACTGCCAGGGGTTCTAAAGAAAAAAAAAAAAAGACTAAGCACTGAACAATATATATTTAATAAATATATATAAGGGGGCATGCTTTTTAGGAAGCAAGTCATTAGTTAACACTGATATCTTGATTATAGTAATAGAAATAAACTGAGCTTTGGAAATGAATGCAAAAAAATACTCTTGGAAACTGGAGAAAACTGGGGCTGGAAGAGGTTTGGCTGACCCACATGGCAAAGCCATGCTTAACATTTTTCTAAAACTTTTGACTGATTGTGTATAATATATATATATATATATATATATTTATTAATAATGATCTATTAATTAAAACAGATTTTAATTTAATAGTTTACATATATTACAGAATGATTGCATACAGTGATTCACATTCAGTATTGTATTTAAACCCTCAACAGCTAGATAGCAGTGTTGTACTCTTGTCTTGTGTGTCTTTTTTTTCATTAGATCCCACTGTTCTGATTGAAACTCATAAAAAATATTTAACACAGATTTGTTGTTTATGGGGATATTTTTTTATTGTGACAAAGAATCAAAATATATATCGTTCTACAAAGTAAAACAATATTAGTTTCTTCAAAAGTCTCAAACAAAAGGTGTTTTTGCTTGTGTTTTAGCCTATAATTCTTCCCACTGCCCGTTCTATATCCTATTTCCACACCCCAGGTTGCCAGGTATGAAATACAGTACCAGTCAACCAGCATGCTGCAGCCTCTCCATGTTTATAAAAGCTCCATGAACAAAGACATAGGTAAATATTGGCAATGGGTTTGATAGATGGAAACAGCTTCGAAGTCCAGAAGGACTACAAGACAAATTTTCTCCTGAGCAAGCTAAGCTTATCTGGGTGATTTATTAGAACCACCTGTAGTGTATGTACACATGTTTTGGAACAGCCAGCAGACTTATATAAACTTCTTACGAACCAATCTTTGTAAACTGGCATTGTAAAAGTTCTTAAACTTTTATGGTCTCTTTAGTATTCTCAACCTGGCAACCTGCATGAGCTTCACATCTGGGGCGAAGCAGACAGTGGTAGCCTTTTAAAATACCAACTGTAATTTAGGGAATACTGTTCCTTTTGGATGAACAAATTAAGTTACACTTATAAAGTACCTTTTAACAAACCCAATGATACATAACAACATTTACATACAATCCATCTATACTCAACCAACAAGATAAGATAAGATAAGATAAGATAAGATAATCCTTTATTAATCCCACAATGGGGAAATTTACCATGTTACAGCAGTGCAGAGTAAAGGACAGAGAAACAGGTCAGGAAAAGGTAAATACAAATAATGATAAATCTATATATACAGAAAACCTATTGTAGGAAAATATATAAAGAGTTTAAAAAATGATATATAGTAAAAGAAAAAAATATATATATACATCTAGTGCATAGAGATATGATTATGGTAGGGTGGACCAGTATTATTGCACAAGAGTAACAGTGAATAAATATCAAATAAATAATAGATAAAAACAAAAGTGAGAAAAAAAATATTGCACATTAAATAAATTGCACAAATGATGATCACAGTACTCGTAGTGAGATGGATATTGCACACGGTAAGCATTACAGCTACACTGAGTAGTATGTAGGTTTGTATGAAGTCCTGAGATAGAAAACTAGTGTTTACTGGGAGCGCGGTGTGTTGTACAGTCTGACGGCGTGTGGAACGAAGGACCTGCGGTATCTCTCCTTCACGCAGCGTGGGTGCAGCAGCCGGGTACTGAAGGAGCTGCTCAGTGCTGTCAGAGAGTGATGCATGGGATGGGACAGGTTCTTCAGCATGTTGTTAAGCTTAGTCCTCATCCTCCTGTTTCTTACCACCTCCACTGGGTCCAGAGGACACCCCAGGACAGAGCTGGACTTCCTGATGATTCTGTCCAGTCTCTTCCTGTCAGCGGTGGAGATGCTGCTGCCCCAGCAGACCACTCCATAAAAGATGGCTGATGCCACCACGGCATCAAAGAAGGTCCTCAGTAGTGTCCCCCGCACGCCAAAGGACCGGAGTCTCCTCAGGAGATGCAGTCTGCTCTGACCTTTCCTGTAGAGAGCAGCCGTGTTGTCAGTCCAGTCCAGCTTGTTGTTAAGGTGGACACCTAGGTACTTGTAGGACCTCACTATCTCAATATCCGAGCCCTGGATGTTCACAGGCACCGGAGGAGAGTGTTTGGTCCTGCGGAAGTCAACAAACAAGCATCATTGAGAATTAGAAGCCAATTGTGCAGCGTGCTTTCAACTGGAAGCAGCCATCCACCTGGAGGACTGTATCAGACACAGGCGGCACTGTGGCTTAGTGGTTAGCACGTTCGCCTCTCAGCACTGGGGCCTTGGGTTCAAGTCCCTATCTGGGTGGAGTTTCCATGTTCTCCTCGTGTCTGCGTGGGTTTCCTCCGGGGACTCCGGTTTCCTCCCACAGTCCAAAAACATGGAGATCAGGTAAATTGGATGCTCTAAATTGTCCAGAAAAATTGATTACTCTAAATTGATCTGGTGTGTGGTTTGTATGTAGGTTTGTGTGTGTGTGTAAATGTGTGTGTATGACTGTGTGCCCAGATATGGATTGGCACTCTGTCCTGGGTAATTGGTGTAGTGCCTGATGCAGTCCTCCAGGTGGACGGTCGTTTCCGGTCGAGAGTACGCTGTGCGCTATTGGCTACCGCTTCTCACCGGTGTGTGGATGAGTGTTGATGTGTAATGTGCTTGTGTGTAAAGCGTCCTTGGGTTTCTAGAAAGGCGCTATATAAGTAGAAGGTAGTAGTAGTACTTAGGTGTTGACATATCTGGAGTGACCAATTTACCCAATCTTCATACTTTTTAACTGTTTGAATCCACAGAGGAAACTCACCCAGACAGGGACAAGATCCCAGTGCTGAAAGGCGAACATCTAATCTAAGTTAAGAGGTTCGTCCACTGTTTTAAATAAAGGAAACTCCAAACATCTTTACAGTTTATGTAAAGTGTTTTACATAAACTGAACAGTTTTTTTTATTCCAAGTTCAGAAAATGTTAATGCTCATAACTAAACCATGTACAGACGTGACACTTTTACATAGTAAAACTGTTCAGAGCCTGCACTCCACATCGTACTCGTAGTCCTGTGGTACAGCTTACTCACACAGGAAATTTGGCAGTGTTAAATCAACACTGTTAGTGTTAAATTAACACTGAGAGTGTAAAGTTTAACACTAATAAGTGTTGATTTAACACTAACAGTATTGATTTAACACTGCCAAATTTCCTGTGCACGTACCTCCACTTTTTATTATATTCAGTGGGCAGAGCTTTAAATGGAGCAGTTTCTATCTATCTTATCGTCTCATGTGATCTCACATGTATTTTGGCAGTGAAACCCTCACCTCCGCCTACTCTTTAGTGTTTTTTCTTCTTGCTGCAAACGGTGCACTGTGATCGCTGTTGCTGACCTTTTATTTGAACTTTGTCTTTTTGTTGATGCTCAAAGATTTTTTTTTGGGCTTCACTTGCTTATCATGTGGCATTTTTTTATGGTATGGGCAAAATGATTTATAATGAAAAGGTAATAAATAATTAAATAATAATAATAATTAACATTTAAACTCCCCTAAATTGAGTGTAGGCATCCTTAAAAGTAGAAAACAAAAAGCATTTTTGCTATTATCCTTTTTATAAAAATGGTTTATTAAATATATATATATATATATATATATATATATATATATATATATATATATATATATATAAAATGTGTGCTGAATATAGAAATTAGATATTAGATATTATTTTATACATATGTCATTGCACTGATACATAAATAAATATCTATAAATATAGAGATGTACACATTGCTGTTTACATATAGACAATTGTTTACAATGTGACTGTAAGTAAGTAAAGTAAAGAAAAGTTTATAACTGGATGAAATGTGGTAACTTAGTGGAGAGAGACCTAGTGGCTTAGAAACGTTAATGGTGGATTGTGGTCTGTTATACTTGTTACTGGCTGTTAAGCAGCCTGATGGCCTGGGGAAAGAAGCTGTCTCAAAACCTTCCAGCAGTTTAATCCTGTTATCTGCTGAAAAGATTGTTTAAAATGAAAATAACACCTCTGTTATCTGTGTGTAATAGTTTGTGCTTTAATCATTTCCTCAGATGGTCTTTATAATATTGATTATCATAAAATAATTAGATAATTAGAATTAGTGTGCCTGATTTGACTCTTGTGGCATGATACACCAACCTCAGCTTCCTTCACTGATAAATGGAAAAATGTCCAAACTGTATATTTTATATCAAAATGTATATTTTATATTTGCAAACCTATTCTCATTGAAAAAATTATAATCCTAAATTAAAAACAGTTTGTAATTAATTTGTAATACAGTTTGTGCTTTTAATGGACTCATAATAGGCCTAAAACGAATGTCACTTTTAAACCAGTAGATGATGCACTAAACCTAACAGCTCATGCATTTAATAACTCACAGCATTGTCTGTTTTAGTTTCCTTATATTTAGCAATTTTAACAATAGGTTACAAAAAGGCAGATCCAAACTGAATGACCAAACTAAACCCGACAGTGTCAGTAAACCTCTCTAAGAGCATAGGGAGGAAACACAGAGAGGAACCAAGACTCTAAAAGAGGAACCCATCCTCCACTGCTGTCAGACAAGCCACACTGATAGTGTTTGATATGAATATAAATATCACACGGTGACTAAGATCTGAAATGAGCAGCTGAGGAATAAATTTAGAATTTACTGCAGGGAGCTGAGATGATATCAATGCACTCATCTGACTGAATGATATCATAACAAGTCATTATGGAGGAGGAGACTGTAAATATGACTTCTGGAAGAGCATCTGCCTTAGATGAGTGGGATTGTGTACAATCAGCTAGAATGGTCTAGCACAGGGGTGTCCAAACCTTTTTTGTTGGGGGCCAGAAGGAGAAATATATTTAAAGTCATGGGCCACACTCCGTAATAAAACAAATAATGAAATATACCACTTTAAATAATACTTTTTCCTTGATTATTTCATTTACACACCATTTTACTTGACTTACTATCTTTATTTTTGACAGTGTTGTGTAAACTAAGATTTTTCAAATTGATGTTTAATTTCATGATGTCTCTTAATATTAAACTACTTAATTACGGCAAATTTTAGACTCTTTTTTAGTTTCTGTGCTAGAAATGCGCACCCTCTCCGCTTTTAGACCCTTTTGCCCCGTTTTTCTGTGCTACAAATGCGCACTCTCTCCGCTTTTAGACTCTTTTGCCCCATTTTTCTGCGCTAGAAATGCGCACCCTCTCCGCTTTTAGACTCTTTGGGCTGTTTTTCTGCGCTAGAAATGCGCACCCTCTCCGCTTTTAGACTCTTTGGCCCGTTTTTCTGGGCTAGAAATGCGCACCCTCTCCGCTTATAGACTCTTTGCCCCGTTTTTCTGCACTAGATATGCACACTCTCTCCACTTTTAGACTCTTTGGCCTGATTTCTGCACTAGAAATGCGCACCCTCTACCCTTTTAGACTCTTTGGCCCGTTTTTCTGCGCTAGAAATGCGCACCCTCTCCGCTTTTAGACTCTGTGGCCCGTTTCTGACACCTAGCGTTCAAACTTTGAATCTCACATTATTCAATTCAATTTTATTTATATAGCGCTTTTTACAACAAAGGTTGTCACAAAGCCGCTTTACAGGAAAAACAGGTCCACGCCTCTTATGAGCAGCACCACAGAGATGCCAATTTTATGGTGACACAGTGGCAAGGAAAAACTCCCTTTAAGAGGAAGAAACCTTGGAAGGAACCAAGACTCAGTCCGAGGAACCCATCCTACTCGGGTTGACCCGCTCAGTACAAACAAACAACAAACAAATAACAGAACAAAAACTGTACAGAGAATTAATGTGAACTATGGCTAATATAACAGGTACTAATTTATGAATATAAGAATGTGATGGGCACAAACTATAGAGCTATGGCTAATACAGAAACAGATACTGAGTGTGTTAATGGTAATCAGTGCAGGGTTGCAGAGCCAGAGAACAACACAGCGGGCAGTGGAGAGCCAGGCTGGGAACATCAGGAACAGGGCATCTCCATACATGTAAAAGAGATAGATAGAGAAAACAGAAAGGAAAGGAAGAGAAAAAAAGCAGAAGTTAGAAGGGTTGTGAAATAATTCTGATGAGTAGAAGGACAGGGCTGATTCCTGAAAGTTGGAACCACAGACGGACACATTATAAAAACCTGCTTAACAGCGGGGCAACTTTCATTTTATTTCTAAAATACCAGACAAATAATTTAAAAAGGCGTTTTCCTCTGGACCTGCTAGACCAGGGGTGTCCAAACTACGGCCCGCGGGCCATTTGTGGCCCGTTTCCTTTTATGGAGCGGCCCGCGGGCCGTAGTTTGGACACCCCTGGTCTAGCAGGTCCAGAGGAAAACGCCTTTTTAAATTATTTGTCTAAAGAGAAACTGTTTTAATGATAGGCAACTGTTGGAATTATTTTGTCTCAACAAAATCAAAAAAGAAAGAAAGTAGACAATCAATATTAGCATTAAACTGTAGAAGGTTCTGGAAACAAATGAAAAAAAAAATATGAGCTCTTCTGCTGCTCTGATGATGTCTGAAGCTTTGAGATGTAAAAGAAACCTATAAAATGAATCCTACAGTCAGTTCCGTAGTGTTGCTACGTGTCGTGTGTGTGGTTGGCTGCTAAGGTGTTGCTAGGTGGTTGTTAATCGTTGCATTGATATCACTGTTGGTTGCAATGGTGTTGCTTAGTATTTGCTATAGTATCCCAGGTGTTTTGATAAATTGTATTGTTAAGTAGTTGTTATGGTGGTTGCTATGGTATGCCAAACGGTTGCTATGGTAGGTGGATACTAGGTCATTGCTATGGGATTCCAGCTGGTTGCCCACCAGTTGCTAGGTGGTTGCTACAGTGTTACTAGATGGTTGCTGTGGTATCCCATGGGGGTTTCTATGGTGTTTCTGAGTCAAAATTGGCTGCCATGGTGCTCTTATTTTAACATCATCATTGTGAAATTTCTGTACATTCCAACAATTATTTCTATACATATAAAAATGCAATTTTAAACTGTAAAACTGTAGAAAACAGATAGATGGGTTCACAAAGCATAAAAACCTACAGCACTGGTTCTATGATTGTGCCAAATGTAGTGGTTATAGCTTAAAAAAGTTTACCTGTACAGAAGTTAGATTTTGAATATCTTGTTTATTTCAATGCATTCCTATGGGAGTATTTTGGCCATTGTTATTTATCTTTGAGTACCACTATTTTGCATTTATCTGAAAGCTGTATACAAGCACATTATTACACATCAGCTAACACACTAATAAATAGATTTTATATAAATATAATTCAGCCAAGGCTTCAATTGAGATCAATCTAACCCAAAAGATCTAAACTACCTGTGTACCTGAGTATGTTGAGTGAAAAGAAAACAGAAGGTTAATCAATTTCAGAAATGTGAGATAATTTTTTTATAGTGTTTTAAACTGGACTTCCTCTGAACCATTGAATGATATTATGAAAAAGCTTATTCAGATTTTTTCTCTCTGGGGTTTGAAGAGCATCTAAGACAGACTAGTAGACTAGCAAGCTCAGCATATTCAGTACTTAGAAAGTCAGGAGGTAGCATAGACATGAGGAATTTCCAATTCATCAGAACTCATCTCTAGTTTTCCTTATTCAGCAAATCTGCATGAGTGTATTACATCCAAAACAACAGCCTTAGCCTTGCATGACCAGATGTGCAAGAAAGTGTAGCTGTGGTGTAGCTCTTTATGGTTCTTGATCAAAAGTTTCAACTGCTAATTTGAAGGTTTCAGATATGTAACCAACATTTTAAAACCGACATGCTTCAATAGGTTCTTTGCACTTTCATTAAAAAAAGATTAATATACCCTATATAGTGCACTAAAGTGTTCTTGTAGCTACATTATTATTTAGTATATTTAAATAGTGCTGAAATGGAACAACGTTTTTGTACTTATTATAATTTAATTGTATAAAAATAATACAAAATTATTATTTAAATTGTGCTTAAGTGTTACTATTTTAAATATACTTATGTGACATTTAAACATACTACTTCATGCATATAACCCCATATTTTAAATATGCTTACAGTAAAATTATAACACATTTAATGAGTATTACTACTGTATCACTATTATACACTAAGTATATTAGTAATGTACTAAGAATTTATGTTAAATATATTTACATACAAATATAGAGTACAAATATGCTTCTTGTTCCTGTATTTTGTAAGAAGCACTCTTCTAGTAATGTTTGTTGAGTATAAAAATATATTTGAATATACTGTACTACAATTAGCGCATTTAGCGTGTTACAAATTTACTTTACATTTTTTATTTAACATTTAAATGTTATTTAACACTATAAGTTTCCTAGAATTTACTTACTATTTATATTTTGCTAATTATAATTACAGAGCATTGAAATACATTTCAACTGTTATATCAATGTGATACCTAAATATATATTTTTAACATTTTTGTTAAATGTAGTAATATAATTTACTGTCTAAAAGGATACATGATACAAGTGAACTACTGTAACAGTTTCTAAAATGCACAAAATTATATTCGTGAATAAGTATTGTAGAAGTATACTGAATTAAACTAAAAGTGTAACGTTACTTCATAGTAGTCTATATTTTTAAATACATTATACTGTACTTTTTAAGATGTATGATCAAAGTTTACTTTCAAAAAATTGATGAAAGCACAATATTAATGTACTTTTAATATATTTTAAGTAAGTACATAATTCTGTTAGTGTATTTACGGCATACTTAGACATTTCTCAATAGGTACAGTTTTAGGTACAGTTAAGTATTTTTTTTTTTTTCACCAGTGTAGCTCAGTGGGTTTCCACTATTGTTATGAATCAGCAGCTGTGGCTTAAATGTCAGAGAAACAAGCCTCAAGCTGAAAGCTTACTGGTTCACAGAACCTGCAACCACAACTTAATCAAAGATCCCTTTTCCAGTACTGTGGAAGCTTGTTTGTATGAAGCTTGTATGCTCAGTTATGAGGAACATGGCAATTTTCTACTAAAAGAAAAATATATTCTACATCAAGGCTAAACCCCTGTTGGGAAACTGCCTATAAGAGTGTAGGTAGCAGACTGTCAAGGTTAAACTAATCTGTACCTCAATTTTTTAAAAATGTTTCAGTATTTAAGTGTTTACCAAGGTTGTTAGAGTTGCCATGACTTTAGTCTTAGTCAAAATGACTTATTTTATTCATTTCTGACTAAGACTTCACCTCATACTCAGGAGGTAACAATGATGTCATGTACAATGACAATACATTACACTGGCTTTTTCACATTTTAAGCTTGTTTAAAGTTAAATAAAGAATATTTCTGGGTAATTATAAGGTTACAGTTAAGTTAAGATAGTGTCCCAAATAGAAAATAATTACTTTGACAAAAAAAATAGTCCTAAAATCCTTTTGTAACGTAATTTCCATTCTAGGTTTTAGATTTTCTGCTGTAAAGCGTGAGCATGGCCGTTAAAGCTGGGGTGTGCAAACTGTCACAGGAAACATAAGGGGGAGTTAAAAATTGATAGGAAGCTTGATAAGAAGACGGAGGTGTTACAGATGTGGCCGTGGCCCTCCTCCAAAATGTTAACATTTCCTTGATGTTGCTATTTTGCCCAAAAAGCTCACTCTTTCAGACTTTTATGAGAAGAGATTGATAGCATGGCTTTATGTTCATTAAACTCATAGTCAGCATTGCTGCCACCAGAGGAAGAAACATGAAGGTCATGGGCTAGGATGCTGTCAAGGCTACAGAGCCTTGATATTAAGCATTATGTTCCTCTTTATATTACTGTAAAGCAGGGTTGCTCCACTCATAAATAGCTTATGCAGCCTTTCATGTACCTCAGAGGTTGGATGTTAAAGCTGGGAATGTGACTCTTCCCAGTTAAACATTCAGATAATCATGCAGTATTTCACAACATTTCCAAAAAAAAAAAAAAAACAGTTAGCTAAAGACTTTTACTAGTGTTTTAATGGCAAATCCAACAAAAATTCTTTTTTAGGCCCCAGGTTATTATTGCTAGCATTTTATTCAAATGCCATGAAAACATGTCCAAACAGAGAGGTTGGACAGTATGTATGACTGTTTTACTAAGATACAACACATAGAACTGATAATAAACTCTATAATACTTTTTATTTTACCACTGTTGATGTCCAGTGCAGCCATATTGAATTCTGAACCCAAGTATAGGTTCCACGTATGAAAAAAGCCTTAGCTTGATGCTCCACCACAGTCCCCTTGGTTTAAGTCCACCAAAATAAAGAAACCAAGACAAAAAAGCCACAGAACCTCTGGGTTAAAGGTTAAACACTTTAATTCTCAAAAAATAGGTTGATACAGATTTGTATTTATCCAAAGTCCTTCCAAAAGTTAGCAAAAAGGCAGCTATACAAAAAGAGAGAGGTCAAAAAAGTGTTTGGCTCAACAGCTCCATCTTTTCCATCTCCAGCACACACTCTAAAACTCACCCCTCCCTCTCCTGTTTCTCTATGGAACTCTTAGCCCCTCCCACAGCCTCTTTCTCAGGTGATAATCTAATTACCCACAGCTATTCAATTCTAAATATATGTGTAAACCACTTAAATTGTACATATTAAACAGATCCTTCAAACAAAATTAACTGTAATTATAATAAACTGAAATATTAATAGTGAATAACTAAACTATTACATTATTTACAATAATCCAGCAACCAGATAAACATTCTGTTTACAAACTAAACCTAGGCTCCTACACCAGGGTTGCTGAGGCTCACCCAACATTATGAGCAGGAAATTCGACATTGACTTTCTACTTGATATTTTTACTTTATTATATAAATAAAATACACAGTACAGCACGTGGATTGCTTTACCAACAGGAAATCACACAATAACAACAGTCAGAGAAAGCTCTATCTGCCCTCTTGAAAGGTTAAGGTCTCTTGAAAGTTAACAAAGTGACTAACAGGTTGACTAATCTATTTTTGTGACTATTACTAAGCAAGCCATTCCAATCCAAAATAACATTCCTAGAAATAGATATTTACAAGTTTTTTTTTACTCATGTCCAGATTATTCAACTATTAGGTGTATCCCACAAACTTAGGCTATAAGTAAATTGGTGTAAAATGTAAGGATGAGTTCAAATGATAAGTTTAGATCATGCAGAAATTAGTGTTCTGTAAAAAACACAAAGGTTTCTTCAAAGTCCTTAAAGACCTTGTAGGCATATCTGTTTACTCAACAGTCATCACTGTTGCTGTTGTCATGCTGTTAGACAAGCCTCCTATAGGCCTAAACAATGGAAAATAAAGGTCAAATTACCTTTTCAGAAACATATTAAATCATTTAGAAAATCTCATAAAACATTATTTTGTAGCGTTTGGCTCAATAATCAGCAAAACATGATTTATATATATATATATTTTTTTGTTGCTTGTATGGCTGCTAAACTTGCGCTGATCTCCTCATCAAGTGGATCTTTCACCTAAATCTCTTCAATTGCTGATGTTTTGTCTGTTTTGTGCTAAAAAGCAGGACTTCACCTGTAAATGTATGTTGAGGGTTGTAAACACTCTCATTTATATTTCAACCAGCGGATGATCTCCTTATTAATAATGAGGTTGAACACTGGCCAGTGTGCTCATGACAAGGTGGTGTGAATTATTGGAGTTATAGTGAGGTCTGATAACTTATAATAGATATCTGAGTGTCTGAGCACTGTGGTAGTTGGTTGCAGATGAATTTATATAGGTTATTTGAGAAGGCTATACTAAACAGGTGATCTACTCAACTTGTCTTACTTTCCTAAGAACTGTCTTGTAGTTTACTCTAAAGCATTCTTTTTTAAATCCAATGAATTTTAATAGCCTTTTACATTAAATATAGTATTAAATAATCTGAATGGAAATCCCAGGTCAAAATTCCCAGTGAGCATGTCAAGGTTGACAACAGCATTTCTAAGAGCATGAGGAAGTGACTTTAAAAGAAACGCAGTCTCAAAAAGGGATCCATGTCTGGACAAAATCAGACTGTGGAGCGACTGTTTCAGACAAAGGCTCGTTGTAGATATCTCGAAACCAGATTGTGGAACTGATGTTTAAGACTCTATACATGTTGGGTAGGAGCTGAGTGAGCACAAATCAGATTAACTCAAAACAAGACACTGTGCAGAGATTGACTGTTAGATGCTGTTAGATCTTATTTAAGGTTTGTGAGAGATGTAAGGATGCTCAGTAGGGGTGTAATGGTACAGAAAATCCAGGGTTCGGTTCACACCTCTGTATAAACCCTACGGTTCGGTATGTTTTTTTTTAGTACAGTTGCTAGAAAAAATAAAGAGGCTGGGCATTCTGTATAGCCTCATTTTATAACAAAGAATCTTCATTTTATAAGCATGTTTTGTTTTTTGGGATGGGATTTTGTAACAGGGCTCAAGCCCTTTAATTAAATGCTTAAAACCAGGGTTCTCTCCTACTGTCATCATTAGAGGCTCCATCAAACAACAGCATTTACTTTAACTGATTAAACTACAAATACTTTTTGTCTAAGCCTATTGCTGGGTACATTTCAGTGTTTGAGTTATTTTTAGGAATCATTAGATTAGAAAAAGGTTAAAAATTGTTAAAATGTGTGTGTCAATCATTTAAAAATGAATTAAAATCATGATTATTTTTTAACGCTGGGATTTCCTAGTATCATTGTAAGGGGACAGCAAGAATAATATAGTGTGGTTTAGGTCTGGCAGACTAGGTCATTTTATGCTGTATATATATAACATATATAATATTATAATATTTCAGAGAGAGAGAGAGAGAGACAGCATAAGAGAGAGAGAAAGAGACAGACATGGCGCAAGAGAGAGCGGGAGAAAGAGAGAGAGAGAGAGAGAGAGAGAGAGAGAGAGAGAGAGAGAGAGAGAGTGATGATGCAAGTCGAGCGAGAGAGAGACAATACAAGCGCCTAACCCTGCGATTTCAGAGCAGCACTGGTTGTGGGTAGTTTGAATTATTTTTGTTTCTGCGTGCGCTCTATACTTGTGTGCTCCAGCCTGGACTCTAGTTTTGCATTACGTTCATTGGTTCCACAAGTCTCCTACAGACTGCCTGTACCACGTATCCTGCATGCGTTTGTGTAAACTGAACAGTGACCACCGTACCGTGACTGTTGTCAAAGTATGGACGTACCATTACACCCCTAATGCTCATTAAATAGAGGGTAAGGCTGGGAAAGCTGCATGTTGAAGTATTTGTGAGTGAAAATGCCCATGGTGTAAAAGGTGAGTTATATGCCGGTTAAAGAGAAAAATATACAGTAAGACCTTGTTTTTGGTCCTACTGGTCCTATTTGTTACTTTAACTCTTCAACATTCTGTTATTTTTTTTAGCAAAAGACATTTTGTGTCATTATTAAAGAAGGTGTTGAGCTTAACTCAAACTGATTGAGTCATCTCTACCAATTAGCATTGAAATCATGTTAAATACAAGTCAAGTGAATGTACTTTGTAGCATATTACAATACATAAACTGGATAAAATGCTAAAAATTCAATAAGGATGTTGCACAACCAGACATATAAGTAAATCTTCTTAAAATGTAATGCAAATTAACAAAATTATTATCTCTTATTGCACTTTGAACAAATACAGATAAAAATAAAGAAAAGAAAAACGTGGTATTTTCTGCTTAGGCCTTTCTGCTTAGGCCTGTTGATGTGTGTTCATGTAGGGGGGTTTCTTTATGTCTCCCCTCATATTTTTATATTCTATTAACTGATTTTGTAGTCATTTTGTTTTATTAATGTTCTGTTTTTTTTTTTTTTTTTTTTGTTACTCTTATGCACATAATTGGAATTTAAAAGTCAGACTTTCTAAATTGTCGTGGCGGTTCTTCTTTTATTTAAATTTAGTTGAAGTATGGGAAATGACACAAGACTAAGAATTTATGAGCTACTTCCACTGTATGACATATATAGTTCTTCCATGGTCTTTCAGAAGAAGTCTGTGTTTCTCAGACTTCTGTGTAATGTTATATATAATGGCAGTATATTCTTAAAAAAAGTGTGAGCAAAGATTTCAGGGTGTCATGAATGAGCTAAGACTCCTTTAAGTAAAGTGAACGCCATTTTAACCTTAACACCATTCACACTTCACACTCACACATCTCCTACAACCTCATGCATGTGCAGAGAGGTGACAATGAACTGAAAAAATTACTTGTGAGGGACAAACCACAAACAACATGTAACTTGTTAATTGTGCCTCAGCAAACATTCAGCAGTCTCTGGAACTCCACTCCACGTTGGCTCTGAGTGGGTTTGTTCGTGTATTTTTACTGGAACCTAGTTAAGCTTCCTAATTAGACCTCATCTTTACAGCTCACCTTAATCCATAATTCCCATCTAAGCTTCATCTAAGCCTCATTGCTGGCATCCATATGTAGGGCCCATATGAAACCCAATGACAGAACTCTCTGGGTCCCAGTTGGACCATCAGTATCTGGGTGGTTTGGTTTGTATTCACACAGGGAACAATACAAGTGTACCAATATGTGTCCCAACAAACCACACAAGAATGCTGCCTTCATTTATCAGTCAGAGCTGTTTGGTGCGGGAGCAAGAAAGTAAAAACAGGAAGAAGTGTTTTGTGATCAGGATTAGTGTACACTGTAGATTAACAGGAAGCAATGGCAGAGAAAGCATTTGTTAATTGCAGTTGAAACTATTTGCGGAGTGCACCAGGGTAACCAACCTGTAAAATCTTGGAAAGCCAGTTACCCAACTCACTCAATAGGACTCCCCCTATCATTAGCAGGAGAGTAAGGACTAGCACATGCCTCCTCCGATACATGTAAAGTCAGCCACTGTCTCCTTTCAAACTGCCTCTGGTGCAGTATCACTTGGTAACCAGTGGACTTAGAGGAAAGTGCAGCGAACCAGCTATGATACATTAGCTAAAAGAAGCCTGTGCTAACCTACAACACACTAACTAGGAGTGATGTGGGGAGAGAGCACTAACTACCCAGCCAGAGACAGCAAGGCCAATTGTGCTCTCTCTGGCTCCGGCTGCTGATGGTAAGCAGCATGATCTGGGATTCGAACCAGCAATCCTCAGATCATAGTGACAGAGCCTTAGTCCACTGGACCACTCACTTTATCATACCAGAACAGATGAAAATACCTGTTACTTTTCCCCACCTTTTACGCTAAATTAATCTGAGCAGTTGATCTGCCCTGCTGTTTAACTCTTAAGTTTTTCTTTGTAAGGAAGACTATCAAATGGCTTCTCCAAAATCCGGTCCACAACATTAAAACTACAAGGGAACTGAGCTTCCCTTGCAGTCTTAGAGAAATTGCCACTGCACAAAGCTGTATGGATTCAAACACTTACGCTGTTGAATCCTGTATCTACTGTAACTGTAGATCAACCCATATCTATAAACAGAAATAAAAAGAATCAGAGGGTAATCTGTTAAACTCATTCTGCTGCATGACACGTATGCCACCAATGGTCAAAGATTCAGGCAGAGAGGTAGAGGTCTCACACTTTCTGCCCTTTACCATGCTCTTGGTGTTTGATACACAAGCCCTCGTCCACTTGTGGCATGATGTATTATGAAGGATGATTCATGCGGCCAGATAACTTCACAACTGTTGCTGTGGTTATTACACAGTCAGGCCTTGACTTTGCTCAGATCTAAAAGTAGATATACAATAAAGCCCTGTTTCTAATGAAACTGACTATCATTCAATTTTTCTTCTTTCGATTTTCATTCAAACTGTAGATGAATTGGACTAGATCATCATTTCCACACTGCATACTCTATATGGACAAAAGTACAAAAAAAAATATTTGGGAAACCAGCTTCTTCTTCTTTGTTTCTTCCGAAATCAACAGAAATAAGTTTATCCTGCATTGATTGCAGTGACGTCTTTCTCTACTATACAGGGAAGGATTTCTACATACATTATGAAGCATTAATGTGAGGATTTTATTGTATTCTGTGAGCTCAGGATGGTGGCTAATCAATCCATCCCCAAATCCCCAACCCATCCCAAAAGAATACAGTTCTGACACTACGTTTTATGTCAGTTATCTCAGTTAACAATTTTTGGTTATTCAAACATTTTCTAGATGTTTCCAAAAAGTTTTTTATTTAATGTTTTTACACATTTTTGTAACTTTGTTGACATTCATCTACCTGGAAACAATATTTCAGAAATGTTCTAATAACATTTTAATGTAAACCATTATTATGTCAAATATTTTTTTAATGTTCCTGGAACATATATTTTTATAATGTTTCAGGCTAACCCACCTGTAACCTTTTCAAAACATTGGTAAACTTTCTAAAAATGTTTGCCATTAGTTGGGACTCTAAGGACTTTATACTAGGGCTGTGTACTGGCAAGAATTTGTCAATATAGAACCTGTGTCAGTCCTGACATTGTCAGTCTGCCTGCCATGAAATCTGTTGCACACAGTAAAAACTCCCAGCATGCACTCTAGCATCTCCAGACCTTCCTGACTGTGCTGATCATGTGATGCTCCGGCGTTCTAATTCACCTGCCTTCTAATCACACACAACTGCTCCTCCTAGTGTTAATAGCATCCTGTTCCTAGTTCCTAGCTCTTCTACCTCGTGTTTTACTTGTTGTTTGCTCTTTTGTTACCAACCCATTTTGTATTTTCGACCAGTCCTTTGCCTTGCTCTTGTTATTTTTGTTTATCGTTGCTGACTCTCTTTCTTTTCTGGTTTTCGATTACTCTTCCTGGTATGTTGTTGACTATTGCTGCCATTTAGTTGCTGACCCTGCCTGTCTCTGACCACCCCTTTAAGTCTAGCCCCTTTATTAATAAACTGTGTGTTTAGTATCCATGTGTGTCTTGTGTATCTGGCCACCATGACAACCTGTCACAATACAGGGGTTATGACTCAATATACTGCAATATATTGTAATACTGTAGGCAAGGCAATATATTGTGATCGTTTTAATCAAATTTTAGGAATTTTAGGAAAAACTAATATGATAAAAAATGTAAATAAAAAAATAAAATATTGCATTACTTTATTATAACAACACCTGACATTAGGCATGGTGCCAATAAGTTCAGGATTATCTGCTTCAGAAAGTCCTTTTTATAGTCAAAGCTTCACTACAGCTCCTAGACATGCTGTGTGTGTATGGCTTATACATTAGAATAAGGTATCTAAAAATAAAATAACATGCGGACATGCTGTGTAGTGTAATGAAGTAAAGTGGTCTTGCATTTGTTTCTCTATTCATTCATTCATCTGTTCATTTTTTTCCCTTTTTTGTCTCATTTGTTAGCCACCTACATGTGTATGATTTCAGTAGCTTATATAATGCCTTTAGTGATCTTTGTGCACACAAAGCCTCCAGCAGCCCACAACAGAAGATGAGATGACACAGCAGACTGACACTAAATTGTCCACTCCTACCGGATGCACCAAGCTTAGACCAGTTTAAGCTTCCCTTTCCATTTGTCAGCACTGTGAGAACAAAAAAAAACAGATCTACACACTGGGTGGGTGACTCTGTGGCCTATGAAACTACCCTGGAAGAGCATGATGTATGCAGCACTTCCTCTTCGATCGCTTTTCACTTTGTCTTTGTGAGCTGATGACGTGGAGAGTTACTGGCAGTCAGAGAGGAAGAACAGCGCTGAATTCTCTGCCTGGAATTCTAAATATGTTATTGGGGAAGATCAATTATTGCCAATTAAAAGTTTCAGCAGAGAAAGACGTGGCTTACAGCCAAACCAACAGCCTCACACTGTAAAATTACTGTCGGTCAGGACTTTAATAAAAGAGTAAACTTTACTCATTTACCAACAGAATGCAATTCTTAATAGTTGATTTCACATCAACCAGTTAATACAGGGTGAAACAGTGACTTTGCTTAAAGTTCTGAATTCAAATAACTTAAAACATGTAAGTAATCTGAACAAAGTAACAAAGATTGCAATGTGAGCATGCTCAGTAGCTGCATTAACTCTCCCATACAGAATTGGACAGGATGGGTTGCCATATTTAGCGCTTTTCACCAATGAGGAACCAGCACCGTTCTGGTTTGCGAACCTAAGTTTAAACTGGTTTGCTGTGTTTCCACTTACAAAAAGTAGGTCCAGAACCAGGAACATTTGTTTGCAGCAAGAACCGAAGAATACTAGTTTATGTTGGTGACGTATGATGTGACGTTTTGATGGTTCCACAGAAACTGTTGGAAACGTGGGCTGGTTAGCTGAAAAGCACCACAGTTCTTATTAGCCAGAATGGAACTGGTTCAAAAAACAGACTTCTTTTGGTGCAAAAGCGCTATCTGTGGATGCTGTATTTTCATAAACTGGTGTTTCTCTTACAGCATCAGTCTTTAAGATTTTTCCTTTTTTATAGATTAAAAGCGGTAGTATTCCTGAGTTGAATGATGACAAAATATTCAAATGAATGCTATCTGTGTCCTGCCATGAGCATCTCTAAAATGTCTAATATAGTTGGACGTAATGGCTGTCTACATTTTGACAGTATTTCATAAATGAACAAAATGCACAGAATGTCACACAGCAATTTATTCATATTAACATGAATTAAAGACATTTTGTGCAGTTACAGATTATCTCCAGAAAGATCTCTAAATCTCCAGATCCTAAACATTTTATGGACTCTCGCTTTAAATATGGTAATATTTTGAGGGTGCCTAATGTATGTGCAATGTTTGAGCTACCTTAATGAACAAAAACCCCTTACAACTGTTCCCATTCACTCCAGGCACCACCTATTTGTAAAATGGGCATGTTCTCCTGTCACTATATTAAATTCACCTTTAGTGTGTAGTCATTTCCTCTATTGTTACCTTGTGTAATGGTTGAGTGGGTGATGGCAGTGTTGCAGGCTGTAAGAGCATATTAACTCTTTCTCTACTGCTGAGTGTACTTTCATTTGCTACATGCAGAATTATCTCTCATGAATGAATATAGAACTAAGCCAGTGGAAAAGGTGGCATCTGTTAATTTTCCATCCAGTAAAAGTCTAAATAGTTAACTGGCTGTAATTTATAGTTTTTAATTAAAACAACAACTCATAGTTAGTTATTATATATTCACTGTATACCTGTAACTCTACCTCTTCACAACTTTACAACTGATGCTCTTAAACACTCAAGTAACTAACTCTTGACAAGTTCAGCACAGCTGTTAACTGAAAGCCTGAATTCCAGGTGACTCTACTTCATAAAGCTGACTGAGAAAATCCAGCCAAGATGTGCAAAGCTGTCATATAACCATATGTATTTCCTTTATAGTTTGGATGGCTTTAGTATTAATCTACGATGCAGAAAATGTTAAAATAATGAAAAACCACAGAATGTAAGGTGTGATTGGTAATGTTTCGGTGAAAGTATGCGCAGAGCAAAGACAGTTCTATCCTGAGTTGAACACTACAGTGAGTGGCATAGATAGCTTACAATTAGGAAGAAGTGAAAAAGCCCCAAAACCACACACACTTTCAGACAATACCATATGAGAGCTTTGCATATAAGACAGCATGGTTTAGCATGTGAGCCACATTGAGACACTGCTGATTAATTTCCAACCACCTACAGCAAGCATTTTTAGATTTAGCGACAGCGGACCTCTAGTGTGAGGAAGTGTTTCTTCTCTTCTAAAGCCCCCTTCTGTAGTGTTGAGTCAAAACACTCTCAGACCGCCACAGGAGGAAACACTCGTCAAGACCCGTCAGAAAACAGCAATGACTAGCCTTTATGGATACCGTGTTTTCTACTCTGGAGTAGTGCTACTTGTTTTCTCTTATGGTAAGTACATAAATAATTTTTTTTTATGTTTTATACAGTCAAACATTTATTCAAATGCGATTGAGATGGAAAGTGGACTTCCTTGTTCTTAGCTCGGTAAGCTAAACGCAAGTAGTAGCAGAGTTCGTTCTAAGACACCAAGTCTAAGTCTAAAAAAAAAAAAAAAAAAACATGGTAAAATAGAAATCTTCAAAAATGTTTAACATTCTAGTTTTTAATGAAACTCAGTAATTTTAAAATGATTTAAGTCATTTTAAAGCATTTCTACTAGTTCATTTATCATGAAAATAGGACAAAATATATAGAACAGCTGTCAGATTCACATTTATTCCATATTTACCATTATGACATTTGGAAACAATAAAAAAAAAGATTCCTGTCAAATAACAAAAAAGTGAAAATATCAATAATGGAGATGCAAGGTCTTTGTAGGACTATGATGATTCTTTGCTTGGTAAAGCAGAGGCAGAGAGAGTTCTATGAAAAAAACATGCAAAAAAAGCAGAAATATCCCAAATATCTCCAAAAAGCTTTACAGGTTAAAGAAAAAAACTAGCAGATTAAATAAATAACCAGAAAAGTACTTCCAGAAAAGTAGTCCAAGTCATTGTGATGCACGTCTATTGGTTCATTTATCATTAAAATGGGGCAAAATATATAGAACAGCTGTTAGATTCATATTTATCACACATTTATTAAAACACAGCTTCCAGATTCATGCCAAATGTCAAAAAGTGAAAGTAGCAAAAATGAAGATGCAAGGTCTTGGCAGGACTGAAATGATTATTTGATTAGTAAAGCAGAAGCAGAGAGAGTTCTAAGAAAAGAACATGCAAAAAAATGCAGAAATGTCCCAAATGTTTTATTTACATTGATGTAAATGGAAAAGGACATTAGTCCAAGTCACTTTAAAGCACTTATATTGATTAATTTATCATTAAAATGGGACAAAATATAAAGAACAGCTGTCAGATTCACATTTATGGCACAGTTATCATTTTGGAGCATTTTATTATTACATTTGGAAAAAAATGTTCCAAATGTAGAAATGTACAAAAAAATGAAAAAAAAAAAAAAAAGAATGGAGATGCAAGGTCTTGACAGGATTATGATGATTCTTTGCTTGGTAAAGCAGAAGCAGAGAGAGTTCTAAGAAAAGAACATCTCCAAAATCTCCAAAATGTGTCCAAAAAGCTTTCAGATAAATAGAAGTAAACAGAAAAGTACTTTAGTCCAAGGCATTGTGAAGCATTTCTATTAATTCATTTATTATTAAAATGGGGCAAAATATATGGAACAGCTGTCAGATTTACATAACGTCAAAAAGCATAAATACAAGGCTGAGATACAGGTCTTTGGACAGTGACAGTTTCTGAATCAGAAAGCCAAAGGCAAGTTGTGTCAGAGAGAGTTCTAAGAAAAGTACGTCCAAAAAACTTTGTTAATGTTAAATGGTGGTCAGTGGAACATTTTAGAATATTTTTAAGCATTTCTATTGGTCTGCCAGATTCATATTTGGTCAGCAAGGTAGTCTGTTAATATAAGCATGATATATAATGTTTGGAAAAATAACAAAATAGCACCTGAATGATTTGAGCTATATACAATATAATACACCAATTCTTTGTGCTTGAGTGTTGATATATATATTATATTTTGCATATATTTAAGTATAGAAAATGCCTTTAGTTTAAAAGCTGTAGTTGTTTTACATTGTTTTCATGCTAAACAATACCATCTTAGAGTCTACACTTCTTAATGACTATTTGAAAAGGGAATCCTTGAGTCCTATCAGTTAAAATTTGATAAAGTATTTGCATAATCAAGCAGTATCAAGTTATAATAAAGAATTGATGTGTTTTTTTTTGCCTTGGTTTTCTCTGTATGTGGTTTCATTAAACTTATCATAATAAACACTCTCTTTCCTGTAGGTGTGAGTGTTCTGGCTGAGGAGAAAACACCGTTAGAGCGCAGAGCTGCTGCTGGGAGTTCCCTCATTTTAACACTCGGAAATCCAAACGATTCTGTATCATTCGCACAGTGGAGATATAATACAAACTTTTTTGCAACTTACAGAAATAAACAACTTTCTATTACTAATGTACTGCAGTTCAGTGGAAGGCTAAAGGTGAACAGTGATGATCTCAGTGTAGAAGTGACAGATCTTCAGCTCAGTGACTCTGGAAGATACAGCATTGTTTCAGAAAAATCTCCGGGGGATCAGCACCCAACAGAGACAATCATTCTGACCGTCTATGGTGAGTATTTTCATTCAGCTTTATCCTCAATTAAAAGCCATTTTTTCTTGCTTTGTGAATCAATGCAATGTCCAGAACTCATATGAGCTTGTCCGTAATTGTCTTCTGTTTTCATTGAAAAAGTAAGGCTGTGTCTAAACCAAGTATAATAAGTCATTTTTAATTCGTTTTTTACAAAGAAGGCATTCACTTTCAAAACAATTAATAATTTCAAAGATGGTTTGTGAAGATTTTGCAGTGTGCTGGTTATGTGAATATCTGATTGTTGATTGATTGCTACAATGCAGTTTCAAACTGATGTTTTAGCGCAGTTTGTAAGTAATTGGACAGTGTTGGTTTTGTTGTGCTAGTTGTTTTTGGCTCTGTAAGCATTTGAGAGAAAATACAGTCAAGTCAATGCAAGAGGTGCAGAACACCAGCTTTAATCTAAGTGGGACATTTTTGTTGGACAGTGATCATTCTTAGCTTGGCAAGTCAAAGACAAAGTAAGAGTAGTGGCAGAAAAACTTGCAGAAATCTCTAATATGTCAGCTTTACAGGAGAAAGAAAAAAGTTGCAGGAATTGAAATGGAAGTCCATGTAAAAAATATTCATTCATAGTCATTTTAGAGCATGTCAAAATGGCAAAAATAGTGATACCATCTTTATGAAATACCTGATTGTGAAATCAAACATATTCGTCACGGCTGCAACCCCACAGTGCAATATAAATGGGTGCATCAACGCAGTTTGTGCATAATTGGACAGTGTTGCTGTTGTGCTACGTACATTCATTTTCAGAACATTTTTAAAAACATGGTAAAGTCTGTGGAAGAGAGACAGAATACCAGCTTTAATTTGTGGGCATTATGGGAGGGCAATATGGCAATAAACAAATCACAATATATCAGTATATTTCTGCAACAACAATATTTTTGGAGATGTGAAAAAAGAAGCAAATAAATAAAAACATATATATACAATTCCAGCAAATATTAAATATTAAAATGAAAGCTTTATTTAGTGTAAATATAATTTGAGTTTCATACATTCAGTAGAATAATATATATATATATAAATGTCTGGCTAGTAATAATGGTGAAATAAGATATGCAATGTAGCAGTGCATGCATATAAACTGCAAACAAACAATTACAAGTAAATATAGCAAATATCAAAACAAATACAAAATAGACTGTTTTTAAGAATATCTCTACTATTACATTATGGTCCTTATTTTTTATTATATTATAGTATTGTGTACAATACAATATGGCACAAATCTAGTTGGCAGTGATATTCATCATATAACATGCATGATATTCTGCTACTTTTAAGCACTTTTAGGAAATAACAAATGTAAAATAACAAATAAAAATTAAATACATTTGTACTGTTTAGTTTTGTGCACTGTTGCGCATTCACGGCTCTCTTCATGCAAAGAGAATTATAGCAAACAAGTTTAAAGGGGGAAATAGAGAAGGGGGTGTGGTGGGTTTCAGTGCCCTTAAGATCAACAGCGTAGGCTGGTTCCTCAAACTAAAGTTGGGTAAATAAGTCTGTATAATCTGAATTCAGAAATAAGAGATAGATTTGTAGAAACCTCTATTCAGTATTGAAGTCTCTGCGACTTCCATGGCTTCATAGAATGCATCTTATGTTATTATATTTATTTATTTATTTTTTTTTCCATAAATCATACTTTTCATTTTACAACTAGAAATTCTGGACCAAAGTCTGAAGGTTAACTTGGTTTTGGCTTCACTAAAGAACTTTTCTGTGTCTCCCCTTATTTAACATTGATTGGTCTTAGGTGGGCATGCATTCAGTGTTAACATGCTGTCAGTTCTGCAAGTTGCCAGGTGTTATACTGTAAAAAAAAATCCACCTCACTTAGTAAGTTTGCCAGTGTTTCAATAACACTTTAAGTGTTAAAATATCACTTGTACAGAATGTGAAAGTTGAAAGTTAACACGTGCAGTGTTGATTTAAAACTTGCAAATTTGCTGTGCAAAATGTTGTGCCCATTCCACTGCATGTCAGATTTGGGCACAATACCAGTTCTTTTTTCTTCTTCTATTGTTTAATACAGGATGCTGGCATGCCTCAGCTTCTTGTAATTGGTTTAAAAGCATAAACCATAAAAAAGAGTTTTCACACTGGAAATGAGCCAAACCATGGTTCAGTTTATCCAGGTTAATTTCTTACCTAATTATACACAGTTTGGACCAAACTGAGAGTATAAAAGTTCTTTAAAGGTCACATTCCATCATTTTTTTTTCATTAATTTTAAACAGTCTAGTTGTGGTCTCTAGTATGAATGAATGTCATGCGAGCCGTTTTGTGAAAAAAAAAGTGCTCAGGTGTTTCTATTTAGCCCTGCTTTAGATCACTGAATTACTGGTCTATAAAGAAAGACAGGATTTGGCTCTTGCTCGTGAATATTCATACATGCAAACATATCGCCTCTGATTGGCTAACAGCACTGCAGCAGAAAACGCCTACCTGCCTTCCCCAAAAATAAGTTTTACAGTTCTAAAACATAAAGGACGAAATGTTTATATTTGCTAGGTAAAGCGCCAACCCCCTCCTCCTCCATGCCAAAGATCTGATTTAAACCTACAGTTACTTACACAATATAGCTAATGCTAACTAACTATGTAAACAGAGCTGTTAGCTCCTCCTTAGCGATAGCTTCTTCTGCTCCAGCCCAGGTTCAGCGTTCAACTTGTTTTTCTGAGGATTTTCTTTTACTAGCTACTGCAGTCAGTGGAGGCTGAAGAACAGTTTCATGTGCAGCATGCATGTACAGCTCAGAGAGACATATAGTATTATACAAAGAATAAGAAAAAGTGAATTTTAGTGGAAGGAGATCTTTAATTTTTTTTCTCTCTCAGTGGAATCTATATATCTATATCTATAATTAAGCTCCTCCATTGGGTGAAACATCACTTTACCAGATTAATTGAGAGTTTAAGTCATTATAATCCTATTTTAATGGGTGTTCCGAGTTAAGTTTCTCAAGCTGTTCTGTAACACTAACAATTTACATGCTGGCTGTGAAAGTTAGTAAACCATTTCCTTGTCAGAAATTAGAATCAATTAGGAAAGGAAATCAGGATAAGAATTCTGTGCCAGGGCTCTAAATGGTTTGCAGCTTAATTGAGGGAACTTTTAGCTCTAGATGAGCAGTTTCCATTTTGAGCTTCACAGTGCAGTTCTCTCAGCCAGTGCTGTCGAGTTCTACAGCGGTTTAAACATGGTTGATTTCATAATGTGAAGGTTATGTTGAGAGATAATGCACGATGATACATCACAAAGTTTGCCTGTGGTAACCAGAGTGACCCTCGATTAGTATCAGTTATGGGCTGTTTAATTTGAAAATTGCAGTCTGTATGAGCCCTTAAAACACTGATAGTTTCAGCTGTCGTTTATTTCTCGTCTTTACTCACGGTGCTTTTTGACATTTGTGTTCTGAACTTAAGCCTAACAGTTATAGCCACAGTTCACCGCTGCATAAAATACAACTGTTACAAGCAGAAAATAAAGCACACACTTAAAAAAGGAACTACAAGAGGTGCGCGTGTGAATAATATTTAAACTGCTGTAATGCTCTTCTCACTCACATATTTGTTCATGAATATAGTTCTTTAAAATGTGATCTTTTGATGCCATTGATAAAAGAACACTTAGCACCTGTAGAACCTTTATTTTTAAGAGTGTTTACCTTCTGCTTCAGACAGTTGTCTTAAAAACTACTTCTTATACAGCTTGGGGGAAAAAGAGATTTTGGTATTTATAGGTATATGTTTGAGAAAAATGAACATTGTTGTTTTATTCTATAAACTACAAACAAAATCTCTCCCAAATTCCAAATAAAAATATTGTCATTTAGAGCATATATTTGCATGAAATGAGAAATGGCTGAAATAAAAAAAAAGATGAAGAGCTTTAAGAACTTAAATAATGCAAAGAAACAAGTTTCATATTCATAAAGTTTTAAGAGTTCAGAAATAAATATTTGGTGGACAAACTCTGTTTTTTAATCACAGATTTCATGCATTTTGGTTTGTTCCCCTCCACCAGTCTTACACACTGGTTTTGAATAACTTTATGCCACTCCTGGTGCACAAATTCAAGAAGTTCAGCTTGGTTTGATGGCTTGTCATCCATCTACCTCTTGATTGTATTCCAAAGGTTTTTAATTTGGTAAAATCAAAGAAAATAATTTTTAAGTGGTCTCTTATTTTTTCCCAGAGCTGTATATACAGTAAAAAGGCCCCTTTATTGTTTTGCACTCTTAATAATAAAAATACTACAAAAGGTATATGACTATTTTTGGATCCAAAAAGAAACATTTTTGTAAAACAGATACAAGTTTTAAGAACCCTTTAAAAGTTTAAAGAAGTTACTGTATTGGTTCTTTCCCTGCTTTAAAGGATTTTCACAAACTGCTCTCTTTGACGAAAATGTTTTTTTCTTTGACATTACTCAAAGACACATTGTAGCATCTTCATTTTAAATCATCCTTCATCCATGCATTAGGTAAACAGACATTTTTTTAATGTTGCTGAGATTCCACTTGATCGTTTATGGCATGGTGACTTTAGAATAGTGGGTGCATCTTGTTTCTGTAGCCTGTGGCACATCGCATTTACATCTAATCAGGGATCACCATCATTCTATGGTCTTCCATTACAGTGGTTTTCTGTGATCTGATGCATTATTTGATAATACTTAGCTTATCAACAAGCTGTCGCTTCATAACAGAGTCAACTGCCCGATACTGCTTTACTGGAAGTCCCGATTGTTTAGCCTCAGTGCAGAGAAAGGGCAGCAGCTGCCTCCAGTTGCAGATGTAATATATAGAGTGACCATATGTTCTCTTTTTCCGGAACGTGTTCTCTTTTTGGGACCTAAAATTGCGTCTGGCAGGGATTTCAACATTGCGTAAGATCCTCAGGATTTCTCTTTGACTTCACATCGACGTTTGTTTCTACATTCTGTGTGTGATTTTTAGAGCTTTTAATACATCTGATTAAGCTGTGCTTTAATGGACCAAATAACAGAATACATTGTATTAGCACATCTGTATCAGCACATACAGACATATAGCTTGTATAGTCCCTGTTAAAAAAAAGTATTTTCAAAATAGAAATCTCCGGAACAGATAAATATGATTGAATTAGCACCATGTCTAATGCCAGCTGTGGGTTGGAGGGGTATAAATCCCCCATCCCCAGTATTGAGCTGAGGAGCAGTGGAATTGTATTCTCTGGAATGATAATGATCTATCCAGATGTTTTGGGATGAGTTGGAGAGTTAGGGATGATGAGGAACCATAGTTGTTTTTTTTTCTTTAAGTACATTTTGGAGATTGTACTTTTTAAGTCAAATCAAGTAGTTTTATTATCAATACTGCATATGTACAGGACATACAGAGGATTGAAATTACGTCACTCTCCTTCCCAAAGTTACAACAAGTACAGCAAGATATAAATATAAATATACAAGAATGAAAGACACCAAATGTACAATAAAACAAGGTCACGGATATAGACATACGTGAGACAAAAGGCACATGACAATAGTGCAATAGTTATGAGGGGGATTAAAGATGGAATGACAGTACCATTGTAAACTGAACCTGTATAACAGTAGTGCCAGTGTCTTCTTAGCTTGTGGAAGAAGTAGAGCCTCTGATTTTCTACTTTTACTTAGAGGTGGGCAATATGACAATATTTTATTATATCGTGATACATTTTCTTTTAATACTGAATATCATCACTACTTAAAAGAACACTCACCCATTTGTACCCATCTATTTCATTACAGAATAAGACAAGGGCACACTAGCAGGGCTAGCAGGAACTTCAAGCTACACCAGACTGCTCTTTTTACTTTTTTACTTTACTTTCACTTCAGATACGCTGTAGCAGCAACAGCAAACGCGCTTTTCAGCGCGCTTTTTTTGGACAAGTTTGGGCGATTCTCACTTGAGCGGGGCGTGGCAAACCCCCTCTTTCACACTCTCTCTGTTTGCGGACCTCGGGGGCGTTACTCACGGCTTTAAAAGACAGTCTGGTGGCGCTGATTTCCTATATCGCCCGCAGCTGTGCGCAATCTAGAATCCTATTACATCACTCACACTCGCCGAGGCGTCAGCCGAAGGCGTCAGCTGTTGAGACCCTCTCGTGTGAAGACCAACGCGGGTAAAGACCTGCGAGTCTACCTGCGCGAGTCCACCGAGCAAGGACACTGACAAGGCAGCCCGTCCTACTGCCTCCTAAAATGTGCTCCCAACACATCTCAGTTATGTCCGGCACGCACAGAAGGCGTAAAAACACAAACAGGCGCCAGGATCATACTAACCTGCGTCCACTAAAACAAACCACGCCCACTACTACCTCATTCTCTGTTGGGCTATGGAACTGCCAGTCGGCTGTTAATAAAGCAGACTTTATCGCCTCTTATGCGAATCATCAGTCATTACAACTGCTGGCACTGACTGAAACTTGGATCAAACCTGAAAATACTGCTACTCCGGCGGCTCTTTCCAATTATTATTCCTTCTCCCACACTTCTCGTCTCTCTGGACGAGGAGGTGGAACGGGCCTATTAATCGCTAATGGCTTAAAACATACTCCACTATTACCGGCAAACACATTCAATACATTTGAGTATCATGCCACACTGGTTAATACTCCAGCAAAACTTGCCATTATTGTTCTCTACTGTCCTCCTGGACAAATGGGCGAATTCACGCATGAACTTGACATGCTACTGTCTTCTATCCCTGAGCAAGATTGTCCCATGCTCATTCTAGGGGATATGAACATCCACCATGACAGTACCAGCTTCACAGACTTCCTATCCCTCATGCAGTCTTTCGAACTGGAGCAGGTCCCCAGCCCTCCAACACATAAAGCTGGCAAACAACTAGACCTGATCTTCACTCGCAACTGTGACACCGACTCTCTAACTGTCACTCCTTTGCACGTCTCAGATCACTACTTTATGAAACTCAATGTTCATATTTCAAATAAACCCACAGCTACTCCTACTATGGTCTCGTTCCGCCGAAATCTTCGAGATCTCTCAGCAGACCAGTACTCCTCGCTGGTGACTGACAATATGCCTCCACCAGGCTAATTTTCATCACTCAATGTAAATGATGCCACTGACACTCTCTGCTCCACACTAAGCTCCTGTTTGGACAACTTCTGTCCTCTTACATCTCGAGCCATTAGCTCAAACAAACCGCAGCCATGGCTTAAAAATGACACACTCAGGGAACTACGCTCCAAACTCCGAGCTGCCGAAAGAAAATGGCAAAAAACCCAAAAACAAGCAGACCTAAAAAATTACCAACTGCTCCTGGCTTCTTTCTCAGCCAACCTCACTACTGCTAAAGCTGAATTTTATCACAATAAATTCTGCTCTCTCACAGACTCCCGGAAACTATTTGCTACATTTAAATCACTACTCAACCCTCCGCCTCCTCCTCCGGCTACATGCCTTACGGCTGAAACACTTGCCTCATTCTTTACTGGCAAAGTGGCGGCCATCAGCAACCAGTTTACTGATGCACAATGTAGCAGTCCTACTGCATCCTCTACTGCCCGGTGTCCCTCCACCGAAGGCGTTGCTTTCTCCTCGTTCACTCCTCTCACTGAGAACGAGACACTGGCTCTCCTAACACGTAGCCGTCCTACTACGTGTCCGCTTGACCCAATTCCTTCAAACCTACTGCAAACTATCGCACCTGCAATCATTCCGGCTATCACTCACACGATCAATGCCTCTTTAACTTCTGGTGTATTCCCCACTGCTTTCAAACAAGCACATGTGACACCACTGCTTAAAAAGCCTTCTCTCAACCCCGCCCAGGTTGACAACTACAGACCGGTCTCACTGCTACCCTCTCTCTCTAAAACACTAGAAAGAGCAGTTTTAAATCAGGTCTCTGGCTTCCTCTCCCAGAATGACCTTCTGGACCAGAACCAATCTGGGTTCAAAAAAGGACATTCTACCGAGACGGCTCTGTTGTCTGTGACTGAAGCGTTGAAAACTGCCAGAGCTGCAGGTCAGTCCTCAGTGCTCATTCTGCCGGACCTCTCGGCCGCATTTGACACAGTCAACCATGACTTCCTCCTAACTATACTCTCAAACATGGGGATCGCAGATAATGTGCTGTCATGGTTCAGATCATACCTCACTGGGCGCTCGTTCAAGGTGTCGTGGCAAGGACAGCTGTCCTCAGCCCGCTCCTTATCCACTGGGGTTCCCCAAGGTTCGGTACTGGGACCCCTTCTCTTCTCCATATACACCACCTCTCTTGGTCAGGTTATCCGCTCACACGGATTTTCCTACCATTGCTTTGCTGATGACACCCAGCTATACCTGTCGTTCTCACCTGAAGATCACTCAATCTCTGCACGGATTTCGCAGTGTCTCTCTGACATATCCTCATGGATGAGGGAGCATCACCTTCAATTAAATCTCTCAAAGACTGAACTTCTGGTTATACCAGCAAAACCATCTTTTCAACAAAAATTCTCTATAAGTATCGACTCTCTCTCTCTCTCACCGACAAAGGTTGCTAGGAACCTGGGTGTTATGGTTGATGACCAACTCTCCTTCACGCACCATGTGGCCTCAGTTGCTCGGTCCTGCCGCTTTGCGCTCTATAACATCCGAAAAATTAGACCGTTCCTGACGCAACAGGCCACCCAACTCCTGGTGCAAGCGGTCGTCATCTCACGCCTCGACTACTGCAATGCCCTGCTAACTGGCCTCCTGGCCTGTATAGTAAAACCACTCCAGATGATCCAGAACGCAGCAGCACGTCTGGTCTTCAACCAGCCAAAACGGGCACATGTCACCCCGCTGCTCATTGAGCTCCATTGGCTACCAGTTGATGCTCGCATCAAATTCAAAACTCTTACAATCGCCTACAAGGTGATGTCAGAACAGGCTCCTTCCTACCTGCACTCGCTCCTGAAGGCTTACGCTACCTCCCGGCCGCTGCGCTCCTCCAGTGAACGTCGCCTCGCTTTGCCAAACATTCACACAAAGCAATCCAGACTGTTCTCATACAGAGTTCCCCAATGGTGGAACAAACTACCCTCCACTACCAGATCAGGAGAATCTCTCGCTATCTTTAAGAAACACCTCTAACAAACTAACTAATTCTAACCTCATCTCCTTCTTCCTCTTCTCTACTCCTCTATCCCATTATTTCCCTCTGACCTCCTTTTATCCCTATCCAAAGATGTTTTTCCTTTAAACTTATTTTACATTGTACTTGACTATTGTAAGTCGCTTTGGACAAAAGCGTCTGCCAAATGTAATGTAATGTAATGTAATGTAATGTAATTAGTGCTGTTTAATCCTTGTGCTATCTAAACATTCTATTTACTCCCCTTGTCCTACGGGTCAAAAATCACCCACCCTACCAAAGCCCTAAAATAAAGCAGCCTAATTACATTTTTAATCCTCTAAATTTGTTTCTCCAGAATGATTTATTAAATGGCTGGTGTGATAAACAGAAGTAAGGTGGATGGGATGAAATGTCCTGGACATGAGCAGCTGAATACAACGTTGGCCCTGGAATCCTTATGATGTTTGATTTTGTGTGTATTAGAGAGAGTTTGTGTGTCCTTTATACTTTTTTTCTGGTGTTTAAATGCTTTTATAATTCATGGGTCAAGAAATTACCCATAAGACAATATTTGTACCCCAGTGGTGTACAGCCCACATGGAAACATAAACAAAAACAAAGTATCACTATTTCTAATGATGGGGTGGGTGCCTTTAGGAAAAGTGATCAAATTACAAGTTGGAAAAATATAGTTTAAGGTATTTTTTCTACAGCTAAACATGGTAGTGGGTCACTTTTGACCCACAAGACAAAACTGCTGATGCATTTTGTTTGCATGTCAAAACATTGTGATACAAATCATTTATCGTGAAAATGTCTTTAAATATTTTGATATGACATTTGCTTATATACAGTAGTATGTGTACTTTTGCTGCCCCTGGTTGAGAGCAGGAAAAACACCAAAATGTCTGGGCCTCCAAGAGTTTCAGGACTGCACAGTATGTTGTTCTGTAGCTTAATCATACTGTTATGCTTTACAGATGTGGTTAAGGTGGAGATTAAGAGTGAACAGACTTGGAAAGCAGCTACAAACAGCTGTGATGTTCATCTTCAGTGTCGAGCGCCTGAAGATCAGACAGTGTCCTACAGATGGAGGGGTTTTAAGGAGGAGGATGGAGCTCAGCTGAACTTCACTCTCAAACCAGAAGAGGGAGACGTTACTCTGAACTGCACTGCATCCGGCAGCACCGGAAATGGCTCAAACACGACCACAGTGAAATGCACACCAAAAAAGCCCCCTATAGGTAACCTGTATGAGTCCGCAGGCATGTGGTCTTTCTGCAGTCTGTATGAGTGAAAAAAGATTTTGAGAGAACTAAAGCTGTAATTGTATAAGGAACACTTGAGTTTGTATTTGAGCTCCAGACATAATTAACTGATGTACATTTCAGATTACATTGCATGACAAAACAGTGGCTGGTTATGGGAGATTTATTTGGGTTAAAGATGGACACACACTTGGGACAATAGACTAATTTTAACTCTCTAGGTTATTTTTTTTAAAGAATATTCTTCTTAAATTCACCTTTGAAGCTACTTTTCTATACAGCAATACCTTATAATACGTTTTATATCAAAATATTCATAATATTCTCAGATCTCTCAATATTAAGGTCCTAAGATCAAGTGGTGAAAAAAAAAATTCTAATTAAAAAAAATCTTCATATATCTTGTAAAAGGTCAAGTAAATTGAGTTTTTGATTAACCTTTTTTGAATAATCTCATAAGCAGCTTACTCAGAATTTTTTAGGTCTTTACAGAGGCATCAGAAGCATTTTTAATGTGGGGCACAAACTGTGCGTGTGGGAGGTGGTTTATAATGAATAAGATGCCACATCCTGCATCCTGGTGTATTTTTTAACAGGTTACTAAACACCTAATTTCACCTACCCAATTGACTTAAGTCAATGACTATTGTAGATTATTCCAATTTATTTTCTGCTTCTTTGTAAATAATATCCTTATGTCCATTGTGTTTCTGGGGAGGGAGCATTTATCGCAAACAGTTGATTATCAACCAAGAATACTGTACTGTTACTTACAGTACATACGGCAAGGCTTAATCCTAATATTATATTGTATAGAATAATATTTATTAAATATGGCTTAGGGGGGTTGGATTGGGATTTAAATGTAAAGGGAACATCCCATGGGTTTTCTAAACCTTAACTTGACCTTCATAAATCCTGTTATAACTACCAATCTTTGCTATTATAAGTGCCATCTTTGTTATTGTCTTATAGCCCTCTCACAGTTTATAATGCTAGGCAGCTGTTTAAAGGAGCACATGGCTGCTGATTCTTTGAATAATCCATTGTCCTAATAAGCTAATTTATATCCGAGCCTGTAGAACAAGTTGATAGCTGGGATTTTTAGATGGAACTTTTGTTTGTTGCTCCTTTCCTTATAAAATTAATACTATTTTTGTTGCTGTTTGTCTTTTTAAGGTAAGCCTGACGATCCTAGCTTTGATATGCAGGTGATATGGATTGCAGCAGCAGGAGGAGGCGCTGCTCTCCTTCTGATCTTTGCCATTACTGGATTGACTTGTTGGTGGAAATCACACAAAGGTGTGTTTAGATATTTATCACACACACAAACACAGTTTATAACCAATTATATGGTTTTGTATTTTATAATTCAGCCTGAGTATTAACCCAGATTAAGCTGTACATCTGAATGTGTACAGGTAAAACATTAGAGAAACTGAGCTGTAACACTTGTAACAGTATTTCTCTAAAATGTATATGTCTAAAGGATGAAGCATGTAAGAGTTAGTGCTTTCCTCTATTTGATAGAAGGATTAAAGAGAATATGTCCATTTTTTTAACAGACTAGAACATAGCATGGAAGTGTTGAAAAGTGAAAATCACTGAAATGATTGTAAGTGTTTGTTTCTTTCTTTAAAACAGAGCAAGACCTAGCTGACCCTGGGAGTACAGTGTATGAAGACGTAAATGTTGAAGGCACATTAAGAAAACAGGTAAATACAATGCATAGCCCCGATAGAAAAAACTGCTAAGGCCATTTCTGGGCCAAAAAACACATGATAAGCCTAAGTATCTGTGCAATCTAGGCCCGATTCTCAGTTTATATGTGTGCTAAGTGCTACGTACATTTACCAACACCCCGGTTGCCCAGTATAATAGAGGAATCGGCCCAAGCTGCTTTTGCCAGCTCTACGCTTGACAAGTATAAAGTACATGCGGACGAATTTTGGATGGCCAATAGCCAGTTTAGGCCAATCCCGGCATAAATCACCCATATTCAAGCAAATTCTTCATGCTATCTGGAGCATATATTCATCTAAGCAGCAGTTAAATTCTGCATAAGTGAACAAATAAATATATAAATACATAAAGAATATTTTAATAACCAAAACATGTTTGTCTAAAAACTGAATCCTTAAATATAGACAGATAAGTCGGATATAGACAGGCAGACAGACAAGTTGGAAACTGAAAGACAGACAAGTCATAGACAGACAGAGACAGACAGACAAGTCAGATATAGACAGACAGACAGTTGGATATAGACAGACAGACAAGTCAGATATAGACAGAGACAGACAGACAAGTCGGATATAGACAGAGATAGACAAGTCAGATATAGACAGACAGACAGTTGGATATAGACAGACAGACAAGTCGGATATAGACAGAGACAGACAGACAAGTCGGATATAGACAGAGAGACAAGTTAAATATAGACAGATAAGTCGGATATAGACAGACAGACAGACAAGTTGGAAACTAAGACAGACAGGTCACATAGACAGACAGACAAGTCAGATATAGACAGAGATAGACAAGTTAAATATAGACAGACAGATAAGTCAGATAGACAGGCAGACAGACAAGTTGGAAACTGAAAGACAGACAAGTCACATAGACAGAAAGACAAGTCGGATATAGACAGACAGACAGTTGGATATAGACAGACAGACAAGTCGGGTATAGACAGCCAGACAGTTGGATATAGACAGACAGACAAGTCGGATATAGACAGAAACAGACAGACAAGTTGGATATAGACAAAGACAGACAAGTTAAATATAGACAGACAGATAAGTCGGATATAGACAGAGACAGACAGACAGTTGGATATAGACAGACAGACAATTCTGCATAAGTGAACAAATAAATATATAAATATTTAAAGAATATCTTAATAACCAAAACATGTTTGCCTAGAAACTGAATGGGGCTGCAATCCCCCCACTAATGCCTTTGCAAATCATATATCATATAGAAATTAATCAGATTATTTATTTATTTTGATATGTGCATATGTGTTAGGGCAGGGAGTACACAGATGATGATATATATGAGTTTATTAAATTCAGTGAAAAGACAACTTTCTATTATGCTATATACAGAAATATAGAGCAAGTAGTAAATATCTAGTTTATAATTATTTTACTGCGATAGACGGATGGCCTCTCTATAGTATATCCTGCGTTCTACCCTATGACTGCTGGGATTTACTGATTGGCATAATGCGGTTGACAATCAATAAATTAATTAAAATATACTTTTACGTAAATGTCGCTTGTGATTTTTTTTTGTTTGTTTGTTTTTGCAATTGTAGTATTTCAAATGTTTTTTTTTTATTTCTGTATTACAGAGTATAAATATAGCATCCATTTATGAAACAGTCGATGAGCACAGAATTGCACACGATAAGGTCAGTATCAAGAGTTTTATTTAAGATTTTTAAAGTTTATTTTGGTTAGTCCATTCATTTAATGCATTATAGATGTTTTCAATATAACCCACCTAACCCTAACCCAAACCATTATCTAAACCCTAAATCTAACATTGAACCTGGCATAAAAATGTTAAGAGTTTGTGTTAAAGTTAGATGTAGGATTACATTCCATAGAGAATCACTTACTTTCACCTCATTTCAGTTGCATTTAACAGACATTTAGCTGAATGTTAGTTGAGTATCTACAATGGATCATCCAAATAAAGAATTACCATACTTTTTATCTGAATCTTACCAAATAGATAAACAGAAGATACACACAGACACGTCGGATATAGTCAGAAACAGACAGACAGACAAGTCAGATATGGACAGACAGACAGATAAGTTGGATCGAGACAGAGGTAGACAGATTGGATATAGTCAGGCAGACAAGTCGGATATAGACAGACAGACAAGTCAGATATAGACAGAAATAGACAGACAAGTAAAATATAGACAGTAACAGACAGTCAGACAAGTCGGATATAGACAGAGACAGACAGACAGACAAGTCTGATAAAGACAGGCAAACAAGTCAGATTTAGACAGACAGACAAGTTAGATATAGACACACACACACACACACACTTTATTGATCCCAAAGAAAAATTTTAGTTTCTTTAGATAGTTAATTGTTCAGATTGTATATTGACATTTTTGTGCATGTTTTTCTTTCCACCATTGTCCCCCTCACAGCCTCAGACGCTTTATGACAAGGTGACATTCGCACGCCCCCCTCCTTCCCTCCCCTCCATGCCTTTGCCAGCTTCACAGTACCAACATGTGCTGTGAGGAATTCCACAAATCTCATCTGTTAATATTGAATTTCTCTAATTCTTCTTATAAAATATATTATATGTATGTCTTGTCTCCTTTAATATTTGTGATTTATCATTGTGTTTTGTACTGAACAGCAGGGGTCACTGGTCTCATCTGTAAAGGGCCAGTATTACTGCAGGTTTTAATTCCAACCAAGCAGAAGCTCACCCTGTATAATAAAACAGCTGATTAAAGACTAAGACTGCTTTATTCAAGAGGTGGAAGAAGGTGTGCTTCTGCGTATTGGAATGAAAACATACATAGATTAGATTGTTGATTTGATTGGTGACCCCTGCTGTACAGTTTAATGGATCTGATATGGTTGATGTACTGTAGCAAATGTTTATTGCAGATATATAAGTGCCTTTACTGTTGTATGTAAAGAAATATAAGCAATACTTTAAATGATCTCTGCTACACTACTTGCAGAGTGAAGACCAGGACATGCCACCTCTGGTACATGTAAAGTCACCCAGTACCTCCTATCCAAATCCAAATCCCCTCTCGCCTCCCCACGTTTTTAGATGTTCTCCTATCACGGCTGCAACACCACTTGTGTCAATGTAATAATCATTTTTAGTTTTGAGAATGTTACTTTTAATGTTTCCATAATGCTAGTATTCAGCTAGCTTGGAATGTTATGTGAGAAACTTTCTAATAATGTTGATGCAAACCATTATTACGTCACATGTTTTCAAAACTTTATTGGAAAATCACTTCTTTAACATTACATTTAGAACCTTTTCAGAACAGAGATAAACATTTTTATAACATTTTCTGCTAGCTGGGTAGTCAGCGTGCTCAGAGGAAAGTGCAGCCACCCAGCTCCGATACAGCCGCTAACAGAAGCCTGTGCTGAACAACACCACAGAGCTCCATCTACCCACCCAGAGAGAGCATGGCCAAATGTGCTCTCTCAGTGGTTTAGTACACTAAAGCTACTTTTGAAAGACTCTGACAACAGAGTGTAATCATGTGTAATCATTCTGCTGGCTGTTCCACATGGACACGATTCAGCAAAACACTTACAAACTTGGCTGGGCCTGTTCTTCAGCACATTTAGCTAACCATTCTTAAAGTCACATAACCATGTAAGGGCTTGAAGACTGAGAAATCTGCCTAGCCAATTGCCTAGTTGGTTTGAGCAACCATTAGTGGTGTTGGATGTGCCTGGCTGGTACTGGCTATCACAGCCATCTGTTGGCTGATATATCAGAGCTGGGGATCCAGTGCTTTTCTCAGAGTGTGTTGGGTTCCTAGCGATGTCACCGATGCTGCATCAGCAGCTTTAGGAAAAGAGGCGATGTATGATTTTACATGTATTGCAGGGGACAAAAAACCCTTGTCCTCATTCTGCTAGTGTTGCATGTGCTAGGTGGAATCCCAGTGAGTGTGTGGGTTAATTGAACTGGGGTGGCTTAAATTGGGGAGAGATTTTGAGTAATAATTTTTAGAATTGTGCAATCAAAGCCAGCTTGGTTTATCTACATCAAAGACAATTACAGCAGTAATACTGTGAGGCCTATATCGACTGATATTCACTGTTTGGTTATATTAATGTACAGTATGTATACACCTAATAAAAAGCTATTTAGTTTCATTTAAATAATGTTGCTGTATACTGGATACTGTGTTACATGTAAAGAAAAAAGAACAATGTCACTGTCGAAATGTTTTATTGCATTTTGGAGCTTTTCTATTGGTCAGTTCTTCATCAAATTCTGACACTCAAATTATGTCAAAAATTGAAAAGGGCTGATTTGAACAATTTGAAGATTGTAGAAAAAAAAATCTCAAAGAACAAAATAATTAATAATCATGCAGCTTGCCATCTGATGCCAGAGTCCTGAGAAAGCACAATTGGCCCTGCTCTCTCTATGTGGGTAGATGTTGCTCTTTCCCCTCATCACTCCTAGGGTGATGTCGCTCAGCACAAGACGTCTGTGAGCTGATGTATCAGAACCAAGTCGCTGTGCTTTCCTCCGAGTGCGCTGTGATGCTACTTGGCAAAGCTGCATCAGCAACAGTTCAAAAAGAAGCAGAGGCTGACTTCACATGTAGCGGAGGAGGCATGTGCTAGTCTTCACCCTCCTGGTGTGTTGGGGCATCACTAGTGATGGGGGAGTCCTAATGAGTGTGTTGGGTAATTGGCCAAGTAAATTGGGAAGAAAACGGGAAAGGAAATAGAAATAAAATATAAAATAAAAGCTATTTAATTAATGAATAAGCAAAATAGGTTTGTTTTGACTAATTATGAGCCTGATTATTTGCTGTAAATTTGTAATGTACAGTCCAGCAATAAAAGTGAGTCTTGATCTTCTTGTTTTTCTTTTGGGTTTTAATTAAAACAAATACAAACAAATGTCAATTATGCCATTTTACATATGGATATTATGTACAGACACACTTTCACACATACAGCATGCCACTTTGTATTTTTGTGTCAAATTAGTTCTCACCACAGGAAGTGTTCTGTGTGGTTTAGGCAAGGGGTGGTACCGGGGTAGCACATGCAGGATGTTTGGTAGAGCCCACCGTTATTTTACTTTCATTTGTAAATTACCTGCTCTATTGGTACATGGGCTCACTCGGACATTACCTCAAATTCAGATCCAACACTGAGACCCAGAGCTGCTGTCTAAGCATTAACTCAAACACCAGGACATTTCAGGACAGGCCTTTCTTTTCCACATTATTTAGCACAAAGCTAGTCATTAATGGGGTGTGTTAGCCAATGTAACACACCTGGCAGGTGTGGTGTTCTCCTCCAAGCGTGTTTAACTGTTCAGTGATGTTACATTAGCAGCAGTTCGAAAATTAGATGCACTGAGAAAAATATATATTTATTGGCTCAACTTAACTCAGTCAAGTTATCGTTTTGCTTTGACTCAGTTAAGTTGTAAATATATACAATTTTAGGTTTATTCAACTTAATTGAGTCAAAGCTAGATGATAAATTAACTACACTTTGTTCACACAACAATTGTTTAATTAACTCAACATTTTTTCCCTGTAAATTTAATTAAAAAAGGACCACTCCAAAAGTGTAAACCCAAATATTAAAAAAGCACAAACACATAAAAAAGCATTATATTTACATAAGCCTTCTTTTTGGAAGGTTGTGGATCACTAACTGTGTATTGTTGCCTTGAGGCACCACATTAAAATCTTGAGTAAGTAAATGAAAGCAAAATAGCCACAAATCTGTACAAAAATAATATTTAAAAAAATCAATGGACACTGTAATAATCCAAAAAGCAGTTAGAACAAATTGCATAATGTATGCTGTATTAAAATATACAGTAGTTAAACTGTACAATTTAAATGAACACTCACAATAGACACTAACACTGTTGATTTAACACTGGCAGATTCACTGTGTGAAAGTAAACAGGCTGCTTTTACATTTTAATCATAAGATGAAAGTTAACACATAAAAAAGATCAGTAGTAATACTTTTACAACCTACTATTAGACAGCTTAACTAATAGCAGTTTAATTCTACAGTGTATGTAATATAACTCTTTATACAGACTTTAAGCTTGTTCATTAAAGGTTTTAAAATTTAGGAGGTATAAAAAATATATACATGTATTTAAACCAGCAGACAATTCTTAATCAACCCAATTTAAACTGAATAAATTGGGCCAATATCAACATAACGTGTCTCTTGTGTTGCAAATTTCCTACAAACACTGTTTAACAATACATTTTCAAATGTATATTACACATATTACACATATAGCTGCAAATTGCCACTTTAAATAACTTTTGGTACATATTATTCAGTCATCTTTAATGTAAGATGTTTTTAAACCATATTTTAGGAGGCTTAATTACCCCTAAAATTAGTCCAGTACCCCTTAAAGTGAAATCAGAAATTTGTGTTTTTCTGTGTGTCTCTCTGATAAGATGAAAATTTTTAGAAAGCACATTTAGAAAGTAGATCACTAAACATAATTTTAAAAACAAAAATATAGCACTGGTAATCCATGTTCTCTGGTGAGCACATGCACAAAAAATAATCAGCACTCTTTGATGCTCCTTGTGTGTGTGTCCAGTAAGCCATGGATATTGAGTTTTTTTCCAAAGTAAAAAAAAAAAGAAATTATGGGATTTCAATGACCAGATGTCCTGAAAAAATCCATACAGTTTTGAGTAGCTTTGTGTTTTTCAGATTTTTTTCATGGCCTGTTTGTTTTCTCTCCCATGTGCTCCCCTTCATCCACTTCTGTAATGTGGATCCGCCGGTGGAGGGGAACACTAAGCATGCTGTCCATGATGCTGTCCTGGCTCCTTTGCATCCAAATCGTACCCAACAGGTGTGCCAATGGGAAGTGGAGTACAAAGTCAAAGACTGCAACAAGACTAAGATTAAACTGGACAACGTAAACTAAACAGAGACTGAGACACGTGACTAATGAGACAAAACTGAAAGGACTAGACTGAAAGAGCAGAAAAACAACTGTAATCAAGCAACAAGCACAAACAAACACTTATACAACCTGGAAACACAAAGCACACCAAAGACCAGACCAACAACCAGGGGTGGACTAATGTACAGGCTACACTAAGCTGCAGCATTGTGGCCCATTCAATGATTAGGGCCCACTGATTGGCCACATTGTATTTAATTTAATAATTTTTTTCCTTTTTTTTTTTTTTTTTTTTTTACAAATTTTGAACCCTCATTGGCCTATTTTAATAATAAACTGTGAGTTCAGGAGAGAACAACTAAAGCAGATCTGGCAACCTGTACGCTTTTTGCGTAACAGGCACGTATTTTGACCTCCTTATCAGTTTTTACGATTCCATATTTTAAAGGGAGGTAACTCAGTATCTCAGCACCTTAAATATTTTAATTTAAAATCATCCAAACTACCCTGAGATTTTATAATACAGTAAAAAAAGGATCTAGTCTGCCTAAAAAAATAAATCATGATTTAAATATAATTAATCACAAAATATTTTTGTGATTAATACAATTATTTTTAAGTCATTGACACTATAGTGTCAAAATAATTAACAACCATTAACAAAATAATTGTATTAATGTATTAATTAAACAATATTCTGTGATTTATATAAAACCCCTATGTTTCAGTGTTGTTGGCAGTGGTGAAATAATGTGATCAGGACCCTTAGGCTACAAACACACACACACACACAAAATGAATGATGTTATTTATATAAGTAACATCATTCATTTTGTGTGTGTGTGTGTGTGTGTGTCTGTAGCCTAAGGGTCCTGATCACCTTATTCCACCACTGCCAGCAACACTGAAACAATGGGACTCTATATACACTGAGAGAGACTAGGAACACCTGGGGAAGATAACGAAGGGGTGATGCTAGAGCGGGGCTACTGTGGAGACAAGTCAACAAAAACAAAGCCATGTGCTAAAAAAGCACATGGGAGGGAAAACAAATAAGCCAGGGAACACATGAAAACAGACAGGCACAAAAACTAGACAAGAACAGAAAGTACCAAGAAAAGAAATTAGGAAGCAAACTAGACAAACATGAGCTAAGGTGTAACAGCTTCTCTCTTTTCTCCACCATGGAGAATGGCCTTGGGGGGAGCATGCACTACAGATACAATATAAAAAAACATAGAAAAAATCACATTCATTAATTTTATATACTGTAATAATTTAAAAACACAAGGCAACTTAAAGCGCCTGGGACATTTCACCAGTACTGCTCTTGTTTTGATGTAGATTTGTATTCTGTGTTCCTCTAAATTTGTTTATACCCATCTGCATTTTTGGGAAGGTGGTCCTTTACCCAAACTCTTCTCAGAACTGTGTCTCACTGCTGCTCATCAAAAATTCTAATCTTAGCAAAGATAATATTTTAGAATAATTAGGAAATTGTGATTGGGCACTTTAAGAGAATGAGGTGAGTGTGAACTGTGTGAGTCAGCCCATTACACATCTTCCATTGTCTTTCTTTCCTCAATAATCTGTGTAGTGCTAATTATTGATTAGTCGACTATGAACATTTGACCATTTTTTATAATCGACTAATTATTGCAGCACTAAAATGAATATAAATTTAATTATGATGTATCTCTTACCTTTAAATAATAGAATAGTGATGCAGAAGAAAAGTAGAGCAAAGATAATCCCGTAACGATGTCTTAAAAACTGTGGACTATCCTTGGGTTCTTCTTCTGGAAAAGAGAGAAGAATGAATGCACAGGTGATTGTATTGTATAAATTATTTCTAGTCCATTCTAAAACACTTTTAAAACAGCAACTCAAAACAATTATCAGACACCACATTTTAAGATATGACCAATTCACATACTGACAAATTGACAAAGATGAGACATAACCTCAAATAATTTTCTGTTGGAGAACAACAAACAACCTGAACTTAAATAAGGACGGTTTTCTTCAAGAGAAAAAATTTAGCTCAAAACCAGCTAGCTGATCATCCAGAAAAAAAAAAAAAACATAAACATACCCTATGCTGCTCAAGAGCTAGTTAACAAGCTAATGACATCCTAACATGTTTAAACACAGAGTTTCAACATCATTATACTCTTTAAACTAGTTCACCAATCACCACAAAGGTCATGTTTTAACTGACACTGTGGTTATATATAAAAACACATGGTGAGCAGCGCACAGAGAAATGTCAGCAAATTCAGGAACAGAACTTAAATAGACTGTTGTACATTTTACGCAGTGTAGCACATTTAATAGCATTTATAAACTGGTATCTTTCTGATTAGTTGCAGCTGTGTTCACAGGCTACATCATGTTCACAAGTTCAAGTCAAGTCACAAGCCTTGAATATATATATATAGATTTGTATTCGACATACAAAAAGCATAAACTGACATGTCATATGTCTCAGAACTGGAACTAATATTGTGTCCCATGACTCTTGGCATGCCACATGGATGCTGATGCATGTACAGCCTCCTGTATTGTATGTCTCATTCATTACCACCCACTGCACTGTCCACTATTAGTGGTAATGCCTTATTTTACATATTCCTGGTACACACATGCAATACTGTGGATGGAGAAATGTTGAACACCTGCACAACTTCAGAATTAAAATTCCCCATCAATCTTGCACCAACTATCACTATCCTGTCAGAAATCACATCCACATTCAGTCCAGGAGACCACATACACACAAATCCCACAGCTCAGTGCCATGTTCTTGAGCTTCCATGGGACATGGCAAAAGTATTGTGGTACACAACACATGGTTCTGTATGGAAACAAAAGTTTTCTTTAAATCACCTTTAATATTTAATAATGTGATCAATGTAAGGGGATGTTAATAAGTTAGCAAAAAGTTTGCGACAGCCAAATTATGTACATTTTAAAAAGAATGAATGCACAGGTAAACTCAGCAAAACAACCTGAAAAACGAAAAAAACTGGACCACAATTAAATATTTCCAGACAATAATTAAAGACAGTTTGAGTATCTTCTACCCCAGCAGTTCTAACTTCTTTAGTAGGAGGCCTCTGTTGTAGATGATACTGTTTGGAGTGGCACAGCGGGTAACACCACTACCTGCTAGTGAGTTGGGTGACTGGATGCTGCGCTTCAGCAATAAGAGTCCTTGGGCAAGACTCCTAACACTACATTGTGCTACTACATTGGTCCACCTCTGTAATAGGAATAACCTTGTAGGTCACATTGGATAAAAGTGTCAGCTAAATGCCATAAATGAAAATATTTACACAACGCAGAACTTTCTTTCTGTATTTTGTTGCTGTCCAATGAAAAACAATATCGATATTTCCATTGTATTGATTGTATTGAGTTTCAGTTTTGAACATACAAACTGTCTTTTACACTGTGTCAAATATTTTTTTATTAATGGATCAACAGAAATTCTCCCAAATTACGTAAACTTGCTGTTTTGAAGATAAATGTTTTTCATTGGACAGCAACGCTTTAGTCCCATGCTTCCATTCCAGATAAGTCTGATCAATAAGAAGAGAGAACATTCTCACATGGTTTGTTTTGGTGCATTTGGATTTTCTTTGTGCAAATTGATATCAATCCAAGGGAAACTGACTCAGAGAAAAGCAAAACTATCTACTAAACTCCCTAAAACAACCACATTTACTATACTTATATTGGACATAGAGGAAATTTGACCTTTGGCTTTCAACAAATCTGTGCAGTAAACACACACATACACCCTAGTGAGCATACACACACACAGGGACACAGTCTGGCCACAACCCTGTTATCAATATTATTAAGAACCCAGTGCAGATTAAACTAAGAATAACTGGAGCATGGAGATAAAGTAAGAACTAAGGGTTCATGAAATATATAACCTCATCTGGAATAAAGTGGAGGCACAGTAATGAAGTGGAATGTATGACTGTTAATGGAACCGTATGACTGGTGGTTATTAATGTGATCACTAATAAAAATAGCAGGATGAATTCTGAAATGTATAGAGCTCTACTAGAGCTGTACAAATGGATAACCTATAACAATCTAAAACAAAATCACAAAGCACCCCAAGAGTATCTTAAGGCAAGGAAAGGGGAATTTTCTTAAATGGCTGAATCATTTAAGAAATCTAACCTCAACCCAAATGAGAACTTTACTATCTGAAGACAAAACTGAAGCAGAAAGACTCACAAACAAGCAGCAACTGGAGTGGCCACAGCAACTGAAACTGGCTTAACTTCACCACAATAGCAAAAGCCCCTCTCATTCTGGACGATGCTTTATCTCGACCCAGTTGACAATCACAGAAACCACATGATCCACAGGACTCTATTTAGGGTTAATGGGGTCCTGAACATGTAACTCACTCTCATCATAATGAAATGCTTTAAAGACACTTTAAATGCAACATAATATCCAGACACTCTAAAGTGCTCAACCCCCTAACAGTTTAATGATTTATGATACCATATCATCAGCACCTGGGCCTAGCTTACATGGAGAATAAGAACAGTTATGTTATGTGCAGATCTTCTTCACCAATTTCATTTTTGCCAACTATCCCACAGCATTTGGATAAAAAAATAAGCCCACCCTGTATCAACATCACACTGTAGAACTGATTATTGGGCTTTCTCACAGATAGACTTGATGCCGTACAACAGTGGTCTGCAATAGCATGAAAGCATGAAACATCAGGCCCATGAGATTGTTTGAACTATAATGAACGATAATGAAAAATAAAATAAAATCTCTAGTTCTCTAGTGAGCTTTTTTATTTACATTCCTCCTCTGTCTCTCTGTCGCACTTGGCGTGACTTTAGTTCCCACCTGTTCTCATTTTTCCTCCCGTTCTTGGGCTCCCAATCTCCTTATAAGGGCGTTTTTTCCCAGCCGTGTCTCAATTCACTAGTCCTGATGACACGGGTTCGATTCCGCGTGAGGAGCGCTGTGTTTATTTATTTATTTTTCCTTTCTTCTTGGGTTTACCTGCTTTGAGATCAACTGTTCTGCAATTGGGTTCAACAACCCTCTGGGCTGGAGAGCTACTAGTCTGTAGCACTCCATCCTATTACACTTCATTTTCCAAAACAGATTTTTTTTATCTGGCCCGCAGCCAAACTTAATTGCCGACCACTGTCATACAAGTTGGATTACACACCTCTAAAACTATTTTAATAAACACTGGAGTTTCACAGGGCTGTGTTTTAAGCCCTCTGTTGTTCACCCTTCTTAACCATGGCTGCTGCGTGAAGTACAGCTTAAACCAACAACGATTATTTGGCCTACAGAGGGGAAGTGGACCAACTCGTTGCCTGGTGTGACAACAACAATCTGTCACTGAATATCAACAAGATAAAGAAAATTTTGTTGGTTTCACACACACACACTCTACTCTACTTACTCACTTGTCAAAAGGCTACAGCTGCGCCTTCACTTCCTGTTCTGGATGAGAAAAGAAACCCCCACCTTCGATCTCCACAACTTTCTACAGAAGTACTATAGAAAGCACCCTAACCAGCAGTGTACAGATCTTGTATGGCTGCTGCATTGCAATAGACCAGGCTGCTATCCAAAGAGTGATGAGGACAGCAGAGAAAAAAAAATCAGATCATTACTGTTTTCCATACAAGACCTGTACTAGTCGGGGCGCTGAGTGGTCCAGTGCTCTAAAGCACTACCACTATGAGTGGGAGGTCGCAGGTTCGAATCCTGTTCATGTAGCTCTGATATCAGCTGCCGGAGCTCTCTCCGTCTCTCGCCGTTCTCTCCGTCGATATATCAAAACCGGGTCACTGTGCTTTCCTCCGAGTGCGCTAGCCACAATGATGCGTCGGCAGACGTCACTGGTGATGGGGATGCATAAATAGGTGGGACAATTGGATAGCCAAATTGGGGAGAAAAAAAATGGGAAAAAATCTGAAATAAATAAAAAATGTTTTTTGCAAAAGTCACACTGCCTCAGCCGAGCCCCCAAGACAGTCAGAAACTGCACCACCTCTGCCTATCGACTGTTACAGCCTTTTATCCTCTGGCAAATACTACTGATGCATGTGGTGCAAGAGTACCAGATTTAACAAGAGCTTCTTTCCACAGGCCATCAGACTACTAAACTTACTGTAACACAATACCCAAGAATTTGACTTTGCACTTTATGCCAAAACAACAATTTACAGATCAATATATCACAAACTAGGGACCTTGTAGTTGATTATTCACGCTCACCCACTTACAAAACGCCCATCTTCATCTCCACTCAATCCAACACTATCTCTGACTCATTCAAATTCCTAGGTACGCACATTATTTATACAATTAATAGAGACAGCATTCACACAAAATCTACAAAAAAGCCAACAAAAGAATATTTTTCCTCAGGCAATTGAAAAAAAATTCAAATTCATCCTCCTTTAGTTTTACACCACCATCATACAAATCATACTCACCTCATCCATAATAGCCTGGTACGAAAATTTGGACACGCATTTATGCAAAAAAAATAAAATAAATTACAGCGTATAATCACAGGCCACACCCTCCTATCCATTGACACACTGTGTCAAAAAGACATCATACAACGAGCCCTGTAAAGACCCCTCTTATCCTGCACATCATTTGTTCACACTAATGCATTCTGGTAGATGCTACAGGTCCCTACCTACAAAATCAGTCCAACTCAAAAACATTTTTTACCTTTTGCTGTATGATCATTAACCAGGTCATTAACTGAAATTTCAGTTTGTATTTGTCTATTCAGTGTCTATAATATTGTTTGTTTTGGAGGTGTGAGCATGTTATGTAATGCTGTACAAGAAGTAAATTCCTCCAACTTGTTTTATGGTCATTAATAAATGAATCTGATCTGAATCTGAATCTGAGGTCCTTGTGTCCAAACTACAAGCGTAGAGAATACTGTAGTATTAAACATAATCCCTCTGTTTATGTTAAGGCTTGTCTGATTACTTGTGTGAAAATGAAAGCCTGTAAAAATTAAAAGACTGTGGCTGAGAAAATGGCTGAGATTCCTAATATAAAACAGAAAAAATGGTTAACTATTCAAATTATAGATAGAAATAGATAGAGACAACATTACTCATCTGATGTGACTAAATGGATGGAAACACCTCCTTGGCTGCTGAACTGAGTAAGAAGCAATGAGGTGAGACCACAAATTGGCTGGGGGTTTTATTTTGCAGCCCACTGGTGTGCTCCAAAAACTGAATGACCCACCAACCATCCACATAATAGCTGCTCTTTGGTGGCCCTGTATGGTTCTGAGCACTGAAGAACAGGGTGAAAGGAGGGAAAGAAAATATGCAGAAATTATTCTATACAGGAAAAATAGAGTTTCTTTGATTTTCCAAATTGAAAACCTCTGGATTATAACCAAGAGAAAGATGGATAATTACAAGCCATCAAACCAAGCTGAGCTGCATAGATTTTTGCACCAGGAGTGGCATAAAGTTATCTAAAAGCAGTAGGCTTGGGAATCGAGAATCGATTCCTGTTGAGAATCGATTCCGTGTGTTTCGATTCCACAGAATCGTTTGGCACCTTGCTTAATGATTCTCTTATCGATTCCAGACAGCACGATCACGCAAGTTACACAAGTTATGCATGTTAAGCAAGTTATGCATGATTCAGTAAGCACGTCTTTTCAATGGCGTCCACTAGGTTAAAACGCTCGAAAGTTTGGCTTCATTTCACGCTACACAAGGATGGCAACAGGGCGTTTTGCAACCATTGTAAATTTTTGATAACATCGCCGGGAGGGAACACATCAAATATGCACAAACATCTGCGCACACAACATTATTAGAGAGTATTTGATACATTTCCATATTGCCAGTTGCACATTGTTGTGGACATGTTGACCTTGTTGTTAAATTTGTAAGGTCGTATGATATTTAAGTAAACAAAGTTGGTGCTTATGAAACTGTTTGCTCTCCTTTTTTCCCCAAATTGGAATCGATAAGAGAATCGATAAGGAATCGAATCGTTTCACAGAATCGATAAGGGAATCGGAATCTGAAAAATCTTATCAATTCCCATCCCTAAAAAGCAGTGTGTATGACTGGTGGAGGAGAACATGATGTCAAGATGCATGAAAACTGTAATTAAAACACAGGGTTATTGCACCAAATATTGATTTTTGAACTCTTAAAACTTTATGAATATGAACTTGTTTTCTTTGCATTATTTGAGATCTAAAAGCTCTGCATCTTTTTTGTTATTTCAGCCATTTTTCATTTTCTGCAAATAAATGCTCTAAATGACAATATTTTATTTGGAATATGGGAGAAATGCTGTCTGTAGCTTATAGAATAAAAAACACTGTTCATTTTACAAACATAAACCTATAAATAGAAAAATCTGAAAAAGTGATTCAGAAACTTAAGTGCTCTCTTAATTTGTTTCCAGAGCTGAATATCTATAAAGTTCTCCTATATGCCTATGAGTGGAGCTGAAAATGGATAATGGGTGTAAAAACAAGAAGATGGTCATAATGTTATGCTTGATCAGCGTTGCTTGAAGTTCTATCTGATATGATAATTATAAATAAATACTTATTGCTTAATACGATTTTTGAGTGGGAAGAAAAGTTTCCCTTCTCCTCTACTGTAATAATGAATCAATGAAGTCATGCATCATCCTTTACAGTGCTCTATTACCAAATTAGGAAGTGCAGGGCTAAGCTGTATTCAGTGTTAGAGAAACGCTATTCGCTATGGTGCATATTGTGTATATTGTGGCCTGAATCAAGTGAATGACTTTGAATGAGTTTGATTTGTACTGTGTATATTTCTATCAAATGTTACTAAATCCTCTAAATTATGTGGCTGTTACTAAATCAATATATACAGGTTTTTACATGTGAGCTAACACTGTCGGGTACTGAACTGAAAGCTCAACTTTACTCTCAACCTCAGCAAAATACTTAAAATGAAAAATGAGGTCAAATGAGGTCAGCTCAATTTCTTTAAAGGAAGTATAGTAATTTACTGAACATATTAACTGGCTGTGGTTGTTACAGAATAGTGTTAGGGCAGGGGTCAGCATTGGGCGTACCACGGGCCAGATGTGCCCTGCAAGCATGAAACATCTATAACTACAACTATAATGACAATAATAATGAAAAATAAATAAATAAATAAAATGCTTCTCTGGTGAGCTTTTGTTTACATTCCTTCCCTGTCTCTCTGTTGCACTCAGCATGACTTTAGTTTCCGCCCGTTCTCGTTTTTCTGCCCGTTCTTGGGCTCCTTATTTCCTTATAGAGCCATTTTTTTCCTGGTCGTGTCCCAATTCACTAGCTGGGGCAGCGGTAGTGTATTAGACCGCAACCCTGCTTACACAGGTTTAATCCTGCTTGAGGAGCGGTGTGTTTATTGATTTATGTTTTCCTTTTTTCTTGGGTTTACCTACTTTGAGATCAACTGTTTTGCAATTGGGTTGAACAACCCTCTGGGCTGGAGAGCTAGTCTATAGCACTCCATCCCATTACACTTCATATTACATTTCACTCTGGCAGAAGCTCTACTAGTACTTCTCTACCACGTACACACATAATCTAGCAATGAAACCAAAGCTTACAAGAGAAAACAACCAGCCATAACGAAGCAGCTAAAGAGTTAAAATTATACAAGCAAAAAAAATGCCAAAATGATCTACATTTGATGTTAGTGCCTTTACCACATTTCATTAGTCACTGTAGTAAAATCACAAATAAAAAAAACTAAATGAAAGACAAATAGTGTAGATTTCACACTATTATCCCAACAGCATTCCAAACCTCACACAAGTACACACAGAACCATTGGGTTTAAAACAGAGCAATGTGTTGTTAGGTAGATACAGTAGGTCAGTAGTTAAGCTACATTGTATGAGCTAAGATACAAATTACGTCTGCCAATCAGAGGAAGCATGATCTGCTGCATCATTTAAAGTGCAAAACAAATAAAAAACAAAATTTATCTTCACATAAAAGAAAGTTATTAATATTAAACAGATTTGGCAGTGTGTGTCATGGGAACTTTGCTTAATGTTTTTGCCACTGCTTGTGTCAATGATGATTGGGAAATCATGGAACTGTTGCTCAACTATTACGACTAAAGGGCAGAGTCTGATGATTATGATGTAAAAAGTTATGTAGTGTTTAAACAAGCTTTGGCCCAGAGAAGATGGTGGTGTGTCTGGATGGTGTTGACGTATGGCTTCTTCTTCACATGATACAGTTTTAAGCTACAGTTTAAATCTGGTGAAATGTCGGGTGCTGTGTTGCTGAAAGAGAAGATGCTATCTTAAAAGCTAATCTAAGACTGCAGGAGCACGAGAAGATAAACAAGCTCCTTCAACCACAGCTCCTCTTAAACTACCATATTTTTTACACTGTAAGGCGCAAATTCAATGATCATCATTATTCGACACTAGTGAGGAACAGGGGTGTCGCCATGTTTTGGTTGTGGTGGGTTTTTTTTGGGGGGGGGTAACTAATTTAAGTAAAACTAAGCTAAGTAAATAAAACTGTAATTCTTTTGCACTGGATATTAATCTGCACACATTTATCTCCTGAAAACGGTTTATTTGGGTGAGTAAAGGGCTTCTGTTTATTTACAGTTACCTTAGATTTCCAGACTTCCACTAAGGCTGAGGCATTAGCATTAGCATTAGCGGCTAACCACTAGCGCTAGCAGAACATAAATTCTGCCTGACAGCCCTACACTGAGGAACCCTGAGTGTTCCGGCCTTGCTTGTTTAACACAGTAAATGCGCCGGCTACAGGCCAATAATACTAATCTCTGAACCGAAAAAAGTTAGTGCTTAGCGCAGTTAGCAGCTAATGCTAATGCTGCTCCAACAGTGCTAGCCATACAAGCAAAAAACTGCCAAAATGATCTACATTTGATGTTAGTGCCTTTACCACATTTCATTAGTCACTGTACTGAAAATAAAAACTAAAAAAAAACTAAATGAAAGACAAATAGTGTAGATTTCTATTCACTATTATCCCAACAGCATTCCAAACCTCACACAAGTTCACACAGAACCATTGGGTTTAAAACAGAGCAATGTGTTGTTAGGTATATACAGTAGGTTGGTAGTTAAGCTACATTGTATGAGCTAAGATACAAATTAGGTCTGCCAATAAGAGGAAGCATGATCTGCTGCATCATTTAAAGTGCAAAACAAATACAAAACACAATTCAGCTTCACATAAAAGTAAGTTATTAATATTGAACAGCTTTGGCAGTGTGTGTCATGGGAACTTTGCTTAATGTTTTTGCCACTGCTTGTGACAATGTTGATTGGGAAATCATGGAACTGTTCCTCAACTATTACGACTAAAGTGCAGAGTCTGATGATTATGATGTTAAAAAGGTAAGTAGTGTTTAAATGAGCTTTGGCCCAGAGAAGATGGTGGTGTTTCAGGATGATGTTGACATATGGCTTCTTCTTCACATGATAAAGTTTTAACCTGCGTTTAAAGCTCCAGTTTTAATCTGGTGAAATGTCGGGTGCTGTGGCGCTGAAAGAGAAGATGCTATCTTAAAAGCTAATCTATGACTGCAGGAGCGCGAGAAGATATATAAGCACACTTCAGAATGTCCTGTTGATGTTTTTACCTTCATAAAATGGTACGGCAGACGTTTGTGTATTTTGATTAATGTTTTAAATGTAGCTCCTTCAACCACAGCTCCACTTAAACTACCATATTTTCACACTGTAAGGCGCACATTCAATGATCATCATTATTCTACACTAGTAAGGAACAGGAGTGTCGCCATGTTTTGGTTGTGGTGGGTTTTTTTTGGGGGGGGTAACTAATTTATGTAAAACTAAGCTAAGTAAACAAAACTGTAATTCTTGTGCATTGGATGTTAATCTACACACATTTTTCTCCTGAAAATGGTTTATTTGGGTGAGTAAAGGGCTTCTGTTTATTTACAGTAACCTATTTTACAGAGGCATTAGCATTAGCGGCTAACCACTAGTGCTAGCAGAACATAAATTCTGCCTGACAGCCCTACACTGAGGAACCTTGAGGGTTCCGACATAGCTTGTTTAACACAGTAAATGTGCAGGCTACAGACCAATAATACTAATCTCTGAACGGAAAAAAGCTAGTGCTTAGCGCAGTTAGCAGCTAACGCTAATGCTGCTCCAACAGTGCTAGCCAGGGATAACAGGGCCTCTGAATGGCGAAAGAGCAGCTAATGCTAAAGCTACTGTAAGGCGCACTGATGATTTTTGGGAAAATTAAAAGATTTAAATTTTTTACAGCCTTATGGTATTGTGACACAGCCTAGCTAACTGAGTATTTTATACTACTCATTCTGTAAGTTTATCATCACTGTGCTTGTAATCCCCATGAATGGACGATATCCAAATTGTTAGAAACATGCAGAATAAGGTGGAAAGCAATTCAGCTTGTGTATCATTCCTTAAGTAGTCCCGCAGTCCCTCAGTTCTAAAATATTTCTTTAAAATATTAAAAATAAATAAATAAATAAATAAATAAATAATGCCATGCTCACCTTGACACTGTACGACTTTCTGACTCGACGCTTTACGATTGCTGTCAGAAGCATTGCAGGTGAAGGTGATGTTTGTGTGGGGTTTTATGGAAGTCCATAGTTCTGAGGAGTTATTGGTGTTATTGCTGTTCCAAAAAGGCTGGTCGAATCCATCCGGAGGTGCCCAGGAAAGAGTAATGCCAGCTTCAGCTATAGAACACCTCAGTGCAATTATACAGGTATCTTTAACCAGAGAACTGAAGAGCACTGCTATATCTGGTTTGCTTAGGTGTTCTACAGGAGGAATAGAAATACACAAATAACGATATTAAGTCATTTTTGGAGTTAAAGCTTCAGGAAAAAGGAAAATTCAACATGATATCTAGTGAGAGAACTTATTGTCTTATCATACAGGCTTTAATGTACGGCTACGAAAGACTTATTATTTGACGTATAACAGTAGAGAACCCATTTAATTAATGAACTTATGCATAGATGCAACTAAAAAAAGCTATATACTAGGGCTGGGTGTAAAAATAAACAACATCTTAATTACTATTTGTAATAATTTATTTATGAATTTACAAAACAAATGAAAATACAGTTTCTTTGAAAATGTGATAAAATTTAAACATATGGACATAGTATAATTTAGAGCTATCAAATATGCTAATTTCTTTGACAGTTCTTTTTTCATGGGAAGTTTTTGGAATTCACATTAAAACTTTCCCAGCAGTACTCCCTATCAAAGAAAAAAAAATATATATATGAATAAAATAAATAGCCAATTACAAATATATATATGGAAATAAATAACAAATCGCTTCGCATAGTGGTTTAATATGGGTCGCAATATTTAATTGTCAAATAAAGAATGTTCTGTATTTTACAGGATAGGTGGCAACCCTAACACCATTTAACTATGCATGATTAAATTAAAAATGTTTTAGTTGTCATGATGCTATAAAATAACATGCCAAAAGTAATGGGACAGAAACTAGTATTGTCCGAATATTAGGACGAATAAAGCTAATTACACAGAGAAATCTAGCCAGATACCACCAGTCATCACCATCATTACCACCAACTGCGCTGTCCACTGTGGGTAATAATGCCTCAATCACAAGATTACAGTATATACTTCACCTCACAACTTAGACAGGCGTGGGCATTCCCAACCCGTCCCCTGGGGTAACACTTCGTAATCAATTTACATACAGCAGTCCCATTACTTCTGGCATGTCAGTGTATAACAGCACTGCTTTCACTTTTTTTAAAGAACCATTGAAGACACTTTAAAAGAGTTTTAAAAACATTTCTTGTTTTCTTACCTTGAACTACGAGCTCGAACTGTATTTCGGTCTGATCGGTGGTTTCAGTCAACAACGACACTGTGTACGTCAGGCTGTCATCCACCCTTAAATTTTTGATCTGTAAATCACCTGTAGAGATGTTGAGCGTAAGACGGCCCTTATGTCTCCAGAAAGGTTCTTTAAGGTCCCCTGAATCCCAGACGACTATAATGGAAGTGTTGGGGTAGATGGACCACTGAATTCTGGAGAGGTGAACTAATGATGGATCCACCCCTGTTTTTAAGACAACCGACTGGCCGACGTATCCAGTAACTTTAAGGCCCATTGCTGAAAACAAGCAAATAAAACTCAGAACTCAGATATTCAAGTACAAATCAGAATGTGCTCTTAGTATAAGCAGTTTACATAAAAATACTAATCGTTTTTAGAGTCTAAAAATTGTGTTTCTAAAAGGGAAGTTTCTGTATTTCCTGTCTGAACGGTCACACACACAACTCTAGCTGATCTTTCATAGAAGTCATATTTACTAAATGTATTCCTGCACTTTATACCTCTACTTATTTGGTATATGGCTAAAGAGAGTTATGAAACAAAATGATATTAAAAATTAAACAAAACAGAAGTATTACAAAGTTACAAAGCATGAAATCTACATATCGACTGTGTATCATTGATGGTGGAAAAAAAGAAATACACAAAGAAAATGGACTTACCTTGATAGAAACAGGCCACAATACAGATTAATCCAGTGGCTGTATTCATAATCATCCCTTTTTGATAGAAATCAATTATAGTGACACACTGACAAATACTTGTGGCGAGCCGTAAGAAGTGTGTCTAAACCACGCGGCCGGCCGCCTGACGAGAAACATGAGGGGAAGTTGTGACGTTTAAGGTAGGACTCCCCTATTTGTGGAGGGTTCAGAGTAGGTGAGTTCTATGACCTTGTGGTCTGGGCTCTTATACTTCCCTGTACTGCTTTTAATCAGGGTGTGTTCTTTTAATCTGCTTTGATTTCTTTATTCTGTCCTTTTGTTTTGCATTTTTTGTAAATAAATGATCAGTTTGCCACTGTTTGAGCTGTAGGGTAATTTACCACAGCATGACAGCATGATAAAACTCAGATGTGAGCATAAAAAGATGACCACTCACTGTTGATGAAAACACTCTGACCTTCCTGATTCCTGAAAAAGTACAAACAACCTCCAAAGCCTTATGTCATTGTGACACAATTAACAAGAGAGCTCATTTCATAAAGCTAAATTATTAAGTGAACAGTAAAAATAATAATAATAATATATGTTAATATAAATGTATAAAAAGATTAAGCAGGTGAACTGCTGCAACAGGAGCAATTTACCACTAACTCATGGCTTGTTTCCTAATCTGCAAAAAAAAAAAAAAACATCTAAAAATGATGTAACAATTTCATAAAATGTTACTCAGCATAACAATTGAATTATATCCTACAATGTACAAAACATAATATCATCAGAAGTTTTAGAGAATCTGGAGAATTCCGTGTGCACAAGGCTCACAATCAATATATTTTATGATTTTTGGGACAGGGTACCTCCAGGACCAGGACCTGTTAATATTACTGATGAATAATACTGGTTGTTATGACCCGATCATGGTCTTGCCGTTACAATGTGATGGTATATAATAGTGATTTGACTTCAGCGGTGACCCAGGCCAAAATAACAAACAAAAAACCACACTAACTCCTACAAAAGTGCTACCTAACCTACAGCATAAGACAAAAAAGACACAAAGGTTTAATCCCATTTCACTCCTTGGCCCTACCCCGATTCTTGTTAGGCTGGAGAGTTATAGGGGGAAAGGATAGGGCTTGTTAGCTCTTCATACAGAAATCTTTTAGAGGCACACTTCAAACGAAGGGGTTTGAGAATCACTGGCAAGATGGCAGCACAAGCGACCAAAGAAACCCACAAATGTAAAGGAATTACTTGCTAAAAATGAAGATTAGCACTATATTACCATAGTTTATTGTGTAGTTTAGAGAGAAATAATAAAAAGGAAAGAAAGAAATGAGGATTTGATTTGTGAAAAATGGAATTGAGACATTGTGAAACATGATAGCGAGTAAGAACTTTTGTCAAATAGCTCTCCTTGACTTTCCCTGCAGCAGAAATACAGCACGTTCTTTATGCATGGAAATATGAAAATAGATTTCAGATATAATGTTAAGTGTGAACTTTTTTCATTTTATCTACACAATTATTTATGTGTGTATTCATTCATGTATTTGTTCATTTATCTGTGTATTTATTAATTAATACTTAAGTCATTTTTCATCCTCCATAGCTTTTAGCTGATGCTCCTCAAAGGCTTACAGTGCTAGCAATAGGAGCATAGAGTTGCCCATGCAAAAAATGGCTATTTTTACACCATTCACAAGCTGAAAGTAGCTCCATACTTCATCGGAAGGATTCTGAGGACCCTGGCATTTAAAACGAGGCACTGAGAACTTAGAAAGTGCACAGATGGTTTATTAAAAATCACTATTTATACACACAGAAAAAGCTTACGCAGAGTTAATTTTGGGCACAACAGAAAAAAATATCAACTATATATTCTTGAAGATACTTAATTACTTTATTATTTATTAAGGTATTTGAAAATTATTTGAAAAACACATATTTTGATGCTAAAGTCTTTTGCTTTTGAAATCTCATTTGCTTCTGCTTGATTTTTTTTGCTTTGATATGAATACAGTTTTATATTATATACAGTCTGAGTTTCTGGGAAATTTAAAACACTAAATAAACACTCACTTACACACAGTTGGCCTGATAAGATTATGGGGAACCATAAGATTATGAGGAACCACGGACCACGTGGTTTCTCACAGCGTGACTTGCTAACGGAAACAGTCAGACACCCACACACTCACACCCACCCACAGCCAGGCTGGAAGGGTTACATTTCTGACATGTAGGAACACAAACTACTTAGCGCTTTTTATTTGAATGGAAATTCCACTAATTCTTAAAATTCCTACATTTAATTTTCAAGAACAGACAACCTACAAGTCTAATATTTGTATATTTATGCACACACACAAATCAATTAATCAGGAACACTATCTTACACTAATTCTGAGTAAGGCCTCCTTTTTTCAAAAAAAGTCCCACAGGATTTTTAAGGCCACCTCAATGCTAAGAACATCTTCTTCTACCACATTCCAAATGGGTTCCACTGGATTGATTTCTGCTCGCTGGGAAATTCTCTAAACAACACTGGACTCATGCTCATGCCCAAACTCATGAAATCAGCTTGAGAGACTTCTGCTTTGTCACATGATGCATCATCATATTGCAAGCAGTCATTATATGATGGTAAATTATGGTGATAAGGGGAAATACATGGTCAGCAGTAATATTTAAGTCTGTGGCATTCAAGTGACGTTCGGATCATATGAATGGATGCCTAGAAAACGTTCCTCAAACCAATATTACAGCTGTGTAGTTTCAGTAAAGCTGTGTCAACTGCAGCCTCAGCTTTCTGACTTGACTGACTTGAGTAAAGTGAAACAAGACATAGTCAGCTGTTGTGTGCCTTTACCCTAAAGATCTAAAAACTATATGCATTTCAATGTACTTTTTGCACATACCACCACTGTTTGGTCCATTTAAAACAGACTCTGATATGTTTGTAGGCCAAATCAGCAGTACAAAGACCCAGTGTTGGTCTGGATCTAGTCTTAAATAAGCTCTGAAGCAATTTGTTTGGTAAAAAAAAAAAAAAAAAAAAAAAAAAAAAAAAAAAGAAAGAAAAAAAAGTGATCCAACCCAACTATTAGATATGTACTACTCATGTTTGAGCTAAAAGGCTTTTTAGGTGCAGTTTAACCTGATAGATAATTACTACAACAATAAACAACTAGTTTGCACACAAATATTTTTTTATCCAAATAATATTTATGTGAATTTGCATATTATGCAAATTGACTCAAAATCTAAGTTGGCACAGCCTAATGGTTATATTTACTTATTTGTAAGGCATGAGACATGTAAAATTGGTCTTTATGTCAAATGGGCTAAGTGATATGGACCATGAAGTTTGACGCTTTGCTATAGCGTCACCATCAGCTCAAGCTCAAGTAGTAGCGGGAGGGTCTACTACCTGTTGACCAAGTGTCATGTCCGTATGACAGAGAAAAAGAATGATAGGAAAAATCCTAACAATTTCAAAAGGGTTTCAGCAACTTTGGTGCTTGGACCCCTAAATAGAACTAGATTATTAATTCCTGAATATGTGGCTTTTAATCTAGACGTGTACATATGTCGGTGACTGTGGAGCAAATGAGAGAGAGACTGTTGATTAAGCTGTATTGAGATCATTTATTAAAAATGCTGTAATGTTTTTAGTTCTAAAATTATCAAATGCAAAAAAATGTCACACAATAACAACTACAAATCTCTTTACAACACCATTTTTTTAGTTAAGGTTTTTTTTTCTTTTTCTGGTAAAAACAAAAAAACAAAAAAACAAAAAAAGTTAAAGGCTTAGCTTCACTTTAAGAGATTGTGATAAAACAAGGCGAGGAATACAAAAATTACAAAACTTCATTACCTATGTGCATGCATTAGGCCTAAGGAAGAAAGTTGTACTGAGGTTCCGTTTTTAAAAAAAAAAACAAAAGCAACCTACATGAAATGTGTTTCTCAGTCTGTGGATTCACTGTATCGCTGCAGATTTTTTTAAAACGTGAGAATTAGAGTTATATACAAAAGGAATAAAATAAAATAAAATAAAAAAAACCTACAGTGACTCAAAGCTGCCAAAATAAAAAGTATATCAAGTTGTGATGGAACCATTTCTCCTGAATTCTGAGTTCTAAGGCAAAGGTCCACCAGTGCTGGTGGTGCTGGTTGGTACATTAGCCCATGTACATAACCCTGGTGGCTGAAGCTCATCACAACTAACCGAAGGAACTGAGCAGGAGAAGTTTTGCTACGTTAACGTAGATATGGATTGTGTCTGGTTTCTGACTGGAATGGGACGATTTGGCACACATTCAATCGTAACCAGTGGCTTATTGAATATTAGTGAATTTTTTTTTTCTGGTGCAAGTTCAGTTGAAGCCATTATATGTTCAGCATAGCGTTTAAACGCCTAAATATAGGCAAACTATTTGCGACATCATTCTGCAGAAAAGCTAGATTCAGAGGGCGAACGCCCTGCTGGTATAGGAACCACTGCTTTAGTGTTTTTTTTGTTTCTTATTTACGCAATGTAAACGAACAATCATCAAAAAGGCCTCTTGATTCTTTAGAATAAAAATATTTTTAAAAAACATTGCAATACACAAGACACAGCCAAAAGACTTACAGAAACAGCTCACCCTGAAACATGGACACGAATTAACGTGAAGACAAATGTTTAAAAAACAAACAAAAAAAAAAAACAGCTACTGCAGACCAGTTAGCATGATCTCAGTTGCATAACATGCTAACGGATCCTTTGGAACTGGACCCAAACACGTTCTTTTTGATCACAGAAGTTGGGTGAACCGTTTAAAACATTCCAGAGAGAGATCCAAAGATCCAAAAAGGCAAGGCAACCTAAAGCCTCTGATGAGGAGTAAAGGATATGCTTTTTTTTTTATTATTATTGTTATTTAAACAAGCCCTTGCTTTATATACGAGTCCCCTGTGTAAGGGACACTGAAATGATATGGTATATAGTGAAAGTCTGATTGTAAATATGCAGCAGAACCCCTCCATCTCCAGGAAAGGCCTGCAGTGGTCCAGTTGAGTCAGTGGAGATGTCTAATAATGGAGATGATTACAGTAGTGTTGACCATGCTAATGATATGGCGTGATATTGGCATGGTATTAAGGTCTCAGAAGGCAGCATCTCTTGATATTTCGATACTTTGATGATGATGTTTGCAGACAGATGTCCAGCATAGTTAGTGTTAAAAGCTCCTGAATCACAGGTGGATACAGTTAGTTGCATATCATAGAGTTTCCAATAATTAGGACAGATATATAAAATGTTCACATATGACTACACTAGATGGATGGACAGTTTCTATCATATGGACTTGGCTCATATGGTCAGTGATGGTCATAATGTTCAGGTTTGGTTTACAGCAGCATGGATGAAGCCCCCCTTGGTCAAACCCAGACCACAGTTTAGCTCAAACTGAGTTTTTAGAAGCTTCTTGATTTGTTTAATAGCCCGTTTCTACACTGGCATGACCAAAGTCATGGGATAGCAGTATGTAAACTGATCAAGAATCGTTTCCACCTCTATACGCTGTGAGGTATTTCTTGTGAGTCAAGTTAAACACCAGCATACATATAGTGGGTGGTAATGATTGTGACTGATGGCATCTGGCTAGAATTGTCTGTGTAAGCTTCCATGGGACATGATACTAGTTCCTATTGCATTGACAATATGGCATGTCAGTGTATACTGCCAATTTAAAATACCCTTAATTACATTTGAAGGACAGTTCAAAGTAGTTTCCGAAATTTCTGATTACAATCATTGAGAAGTTAACATTTAGTCCAAATGGTCTTGCAGTGGTGGTGACCAGAAGCAAGCTGGATTTCTCTGTTTAACCAGATAACTTAAGCCTGAAGTCTGTTTAACTGGAACAGAGCCTATTGGACAATCTTGAAACAAGTAATTTGGAAAAAAAATATTTTTGCAATTACAAAAACAGCAGATTTGCTTCTTTTTCTTTATTTTTAAAAGGGAAATAGTTTTACTTTTGCGACAATTCTGTAAAACTCTCCCACTTCTTAAAGGAGGTTTTTGACTATTTAAAAACACCTTTACCTTAAGATTGCAGTGCTCTGAGATTAGATTACACTACAGGTTGTAAACAGTGTTTTTTAAATAAGCTTATTTTGCAGTTTTAAAGTTCCTAATGCCTTGTTTCAAATGTAAGGGCTCTCCGGATTCTACCAATAAGGTGTGGAGCTACTTTGAGCCTGGATAACAGTGTAAAAAGTGATTGATCTGCAGGGGGAAAATATGCCCCATATCATTGATTCTAAAGCATATTTGGAGAAACTGCAAAAATTTACTTAGTACTTTATCATGTTTTATAACACCCAAGATCAATTTTACACCGGAGTTCTCTTTTGAGAAAGAATTCCCAAGCAATGAGGCAGGATATAAATCACAGTATTATGCAATACATTTGTGAAATATGTTGTTTTGAGGCATTAATCTCCAATTCAGAAGCTCCATTCACCACCACTGTGACCTGAATTTTTGTATTATTTATTTTTTAGTTTAGTTTCTTTAGGAAAGAGCATTTCACACCAAACCACTCTGAATTACTTTAAATACACACAAAAATATTAATTTAAACAGATTATTGTTGTTAAATTGCTCGATCTGGGCAAGCTAGGGGATGCTTCATGCCTTGCTTTTACAGTTGTTTGACTTGACAGTGGTCATGTATGTTTTTGAAAGAAGTATCTTCCCCTTTCTAAGAAAAATAAGCTGCCTTCCAAAATAAAACTTCCAACGAACTGTTTGGTCAGCTTCTGTACGAATGTCACAGATGTTATGACTCTGACCCAATTCCTCCTCCTGGGCGAGGTCCTTTCTACATAAAGGTAGTCAGCTGTCATTTTCACTTCCTTTAATTTATTCATATATCTGTCTGTTATCTATAAGAGTCCAATCAGATGCTTTAGAGAGGGATATGACCAAACTGAGCAGTGCGGCGGTGCTGTGGTCCACTAGTTCAACACCACCGGTAGAGTTCATGCAGTATGGATATGGACGTGTTATAGATGTAATGGAAATGAAATGGGGAATGCAAACAGTCTTAAAGTCTTGAGTCAGAAATGCATAAAGAACCGTTCAGTCCGAATCAGAAACGAGAAGCAGTCTCTGAGAAGTGGGCAGTTTCTGAAGGAATAAAGGAATAAAAAATGACTTTTTTAAAAATAGAAAGTGGTTCTATCCCTCTTTCCTGCTCTAAACCAACGATCCCCCTTCCTCTCAATCTCCTCCCATCCTCTGGTCTGATCTTTTTTCACATTTCCCCTTTCTTCAATAACCCTTCTCCTACACTGATGTCTCAGACTGCAGCCTCATAACAAACTTGTGGCTCTTGGGGTCAATGAACTCCTCCCCCAGGTTAAGGAAGGGCAGGGACGTCACTGTAACGACCAGGGAGAAGTCAAGCCGGCGAAGAGAGAAGACAAGACCCTGACGCAGCGCCGACGTCACAGGCTCCTCGCTCACGAGTGTCCACTGGCGCCCCCTGCCATTCTCCCGCTGGTACTGCATGGTGGGTCCAGGAGTCAGGTATCTCTCCAAGAAAGCCTAAACAGTAAGAAAGTGCACAGATTGTCACAAAGATTCACCATTAACTACTAGTTTGTAGTCCTGCGTTAAGATATATTTTCCAATATTTCTTTTATGAGACTTTACAGATGGATTAAAACAGATCAGACAGTTTGAATAAATAGAAGAACAAATGTTGCCTTCAGCTGAGGGCAAGTATACACAATTTGAATCACGCAGTATACAGTTGTACTGATATTTGGGCATAACAATGTCTATATGCTTTTAGCTTGAATATAATAACTTAAGCAACTTTATGTAGCATTCTTAACTAAAAAAAAAGAAGAAAATCTTCAAAATACTGTGATGCTGTAAGGATAGTATCCATACTGCTCTATAAGTATTAAAAGCACTGCACTGCAGTTTCAGCTGTAGAGTTGTAGTTTTATGTTGCACTTTTGTACTTTGTTTGTCTATTGTATTGTTGTTCCATGTTGCACCATGGTTGCGGAGAAACGTAATTTACGCTGTGTAGCTGTACTCAGATGCAAGGACAAAATCCTCTTTACTTGACTCTTGAAAACCTGACCTGCTGCAACTGGTTTGCCTTAGATAAAAAGGTTTTTTATATATAAATAAACCTTAAACCTCATACCCCCAATAAAAATTAGGAAAAAAGGAAAAAAGAAAAACAAATAATAATAAAAAATAAATAGTTAGAAAAATGCAAAGAGAGTTATGTTAAGGATTTTTTTTCTTCCCCTAAATAAAAGATGGCTGTACGTCACAATTCTTTTTAGGTACAGTTAGCCAGTCACTGGAATCCACTGCCACTATGGATGGTCTGATCATACTGCTCACCTAGGATTGGCTGGTGTGTTTGCTCTTCCAGATATGCGGCACAGATATTTTAAGCTTACCACCTTGTTTCAGATGCAGTTATGCATCCCTCAAGCCTCTTTTACACATTTATGGTGAGCTGTGTGTGTGAACGCAAATGTCCAAACTTTATTCTTACAGCCCTCAAACACGACTGAGCTGAAGCGTGCATTCCTCATGCATTCCAGCCTTCATAAACCATACACAACATTTTCTGTAATCCTTGAAATCATCTGATGTGTGAAATCTCTGGCTGTGTGCTGAATGTGTAAAAGGGCAGCTCTGGATAATGCCAGGAGCTGACTCTCTGGAATTCATATAAGAAAATGCCATTGCCATAGCTTGTCTAAACATGTATGTGCAGCAGTGCAGGTCCTCTAATTATGTTTTAAAGTGCACATTTCTGACTCTTGTGGTAGCTTTGTAATAAGAAATAAGCTGTTTAAACATTGTTTTCTTTTGCCTGGGAACTTCAGTGCTAAAGAAATAAACTCCAAAATAAATAAATGCATATATGGGAAGTGAAATGTTTTATAAAAAAAAAACCCAAACACATTATTTCTTCACCTTTGGTGTCATGTTGTGCGTGATGCAGAACTGCAGATGGGCGATGATGCTCTCCATGCTGTGGTAAGGCTGCTGCCTTGTGGTCCGCAAGTACTTCTGCATGGCGCGGGCCATCGGTGCAAATATGGCCTGAGCCGCTTCTCGTGGGTCCATCACTTCGCGTGGGTGTTTGGGTGACGTGGCCTGTTCGTCTTCCTGTAAACGCTTGATGTGTGTGAACGCCTCCTCTACTGCCACCACAAGCCTGTAGCATGTACAGAGGTGAACGTTAGACAAACATTCCACCAAAACAAAGGTTTAATGATGTGAAAAACAAGTAAAGGTTAAGAAAGACATACAGACAACAGATCAAACTGAAGTTGAAATATGTAACGTTTCTTGAAATCAAGAGATTCTTCTGTCGAACAAAGAAGTTCCAGCTGATTAAAGTAAAGAGACCACTCTAATGTAAAATACATATTTCAGGTATGGCAAGGAAAAAACCCAAAATCAAGATGTTATAATGCTGCTTTCAAGTCCTCCATAGATGTTTACACATCATATGTGGTGCCCATGTGGAACCAGTAGTCAAAACTTTCTGGTTCCCAGTTGGGCAACATATACAGGCCCAACATGGGCAGGTTATCTGGGCACAAGCACACTGGTTAATAGGCCAGTCATAATGATTACCTTAATGTAGAAGAAATATTTTAGGTATGAAAATGGAAAACCCAAAGCCATGGTGTTAGAATACTGCCTTTAAGCCCTCCATACATGTTAAGACTTATTTATGGATGTAGATGTAGCCTAAAAGTGTGACAGGATTTTTGTTAACTTTTTTTCCCAATAAAACAAATTAGCCTTTTCTTTTAACACAAAGCTGAAAGTTGGGCCTTATGTGCTCATCTCATAAATAACAATTATTCCAATGCAACCTGAAGGCCGCATAAAATACCAAAATATGTAAAGTACTGTGACTAATCAGACAGTGTGATTTTAGCCGGCTGTTGAATCTAGCATCTTCATAATCAGAGGCTTTATACTCCAGTCTTAAACATAACAGGCTGTTACCTGGCTTTGCGTTTGCGGACTCTGCGGTCCATCTCAGCTTCCTCATAGTAGTACTCGTTGTGGGAATTGTCCCGCCTGCGAGCTGCAGCTGCGATCATTGCTCGTGATTGGCCGGTTGAGTTGTTGGTGCTGTTTTCTGTGGATGATCAAAACAGAGTTTAATGAAAAACACACTTAGAGAAGGGGATCCACTGTTAAGTAACAGTTTCCACAGTTTACTACAGAGAATATAGTCATGGGTGGTGATGGGGACGTGTTTAATTTTCACTTATAATCATTTTTGATTGTGTTTTAACTATAGCTAACTATAGCTGTTAAATGTAAGGCACCTTGTGTGTTTTAAACTAGGGCTGCACAATTTGTGCAAAATATCTAATTGCGATTTTTCCACAGAATATTGCGATTGAATTTGTGATTATTTTTTTATCCATTAAACCCCAAACCTATATAAATGGTAACCTATCTATCAAATATAATTATAAAATACTTTATACATAAAATATTACCAAGGTTTTCAGATTAAATGCAGTTGTTTTTAAATTTCATATGTATACATGTATTAATCTTTATTCTCTTTCTTTTTTAAACCACATTTATCAAAAAGTCACAGCATTTATTTATTAATGGACAGAACTAAATGATAAGACATAAATATAAAGAAATTGTAACACTGGCCTCGGCTCACTCTGCGCTTCGTGTCATTCCCGCTGAGCATGGGAGTGATTATGAGCCCAAAGACTACAATTCCTAGCAATCTACGGACTACAAACCCTGCGACGCATCTCCGAAGGAGCAGGCTGTATCTTTTCACACAGACACTCGCTGGCTATTGGCTAATTCAAATTGTTTAGCCCTACTTTGAACTGGCTGTAGATCAGTAGACATTGGCTGATATTTGTGACCAGCAGTTCTTGTCCACCATGTGTAAAAAAGCAGGAAGACAGTGGCTTACCTTCACCCAGAGAGTAGACCTTGAAGCCAGACATCTTTTTGGAGAGGATGGACTTTGGTAGGTTGAGCAGAGCTGGGTTATAAACAGGAAAGTCACTGTAGTACTGATCCAGAACCCACACTGCAGCCCGCTGGATACTAAAACACAAGAGAAATAAATGTTTATCATCATCATCATCATCATCATCATCATCATCATCATCATCATCATCATCATCATCATCACTATTTTTATTTATTTCACAAAAGTTCCAATTGGGGTGCAAGAATATGAATGATCTATATTCAAGGGCCCTCCCATAACTGTGGTATTTTTGTGATGATGATGACATAGTGATGATGATTATGACCTCCAGTGGAGGGAGATGAAACTGCAGGCAACTACAACTAAAAAAAAAAAATGCATAAAACCACTCTCAAAAAAAAAATAAGAGCAGAAAATACCAAACCACAACAGAAAGGGAAGCCATTAAAAAAATCAATATGCAAATTAACTGTGTTTGCTCTACTGAAACTGGCCCCAGTTCCAGTTCCCTCTCATTACTGTGTAATAATCAAAACAGTTATGTTTATAATCACAGCATGTCTAGTGTAATCATTGTTCAGTGTATTACTAGCACACTTAGTTTGTGAACTTAATGTGCTATTATTGTAAAATCTAAAAAAATACATCAAGACATTTTTCTGAAGGAGAGAATGATCTTTTTACTGCTGAACCTTAAACATTCTGTATAGCTAATGAAGTGTAACTGCACTGAACTGTGGAACATGTATGTGGGGTCTCATGCACTAAATGAGCATGTAATTGTCTGCTAGAGTCACTATTATGTTTTCAAATGGCAATTCTATCCAAATGCTGAAGGTCACCATTATTACTACCCAGTACACATGACACTGTGAATTAAGGAATGTTACAATAGACAGACCCATTCATCTGGCACCCACAATCACACCTCACTCCAACTCAGTCTACGATAATTCAAGTCACCTGGCCACCCAGCAAACATACTCATGTGGGGCTCACATGGGTCTCAGGTGGACATTGTGCCAGTAACAACTAGGGCTGCAATGATTAGTCAATATAATGAGAATGTCGACTACATATATTTCATTGTCGACAAATCGTTAATTTGTAACAGTACTACATTACACAAAGTGCTGAGAACAAGAAATGCAGTCGTAGATTGGGCACTTTTGGAGAAACAGACTCCACACCGACTAAACACAACAGATTACATATTTGCTCACTAATTAAAGTTACTTTTCACGTTTAAACAACAGCTAGACAATTAAATTCTTTTAATCCTCATGCTCAGCCGTTTCTATTGTTTTTAGAGATTGAGAACATGACCGACATAATCGATGTCTAATCGACTAATCGGAAAAAATAAATCAGATTAAAGCAGATTAGCCGACAACCAAAATAATCATTAGTTGCAGCCCTAGCAACAACAAATGTACAAACGTGGACGGTAGCTCAATTATTGATCATTGTGACATGGTCTATTGTGTTTATTTGTATGTTTGTTCACATACATAACAGTGAATGGTATTTTAGACAGTCATGCAATGACCAATACTTCAATAACTGAAATGTGATTAATTATAAATGTATTGGAATTAATGCTTTGTTATGCTATTCTCTTATCATTATATCAGTGGCAATTAAACTGACTTATAACAGTTATTGTGAAAGACTTACTGGTTAGTGTTCAACAAGGTTACACCCCACAACTTTTACAGGTGTGGGTTTTCCCAAGACGTCACATGCTGTAGTGCTCCATTTTTGTTGGATAACACCATTAACCTAGCATCTTCCATTGTAAACTAAAGAAGCAGTGTCAGATAAATATTGAGTGGATATGGACTAAGTAATCAATGTTGTTAATTTAACAGAGCAGTTGGAACAGAGCATTCTAATAAGAAGTCAACTTTCAAGTCTGTACTTGATTCATAGTTGCTGGACACTTAAAAACAATACTTCTATACATTTACTTAATACTGCTTAACAATGAACCCAATTAAGAGATAAAAGAGATAGGTACGTACCTGAGATGACCCACATTGTAGAAGCGACTGGCTCCATCTGTGGTACGCACCACCTTAAGGCAGAATGCAGGCCTTAGGTGCCTCACCTCCAGCAGCACCAGAGCCAGATACTGAATGAACAGCAAGGCATCAACCAGAGAAACTGCATATCCCACAATCCCCCTGTAGTCCTTCTCCTTGGGCTCCAGCACCCGCACCCCGTAGAAGAGCCAGTAGGAGGCAACGAAGAGGAAGACAAGCGCCATGAGGAGGCAGCGGAAGACGAAGAAGCGCGGGAGGGTGGCGCGGGGCGGCCGCAGGAACAGGGCCCAGGACGAGATGAGCAGAACCAGGAGCTTAAAGGCCAACGAGACGTAGAGGCCCTCGCAGGGCGTCCCGCAGGGCTCCAACGATTCCCGCCACAGCAGCTGCGGCAGCAACAGGAAGGCCAGCGGTGTGAGCAGAGCGAAAAGACCCAAAATACCACTCAGCACGGGACCGGCAAAGCGTCTGCACTCCAGAGGAGTCGAGTCCTCCAGCTCTTTAGACGCTCTCGTCAGGTCTTCATTAGAGACGCTGTGTTCTGATGTACCCGTTACCACTGTGGTGGTCTCACCCCAGTTATCGTCCTACAAAATGAAAGAGTGAGAGAGGAAGATAGAGAGAGAGAACATCAGTTATGGGTAGCTTAAAAAAAGAAAAAGACAAAATATGAAACTCTGTGATGTGTTATGATTTTATCCTGAACCAGGCCTGTAACAGTAGTGTTTTTCGTAGTTAAACAGGCCATTCTGAGAAGATTTAGATGTAGGGCAGCAACTAATGATTAATCTGGTAGTCAACTAATCTGATTAGTTGGTCCCAATTTACATTAAGTGTCTCTTATAACTGTGTAGTTACACATTACCAGTGGTTACACTGTTATTATATTGTTGTACAGGTTATATAATAACACATTTATCAGCATCCATTTTGACATGTTTAATAGGGCATAGTGTGTGTGAATTTTACATGTAATTGTGTGTAGAATACGTGTATGAATTTATATTTCTCCAACAGCTCTTGTGTAGTGTGTAATTTGGGTTGTGATTGTTTTTTAATACTATTAGTAAGTAAGTAAGTAAGTAAAGAAATAAACTAATAGATAGTGTAATTAGTCCAATTTGATTGCATTATGTGGATCAAATTAGCCGATAAACTAATAACTAAACCTTTACACCATTTATACATTTTGGCTACTGTCTTTCTCCTTTTTTGGTCGAAAGTACATTTTTATGACCTTCTCCACTGTTACAATTATTTATCTTATTTATATTAACGTCTTGGATTAAGAATTCAGTTTTCTATTTGTCATCTGCTGAGAGGTGATCTTAGGTCAGACTTTTACTCTGTGATGTTTGTAGTTGTCAGAAACCTGACTCTTTACTGTCCTCTACAGGACGATTTGCTGCACAATCATTAAAAAAATGTAAAAGTCAGATTAAATCATAAGCACAGTGACGTTTATACTGCTTGGAAGAAACACGTTCATTTTTGTATGTAAAGAAAGGATGAATGAGCTTCTAAATCAGTGTTATGCTAATGTTCCCCACTTAAGAAGTAATTCAACACAGTGTAACTGCTTCACACTCTAAACAAAAGACCCAGGTCTCGGTGATTAGCTTCACTGTTTAGAACACAATGGAGGAAAGGACAATAGCTTCTAAAAAGGCCACAAATAATTTAAATACTGGTATAGATGAAACTGTAGTAATACAGAAAACAGAATGCTGAAAATCAACTAGTTTTCATAGGAACGTTCAGTACTGCTAATTACTGAAACATGAAAGCTATCAGAAAGCCTTTTATGTAAATAAAAACCATATATTCATTAGAATAAAAATTATCTGAAAGTCTAATCCAGCCCAGGCAGAGGTGTGAGGTATGTACTGACCCGGTCATCTCCGCGTGTGGACTCTGTGTCTAGCAGGGGCTCTCCAGGGGCCTGGATAGTGACTGATTTGTCCCCTCTGCTGTCTCTGCTCTTAGAGCGGTGTCTGTCTCTCCGATCTCTGCAGGCAAAGAGAAATCAGTTAGGGCTGCACAATATTGGAACAAAAAAATAACTAAAATTACAATATTTAGGTATTTTGCAATCTTTATTGGATCATAAGAGATTTTTTACCAAATTTACCAAGAAGTCAGTGATTCAACATACAACTATATTAATAATTAACTCTGTCTATCACAGACTGGAGTAAGATACATTAAACAGGGCATATATAATGTGCATCTGGGAGTGTATCAAAATTAAATATTTGTATGAAGTCAAAAACAAAACATTTGGCTGAAACCGAATACTGAAGGCTGTTTTTCGTAGGTTTTCATTAATTTTGCTACTCTTTTTACCATTGAATACATTATGTTGTTTCCTCTGAAACATCTACATGTGTAAAGTGTATAAAAATAATAAACCGACCAAATTCTAGAGACATTTTTATTTTAGCAGTGCATGTTTCCTGATTTTCTGAATGACTTCACATTATTTTTGTTATGTAAGTCAGAGATTTAGCCTCCTAATCATCACTTGTGTGGACTTGTCACACCCAGACGTTTGTAATGGGTGTTTGCTTGCACTGGTGTGTGAAGACGTACAATTACCAAAACAAGCAGACAGCCCACCCACTGCACTCTCACAGATGAGAATGAGGAGAATGAGCGGCGGCTGTGTACACACCTGTGCTTGCGAGAGCTGCGAGAATGGGAGGATTTGTAGGAATAACCCGAGTACTGCGACTCGTTGTCCATGTCTGGGGCCGGTGGGCGGGGTTTGTGGGCCCCAGCTCCACCCCTGGAACGCTCTGTTGCTCCGCTCAGCTGTGTTTTGCGCTCGGAGATGGATTTGGAGGAGAGGGCCAGCGGCAGCTTCAGCAGCTCAACCTTACTCCTGAGAGAATCTATTTTGGAGGCTGACGAGTAGAGGGAGGACTAACCTGCAGAAAAAGGGAAAGAAAAGGGAAATTAGACCATGCTGTTGATTAAAGTGATCTTACAAGCCATTAACTACGAAAACAAACATAATTTAATTAAACTGTGGGCTGAGTCTGACATTACACGCCTAGGCAACAGTCTTAAAAAAAATAGGAAACTTTCTTAATTAGCAATTGAAATAAGATAGCATCCTCTGCTGGAGAAATAACAGCAACCCTGAGCAAAATAGTTCCATGCTGCATGCAAATTGATTTGCACTGTAGTGCAGTGGACCTGCATTCTCAATAAAATAATGCTCAATCTAATGCGATGCAAGTGGTGATTCTCCAACATCCTGATCTTGCTAAGACTACTTCCACTGAATGCAATCAAACCTTTACAAGCAAAGCCTTACAATCTAGTAGAAAGTCTTCCCCCTAACATTAGAGACAGCAGGACAAACTTTTATTTTTTTTTAAATAACTTACCATTAAGAAGAACCAATCAATGAGCAGGTGTCACAATACTTTTGTCTATATTATGCAGAATAGGACACTGGACATCCTACACTTTTTTCACTGAGATTTGTATGTAATCGACTGTTGTCCATTTCAAATACTTGCATTTAGCAAGAAATGTAGATTTAAAAGTACAGTATTGAAGTTGGAGAGTTCAGTACATCAAATTTCAAATTATTTATAGTATAAAGCATTTTTTACAACTGATGATGTTGCAAAGCAGCTTTACAAAATTTAGTATAAATGACAAATGTAAAAACTCCCAGATAGTTACAGATCCTCTATAACCAGCATCTGACACCCTCCTTTTTATGTCTATATATTATAGGACAACTAAAAAAATGGGATTACTGTGGCAGGTCCAATACAGATACTGTTATGAATGATCAGATTTATTGATATTTGTCGCCAATAATAAGGAAGGTTCTTTATGTTAGTATCGGGCAATAGTTTATTTGTATTTTATTTATCTGTACATACATTTATTCTATGCTGGAAAAGGACCAAGCGAAAGGAAAACAAGTAAAATCCACTGATTTAAGCCCATTTTTTCCATTTGTTTTATTAGTGTCAATAGATATATGGTTTGTTGTTAACTTAAAAAATAGGTATAAAGCTTTGAGCACTGTGTACGGTCCAGTTAGCTAAATAAATATGAAACCCAAAAAATGGCAAAACAAATTTCTTCTTTTAACCTTTAATTCTATTTTTGGCATACAGTTGGCGGAAAGCTAACATTTAAAGTATATAAAGGTTACTTTTGCTTTTAAAGTTATATTGGGTGTATATCTGAGTAACTTTTAAATATGTATATCCGCATCCATAGATATATACATGTGTAATATTGGAGATCAGCACTGTCCCAGAATTCTGTGAATCATTATATAATATTTACATTATTGTTTTATTTTCCTTTAACATTAATAAGTCACAGTTCTAAATTTATTCAGGTAGAAATACTGGATATCGAAATCAGCCTACAAATCCTAGATTGGTGAATCTCAATATATATCATGCTGTCAGCTTCCAACAGAAACAATACAGTGTTCAACTGCACGGCCTCCATTACACAGACACTAAAAACTGTACTTTTATACTTTATATTTTATTGTATTTTTATAAGTATCGTTATATTTTATCCTACTTTTGTAACTTTGGTGTACTATATATACCTGCTGCTGTATGTCCAATGGGATCAATAAAGTATCTATCTAGGAATTAGACCACTCAGAATCAGTGCCTTCACAGTTCACTCACACTACACCACACACACAAACACAATCTCACACACACACACACACACACACACACACACACACACACACACACACACACACACACACACACACACACACACACACACACACACACACACACACACACACACACACACACACACACACACATTCCCCAGCCATCCCCTGTCGTCACTGGGGTAACCAAGCTTGGCTGTTGCGATGGTAATGAATAGGGGGGTACAGGAGCTGTGAATGGGGAGGGGGTGGGTTTCTATGGCTCTACGACCTTTAACCGTGCGACCCTGTTTCATTGCAGAGGGCAAAACGAAGTTTCAGTGATCTGTCTGTGTGTGTGTGTGTTTTTACCTGGGACTCTGTGAATGTGTGTGTGGCCTGTCCCAAAATAACAGCGGCACTTCCGTCCAGTCATTAGTGAGGCCGTTCTGCTTGACTGAGTGAAGCAGACGCTGACTGACTGGGTGGAGTGGAGTGGGGGGTGGGGGGATGGGGGTCTCTTAATCCGATCATCTTAATGAAGAGCCACCACCCTCCACACTTTCTATTTCAGTCCCTCCATCTCACTCTTCTTTTCTTTATTCTATCTCTTCTCTTCAGCCCAGCCTAATTGGTTTCATGTGAGCGGGACACAAGCTTTCCTGTTAAGAATGACAAAAACACCGGCCTAATGTCTGCTGATGAGCGTGTGCATGTGTGTTTCTCACTCACACATCGCGCCACACACACTTGTCAGGGGGTTGTTTACAAAGCTGATAGGACAGTCAGGGGCACCATTTGTCGAGGGCAGATCCACAACACGTGCCAGCCATCAATCTGAAGGGGGGGCTTGGAGACTTCACCACACAGGAACATACACAAAAATATAGCTAAACATGCACTAGGCTGAATTTGATGATGTCTTTGCAGCATACAGCTGACAACTGTGTGTGCAATAAAAAAAAATCCCTTTAATTTCACTGATTAGATGACCGCAACTTTCCATTACATTCTACAGTAAGTGCAGTTTGAATTCATTTTTAAAGTTGAGTGAGATTACTGTTTGTGAAAAACCATAGGCTGACTCAACAGGCAACCATCAACTGCCAGAGCCCTGAGAGAGCACAATTGGCCTTGCTCTCTCGGTGTGTGTAAAAGAGCTCTCTCCCCACATCACTCCAAAGGGTGATGTCCATCAGCACAAGGCATCTGTGAGCTAGTGTATCAGAACTGTGTCGCTGTGCTTTTCTCCGAGCGCGCTGTGATGCTACTCGGCAATGCTACATCAACAGACAAATTCTATAGGTTGTCTAATAAAAAAACAATTTAAATACCCCCCCTCAACAAAATTCAGACTGAGCTATTAACTAAGAAAAAATAGCCATTAATACAGTCCCTAGTTTGTTTATATTCTTACAATTTTATACTGCACTCACATCATATTTTCTTTCTGCACTCACATCTCTGTATTTTTTGTTGTATGAACCTCCATCAGGAAACAATTTTACTGTTCAATTATTCCTCTTAGTCTATCACTATTCAGAGAAAAATACTACTTAAAATAATATGTCCTGCAATGTGATAATTGTGAATAATCACATTGTAACAATGCTGAAACAATATATTGTGCAAGACTTCAAACATCTAATTCCAAAATGCAGCTCCCAAGACTCTGACTCACCTTAGTTACATTTAATTAGGTTTTCTCATTTTACTCGACCCAGATAACTTTCAGCAGCCTGTTAGCTAAGAATGAGAATTTGGACTCTTCTCATATCTCAAGAACTTCTTATTATTAACTGCTTATATTACCACCTTCCTAGACTTCCGAACAGCAGATGGTTCAAGGCTTGACTTCCTCACTCATTTGACAGAATTACTCATCCAGTTGGCACCCTCTTCCACATAATAACTGTATAACAAACCTTCGGATGCAATAAAAGTCAAGGGTTCAAAAGGTTATTCTTCAGAAGGGGGAGGGGGGGAATCATTAATCCAATACTGAGATTTGCTTTGTTTTGCTGTAGAAACAAATGTTAAACCAAAGGATGTTTTATGAATAGATTCTGAATAATTTCATGGTTGAGATTCAGAGTTATTCAATGTAAAATGCTTCACTTTTGGAAATGAACATTACTGCGCCCTTCTAAAGAAAATCCAGCTCAAGATCAACTGGTCTACAGAAAAAACAAACCCTATGCTGGTACAATAGCTAACTCTTGACCAGCATAGGGTATGTTTTATCCATGACCACCACATATTGAGTGGGATTTTGTCTTTTTATAAGGGTGGTAATATGAACCAGACCTTTTTTTTAATCTATAGAATACTAATATAATCAAGTTAGTAACTATCCATAGCCAAAAAACAATCTACATATGTTTTTTTCTGTGCTGTGTATTTATATACACATTATTAGAATCTTGATGGTGAATTAGTTGGAAATAAAAAAAAAGTCAGTTTTCTTTTGGGGACATTTTTTCCTGCATGTGCCATAGGACAATATTGTAAAAAAATATTTTTTTTATCTTCCAATATATGAGCAATTTTCAATTACGATATTTAGTTCTCATGTTACAACTTGCAAACACAGCACAATTTAATATAATGTGAATAAAACTTTTTTTTTTTTTACATGCTATTTACATCCCCCTTTTTTTTTTTACAAAAGCAGCTCCTTTTAACCTTACATGCAGCTTTTATATTAAGTTTAGTATTACAGTTATAGGAAAGTGTAAAATAAAATTCACTGCCTCATAAAACAGTTCTTTACAGGTTTCTGACAGCAAAGTTCTATCAACTTTCTCTGCCAGCTTTTAAAGCTAAGTAAAGATGTACATTCTAAAGATTGCACAAAAACAGTAATTTGATTAACCAAATTAATCAGATTAACCTCCCAGCTCTACTATCATGACTCAAAAATATTGTAAATTGATGCCTTAAGCCTGATGTAATTCTCTTAGCCATTTTGTTGGACAGATCTGGTTCCCGTCACAACTATAAACAATGAACTATTCTTCTCCAGTTTCTCAACATTGTATTTCACATCAACCTACCAACCTACTAAACGAGTTTGTTATATCCTAGTTTAGGCCATTGTTGTTGTCATTTTGAAAAATAGATGGAATTCCACTTTCCCAAAACTATTTTTGTAGTATAGATACCCAAGAAAAGCTCCAGAGTAGTGCAGATATATTGTTTTGTGAGCCTAGTTTAGGTGTGGTGAGTTTCATTTATGAACCAAGATACCGCTCCCAGGTGTGCATTACAGTTGGGCTATTGTGTTTCCCTTTCTTCTAAGTCTCTTTTGACCTATTTCACCCGAAGAAACACAATTGAACTTGATGTTCACACTCAGTAACTCGCACAGAAGTGTGAGAACTTAATCTTTAAAACTTGTTTCTTGAAATTATAGACCTATATAAGCTGTTAAAAATCAAAACAAGTTGGTCCACTGTTAGGTGTTAAGAAATGGTCTCAGCTTGCTGAGAGTAACAGTGACCATTGTCTGGCCATTGTAAGGCCTACAAGCCTCGGTTTATGAGTAGGCGCTCACTGCGGGGGAGGGCGCAGGACGCCCCCGCCACCCACGTTACGAGAGTCCGGGGCTTTGAGGCCTTCAGTGGAAGTCGATGGATGGGACTGTCTTCGACACAGTGACCTAAATCTCCGTGTAAACTTCATCAAAGTGGGTCGCACACAACTTTAAAAGGAAGAAAGGCATTTTGGAAGTCGATGTTACGTTGTAAATACACATTTGACCGTCCATGGTTATATTTAGGCGGCTTTAACAGCCGACAAAAATACAAAAGTAGCTATGATTCACTCTCACTTTGGCTTAAGTTTAGTGCAGCCAGGCGAACTGAGGACAACTGAGTTGGTTAAAGCCATTTCCGAGAGAGATTAGACTAAAACAGGGTGAGTTTTTACGTTGGCAAAATATGTTCAGGTCAAACATTTTTAACTAGTTACGTTTAATTTGACGACTTTATGAACGCATCTTATTTGACTTTTGTTTCCATTCCACCTTAAACGCTGCAGAGGTTACACTGCTTCATTTAAGGTGGTATGGATGCCAAATTTAGTTTAGTATTACATATTTTAAGGCACTTACAAAGCTTAAACAGGCAGAAAACAGACCGAATGTAGAGCTTTAAGCTATTTAATTAAAAATAATTATAATTGCAGTTGCTTTTAATTACTGCACCATTTAAGGTGGAATGGAAGAGCCATTTCCAGACACCCACATACTAAGTTATATCATACCAGGTTACTTTTAATGCATTAAACGTTTAAATAAGGCAAAAATAAACTGTAAAGGAGCTTTAAAAGATTTTAGGTAAAGAAAAATTACTTTAGAGACTCAAACTGCTTTAAATCGTCGTAGGGTTATAAAACTGCTTATATACTTAAACTGAATAAGGATTTACTGTTTATTTATTTAGTATTAGTTAAGCCATTTATAGCTTTAACAATACAAATATAATACGTCATATATGCACTTTGAAACGTTTTATTCTTGATAGGTTAGAAAAATCCTACAGAAGTTGCATTCAAATACTATAGCTACAATGGAAGGGTTAACGTCCTTTTTACACATTATTTAATACCATATTTTTAAGGCATAAAGCTTAAAGAAAAGTAAAAGAGTAAATAAATTGAACTAAGAGCTGTTCATAGGTTTTACTGGCTATTAAGCCTTTATAATTTTAATGAAAATATAGTAGTCATTGTGTGGCTTTAGAATAACTGAAGTTTAAAACATGGTTTAGGAATTCAAACTGAATAAGCAATTAAGGTTTGTGTCTATAAAATTATTATGTATTTAAAAGCTCACAGAACGAAAAGTCAGGTGTCAAATGGGAGATTTAACGTGTTTTGGGGTTAAAACTCTGCTTTAACACTAATTATTTAGAGTTAAAGATGGTTTATTCAGTTGATTTATGGTTTAGTTTCAACCTGGAGGAGTAACGTTAATGAATTTAGTTTATGCTGATTCTTAAACCTTTAACAGCTTAAACAATGAAAAGATATGAGTCAAATGGGACATTTCACGTGTTTTGAGGTTCACAACTCTGCTTTCACACTGAATTTAGGGTTAAAGATGGTCCTGTAGGGTTAATTGATGGTTTGAAGATTGAAACTAAAGGAGAAATAAATGTTCTCGCTGATTATTAAGCCTTTATAATAAAGGCTTAGGAGTCAATGGGAGATTTAATGTGATTTGGAGTTAAACTCTAAACAAAGTGACTCAAACTAAAGGAGGAATTAATGTATTTGCTTATTATAATTAAGTTTTTGAAAGCTCAAACAATGTAAAGAAGAGTCAATTGTAAATTGAACGTGTTTTTGGGGTTAAAACACTGCTTATAGTGACTTAAACTGGAGAAGGAATGTCCTGCAACGTCTATTAATGCTATCATTTTCATTTAATCCCTTTCCACACTGAGTTTTTCTATAGTTATCTAACTTAACTTCTAGCTAACAATGATCCAAGGTATCAAACGTTAGCTAACGTACATAACCTAGGTTAGCTAGCAAACGCTACCTAGCTATCCATTAGTGAGCACAGTCTAATAAATAAGTGATTGCAGGAAGCTAGAAAATGCAATGCAGCCACTCAGCCCAACAAAAGAAGGAAAGAGAAAGGGAGAAAGAAAGGAACGGACAAAAGAGTGAAAAACAGGCTTCGTTTTTGGTTAAAAACGACACTTTGTAGACTCACCCCGTCTCTGAGAGCGGATCCGAGGGCCTGGCAGGAGCAACACAAAGGGAAATCCAAGAGCCGCTGCCTTTTTTCTGCTCCAAACTAAGAGACAAACCGTGCGTTTCTGGGTTCCGCTGTGATGTTTGGCACAAAAGGCAGCTCGGGTTTAGAGGAAAACAAGAAAACAAAGCTCAACAAAGGCGATACTCGCTAGGATGAGCGTAGTGTGAGATCCGAGAGCCTTGTTTGGAGGTACTCCAGTGCGCTTTGAGCCCCGCTGTGTGTGTGAATACGTTCATTCATCACATGGAGCAGCAGATCTGCTGGGAAAGCATCCAGGCGAAGGGCGGTGGAGATCATGGAGAGTAGGTTAGCTAGGTTAGCAAGCTAGCTAGGAAAAGGCACGGCTTGTTTGTTGTATGGTGCGTCTCTATCATCCAGCTATCTCCTTTATCCTCTTCTTCCAAAGACAGTGGACGACCATAAAGAAGCAGCAGCAGCAGCAGCAGCAGCTGTAACTACTTCAACCCCCACCCCTTTCCATTAACACACACACAGTCAGTCAGTCAGCTAGCTATCTAGCTAAGTTACAGGCTACTAAAGCTATGTATTGAAGCTAAGCTAACTTTTTAAAAGTTTAGATGGACTGGTTTGCAAGAAAAGCCCTCAAATCCAGTCCAATCCCAGCTTCAGTCCAGTTTGCTAGCTAGCTTCTTCTGCTCCTGCTCCTCCTGGATCTGGAGGGGGAGCGGTTAGCTGCAGAGCCTGTTTACAGAGAGCCTGCCCACTTCCTATTCTCCTTGTTATGTCATAACAATCACGATCCGCTAGGGGGAGCCCGCGAGCGAGTCCTCAAATAATGGGAGTGAATGGAGCTAAACGGCTAAAAGCTCAAATTAAAAATAGTGTCTAACTACTCATCTTGGGTTTTCTTAAATTTTTAGAAAGCAAAAAAAAAATATTTTTTCTATAAAAGCAAAGAAATTTGAATTTTATACTTAAATTTCTCTAAAACTAACGATTCTTAGGCAGCAAAGACGCTAGCATTGCTGCTACTATGTGCTGGATATACAGCTAGAGCATGTTTAAAAGTCTTATAACTGGATAACCGGAGTTTAAAAGTTTAAAAGCACAAAGCACAAAAAATAAGAGACCACTTCAGTTTTTGAATCATTTTCTCTGTTTTAGTTTTTTTATAGGTAAATGTTTGAGTAAAATTAACATTGTTGTACATACAACATTTCTCCCAAATTCCAAATAAAAATATTCATAGCATTTATGGCTGAAATAACAAAAAAAAGATGCACAACTTTCAGACCTCAAATAATGCAAGACAAAAATCAATATGTGGTGGAATAATCCTGTTTTTTAATCACAGTTCTCATGCATCTTGGCATGTTCTTCTCCACCAGTCTCACACACTGCTTTTTCAAGGAGATTTTATTGTCATTCGCATCACATTTTGGATAAATTTATGCCACTCCTGGCATTCCGTTTGGTTTGATGGCTGTGATCATACATCTTCCTCTTGATTATATTCCAGAGGTTTCCCATTTGGCAAAATCAACGAAACTCATAATTTTTAAGTGGTCTCTTATTTTTTTCCAGAGCTTTGTAATGGGACATGGGGCGTGTGAATTTTTATTTTGCTTAAAACAGCACTAAAAGTAGTACCTTGATGTGATAATTAGGGGTGGGTGATATGACACGATATTCCAGGCGTTCACTATATTTAAAAATGTAGGCGATATTATTGACGAGGCCCTACTGGACATTCAGCTAGAGGATGTTAAAAAAGCCTTATAACTGTAATTTAAGATTTTAAAATTGTTGTCTTCAGTAATGAAACGTGTTGTTGTTCAATGTTGAAAAAATAAATGGTAAATTTTTCATAATAAAAATTATCAAACATTTATAAACTAAATTCTTTGGAGCGCCCTCCAGTGTCACAGTGTCACATCCTAAACACATTCTCGAGTGGGTATTCTCCTGTGTAAAGGTTCTTTGATGATCTCTGCTCGTATTATTCACAGAAGCTTACATTTCCGTCTCCTTCATTCAAACCCAGCACTGCTAGGCTTTCTGCGGCTCTCCTCCCTCCCCCACCTTCCTTAGGGTCGCTCCGCCCTCCTCCCCTTCATGCAACACCCACCCAAACCCCCCTCTCCACACATTCCCCCTCTCCACTCTCTCCATTCTTCTCTATTCTTCTCACTTCTTCTCCATTCTTCAGTGCTGGGCTCCTGCAGATCATCTGCATTGCACATTTTAGTGTCTCCCCACCCATTTGAACCCCAGGCATTGAGCTGATTGAGTCAGGTGTGTGTGTGTGTGTGGTAGCTGCACAAGCCTCTGTTAGAGTGTGTGTGTTTAAAAGTGTGTATACCTGCAGCCTAAGGCAATGTTTCCTGTGGAATGCTATGGGACGGTTTATTGAGTTCCCTGCTCTAACACACCCATTATAAAAGGATAGTAAAACCAGATTAAGTGAGACACGTTCTAGGTCAACTTCTTATACACACACACACATACAGCTGCCAAGATCATTTAGACATTCAGGAGTTGTGTATAAATACAGAAATAATAGTATTAATAATAAAATAGTTCTTCAGTATTAGAAATAATGAGAAAACAAATCATAAAATACGGGAAATGCAATACAAACCCCCCAAACCCCTTTTTTGACTCACTGCCTGGCCAAAAAAGTTCTCAAATATTTTATTTGGTTGGGCCGCCTTTAGCTTTGATTGCGGGACTGTGGTTCACTGTGGCATTGTTTCAATAAGCTCCTGCAATATCACAAGATTTATTTAAGTCCAGTGTTGCTGCATTCATTTTTCACCAAGATCTTGCAGCAGCATTGATGATGGTAGAGTCTGACCACTGCACAAAGCCTTCTCCATCCAGCACATCCCAAAGATTCTCAATGAGGTTAAGGTCTGGACTCTGTGATGAACTCTCTCAATCCATGTGTGAAAATGATGATCTCCACTCTTTCACAATTCCAGCCCCATGAATCCTGGCATCGTCATCTTGGAATCATTGACAGAATAACCTGGTTGTTCAGTATATTCCAGTAGTCAGCTGACCTTATTCTTTGGGCACATAACATTCTTAACCTGATTTTAGTAGTTTTAGCTTCTCCTAAGATGTTTTCTCTGCTTTTATCTCTTGTACCTCTTTACTTAGTTAAATAATTCAGGTGGTGATTTTTTTGGCCACGGAGTGTATTAATTTTGTGTATCAATATATCGCAACCAGATACAGATATCTAACCTATACTGCACTGAAGCCTAAATATATTTTGCTGTACTGTACAACCCTATATCAGTATAATGACAACTTAATTGAGATCCCATAGCATTAAATTAAAATAAGTCATATACCTCACTGAAGAGTGATGGGCACCGTGATTGACTTTAACACTACTGAATTTGTAAGCTATAATAAATTATAACTTAACACACAGTTAAAAATGTACTAATTGCTATTTATTTGTTACTAAATAATAATAAACAACCATGCATAACAGAATGCAAGTAAACAAAATATCTGTTTATTTTTGGATGTTTTACTAAATCTTCTGTCCCTGATCCCTCAGCACACTGAACACATATGTAAGGACTAGTGCACATGCACTGAATTGATGCTATAGTAATTCAACTGGGAGTTTGTTTCTGTAAACAGGTGATTATAGCTGTATTTCTATAGTTATTTAAAATAAATGACAACAGTAGAGAAGTAAAAAGAGAGTTCAGTAGTTGGAGTGTGTTTGTATTGTGTGATAATTATGATAATTATGTTAATGTAATGTATATATTTGGAGCTTTTTAGGTCATGCGTGATTTGATCATTTCTGTGAATTCCTGTACCTGGAAAAGTGTGCTATCATGCCTCTAGTCTGGATGAAAGATGAGATAAGTTTGGGCATGGAGGCATACAGGCTCTGTATATGTATTTGCCCCATCTCAAAGTCTGTCAACTGGCAAAATGTGTGAGTGTTATAGAAACACGTACATACATGTAGAGAAACTCTTTTACCAACAGGTACACTACCCAAAGTTAGCCCCGGAAAACCTTTTTGTAGGACAGCAGGGGAAGCACTTTTTTATACCCTTTTGTGGCAAGAAGGTTGTTTTTTTAGACCACATCTGTAGTTATTTAAATATCTATTTGAGACTTAATTGCATGCTGAGCTGAGCTCAGTGCTGAGTTATTTATTTTTGTCAATGAGACAAAAGCTATACTGCATTTTGTGCCATATTAATAACAACAACAAAAAAAATCATTCAATTTTTTAAACAGTTTTTTTTAATGTCACAAAACAAATGAGTCTTTAACATGAGTTTACATTTTCCTTCTGTGCAACTAACAATCTCGGCATTTTAAAAAGAGGGAGAGAAAATAATTTACACATATTTTTTATCCCATATCTACAAAAATAAAATCAAAGAAGAAACTAGAGCTTTACATAAAATGAACATATAAAACAAGGGTGCCATGTCTATATTACATGAATGAACAAGATTGAGAATAATAATAATAATAACAATAATAATAATAATACAAAAAAAGAGATAAAGATGTTTAAGCAGACAGTAGTTTGCACACGCTCTGGTTTCTCTCAGTTTTACTTTCTTTCATTGTGCACTTTAAATTTTACAAAAAGTCTGAACGAGCGTGGAGATGGAGAAATGAAGGGCAGGGGAGAAACGACAACAGTGATAAGAGTGAACTAAAGAGTGAGAGAAATAAAGGGAGGGAGGATGGGAAAGGGTGTGAGGGTTAAAGCTAAAGAGAAATAGGGGCTACATTTCTCCACCTGAGTTACACAGTAGTTACATACAAACGCTCAACCCCAAATCCAGTCATACCAGTAACCTTCAGCAGTCCCACACGGACTGGGATTACAGACTCTATACAGACTCGTGCAGTAGAGGTCCATTTTCCTTCTCCCTTTTATTAGGGTTTATTAGAAGTATATTATAAATACTAGTGAAATAAAGTCTCTTAATCCTAATAGTGTTAGACTGACTGATCTGATCTGATCAGATGCTCCCAGGTGAAGCGGATCTTTTAAGGCTTGTTTTTTTTAAGGTTCTGTCTGAACCTCATCATCAACCTTTAAAGAACAGTTCAGCATAATTTAACCCAATATCTGTCTGGTATATTAGCAGCTTATGATTAATTGTCACATAAAATAACTTCATATAAAAGGGGCAGTTGCTCAGTTGCAAGTGTTTCAAGTCAACAGGTTTTCTGTTCGTTTTCTAAATAAAATGAAATTATTTAGGCAGCACATTTTTTCAGATATATGTAAAAAAAAAAAAATTAATTATAAACATTTAACACAAAACATTTGCTGAAGTTAAAACCCACTCGGATTATCAATGCAGAGAAAGGGTTAAAATAGGCAGTAAAATAAATACAATGCACATATTTTACTGTAGTAGTCCAATATCACCTAAGCATTCTGCTCTTCAGGAGCTCAATAAATGCAGCATCAAATATCAAATAGTTTAGACAGTTTGATATTCTTCTGGACCAATTAGAAAAAACAGATGTTGTGCCAAAAGCAGACTCCCCTCTCACTTCATGCAGCAGTGTGGATACAACAGATTACACTGGTGATTCCTGTATCTACTGTAACTGTAGAATAACCCTTATTTATAAACATAAATAAAAGTAATCAGAAGTGAATCTGTTACATTCATTCTGCTAAGTGATGCAAGTGCACTCGAAGGGAGTCAGATAACAGGAAGTCAAAATGCAGCACAACACCTTCAACTCCATAAACTGACATGTTGATCTATGACATTCGCTGTTTTACAAATAATTGTTTTTTTTTTTTTTTAGGGAGTATACGGAGATATATCCAATGTAGGTGATAACAGGACGCAGCACTGTACTTCAAGCCAAATAATCTAAGCCATTAACTTTAGTTTGGACTTTGTTGTTGACTATTAGGTGTAAAAAAGCACCTTGTTATGAATTAATAAACAATTTGCTTGTGTATAGTAATAATTATTCGCCAATTATGATTGACAGTTCCTGAGTATGTACAATGATGTGGCAGTGGTAATCCACCATATGCTACTAATGCACCAGTCAGATGTAGGGTCAATATATGCTGCTATATATTTCTTTAAAGGATTCTGCTTTGATTTTGCAGAAAGGAATTAAACCTAGTGCGGGACTATTTGTTTTTTCCCTTCAGTGGAGAATCCCTATTCAGAATGCTGTACAGTACAGGACTAGGCTTAATCCCTGCCTGGGAAATCAGCCCAATATAAACTGATCTCAGTTCATTATCAAGAAGCCACTTCTAGGAACATCTTCACAGACAGATCAGTGTAGGAATCCCTTCATGTGTCGTAAACGCCTGCAGTGATGTCACTGCACTATTGCGATTAAAAAAATAAAATAAAATAGTGAGGGACAGTCTTCACAGTATTTACACACCACAGGTACAGGTGTCTGAGTACAGGTAATGTGACATGAAATAAAAGTTACATTTTTTAAATAGTTTCCTCTTTTTCTCCTCCTAATGTTCTGACAGAATCGGGCTGGGTCAGGACTGAGACAGGGACAGGGTTGATCCGCACAGCAATACAGTAGTGAGCAGTGCAGTAGTGTCGCCATGATGCATTGCTAGAGCAACCCCAGTAACCTCCTGTCTCATAAACACTGTGTTTTAAAGAAAAAGACACAGAGCCAAACATGTTTTTCCTCCACAGAAAAGAACAGAACAGAACACAAAATGCGTAAAGAAAGAAAACTCAAAACAAACATAGCTAGTTTTTGCGTCCTTTCCCTTGTATAGTGTTTCTCTTTTCCTTAATGAAATAAAGGCTACAACATAAACTTTAATGTACGGTAACATTAATGCAACATCCTTACCTGGATCCCGTGTCTCCTGTAGGGGTCCCTGTGCAAAAGAACCTGATTTTTTTTTATTTTACCCCTCAAAACTCATCCATTCACACTTATTCATCCATAATCAGGCAACCAGTGCTGAAGCCTGGAGGCTCATTATGGGTCCTGAACTGAAATGGCACCTGCTGGGTTCCCAGTTGATCACAGACGAGGTGAAAGCGAGGAGTATTGATACACAGTGGGTAAAGTGCTGTGGGGGAAGGGAGAGGGCGTTCCTTCAGTGGGCAGAGTCATTTCCTCAGCTAAACCTTTCTTAATCTCTCACTTTCGTTCCATTTCTGATCGTTTCTGATCATTCCAACCTACAGACTTCACTTTCTTCCATCAAACCTTGAACTTTTTACATTTCTCTCTTCTTTAAAACAAAAAGATCCTTACATTTCATATCCTTTCACTTCAAAAAATGTTTCTTTTGCCTTCATCAATCGTTAATCCCTTTTCTCACCATGTTCTGCGTCCATCTTCTCAATACCTTCCGTCTTCTTTCTTCCCTTCTCGGTCCTGTTTACGCGCTGAAGGTTCATCTGTCCTGGCTCTCAGTTCCCGGTTGGAGACGACACAAACGCACAAATATTTTTTCCTGGGTTGTCCTCCCAGGAGCAAGGCATGCTGGGATTTTTTTTAGGAAGGGGCTACATAGCATGTAAGAGATGGCAGGACTGCCGGTCTCTTAGTGTGGGTGTTTGTGTTTGTGTGTTTGTCTCTGTGTGAGTGTGTAGTTTAAAAGTCCTTCAATAGTGTGAGGTCAGAATCCTGTAGAATGGATCTCGGGCTGAGCTGGTTCTTTTGAGCCTTCTTCTATTCCTGAGGATTTGGAACAAATGAGAGAGAGAGAGAGAGAGAGAGAGAGAGAGAGAGAGAGAGATGAAGGGAAATATGATTTACATGAAAGGAGAGATTACATACAGTATTATATAATCTTAGTTAACAGTCAAAGACAGCTTGTAATTGTGTTTATTTATGTTTCTAACAAACACTGACTAAATAAAGATAAATGATAATGACTGATTAAAAAAACAAAACAAAAAAAAAAACAACAACCTACATTCCGCTTAAAATATCCTACATTAAATTGAAAATATGTATACCTAAGTTTTATTTTAATAATAACAATCCTTGATAATATTGGTGGCTGATAATGTGTGTAATAATGGGTATTTTTGAATTGCCGGGCTTATTTATTTGTGGGAACGCATCTTTGTCTGCGCCGCCTATTGGAGACATGGCGTTTCTGTACTGAGCCCATGGAATCCAGTGGCGTACAATGACATCACATTTGACCTGTGTGGGCATCCATACTCTGATTACGTCAGGAAAACCTGGCAACACTCGTTACCTTAAAATTAGGCTTGCTAATTTGTGTACAGCATTAAAATCGAGAAAAATATCTATTTCCCTACGAAAACATATTTTTTTCCAAACATATTTAAATAATGTTTTGTTGACCGGATTTTTTTGGGAGAATAAAGTTTAAGTGTTTGTCTAAGGTGGGGGGTGATGCGTTTCACACAGAGAGAAAAGAAACTGCACAATAGACGGAACTGGCTGAAAATAGCGGCCGGCCGATAATAGGGGATCACACGTTAACATCCATGACTAAATACAGTTTATAGAGTTTTCATGACTTAAATATAGTCTCTTAACTTCCAGGTTGTCCCAGCTTTTCCAAGATGCATAGGAACTAAGATGCAACAAATATACATCAACAGAAATTATTCATTTTCTGTGATATCGGTATCTTTCTGCTTTGGGCTAAATAATCAAAAAGAAGCAGATAATTTAATCCGAACAATTTATTTTATTTTGGGTTATACTGCAGTGTTTTTAACCACAGTGGCAACCTAGCAGGTTAGTCTACTCTACTTCTCTCTTCCCTCTTTTATAAGGAAAAGCCTCCTGCAGAGTTTTGTTGTTGCAAATTCAAGACAAGAACTGATTCAATTCTGAAGTATTGGTGGCAATAATTTTGGCATATGTAGCAGAAACACCGCACTGCATTTTTTTTTAGTATTTCTGCTTGGCAGACACATGTTGAATGTGTTATTTTATGTTAAATTGTACTTCTTTGTTTGCCTCTTCTTTAAAAATGCATGCAATAGTGAAAATTCAGTGGCAATATAAATAAATAAATGCCGGGCAGGGAAATAATAGTCAAAGTATACTGCTATTTAAAAGAATGGAAAATTAATAATATAGTTCTGCCTACTAGAGTTTAGACTGTCTGCCTGAACCCGAGCCTGAACGTGAGCCTGATTGACCCGATGCCCGAATTTTGGCCGGTGAGAATGTGTTATTTCATGTTAAATTGTACTTTTTAGCTTGCCTCTTTTTTTAAAAAATGCATGCAATAGTGAAAATTCCGTGGCAAAATGAATAAAAAAACTCTCAGTATTTAGCCTTTCGGCAAAATGTTTTACTTTGTTTGGTATTGACTACAATTTTCAATTCAGTGAATCCCTAGATGGACCCCTGATTTTAAATCTGCAATAATGCCGTTTGACCACTGATTTACTCACCATCACCTGCCCCTCGGTCCATAGACGGTGTCCTGATAACAGAGGGGTTCCTGTGGATGAGATCATCTAAACCTTCACTGACGGGGGATTTTCTGGCTGTCCTCAGCAGTCTATAGTAGTCTGCTTCAATCTCCTGCCAAACAGAAACAGACAGAATGAAATCAGGTATGTCAGGTAAGTATGAGGCCAAAATGTATCTACATTTTCATCTGTATAAGTATTAAATATGCACTGAAAATATTAATATGTGTAATTAATCACTGAAGCTGACTATATTAACCATGATTTATTTTACCCTAAGCTGGTGCAGCTTTTTCATCATCTCCTCGATGGTTTGAAAAATCTCATCCACGTTCTTTATCACATGTCGCTGCCTGCAGGGTCGTGATTGGCTAAGACCAGTCTCGTGACTTAGTGTCTCTGTATGGGATTCATCATTTGGTGATCGGCAGGGGGTCTTCTCATCTTCATCCTCTTGTTCTTCCTCTGAGGATGTCAAGGTCACTTCCTGTGGTTGACTGGCAGCCTCTGAAGGGCTCAGATCTTTAACCTCGTCCGTGCTGCTCTCTTCCGTAAGAGCACCCGTCTGATCTTTGGGCATCACAAGGTAAAACATGTTCCCTACAAACAGAAACAAACAGTCACACCAAGGTAAAACCTGATGCATGAAAACCAGAAGCCCGATAAATATATAACATATAATCAGAATACACATGTAATGATAATGTACTGATCATTGTTTTATCATCAATAAAGGTATTCAGAGACTAAGGTTCAGATCTAGATCTGTCTTTTCTAAGCCTCACCTATTGACTATAAATGTAGTATCAGCTGTATGTTAATACATGCATTGTCAATTATTTCTAAGCACTGTGATTAAACATCTAACCAACTAATACTAAAAGCAAGAAAACTAAACTAAACTGCAGGCAACAAACTATCCAACAAACTAAAACTAATAAAAAAGCTAACAAAATACCAAAGATATCTAAGTACTGAACTAAAACAAACTAAAAGTAATTATATAAACTATAAAAACTACATATTATTTATTAAAATTACTGTTTTAATAACACACTAAAACTAACGAGAGGACCAAAACTGATAAAATTGAAAACTATAAGTAACTAAAACTAACCCTAAGTAACTGCAAATAACTACGCTTCTGTTCAAACTAAAATGAACCAAAAACTAACAAGGAAACTAGGTTACATTAACTGAGAAAATGGAGAATGAATTAAAAAATAGAAAGAGTGATAGAAAGAGTATAGTCCTACATCCCCAAATCAGAAAAGCTGTGACAATGTTTCTAACATTTACATTAACTTTTATTAAATTGTAGACAGTATAAGCCCAATATATTTTATGAATATATTCAATAAAAATATATATAAATATATATAAATATATTTTAATCAACTGTACATAAACTCCTGCATTTTAAGCAGAACATTCCAAAAATGCTCAGATGGAGGAAATCTAGAGCTGGTAACAAAGGTAAAATAAATGATTAATTATGAGGATTTCTAGCAGGGGAGGGTATTCATGATTTAGTACAAAAGTCGTACATGCACAATCATGAGCAGAGGATCTCCAGTTTGCATAAAATAAATGCATTTGACAATTATTAGGTTTTTTTAAAAACAATGTTCCTCAAAGAAAGATGGGAAGGGATTTGCATATTTCTCCCTCTATCCTGTCCTGCATAATATCATTAAACCAATCAAGGAATCGTGAGGAATTTCAGGATCTCTGATTCTTCAGATGACACTGCATCAAGAACCACCATTCAACACTAGCTGATACCTTTAATTAAGTACTTTAATATGGAGTTTTATATGGAGAATTTAAAAATACCAATTAAAACTGTACTGTGAAAAACAGAAGCCTTATGTTTTTACGAATTCTCTGGTCTTAGCGGCATCCGGGATGGACAAGATTTATTTATTTTTTTTCATTTTATTATATATATTTTTTAAGAAAACATCTAATGCCATGTGCTCTGGACCAAACATGAAAAGGACCATCCAGACCGTTATCAGCAACAAGTCCAAAAGCCAGGGTCTGTTATGGAATGGTTAGGATTAGGATCTAATTTTATCGATCCTACATCTGAGAAATTTACTTGTAGCATGTCAGTACACTTCTGTAATGCAGCCTTAATGCAGACCACATTTGGACTGACTTGCCTGCAGTCCTGACCTTTCTAAAGTAGAGAATTTGTAGAGAATTATGAAACGAGAAATGTGATAACGACCTTATAGAGCATTAATGAGCCACTAAACCCTAAACCATATTTTTTTTCTATTAATAGCTAAAATGTGTTTGTTTGAAGTAATGAAACATACCGGTCCTGCTTAAAAAAAAAAAATCCTAACCTTTTCTTGTGGTAATTTCTGCCTCTGCAGCGCCCTCTCAGGTTCAACTGCGCTATAGGCGAGGATATGCAATATGCAGATCAGTCTATCAATAATACCAACCCCCTGCTGATGTCCAACCATCTGGATCTCACCGCTATCAGAGGCACATTAATGCTGCTGCAGCCCAGCCAATCACCTCTCCCTCCTGCCCTGCCTCTAAACCCATACATCACCAAGTGCCCCTCCCAAACTACCCCTCCCTTTTTTTTTTTACAACTTTTTTCAAATTTAAGCTGAGGGTGGAGTCAGCAAAAATAAGGGGATTTAGAGCTCATTTAAGAGGTGTTTGTATGTAAAACTGGAAAAAATAACACCTGCAACACATTGTTTGGCATTCTCGATGCCCCAATGTTGGTAGAAAATGGTAAATGGATGAATATAAATTAATAAAATGAAGGTTGAGCAGATAAAACTGAAAGAAAAAAAAAAGAATATCTTGGGTTCATACTGTCTGCAGTCAAGTAAAAGTCAAAGTAAATGTGAAAAACTCTTTTGTGCTTTTTCTGTCCAAACCATTTTTTTTCTGATTTGGGGTTGTATATACTGTAAAGATACCCAGCAGAATTTTGCAAATTTATGCTGAACACACCTATTAAGCCTTTTACATTGTCATTTTTTTAGCATGCATGTTATTTTCAAGCCAACTGAACTGTGTGAATATGTATATGTATATGTATATACATATATATATATATTTTTAGCTATTTTTTTTTTATTATTAATTAATTTTAGAATTAATGTCATATTTTGTACTGAATTAAAAGCTTTTTCAGGAGCATTGTTTCACTCATTCACACCTTTTTACCTCCATAAGCTCTGCTGGGTATAATATCCAGTATATAGGATAGTATAGGAAGAAGTATAAAGATGTATAATCCAGTATATTGATCCCACCTTTTGACTCAGAAGGTTGGTTGGAGTTGACATCAGTGATGTCATCAGGAATAGAAGAAGAGCCCGCACCCACAGCTGTGCATGAAAGACAGAGTGTGTGTGTGTGTGCGCGTGCAGGTGTGCATGTAAGTGTAAGCATATATGTGTGTGTAAGTGTAAGTGTGTTATCAGTGGTTGTTCACACAACAGTGAGCAGACAGGGTAATGCAGGAGGGTACATATGAGTGACAAGGTGAGTATAAGAGCATGTGTGGGAGGGTGTGTGTGTGTGTGTTTGTGTGGCAGAAAAGCAAAGGGAAAGACAGGGAAACGTGTATTAAAATCATAGCTTAATTACAGAAAGCCCTGAGCACATGCAGAGGGAGGGACAGGGGGAGGACAGTGAGGGAGAGAGAAAGAAAGAAAGTTAATAAAAATAAATGAAAGAATATTATAGTGTATTATAATTATTCAGTTCTCTGACGACATTACTTTTGGTTAGGTTTCACACATGCTGTTTAAACCAGAAGGTTAATCATTTTAAGAAATACTTTTATTAAAGCACATTATTCATAAATACATTATTTTTATAAATAGAGTAAAAAGAAACAAGAAAGTAGATGAGATCTTGTGAGCTAGTTTCAAGAACAAAGCTTCCAGACTTCTCCTGGACATTCCCAGTGGATGTGTTCAATTCCATCAGCAGCTCACCTGATTTACCATCTCATCATATCAGCTGCTGAAATGAAGGGACTCCATTAGAAGAGCTTTGGAGATGTTTTAATGAACACAGTGATGAAATCCACAACTTTCAGTAGAAATGTTATTTATATTAATTCTACTATTAGAATAACTTAATTTCCATCTACAGAGAATGGCAGTTGGAGTCGATCACTTATGTTCAGTATCAGTTTTCTAGGGCTGCAATGATTAATAAATATAATCGACAATGTTGATTATTTAAATATGCCGATTAATCATTAATTTGTAACAGTACCACATTACACAAAGTGCTGGAAATAGAAGTGCAATGGGAGATGGGTAAATGGCTCACTCACACAGTTTACACTCAACTCAACTTAGTCTGTGTCTCCAAAAGTGTCCAAACTCATCAAATTACATATTACCTCACTAAATAGCAGTACTTTTTACGTTTAAACAATTTCGAGACATTTAAATGGCTTTTAATTCTCATGTTCATCTATTTCTATTGTTTTTAGAGATTGAGGACATGGCAGAAATAATCGTTGACTAATCGACTAATCGAAAAAATAATCATCAGATTAGTCGACTACCGAAATAATCATTAGTTGCAGCCCTACAGTTTACCTTCTCTTCTCCAACTGTCTGTTTTCCAGCTGAAACGTCCGAGTTGTACAGGGCTAGAATAGTAATGTTAGCTGAGAAAACTTAACTCTAGCATTTGTTTGTTTACACCTAAAGACTGTCTGGTTTTCTGCGGTGTCACCATGGTTTTAATATAAAAATAATGTGTGGTGCATTGTGGCGTTCTGAAGAATCCTTACAGTGATTAGAGTCATGAAGCACCTGTGTAAGTTGACGTGCTTGGTTGGTGCTGATGTACGTGCTTTTTGTTATATGCAAATTGCTTTTTGTTGGGTTGTGAATTTCTGGTTTTCTGTTGTTTTTTATTTTTTAAGTTTTAAAACTGCAATTTCATGACGATAAAATTGTGAAACAGCAGTAGAAAAATTTTGGCAGTGGAGGACTGATTTTAAAACTATAGTTTCAAAACAACCCGCACCACCCAACACCACCCCACAGTCCTGTGCCGCACTCCTTGCACCTCCGAGCTCCTACACTCATCAAATCATAGATATAATCATTATTTTTCTTTGTATTTTTCATTATTTTGTTTTGTATGTGCTGCTCCACATTTTCACACCAGAGATCAATTAAGTGTTAACTATGAATATAAGTCTCCATAAAAAATTGTATTCTGAGTGCTCACCTTTCCTCACAACCTGAACAGTAGGTTGAACCACCTCCAGTTTAGCAGCATCTATTTCATCTTCCCCAAGCTGGCTGGTGTTTTTAGTGAAGGTGGGCTCAGGCATGGGCTCTGGTCCGGGTGGATCCGTGAACGGACTCCTTTCATTGGCTGTCTCGTTTGTGGGTGTGTCATCAGAATCATGGCTCCACCCATCTTCAAGATCTCTGAAGATCAGCTGTCTGAGTGTGTCGACTGGGAGAAAAAATGGTACAAATTTAAACACAAAATCTCATGCCAAGTTTAAAACAATATAAATTATCCTAAACACACAAAATGTTATCTAATCTCTTACCATCTCGAAGAGCAGACTCAGCGATTTCAGCTCGGTCCTGGAGGTAATCATGCCCCTCACCGTGCAGGAAGGCTCCTGATTTGTCAGTTGGAGTAGTGGGTGTGAGGACACTTTCATCATCATCATCACTCTGTGAATCTCTCTCCAAAGAACCAGACTCTTTTGTAAGTGAGCCATCTACAGAAAAATGAATGAAGAGAAATGAGTCAATATGCAACAAATTAATTAATCACATTATAAATACAAAACTTGAAGCAGACTCTATATTTTATGCAATTAAAGCAACAATCTGTACGTTTAAGGGGATTTATTGAGTCTCTGGTGAGAATGTACTCAATGCAGGTTAATATAAATAAATTGCTGTATGAAATTCTGTGTTTTTGAGTATATTACTCACCTAGTTGATTGACATGGTTGCCATGGAACCTTAGAACAGCAGACCTAAATGGAAAAAAAAAATGTAGTTAGATAAAAGAGATAATGAGAGCAGGAGTTGATGAACCTGAAATTGAGTTGGGTCCCAAACTGCGCACTACCACACTAAAAAAAAAAAAGTGTGTTAAAATGGTGCACCTCTATTAGAACTGTACTCATTATATTAAAGATCAAAGTACGTAAGCTTGTGGTTTGGGACTCAGCCATTATTCCAGCAAGAAACCTGCTATTAAAAACTCAGCCTCGGGCAACTCAAGTGTGCAACAGTTTTGGACAGACACCAACAATGTGATGCTCTGTGAAGGCTGATTTATACTTCAACACATAGTCTACAGCACTAAAGTGCAGCACTAAATCAATTCAATGACTGTAAATATTATATTATTACCACTATAAAATATCCTCGTTTAAAAGACTTACGGAGCTGGTGATCCCTGTTTGGTGGCCCCAGTGCCTGCAGATGCCAACACGATTGTCTTTTCTAAAAGGTCTTTCCAGCTGTGGAAACATCAGTACATAAGTTTATGTTGGTAAAAAAATCATTCAGTAGTATAAACCAGTTGGTACAGCAGTAAAAACTCAATAGAAATATACGTACTTGTTTTTCTCAGAGAAAGTTCCAGCCACCAGTTCATATATCTGACTCTCAGAGGTACTGATCACATACAGGGCCTTGTTGTCTGAAAGGAACAAGTAGACAACAATGAACTAAACATGTACAGCAGCTGCTATGAGACATCTAATAATTTATCAGTTATATATAAATCCTGTCACACCAACAAAACTTGAAAGAACTGCATAAGTAAAAAAGTTTTATATTGTACTAAGCAGCACTTCTTCAAGGGTAATAATTGGTTACTATAATTCTATGGAAACTATATATTTAAGGCATTTGTATTTGCCATATTGTTCGCACTATAAGGCTTATTAGAATCCTTTTATCACACATTATAATCCGGTTTGCCTTATGTATGAATTCTACCAGTGAGGTTGTAAGGAGCAGTAAAGCCACTTTGCTAAAGTACAGCGTTATAGAGGAGATTCAGTGAAGTTTCTCCAGCACCAAGGCTGGAGCAGCATTAGCATTAGCATTAGCCGCTAACCGCAGCACTAGCACTTCCGCTGTTCAGAGGGGAGTATATCAGAATGTAATCTGATAGTGCCCTGGCTTACCAGAACACTTAGAGTTCCTTAGCGTAGCTCTGTTGGGCAGCATTTACTAGCGCTAATAGCTGCTAACCATGGCTAACGCTGCTGCTAATTTAAAAATAAATGCTAATGTAGTTTCATATTCCACTGTGCCATCAGCTGTGTATGAGAGCGAGCATTAGCACAGTGACGGGATTGAGTTTTTGGAGGAAAATGAAGTGTGGATGAAAGTAGCTTGCTGGATTAGTGTCCGAGCTAACCGGACAGCGCGAGTGGACTTGAACACACAACAGGAAAACTTGTCACAACATGTCGAAATGCTAAAATCAAGCTATATGCGTACTTTAGAACATGGAATCAATTAAGCGTACTTGGAGGTCAAAATGCGTGCCTGTTACAAAAAACGTACATGTTGCCAGGTCTGTTCTGTATTTGAACATTAATAAACAGCCTCTTTTATAACATTAAAACATAATTCAACAAAATAAGTATAAATTATAAATAATTTATAATATTATAATTATAAATAAGTAAAAAGATTAAACTGTTCTGGTACCTAGCAATGTAAAAATGAGATCTGAACGACTCAAAGAATCAACAACTCAAACATACCTGTAGCCACAGATCTGACGAGGGCGGAGTCTAGGCGCACCACAGGGCAGAAAAGGGATTTAAAGTCTGTGTTTCCGCCTCCCAGTGAGCGAGACGGGCAGCGCAGGATCAACCGGTCATCAGGACCCCTCTGGAGGAGCACCAACAGGTCTGAGAGCAGCAGAGCCTGGATCTCTGAAATACATAAACACAACTCCATTAGAGAGTAAATATACATACATCACACATGAACCTCAGAATACACATTACACTGATATGCACTCACTCATAGGGGTGTTCAATTAAAATACATACTTTTAATGTGTGTATTGGCCTAGGCTTTACATTTCTAAAGATTTTAGTTTATGTTCTGCTGACAACATTGATTACAGTGATGTATGCTGAAGTCTGATGCTGAGGTCTCACCAATAGCTTTGTCTTTACTGACTTTCCACGTAAGGGGGCCTTCATGGATCATTCGTTTAGTGGTCAGGTCCAGATTCTATACACACAAAAACAGAGAGAGAGGAATGACAGTGTGTGAGTTCACTGAAATTAATAGCTTAACTGGTATAAAAAGGGCTTAACACTTCATTGATTGGCTGGTATGTGGATAACAGCAGAACTGTGGGGACAGTAAATGAACAAGGTGGGATGTACCATCATAGTAGTTGAGTGGTTTTTAGTTAATGAATTAGTTAATGTATGTATATTTAAATCCGTGCTTAATTTTTGAATATGCAAGTAAATAAAGTGTAATAACAGACATGATTTAAAAGAAAAAAAAAGAGACTGAAATGGGTTGCTGTGTGATCATTAATGTAAGAAAACAGGTTTAATGTAGCATCACACTAAAATGGTGTCATGGTCACACAAAACCTTTGTATATCAAAAATTGTAGCTATACAAGAGAAAGGAGGGGAAAAAACACTTCTATAAATCCAATGGCAGCCAATGCAAGATAATTTTATTCCAAGTAATGTTGGAGAATTTCAAGTTATACATGTCCACCATCAGCTAGATTCACATTATATCAAAAAGAGAAAAATGGGCAAACATATAAACAAGGTCTTTGTTTGACTGTAAACAAAATTCAGTGCTGGCTGGGGTATATTCTTCCTCATTTTACTGTATTTGTGTTTATCTGCATGTTGTTTTAACATTAAAATATTTAACATTTAATCTTAAAACAACTACTTAATACATTGTTCCAAAAACACACAATGTTTTTAACTACTGTAATACAGCCATATCAGTACAGCAACTGTGTGAGAGTGTGTGTGTGTAAGAGAGAGAGACTAGACTGGATAATGAATATTTTATGTTGGTCCTTTTAGACACCATGTGTCAGACAGATGGCAGCTAGAAGATGAAGTGGTACCTTAAACTGCGCTGCGACGGGATTGGCCTGTCTCTCCAGAGGCGACGAGTCTAGTCTGCGCTGGTATTGGCTGAGCCGCTGCCGGTGCTCCGTCTCCCTCACCACCTCATTGACAGTCTGCAGTATCCCACGGCAACAGGCCTGTGCCCTCTGCAGCTGCTGCAGGTCTGGGGAGACGGCTGAACAGGGACACACACTACAGTTACTCTGGGACTAAGTGAGTGTGTGTGTGTGTTAGTGTTTACTGTAATACACTTTAGCAGCAGAGAAGAAGTGCAGTGGAGCAGTGCACCCACTGTGTGTGTGTGTGTGTCTGTGTGTGTCTGATTACCCACCGTGTCTGATGATGGTTAGCAGAACAGGCTATTTTGAGTGTGAGAGGAGGTGTGGATGTGAGAGTGCGTCTCTGAAGGTTTATCAGCTGTCTTGTGTGATAATACTATGCAGGACTGGGTTTCACAATGTCACTTCTCAGTTATTTTTATTTTTAATTTATGTAATATATAACATAATGTAACACATTATATCGTAATTGTCTGAATGAACAAAAAGTGACAAATGTAAATTATGTAAAATATAAGAACTAAAAAAAAAGACAAAATAAATAACAAAGACAAAAATAACACAACTAACATTGCTAATAATAATGATAATTACGATATTACACAGTATATTATAATAATTATAATATACTAACAATAACTTTTACACTCCTGTTATTTTGTAGAAAATAATTTTTGAAGCATGAAACGTTTACCTCTACAGTAATAGACCTAATTATTATAATGAGCACATGGAATCGATGAAAATGAAAACCACCCATTTTTCTTCCTTAAAGTCATATATGTATCAGGAAGATTAATATTCTTATTACTGATACTACTACGACGATGACGACTACTACTACTACTAATAATAATGATAATAAGAGCATGAACAATGGTGTAAATGTTAGTAATCGTGTGTATTATTGTGTGTATTCATTATTCAGTGTGTAACAGTATGTATGCATGTTTGATTCTGTTTACCTTCAGTGTATTTAATGATGTTGTCCAGCAGTAGAGGGTATTTGGTGAGTCTCTGCATTTCAGAAACGAGCAGGTCCTTCAGCTGGAGCCGCCGGCAGAGGGGACTCGCTTCACACTCCTAACACCACACAAACAAATACAGTCAATAAAAAGACAGTTAAATAAATCTACACATAAACTGCAGAATGCTTTTCTCACAAATGCCTAGATATTTTCTCAGTTCAGTCATTATTCAACATTGTAACTGTAATTATTTCTGTCCAAAATATTTTCAGCTTTATTTTATTATCATGTATTACCTTTTTTTTTTTTTTTTGTATTTTGATTACTCTTTAACTCTTAATTTTACTGTGTTCAAATTAATTGATGACTTGCGTAATTATAATTTAAAAGTTGTATTTCTCTAATTTCTATGTTTTATCCTGGTTTTCTTTATATGTTACTTATGCTGTTTTCAAAACATTAAAATCAAAGTTGGTTCACGGATTGATGAAGTAGAGTAGTAAATATTCACATAATGACCTGAATGAGATGAGCGAAGCGGGGGTCTTTACGCTGTTTGCTCTTAATGAGCTCCAGTGCCTGACTCTGTTGGCTGCACAGGTGAGACACCTGCTCCTGGAACTCCTCTCCTGCTGCATCCTCAAACTAACACCATGCACACAGACACACACACACACACAGAGCACACAGAGAAAATTATTATTTAAAAAAATGCTACATGCACTAAATGTAAGAAAAGAACTGAAGGGTGGAAAGAGAGCTCTCACCCTTGCTAGCATGACATCACCAATACTCTGGACTATAGGAGATTCCCTCTGCTTCTTCATAGACTCCAACAGATTCGCTGTAATGAAAATAAATCATCAGAAAACAACAGAACATGAGCCACCTTGACCCTATTGAAAAAGTACAGCCAATAGAATAGACAGATGGAGCAGGCAAACAAGCGTTTCATTAGAAACAAGTGTTTTCAATGCGAGGCATGGGCTAGAGAGTTATAAAGGCTGCCAGTACTGAGCTGTGACACAAGGAGGGTGAAGACCAGCACATGCCTCCTCAGATACATGTGAAGTCAGCCGCCTCCTCTTTTTAAACTGCTGCTGATACAGCATTTCCGAGTAGCAGCGCGCTCAGAGGAAAGCGCAGTGACTCGGTTCTGATACATTAGCTCACAGATGCCTTGTGCTGATTGATATCACCCTTTGGAGTGATGTGAGGAGAGAGCGCCATCTACCCAACCAGAGAGAGAAAGGCAAATTGTGCTCTCTCAGGGCTTCGGCAGCTGATGGCGAACTGCATGATCAGGATTCAAACCAGCAATCTTCTAATCATTGTGGCAGTGCATTAGATCGTCCCTGGACAGCAAATAGTGTTACTCCAACAAAATCAGGATAAATTAATGTCTACATTCCTTGATTTTGGAAGAAAGAATAAATGAGCAGGTGTGTTTGCGCGAATTAAAATAACCAGTGATTGATTGTTATAATATGCATTCATAAAGCATCTGTTGAACTGTTTTAACTACAATAAGTCTCAGAACTATAAGCTAACATTGAAATAAAAACTGACCATGGAGTTCGTAGACCTGGGAGAGGTTAGGAAAGATGCAAGAGAGCTCCTCTGCCGTTAGAACATTCCTCATCTTCTGGAAGAACACCTGATCTAAAACTCTGAGTGTCCGTAGATGAGACGCTTCTGTTGTGAATAACTCTGAAAGTGAAAAGAGGATTCAGGAATTAATATCACCCCTGCTATTTCTGAACTGTCTCAGAGTTGAAACAAATCATGATTTCAGATATTTAACCAGTAAAGATTATCTATGTAAAAAATAGGAAATATATATTACTATTTTGCAGATTAAAACATGTGAATTTTGCACCAGCATTTCTCAAAATGTGCAATAAATTTGAAGCAATGTTTATGTCGAACAATTAGGCCTACATCTAAAAAGCAGTATACATCTGAATTCTAAAATATATGTGGATCATTTTAAGTGTTAAAATTATATTTAACACTCTGGGCCCAATGAACATGCCAAAATTTGATGTTTGGGAGGCTGATGACAGACATACACATCCACACTGCAAGAGGCAAAAGTAATGTTTCTTAAATGTGCTGTATTAATGCATCAGTGACTGCATTTATCAACCACAGAGGGATAAACGTTTCACACTAAAACGATGTATGAAAAAAAAATGCTTACTGATAGACCATGAACAGGTAAAATCTTCAAACTGAACATGTTTTCAAAAATCTACCAAGTTTGCATCAGTCAACACTGTTAAAAACATGTATAACTAGAGATGTGTAGACAGGCATTCACAATGAAAATCATAAACATCATGGCTCATTAAGCTCAGATTCAGATTAAAGAATACCTTATGAAATGGTGTAGAAAAACAGTACACACCAGCAGTACTAGTACAGGTGCTGTGTGCAGTTTTTAGTTTTAACCCCAATTTATAATATTAATATTAAATATACATTGGCCTTTAGTAATTACTGGAAACTGCTTTAATAAGTGTAAATTTGAGTTTCTGAATTTCTTAATCAACTGTGCGTGTTTTATTTTACCGTAGATGACAGCCTGTCGGTCAATCTCTCGAGAACTGAGTGATGTAAGTGTGTGTGGGTCTACTGTGTCCTGCCAGTTTTGGAAATCAACCACATCCTCCTCTAAAGCAGGAGCATCTGGCAACAGAGCTAGTGGTGTGTCAACACTCCTGGAGAGAAAACAAAGAGAAATTTAGGCGAAAAAAGCGAAAGAAAAAGACTAGTGATTAAATAGGCATAGATTCATGCTTAAATAAATGTAGTTTTTGAGTTTAATGCAAAATAAAATAAAAGATAGATATGAGTGTGAGTTAATTTTATTATCAGACCTGCGTCTCGAGCGAGGGGTGTAAGGTGGCGTAGGATTCTCCAGTGACCTGGGAGGGAAAAATAAACAAATAGATAAATAAAAAAAATCCTTAGATATATATTTAATTCAGCCTACCTGAGACTAAATCTGTACATATGAAGTAAACAGTAGGTATGAGGTGTGGCAGCAGCCTGTGTGCACAGTATGGGTGCTTTGGTAATGTTAGGGTAGCTGCAGGGTGCACAGTGAGAGGGGGATCTTCTCTATGTGAGTGTCTGTGTGCATGTGTGTGTTTATCACACCTGGCGGAGCTGCTGGAGGCTGATGATGAGGCACTGTGATGTAATGGCCTTAGTCCTGGCCCCTCCCTCTCATCACAGTCATCCATGTCCACATCGCTACGAGACCTGGGGACTGTCTCTGAGCTCGTTCCTGCCCCACGGCGACGCCCCTCCCCCTGAGCCTTCAGAGACTCGCTCCGGGCCAGACGCACAGACACTGTAGGACTGAGAGACAGACAGAGAACAGAATAATAAAAAAACAAAGCTGATACATGTCTAACATATCTGCAAAAATGTCAAACTAACTAAATCATCCCAAAAGTAAAAAAAAATATTTATAAAAAACAGATAAAAGTATATTTAAGTAATAGCATTTTTTTATTAAAAAATACTAATATTAAACGCTTCCCAACTCCCTAAAAAATATATGAAAAACAGATAAAAGTATATTTAAGTAATAGCATTTTTTTTATTAAAAAATACTAATATTAAACGCTTCCCAACTCCCTAAAAAATATATGAAAAACAGATAAAAGTATATTTAAGTAATAGCATTTTTTTTAATTAAAAAATACTAATATTAAACTCTTCCCAACTCCCTAAAAAAATATATGAAAAACAGATAAAAGTATATTTAAGTAATAGCATTTTTTTTTTTTTACAAAAAATACTAATATTAAACGCTTCCCAACTCCCTAAAAAATATATGAAAAACAGATAAAAGTATATTTAAGTAATAGCATTTTTTTAATTAAAAAATACTAATATTAAACGCTTCCCAACTCCCTAAAAAATATATGAAAAACAGATAAAAGTATATTTAAGTAATAGCATTTTTTTAATTAAAAAATACTAATATTAAACTCTTCCCAACTCCCTAAAAAAATATATGAAAAACAGATAAAAGTATATTTAAGTAATAGCATTTTTTTTAATTAAAAAATACTAATATTAAACTCTTCCCAACTCCCTAAAAAATATATGAAAAACAGATAAAAGTATATTTAAGTAATAGCATTTTTTTTTTTTTTACAAAAAATACTAATATTAAACGCTTCCCAACTCCCTAAATCATCCCAAAAGTAAAAAAAAGTGAAAAACAGATAAATGTATGTTAAATAAAAGCCTTTACCTGTTTTTTTAACATTCATCAAACATAATAAAAAATATGAATATAAAATACATCCCCAACTTCCTAAATCCTCCCAAAAGTATAAAATAAATAAATAAAAGTTAATTCGCAAAAACAGATATAGGTATGTTTAAATTATAGCATTTATCTGTTTTTTTTTATTATTTTTTTGTATTAAATATTGTTGTATTCTTATAATTTAGAAAAAAAAAATACAAAACAGATCCCCAATTTCCTAAATCATCCCATGAAACATGAAAACCAGATAAAGGTATGCTTATATAAAAGCATTTATCTGTTTATTATTACTCCTCAAATATAATAAAAACATATTATTATAAAACGCATACCCAAATCCCTAAATCATCCCAAAAGTATTAAAAATATGAAAAGCAGATAAAGGTGTGTAATAGCATTTATCTGTTTTTTTCTTACTCCTTAAATATAAAAATATAAAAATACATATATTAATATAAAACGCATCCCTAACTCTCTAAATCACCCCAAAATTATATTTAAAATAATAATAATAATTTGCAAAAACAGATAAAGGTATGTTTAAATAAGAGCATTTATCTCTTTATCACTTATCAAATATACTTAAATACTTATATTTTTTTTTTAGCAAAAAACATCACTGTCCTTAAAGTCATAAGGACACAGCCAGACACACAAAAATCATATACCTGTCCATGCTGTCATCCCCGAGGCTGCCAGTGGAGAGTCTCTGTCCCTCGTTCTCTTCGTCCTCTCCAACTGTGTCTGTATGATTCTCAAACTGCTGAATTATGTTCCTGACATTGCCTGAACGAACTAGATGTCAGAAAAAGAGAGAAAGTGAGAGCAAAAGAGAGAAACAAAGAAAGAAAGGGCAAATAAGTCATATGAGACACTTCAAATCAAATTGTGATAAAGACAACAGATATATACAGTTCCAGTAAAAAGCTATCTAAAGTCATCCAGACTACGAAGGAACACAAAGAAACGTAGTAACGTAAAAGTGTTAAACAAACCAAATACAAAAATGTGAAGCATTTAGGTGCTCTTATCTAGGGAGCTGTTAACTTGCGATTTCTGAGGCTGGTAACTCTGATGAACTTATCCTGTAAACAGAGGTAACTCATTTCCTGGGGTGGTCCTGATGAGAGCCAGTTTCATCATAATGTTTTTAATGGTCTTTGTGAATGCACCCGACTTCATGCACCACTTTATTTCTTAAATTATTTTTTTCTTTACATAGTTGAGTAGTTCTTGCTATAATAAGGATTAGAACATTAATCAAATAGAGCTATTTACTCTCTCTGCCTCTTCACAACCTTACAACTGATGCTCTCAAACACTGAAAGTCCTTCCAGGTGACTCTACCTCAAAAAGCTCACTTAGAAAATGCCAAGAATTTAAAATATAAACACATTCTAGTTTGTTAAACACTTTTGTGTTTACTGAATAATTCCCTGTGCTTTACTTCATAGTTTGAATGACGTCAGAATAAAACTGCAAAGCAGAAATTTTTAAGGCTTTGACTGGTACGGTGTATATATATATGTGTGTATTTAAAAGGTAACAAGAGATGTCTAATGGGAAAGACTGTAATGTACGAGGAGAGGGATATACCTTCTGAAGGGGATGAAGGGGATGAAGGGGATAACTGGATATGGAACGCTGGAAAAACAAACAGGGACAACCGAAAACAAAACTAATGAAACCATGCAAACAGAGAATACGAATCCAAACCAAAATCATGGTATTTCAAACAAAAGGACAATACACAGAGGGCAATAACTTATAAAAATAGAATAATAATAATATAAAGAACAAGAAATGGGTTTGGAAAATAAGGGCTGGCAGTGTAAAGCACTGATTTGGAGAGTTTGAGTGTGGATTTACTGGACTGGGATGTGCTCCTGGGTTTGCCGATGTACTTCAGGATTGGATTCCTCTTCTTATCCTCTCCATCCTTCTCCTTTTTCATGCCACTCAGCTGCTGTATGCAAACAAACAATCAAACAAATGCATTTAGAGTCTGAATGCATTACTGTCTTACTGCAATCAAGCATAATAGTGGTATACACTTTAACTGTTGTAGTTTTATTTTTTTTTTAAGTATGAATGTCAATCTTCCTTCAATTTAGCTTATACTGATCAATGATGTTAAAACATAAGATACATATATTTTAACTTAAGTACTGCAGAAGCTCTGTGTAGGTCCAGCTGATCAAAGGATGCTGTAGTTTTTTATTCAAATACTAAATGGAAATATGGACTCACACACAGCTTCAGAAACCCTGCACTGAGATTTCCAGTGCTTGCTGATATAAAACAGGTCATCAGTCTGACAGTTTTATTTTCTACATTCTACATCATGAAACTAAGCCAAACATACAGCTCTGAATACAAAAAAAGAGACCACTTCAGTTTCTGAATCACTTTTTCTGATTTTGCTATTTATAGGTTTATGTTGAGTAAAATGAACATTGTTGTTTTATTCTATAATCTACGGACAACATCTCTCCCAAATTCCAAATAAACATATTGCAAGTTACAGCATTTATTTGCAGAAAATGAGAAATGGCTGAAATAACAAAAACAATGCAGAGCTTTCAGACCTCAAATAATTCAAAGAAAACAAGTTCATATTCATTAAGTTCATTGAGTTCAGAAATAAACAGTGTTCATGCATCTTGGCATGTTTTCCTCCATCAGTCTTACACACTGCTTTTGAATAACTTAATGCCACTCCTGGTGCAAAAAATCATGCAGTTCAGCTTGGTTTGATGTCTTCCTCTTGAATATATTCCAGATGTTTTCAATTAGGTAAAATCAAAGAAACTCATAATTTTTAGGTGATTTATTTTTTTTCTACTTGATCACTACTTAAATTAATACACTAATCTGAAAGATATCATACCAAATTATATTGTTAGAAAAACCTTATCATGACTTTATATTGATATACAGGCCTAACTGTCATGGTACACCAACTATAGTGTCCTCACACCTAACTGTCATAATTTCTTTTTTATATTTTCATACACTGTCACATTACATTATTATGCACACCCAACTGCCACACTAGATTATAACGTTATATAAGCCTAATCTGTCACATTATATTGTGGAATAGGCTTGTCATATGATAATGATTATATACTGTATATTACATTGCCAAATAGATCCAATTATCACATTATATTGATTATATTGCCAAATAGATCAAATTGTCAGGTTATACTGTTATGCATGTTCAGTTGTGACATTACACTTCATTAACTATGACTCATATACACCATTAATTGATTATATTGTCATATAAGCTTGTCATAATATATTATTCATCACTCTATCACTTTATCTGTGACTCGAAAAATATCATATGATCTGAACTGAGATTTCTGTGATTTTTACCTCTACCCATCACACTTCAAACCAATGACCTTATTGATTTTTATTTTATTAAATAACAGTGAAAAGTGTAAGGGACAGAGCAGAAAAGAAGTGTACCTTCTTGGCCTTGGGGAAGAAAACAAGCCACTTCTCTTTCTCTGTGGTCAAACCTGGGAAAACCTTTGAGTCTCGCAACTTGATGCCCAAATGCCGCAGGTACAACTGGACAGCCGATGCCAACGGGAATCTGAAAGAGTTTAATTAATTAAATAAAAATGCATGTTTCTGCAAACAATTAACACATAATGCACACTGAAGCGTGTAAGAGTAAGAGGATATTCTTACCTTCTCTCTTCCTCGTGTTTTGAGCTGTAAATAAAGAATAAAATATTAGCTCTTTTGTCTTGCAACACACAAACACATACAATCAAATAAACTCCACCGTCAAATTAGCTGGCGCTGTCAGGTTCTCGCGGCTAAACTCGTGAAGCCATCATGTGACTCTGCACTCAGACTGTGAAAGTGTGTGTTTCTCTGTAATTAACTGTGCTCTAGGTAAGTGAATGTGTGTGTCTGTGTTAGATGTCATGTGATGCTGTCTCCATGCTGAGGTGTGTCTGAGGTATAACTGGGAGTGACCTTTGTATCTCTGTACAGTGCACTCCACCTTAATACTGCCACTACATCATCTGACCCCGTTACCTTACAGAGCACTCAATCTGCTCAGAAACACTAAAATACAAAAAAGGTTCTCTGAGTGATGCTATAGAGGAACTATTTTTGGATTCATTAAGAACCGTGTATGAAATAGTGACATTACTATATTAGAAAAAATATATGATATAATATTAGAAATTAGAGCTTTATGTTGTTGATATAAGGTGATATATTGCTTAAATATGTTTATCTCTCGCTCCTGCTCTCTCTCCCACTGCAAATCCCCCACACACAAACATCATTGGTCAACTAAGCACGAGGAGAGGCCAATCAGGATGCTCTATTTGTCCCTCTCTTCCACCGTGTGTCTATGTGTTCCTTCCCAGCCCTCAGTCTCTCACTATACACATGCTAATTTTCTGTAGGAAACCCTCACAACTCTCATTATTTATAAAAAATCAGAAAAGAAAAGTTTACTTTTTACCCAAACAGAACAGTGGGATCTAATGACAACGTACAACACTGCTATATAGTAGGTAGGGTTTAAATGAACCACTGTCTGATATCAATCTTCACATGTAAACCAATAATTAAAATAAAATGTAAAAAAACAAACAAACAAAAAAAAAAAAACAGTACTGCAATACAAAATATCACAAAAATTTGTAATGCAGATTTTATCAATATTGAAGAATACTGAATATAGAATACACCTATTAAATGTCTAAATGAATCATATTAATATATTTCATTAGCGATAACCTATATAGTAAATAAGTAATAACAGAACATGCAAAAAGCCTTACAATTTTTATGGAACTTATTTATGGAAAAAAATATTTATTTTCTGTAATTACGAGATCAGTTCTGTTCCATTCTTCAGGAAATTTTGAGTCATTGTACAGAACTGACAGATTCAAATGGCAAAAACAAAGATGATTACACATAATATTATTCAGATAAATTATTTAAATGAAACTGTCAAGCTTCATTTGACTCCATTTTACAGCAATGATAATATATTTAGAATCAACATAAGCTTTATTTAATTATTAAAATGAGCTTACAGCAGTTCCCAAAGTGCAGTGACCTGTCTGTCCACCACCTGTCTCTCTTTCGTTGGATCGCCGTCTAACTGCTGAAGATCACTCTCCCCAAACAGTGAGCCCAGTCCCATCATCTGCTTGTTCCTGCATTATAACACAACAATTACAACATTAACCCATTAAAATTATAACGCAACTATTATAATGCAACAATGCATTATAACACAACAATTACAACATCAAGCCATTCAAACTGGAGACCTAGGACACTCCAAGGCTTACTATTAAATAACCATGATGACCACAAAGCAAACTCAACCAGCTAATAAATGCTATTGAGTGAATTAAGGTTTTACCTGTAGTCCTGTATTTGGTCCTGTATATCTGGAAGCACTTGCTGTTGAAGTTCTGAGAGTGGACCTCTGATGTCTTCCTGAGCATGGAGACGACTCTCTGGACAGACAGTAATAAACATTGCAGCGGACTGGCTCTGTTGTTGTTTTGAGATTTAAGGAAATATTGAAGCCACTCTCCATCAGCTGAATTTGTGGAATATGGTTTCATATAAAAGACAAAGAACTGAACAATAATTAATTATCAATATATATTGTGATAGAAAATGCTTTAAACTGGTGGCATGATTTTTAAAATGACATTTCTGATATTTAAATATTCATGATTTAGAGCATCTGCCACTGACTGAAGCGCATTAGTTCAAATATTACCTTTTTTTTTTTTTTTTTTTTTTTTAGATGTTTGTAGGTACAACTGGCATTTCTGGCAGTTTTAGAGTAAGACCATATTTATACATATATACCAAGTTAAGAAATATATTGACATAAAAATGTTGGCCATATGATCTTGCACTACTCTATACTGTATGAAATAAACACAGGGGCAGCTTTGTTTAGAGACCGATTCCACATCTACAGAAACTGTACAAAAATGAAATCTAGATATATTTAATAGGAAAATATGAACTTACCTATATCTGAAAGATACTCATCTCTGACTTTAATCTTCAGAGGCTGTAAAGAACCAAAAAAGTAAGAGTGAAAACTCATCCAGTATCCAGCAGCGAGGAGTCTGGCGAGTGCTGCAAGAGATGTTTTGGTGTGGCAGTGATTACAGGACTAGTGTCGTACTTCACTTTGATTTGAGGGTGCTGGGATTAGACATGCCATCATTCTGTGTGACGGGGCGGATTTGAGAAAGTTGCTGTTTTTACTATTTGATGGTGGTTATTTACCTGAAGGAGCCATGCATGTAATGTGCTAATTTTAGACATTTACTATTTGTTTTAGTTAAGTCTAGCACACTGATTTTGTGTAGGACTGCTGTGTATAGAGGTTTATCCTGTGAGGGAGGCTAATTGAACATTGGCCAGTGTGCTCATGACAAGGCAGAGTGAATAACGAATTGGACTGAAGCCTGATAGTCATGTGGCAGATAAAGGGAACATTCCATTTCTGAAAGTTATTGATAAACAAACTCACATTAAGTGAGGAGGTAGAACTCACATATCCTGCAGGTTAGTGCAATGTCCATTTACTTCAATTCAGTTCTTATCCCATAGCTTTAGGCATGTCAATGTATGTTTCAGCACTGTATTATATTTTTGCTGCATTGTGTGTGTACTTCATCCTTTTAGTTTTCACTGTTTGCAGTTATTTGAGTCTATACATACTTCCATATATAAAATATGTGACATATATGTTTAATATGGGTACTCACAGCATCAGGATCGAGGAAGTGGGAGCATATTTGTGGAGCAAGAGAACGAGCATCTTTAGTGCTGGAGCCCAGGTATGCCTCCACAGACAGGTAGAACAGCTACAGAACAGACACACACAGAAACACAGGACATTAGTCATACAGCACAATTGGGCACATTGTGGAAAATGACTCAGGATGTCCGGTAGATTGTCAGTTATGGTGAGAAGGGGGATTGTTTCCAGTGTTTCATATTAAAAGGCATGGAAAATATAACATAATACCAATATGAGGTTCAGGGGTTTAAACAATACAAAAACAGTGCCAATGAGAAATGAAAGCTATTGAGAAAAGAAAGATCAGCACTGACCAGTGGGTTAGGGTCCAGCAGCTGACTGAATATATATCTCATAAAAACTGTCATGTGTGCTGGACGACTTTTCAGCAGCTCGATGTCCTGAAACGGACCGTCCATCTGAAAAAAAAGAAAGAGAGAGAGAGAAAGAGAGAGAAAGAGTAAACAACACATACAGGAAAATCACAAAAGATAATAAAATAATTCTATCATAAATATATTACGACATACTTCATTGATTGTATAGCCGTCTTCTTCCTCTTCTTCTTCTGGACCAATTATATGTGCCTTTCCTCCCTAGAATCAGATATTAAGCTAGAATCAGCTTCTGAGCACTTGCACTGTCCCCAAAAATAATGTGGACAATTAAACAATGTTTTTATTAGTTGATAATAATAATAATGCCATCTAATTGAATTAATCTTCGGAATACTAAATGGTTGACACACATGCAAAAACACTGATTGGCTGTTTTCTACCCTGTCCCACATTTGCATACTTGTTATCCACCCCCTAATGTTCATTTATCAAATGTGTTGAGGGTGGATGTACTTAAAGTATAGCAAAAATATTTTTTAGAGTTTAAAAGTAGAACTGGGTGTATATATATATGTATGTATGTATATATATGTAAAAATCTTGAAGGGGGAGAGTAGTCTTAATGTTTATACGGTATGTGTTTATATCTAAACACTGGGGCTGTCTGTATTGGTGTTCATGTATCCAATAAATTGTTATTTGCAAAAGAGGACGTCATGATGTTTCAGTGATACTGATATGTAACAGATTCAGATCAGGCACACAGAATCAGTCAGTTGAGGGTGATGTGCGGGTCTTACCGAGTCAACAGTGTGCGTGTCGGAGCCTTGTCTGCGGTGCTGGGGGATCCTGAAGGAGGAGCCAGGGGAGGAGAAAGGGCTCTCGCATGCCTGAAAGAAGAAGGGCATGTGGTGAAAATGGCAACTGTTTAATTAGCATGTATATCAGAGCTGTGCTCAGTAATTAAAGTGATCTTCGGTGTAAGTTGTATGTGTTTATTTCAGTGTGTGCAGTGATGAGACTTGCTTGCTTTCCTTCATTAACTCATTCAAACTAACATGAACAGAGACCTCTAGATAGATTAAGTATTAAAGCACTGTTAAGTATGTGGGTTCACTTGTTTTGGAAAGCAATTTAAGCAGCTTTTTTTGTTTTGTAGACATTGTATTCAATCACTGCGAAGAAATCTGACACTATGTTCCTCTAGAGCAGAGCATATCACATCAACCTGCTGTTTAAGTGATTGTTTACATATCACTGGAGTTACCTATTTATATTCCCCTATCATTAATAATGAAGCGTGGCCTTTTATTAAAGTAGTACTTTATTTGATGTCAACCCTTAATTTAAAACATTTAAAAATTTTTGGTCTTTGGTCAAATCTTTACTTTAAACCCCATTTCTCCATCTTTCCTCCATTCTATCTGTTTCTAGTGCCTTGTGGTACCCTCCACACCAAGACCAGCTAAAGGACTTGAATAGTTGCAGGTGTGATGATTCGCTGAATCAGGAGTGTCTCAGGCACATCCTTAATCACAGTCTACCTGCATGGTTTCATCATTTCATAATACACATTGTAGTATAACGATCATAATCTTCTTCTGCAGACGCCTATCTTATCATAACACACAGAGGAGGAGGTGGAGTTCCCAGACACTGATAGGAGCGGTGTGATTAAGTAGCCTAGACATGTGAAGACAGAGCTGTTTTTCTTTTATTTAAGACCGAGTTTCAAAACAACTCAACTCACCTCAAAGTCCCCTTCAGCTGAATCTATAGACAATTGACCTGCCAAAATAAAAGTCATAGTTAATATGTGAGAACACATATAACTGCAGGAGAAAATGTACTCGCACAGAAGCCACCCGTAATATGGGTCACAAATTTTAAAAAGTCAACTACGTTTATCACAGTTTTTTTTTTTTTTTGGTTAAAACATTCTTTTACTCTCAGTCACAAATATCTGCTGATATAAGCAAATACACACCTTCCACATTAGTAGCGTAGTTGGTCAGAGTCTCAGAACGTGTTCCATCCTGTGAAGAACGAAGCCAGACAGGTGATTAGTATAAAGCACATACATCACTGTAAAGCTATGTAGAAAACCATAATAACGACTCGCCTCCAGAGAAGCGCCTCGCACCAGATCTTGCTGAATCTTCACTCGGACTTGGTTTGCTCTCCTTTTGGCACTTTCTATTCTCTCCTCTAGAGATGAGGAAGGGGTTTTGGACTGTTCGTCAAGCAGAGCCTGCAGAGCATTAGCCATTTGTGGGTTATTTCCTACTATAGAGCTTTAATGTAGTATATGTAATCATTGAGCAGAATATTTAAAGACCTATCCGGACAGGATTCATTTCTCAGGGGGTGTTGGGGTAATTTTCTCTTTTATGGGGGATCCTCTGGGAGTTTATTCCCATCCAGAACGACCATGTATGTGTTTTTCTCAGACATCCTTTGAGAAAATACAGGCTGAATTACCTACTGTTTTTTGATGAAAAATACTAAGGTAATTTTAGTCACGTACGGACGGAGTTTTGTCACTTTGTGTTTAATAAAATAGCTATTTGTGCACTGCCAGGCACTGTAATTACACTTTGTGCATGCGTTTCCACAAAGTGAAAATGGAGGAGCTACTGAACGCGAGGTCATGTGACCAACAAAGCAAAAAAAAAATCTCATTGTTCCTCCTGTTTTTCAATGGTAACACAGATGCAAGAGTTTTATCACTGAGTAGAAGTTTGATTTTTTTTTTTAACAGACGTCGCCCTGAAAAACTTATATCGTGCAGATAGGGCTAAACAGCAAGTCATTCCCTCATTAGTCAATATCAGTGTCTGAAGATACCTGCAGTTCTGCCTCTTCTTGTTCGAGCATCTTCTTGAGGATCTGTGTGGCATGCTTTTGGACCTCTGGGTCCTGAAAATCAACAGACCATGGTCAGACAGATAAAATAGAACATGCATGTTTTTGTTAATTTAATGGGAGTTCGAGAGATAAAACTTACATACCAAAACAGTGACATGAAATTAGTAAATTGCAAAACCTAAACCTGAACATGTTACCCTGCGTTCACACTGGCAGGCGACAGATGACCATGCTTTTTCTATGGGAGGACGTGATTTGTGTCCGCAACATGAAGACAAGCGGAAAGAAACAAAGCAACAAAGGGACTTTATGCAAATAAATTATGATGCAGTGAAGCAACATTCTACACTGATTGGCCAAACAAATCCTTTAGACCAATCACAGACAAGAGGGTCTGAGGTTCCTATTGTACTTCACTCATATCCCCAGCAGTGTGATTGGGAGGTGGCAGAGAGGACTATAGCCTCAGTTTTTGGCAGCTTTTCATTTTAAACAATGCATTTTTGCATAAATACAGGGGCAATTTGAAAAAAAAAAAAATAAGCATGGAAAAAACCCGCCCACTCGTGATTGTGCAAACACAAGAGTCACCTTCCAGTGTGAATGCAGGGTAACACAACGGTCTTGACTTGCTATATTGATGCATAAAAATTTATATCAGCCCAGACCATTCGCAAAATCCCCAATCAATGCAAGCTTTTCAACATCAGCCCCTCCCTCCTTAACATACTCCACGACCTCAGTTTCCTAAAAACAAATGAGCTGAGGTTGCACTCATAAGAAATGAAATCACTGACTTATATTCACTGTGAAACACAAGCTACAACCTCTTTAGCTTGTTAACAGCACATCACACAACAAGGACATGACAAGTGGACAGCAGCAGCACTATCCAGTCTTGTACTTGGTAACAAATACAGTGTTACAATACTCAATCTCTTTTATTGAAGCCCAGTGTAGAGTGTAGAGTGTTGATTAACACACCTGTAGGGGTTTGGGGCAGGTGATTCGCTGTGAAGGGGTCCCGATTCCTGTGGCTGGCAAGGGTGGAGGTGGGGGAGGCGGAGCTTCACCTCCTAGTGACGTCCGGTGATTAGGCAGGAGGTCTGAGGGGAGGGGCTGAAGGGGGACAGAGGCTACAGAAGGAGGCGGGCCTTGCAATGTCAATGCCACGTACGTCCCAGCTGTTAGATAGAAAGGAAGAGTGAGTAAATTCATACAGGTAAATAAAACCACAGCTTTTTATGTGTGAATTTCAAACTCACATTTGATCATCTTCACCACTTCCTGATGAGACATGGAGGACACTAACGAGCCATTGACCTGTAAAAGATGATGACACACAAGTTTAAAGTTGAGTGAATGTGAAAAGCAAAATAAAAGTCTCTCGAACAGCATCATTATCCTAAAGGCACCTTAATGATTCGATCTCCCTCCTGCACACCCGCCTTCACTGCTGCTCCACCTGAGGAAAATACGAAATTAAATGCAGATGCAATGAAGAACAATGATGACAAACCTATATTTATCAAAATTAACAGCTTAAAAAACATATACTTATTAAAATGCAGAATCATCATAATTATCTGTAATATTTATCATTTATAATTCAGGGCCACTGCTTGATGCGACTGCATTATGTATATGCAGTGGAGTGAATTCATGTTTCAATTACCCTGGTTAGACCTGGTTATTTCATGCAAGCTGGAATATGGCCTTAAACCTGCAGCTTTAACATAATAAATACTTTTGAGGAAAATTCTGGAAAATCAGAATTCCACCAAGTGTTAAAACATTCAGATCTAAAACGGAAGACAGAAGAAGCATTCAAGACATGAAGAAAAAAAAAAACCTAATTGGTAAAATATGAGGAACTTCTTATTTTCCTTGTATAAAACTAATAGTACTTCAATAACAATCTAGCATAATTTAAACTGATCCTTTTAAGTTGTATTTACACATGTAGTTTGTTTCTCTGGTCTGAATTGGTTGATGGGTTTATTTACTTTGATCATTTTCCCCTATGGTTTGTTTTGTTTTCACACAGGCAAAAACCAAATGCACCAAAATGCGCCCCAGTAAACCACATGAGCATGTTATCTCCTCTGATTGGTCAGAGCTATCTGGACCAGCGTGTATATCTGTGCAGTGTGAAGCTGCTTTAACACAGAATGCTGAAATTTTCATTCTGCTCTTTCAAACAAACTATTTTTTTGGGATGTGCAGCACAATGTCCACATAGTTTACAGGGTTGTACGGCCGCAATCAGTGAACATGGCACATAAAGCATTCAGTGTGTAAACAATTTAGCATGGAGCAGAGGCAGAGATGCTTTAGTTAGCAGCTGTAGTAATTAACTGGCTAATATTTTAGATTAAACTGCTCCTGAACAGCCGAGTCCCCTCTTGTGGGTCATGATACAGTAGTTTTAGCGTGATTACTGGTTTCATACCTGCCGAAACAAACAAACTAAAGAGTGCTGCTGTGAAAACAGGTAAGGAATATATATTAGGACATTTTCTTATAAAATATCTGTTTTAAGAAATGTTCTTAGCCTTCTTTTTTGAAAAGTTACGAAGAAAAAAAAAAGAGTAATTCTTAATGTTTTTCGGAATGTTTCTGAATCCCTATTTTTCCACTGCATTGGCAGCTCATCTACACAAAAAAGCCACTGTTCAGAATAATCCAATACCCTCCAATACCAATGGAATGCAGTAGACTGTAGTAAGACAGTGCTATGCTTAAGCAAAGTAAAGGTTAACCAAAGTAGCATTCAATGGAAGCTAATCTGCTCTTGGTTGTTTTTGCACCTGCAGTGGATAATCCCTGTCCAGATATAATCCTGAAACTCAAGATGCATGAAGTGACCAGGTGTAAACAGGGTTTGTATGTGTGCGAGTTGTGTTGTGTTACCTGGACGAACATTCTGTACAAGTTTTATCCTCTCTCCACACACAGTGAAGCCGAAGCCCAGATTGTCTCTCTGCACGACCACACATCTCTGCACCAGACCTGAGGAGAGAGGAGGAGAGCCAGTGAGCAGCTGTCTCAGGAAAGGTAAAGCGGTTAAGTCACCATTGGTTGTCACAGTAAACTACTTGCAACAATATGCAGCATTTCTTAGCATTCCTCTACCATCTCAGTGCACATGCTTCCTTCACATTCTGTGTGTCTCAACAAATGCATGTGTACAGCTGTTCAGAAGCTGGTGCTCAAAGAATGATTTGCATTTATACCAGAGTAATATAAGTGAATTACACTCTCTAACTCGAGAGAAAACATCAAACTGCTTTAAACAATGCTTTACTATTTGGTATCATCCACTATAAATGTTTAGATTGGATTTTGTTTTCTCAAATGTCAAACTTGTGAAAAGCAAAAATTTAATTGTAAATAACAAATACTGAAGCAGAGCTGGTGCACACTGTGTTAAACACGGGAAACAAATCGTGCAGACTACAGTCCTATATACTCATCCCAGAAAGGTGAAAGAGCAGGCTTAGAGCGGTTAGCGGCTAATGCTAATACTGCTTCAGCCTCAGTGCTGGAGGAACTTCACTGAAACTCCTTTATAACACTGCTCCTTACAACTAGACTGTTGAGTTTTGGGACGGTTAAGTAAAGAAAAATTAAAGTGTGCCTTATACTGCGAAAAAAAAAAAACACTGATCCAGGTAAATATAGGCCCATTTTCTACATAGCCACTAGGGGTGGGCAATATTATATCGTATATAAAATATATCGTGACACAGAAATATCATGATATTAAAAATCCATATCATGATAATAGGGCTGTTCTGTCTTAAAAGTAGTCTATTATTTACTGTAAAGCTTTAGGTGTATTTATTGTAAAATTGTTTTAGTTTGCAGTTTATATGCATGCGCTAAATATTCTGCAATATTATTTGCTGCATTATATTATTTTAATGCTATATTATTTATTTTGCCACATTATGATTATTCTGTTATACTATTATACTATATTCCTGAAATGAATGAATTACTTTAGTTTTCCTATATCGCCAAGTATATCGTTATCGCAAAAATACCCTGAAATATCGTGATACTATTTTAGAGCTATATCGCCCACCCCTAATAGCCACAAAGCCTCCAAGTGTTATAAACACTGATTTATGCAGATACAATGCTCTTGGCTCCCTGCACACAGAGCACAAACAGTGATGTGCACAAACAGCAGCTTTGTAATGTAAGTGTGTGGTATTTGACTGGCGTGTGTTACCTGCACTCTCAGCAGGCAGCTCTGGAACAGACTCCCTCTGCTGGCCTAGAGAAGACTTGCGCTCCGAGTCTCCAATCGTCAAACTGCTCAACCTGAAGGAAAAGACAGGGCAATACACATCCACATTAGTATCTGTCAGAGCTGCACAACTGCAACAGCACCGATAAGCTACTGGAATAAAGAAGAGAGAGAGGTACAGGGGAGAGAACTGGGAGAGGACATGCAGCAGGATAAAGCTGAAGGAAAATCAATACATGTGAGAGAGATAATCAGGAAGGAGTGACGTGATGACAAAGCGTATACAGTGTGTACAGGGAAGTATCGGGCAGAAATTGAGACATTCCTTGGTGGATTTTGATGCAGGCAGTTTCAAGGTGCAGAGGGTAGGATATTTACACACACAGTACAGGTCTGTAATTTCAATAACAAACAGTCTGTCTCCTAAACAAGGCCTTTTCCCACGGGTCCAGTTTCCTGTGGAACCTTTTCCAGCTCACAGCCCACCTGTTTAGAACTATGAAGACAAACGGCCCACAAGAAAACAAAACTCTGCTTTATGTAAAATGATTTTAGAATTTTTCAAGTGCTTACATAGAAAACCAGAGGATTAGATCTTGACGAAAGGGCTGTGTATTAGCAAGAATTAGACAGACGATATGATACTTATCACAATGCAGGAATAATGATTCAACATATTGCTAAATATTGTGATACTGTAAGATATGTGCTGGTGGTAAAGAAACCTTAGAAAAGAAACTGGTTGAACCCCAGTGATTACCTGTTCAGCAGAAAAATAGTCAGCTTGCCTGTTACTGTGACTGAAGCATACTGTTTGTGTGCTGTTGTCTATAGCTGGCAACCCTGAGTGTGGAAATGGGACCATTCAGATTTCCGTGACGTACAGCATAGTTATAAAAAAAAAAAAAAAAACACTTACTGAATTAATGCTGACAAGAGCTACCAGTGCTTAAATGTTATATCTGATGATACACCCTGATTTCTGAGTTACAACAGAAAATATAATCCTCAATGGACCTTAATTATACAAATATAGAAAAATATATAATTATCTTTATTTACACATCACAAAATGAACCACAGTCTGACACCAGTCTTGTAAACTAACCATTAAAATTATACTGTGTTTTGTGGAAAACTGCTACATCACAAAACATTTATCTTGATACTGCAATATATCAATCGTCTCCTACACCCTCACTGAATAATATTTTTTTTTGTTGTTTTTTGCTTCATGTGTTGTTTTTAAAAACATCTCTGGATAGCTAACTCTCTACCTGTATGAAAATACTGATACTGTTAATGTATTTAAAATATACTGCTTTGCATTACTGTACCCTTTAAAACTAGTAGATGTGGAGGTCAGTAGAATGCTACGGCTGATTCTGCGACAGTTGTGAAGCTCTCATGTACAAACAAGGCTCTCTATTCACTATTTTGGAGAAACTGCTGTGACAATCTGATTGCATTTAGGGATAAGAGTGCTAGTGAGGGCAAAGGTTGGATGATCACTAAGCCACCTTCCATCATTCCATCAAGATCCATCATTCAAGATTTCACTGCTTTAGTTTATACCTCCTAGCTAATGTCTGACATTAGGCATTAGAGGTGTGCCATATCGTATCGTACACAATAATATCGTCAAAACTTTTAAATATCGTAAACGATATTATACCTTAAAATATCGTGCAGTATCACCCATCCCATTTCCCATTATATATCTACTAGAGACAGATTATATCTGTCCAGTACCATTTATTTTACTTTAATCCTGGATATATGGAGATATTTTGAGTGCATTATTATTATTATTATTAGCATCCTCACATTGACTTCTCTTACAAATCTGGTAAAATTCTTGTATTTTTTAATATCTCACTTATAACACAGGGTGTGCAGTATTATATTGTATGTAATAATAAAATATTTATTATCTTGCTGTGTATAGTGCATTTTTGATATATATATTTTTTTTTTAAGTGTTTTGTCATATCGCCAAGAGTATACTTATCGCAAAAATACCATGAAATATCGTGATATTTTAGGGCCATATCGCGCACCCCTATTAAGCATTGTGCCAATAGGTTATTAAACAAGGTGGCTAAATGCTTTTTATCAGCAGGCTGTCCACAATCATTTGGGCATAAACTGTACAGAAAGTAATGGAAGCCATTTAGCAACTGCTATGAAACTAATGTTATTAATATATATATTAAACAAGGTTCAGGAATAACAATGGGCAGATTTTCAAAACCTTACACATATCAGTCTTGTCTGATCTGAGCCTTTCAGATTCAGAATGGAAACTATGGTGCACTGCCCCTTATCTGTCTTTATTACTAGCTTAGCAAGCTATCAGAGTAAAGTAATAAAGCTGCATCAGCAGTCATGGAACTAAAATTAGCTTGTTTAAATTCCTCCAAGGGGAAACAGAGTACAAGTTTAGAAAAGGCATTAGAAAGGGTATTATAAAAGAATAATCAAAACAGGACACTGCGAGGAGTTCTGAACCTAACTTCTGAACTGATTTGTCCACTTACTTCACATCCAAAACACACCCTGGCCTCCTAAAAAGTTCTCAATAACAAGAACTGAGAACCACAGGTCTTATTCAGATTGAAACAGCTCCAGGGTTAACTTTTCTAAATAACTGTGAGGAGAGGAAACAGTAAACATAACAGAAAATCTTGCACTTTTAAGCGTATTCAAAATACAGCTTTTTTTCCATAAGCTATTTTAAGATTTTACTCAACAGCCTGAGAAAAAGCAATTCAGGGTAAAAGCAGAAAGCCTCAGAAGATGGTATACAGTAAGCATTTTTCTCAGGAAAAAAAAAACAACTGAGAAAAACATGCGAAACTGCATTTCTGCTTTTTCTCTTCTGCCTTCTCTTCCCATTTCTAAAGCACCACACTGTTAATAAACTGCAATAATCTGTAACACGAATGAACCCAAAACTTACTATAATATTTAAAGCCATTTTTTATTTTCCAGGACAAAAGCAGATTCAAAAAGACTTAAAGATTGATTAAATTACGTTTAAATAAAAAAAAAACTTCTCTATAAACGAAAGAGCAGCAGCTCTACTCCAAATCTCATTTGGATAACCGAGCTCCTCTTTCTCCATCATGAAGACTAGAGCTAAGCTACTAGAGGTGTACAAAAAAAAGCTGATATACTTGACCATCCAAATATTAGGTTTTGTAAAACTATTTTGTTTTCTAAAAAACTCAATCAATTTTTAAGTAACATTAAGCCTTAAGCCAAAATGTTAAAATACTTATTTTGATGTACCTTCATTTCCAAAAACAATCAATACATCACACAACAATGGCCTGATGCTCTTAGATGACATGTAAAGATTGGTGTCAGACAGTGGTTAAATTTGTGTTTAAACCCTGATCTTCAAATGGCTATATATTGTCCTGCATAGAGTATCACTATACATCTCAACATGTTACTGTGATAAGTATCATGTTGCGAGGTTAGACCCCAGAAGGACTACAAGACGAATTTTTGAAAAGTTGCCTATTTTAGTAGTCAGTGCACCAATGCACCAATAATTTAACATTTATATTTCATGTACTTCTCAGGGCACTACATAAACTTTGCTCTACCAGAAGCAAGTATAACCACAATTCAAGAAGGAAAAGTTTTACTTTGGGCCTCTAAACAAATCTGAGTGAACTTTCGGGAATTTCTTCACATTAGTTCAGAAAAACAAAAACAGGAACCGTGAGAAAACTCTCCAACTAATATAAACACACTGTGAAGCTGTTAACCCCCTGCATTACTAAGCGTTTTCAGTGATTATGCTCAGATTTCATTTGACCGCATCAAAAGCCAGGTGTGAACACATGCAGGATGCACTGGGATCAAATTATTATCAGATCAATCAAAACATGTTGAAACATGGTCAGGGCCGGATCAGGGATGGACATTTAACGCAAGTGTTTACTATGCACACTTCTTCTTAAAGCTTAACGTCCATTTTTTGGACTCTAAAGGGTTACTGAATGACGCACATGAAAGTGAAACCAGGACCAGGTTTTCACCACCAGTCTTAACTTCTCTCTTATATTGTGGTGCTGCAGAAATTCCAGGAGCTGCACTACAGGCTTCACTTATGCCCATGTAGACAATTCACAGAGTATTTAAACTGTTTTTTTCCCTGAAATATATTAACAGGAAAATAATAACAGTTAAAAAGCATCCATAAATGAATCATCATCAGTGTTTATTTCCTTTGTAATTATATATGTGTGCCTGTTTACATAAAAACTTTCGTGCATCCCTCAATTTGATTAACACCCTGATGAAATGTTCATGATATGATAACCATGTCAGAAAATATCACGTTTCAAGGTATTTTATTGCTTTTAAATTATCGTAAAGTATTAATAATACAGAATAATAATTACAAATGTTCTAGATAATTATGTGAGCATCACCATTAAAAAGTACTTAAAGCATCAAAAGCATAAAAGCAAAAATAACTACTCATGCTGATGTGTTTTTTATACTCTCTGGACTGTTAAATGACAGCAGATTTACTATTATAATTATAATTATTAAAGTTACAGACTTAAGAATCCAACCCCCTGCACCTCAATTCATGCAATGAGCAAAAAAGCAGAAAATGAGACAACTCACCAAGCAGCAAATGGACTAAGAGAGGGCATGAACGGTAAAAGAAAGAAAGAGAAAAACAAGCAGCAGCGAAGAAAGAGACAGAGAGAGAACATCAAAACTGTTTGAATGGGATGACACACACCAATGCCAAAGCAACATCACTGTTATAACACCCTGTTCACAAGAACATTAAAGAAAAAAATACGAGAAGGTCTAGCACAGGGCTTGAACTAAACTGGTAGAGGTTATTAAAAGTTACTTGATGCACAACCCAGCTATAAAAATCGAGAATCACCGTTCAGTAAAATAATGCATGATGTATAATGCTCTATAAAAAACCCAAAATGGTTTATCTAAGGAACTTCTTAAATAATAATTTTTTTTAAGGGGGTACTAACTAAAAGATAATATCTGTACATGGCTTAATGAGTAGATCTCAAACCTGGTTCTGGAGGACTCCATGCCCTGCACATTTGGCAAAACACTAGAAGACTTGTTAATGAGCTAATTAGCAGGATCAAGTGGATTGGGAGCAGGTAAACACAAAAGCCCTCTCCACAGATATCAAGACTTCCTTGTTTTAGTAAATATCTCCCAATACAAGGCTAGCAGGCTCATGAAGCATTTTCATCTCTAGGTACATAAAGACGGAAAGGGAAATCTCTGTTTTTAACAGTATTTGAATACATGTGAACATTGCCAATAATGTTCAGGGCAGAAGAATCTCCAGTACCAAGGCTGGGATACTGTAGATACTCTAAATCATGTAGCTGAAATACAGACAAACTCAGATTCCAAGGGGTGGCATTAACACTGAAAGGTTCTGAGCAGTCATTACCTGGACAGGTGAGACTGTTTCTTAACCACTGCCCTGCGGTTACAGGACACAAACGAGACGTGGACACAGAAGACGATAGCGCAAAAGATGCAGAAGATACAGAGACAGAGGAAACACAGAAAACACAGGACAGAAACAAAGATAAAGACAGACAGAAACTAAGATGAACACAGAGGACCGAGGCCTTCCACCACAGCCGATGATAGAGGGGGGGGGGGGGGGGGGGAGTTATGGTGGATCGCCAAAAAAAGATAGACATTATCGTCATGTCTCCTGTCTGACTCACCCCCCCCATGTGTGACACTGGTCTTTCCTGACACAAACAGACTATTGTCATGCAGAATCTACAAGTCAAGCTACAAATACGGAAACAAACAGCAGCACTAGCGAACATTCACAAAGGTGGAAAAACCAGTACCATCACTGCGAGTTTACTACACACCTTAGGGGTGCATTTTTAGACTATACTTAAGTCTTCCTACTACTTAAGGCCTAATCTCCGCATGTGCCAAGTTATGTCATGTTTGCGACAACAGCTGGTAAAAAAAAAGTCCATGTTTCCAGTTACATACAGGAGTCATGGGTGGTCGTACATCATCTTATCTTTTGTAACCGAAAGAAAGCCTCTTTTAGATCAAGAAACCCAATCATCCTCCAGGAACTCAACCATGTAGGCGAAAAAAAGAAAACCCAGCTCTGACCCCAGTGAAACATGCCAGGCCTGCTAATCAGCATCTTTTGATTTGTCTGAACATCAAAGTCTGGTATGTAAAATTAGGAGAAATGTAGAAAGGGAATGGGAAGGCAGACTAGGGCAGCATAATATAATTTAGTGAAGTGAAGGTCTTGAATGAATTCATACAACCACTGAACCACAAATATGGCCTCATTCCTTCTGGATGTCTCATCTTTCTAGTACAGGTGTTCGATAAATTCAACTATATACATGAGTGTACATCCCGTTTGGAAACATAACTATAAACAAATAAATGCACTCCCTAAGGTAGTCAAATTAGTCTAGACCAAAATCTGAATGAAGGTTCACGTTTGTTACACTGCGTACTTTGGATCTAGTTGGTTTTGGTTTCACACTGCAGTTAATAAAGAACTTTCTTCCTGAATGTCCTACTGTCAACACCTAACTAGACAGAGTGTCTCTAACGCATCGGGTCATGAATCAGGTGTTAACATGCTGTCAAGTTCAGCGACTTGCCATTCCAGGTGCTGTGCCAAATTTTGCCTCTCTAGCAGTTCAGATAGCTTTTATGTAAATACATTAAATCAACCTACTGCATGGTTTTAGTTTTATTTTGAAATACAGTTTTATTTACAGCTAAGAATTTCTATTTTTGGTGTATTACCTAAAAATCCATCTAAAGCAAGTAAAGCAAAAATAAGTTTTGTCTGAAGCAAACCCATCTGGAGCTTGTTTGAGAAGAGGTCTCTTGGGTCAGTCATACAGTTGGGGCTTTGACATTAACTAGCTAAGTAGAGTCTGATTGGATGAAATGGGTGCCAACCAGACCTGAACAGATTCACTATTTCCAATACCAAAACAATTTCTTGTTACTAAAAGTCTTGATATATTTGATATGTCTCTCTTCTCTGTTACAATGCCTTTTTAGACTGTTTTGGCTGACACATTACTTATAACTTCTGTGTGAATGGAATGGATGAAAGAGCAGATAGTCTACACAGGCTATATTTTAGTACAGCCTGTTTTTGCAGATTAATATCCACGTGTTCATAGTGTATTCTGCACAACTGTATGTTCTGACCTTTTGGCAAATGTTATTTTAGAAAAGCTTCAGCAACATACAAGTAGGCCCTAAAACCAACTGCAGTGATTTTTACTGGGTGCACAGCATGCATCCAGACCAATCACTGTTCTAGAAGAGTGCTGTGGATATTTGAATGAATCACTCTCGTAGTATGTAAAACTGACATTTGTATATACTGTGCGCAGCTCTACCTCCAGATGTGTAACAGGGCATTCATGTCCTAGCCCTGTCTCTAATCCCTATGAGTAACCTTCTGCCCAAAAATAGTTTTTAAAGGCCACACAGAATTGCAGAGAGTAGCAAGTTCCTTCCTCTATAATCTAAGCAGTGAGGCTTACAGTGTGCAAGCAGTGCAAAAACAAACAAATCTGTGCTCTGACCTTCCAAAACACCAGTTGAAGACCTCTGGCCTTGCTGAAAAGCCACCACTCACCCATTCAGAGATGGAGCAACCACATACCTGTCCAAAGTAGATGTCGGAGGTCGAACACTCATGGCTGCACACCTTCCGAAGCTTGTCCACTCGTCTGTGTAGCGAAATATGGTTAATGTTCAGTCATCATCTCCTTGTGTGAAGGGTCTGTCTCAGCTCTTCTTTTTTTCCTGGGTTCATTCACAACTCCAGCACAACTCTCTCTCTCTGTCTCTCTGGAGCAGCAGTCAAAGTTTCATTTGGGACACTGGTTCAATGGTTCTATCTACTAGCTACCATTCATCTTCTCATTGCATAGAGGAGCCGTAAGGTCCATGCCTGGAGGAGAGCTGGGCAATCTCTTGTTTTTGAATTCAGTGGCTTTGACTAGATGTCCACTAGGTCAGTGTCATGAATCTTGTTCATTAATTTGCACTTATTATGGAGATGTCAACACACTTGGAACAAATTTGCCACAAAACAGAAAAACCACAGTTGTCTGGTCCTGACTTATAAAAGCACAATTGTGTTAAAATGTTTGCTGTGTGAAAAGAAAAGTAGCTACAGAAATTCTGGATAAATGTCACTTCGAGATAACCTACATAACCTAGCTTAGTTAGCTGGCTAGCTGGGGTCACTGCAGCTGCACAGACTTCCACACTAGCTAGCTACAAGCAAATATAGCTACAAAAATGTATATTTATTTATAATTATTACACAGTGATACGATATTTAATTAAAGTGCATCCACCAAACACACCTCCTTTAGTAAAAATCCAACTGTTAGATATAGATTACTGTGGGCTACAAAACAAGCTAGCTAGCTATGTGGCTAATAATATAGCTAGTTAGCTAAGCTGGCTGGCTAACCTAGCTAAGCTAAAGCAGCTAAATATCACTGCGTAGATATTTAGCTACTTATTTCTAAAAATAATAAATAAAAATTACCTTTAGTTAAATGTGTTAGCTAGCTGACCAATAAAATGCACACCACTCCACTCCACTGCACTGCTCAGTCGAATTGCTGCTGCTGTTGTTGTTTTCAGTGCAGCATTAGCTTAGCCTAGCCTAGCCTAGCAACAGAAATCTCCTCCAGTGTTCCAGGCCACACCGAATCCCCGCTCTCGCGTACACACGCCGTCCGCTCGAAACCGCTCCTCCATCGGCTTCACGGCGGTCCAAGAGGCGGCAGCGAGGCCCGTGCAAAATGATAGGTTTGATTAACGCTGGTCAGGAGCAGCTCTGCAGATATTCAGCTTAACGGGAACGGGATTGGATCCAGGACTCGCAGAAAGGGCATAAAACAAAACAGGACAGACTACAAGTCTTTATCAAGTGATACAATCGCTGGTATAGCAACTCTTCAGGCTCTGATAGCCAGCAAGCTTCTTCATCTGATCCTCCAGCTGCTCCATATCAGCTCAGATGCCATTGTCCTGCTCGCCCAGCTCCGCTCTGTCTGTCACCGGGGAACAGACCCTCTGCTCCGGCTCTGGGTCTCCAGACTCTGCTAGCTAGCTATGTGCCCTGGTGCTGCTGCTGCTGTGTTTTAGCAGAAGTGAGAACCCGGCGCTTTTGCTTGGTTGTTTGCTCTCTTGCTGGCTGGATATCGAAACCATTCCACCACAGCCAGCAGCACCACCATCAGCCGTGGGTTTGTGTTTGGTCAGTCTGTCTGCCTGCAGAGGCGAACACAAACCCGCTCAAGCTCTCCATCTACCGGCCACAACCGCTACACCTACCGGGGTACAGAAACTAGGACAATAACCCTGGTAGAATACTGTTTGGGACAGTATGACAATATTGTGAATTTTGACCCTCACAGTGGCGAGTCAGCGGGCAAAAATATTCAAAGAGTTGCCAAATTACTGTTTTAATACATCTTTCTCAGTATATAGGCTTGTGCTTTTATCAGAAACCTGTAAAGAACTTTTAAATAACTGTTTATTCGGCAGTGATAATTGTAAATTTCATAATTTATAGTTTCCTTAACTGAAATTCAAGCACCCTATGTTTTCACCATTTTTAACCCCTTCTATTGCGTTCATTTGCCAGGAACAGCAATGGTGTTCCAGTCCCAGGGTCAGTTTGACCCGGTGCATGTTGAATTATCCAAAATATACCTGAACCCCCCCAAAAATGCTTACATTTTTATTTACAGTGTATATATTTTTTATTAATTGCTAATTATTATATTAATATTGAGTGCAATGGTGTTCCTTACCTTTAACAGGTAATGCTTCAATTACTCAATAACTCATTTTTCATTAAAAAATACATGTTCAAACTTTATTACACTACTTTATTACTTTTAAAAGACCAACATATAAAACAATAGTTTTACAAAACATTAAAACATAACATTGCAATTTTGTTTTAGTTTTAGTTTTTTGCAGGGGGTGGTTGCAAGTATGTGAGATTAACCATTATCATGTTATATGTTGATTACACTAACTAAGACAAGCAGACGAAGTTTCATACTGAAAAAATACTCTTAACTATTTTTTCTAGATCTTTAAACTTTAAAACGGGTCAAATTGACCTGGAACACAACATGAGGTTAAATCAAAATTTCAAGGTATGGTTAAAGGGAACTGCTTATTATTTATTTAAACGATTATTTATTTTTATTAAATGTAAAGGAAACAGCTGTTTGTGCATCACTTTAAATGGTTTTACAAAATAAAAACTAGTTATAAAATAAAAAAGGTTTTATGTGAGAACCTTAATCATGACCACTAAAACATTTAAAGATCAAGACATTTTTTTTACAATATTTAAATATAAGTGTAAGTATTATTTCACCAGTCAACAGCATGTTCAAATACTTGAATGCAATTTTAGTTTATTAACTAAAAGTTATTAAAGCTTGCACAGTAAAATCTATTTAATTTAAAAATTATGTGCAATCATTTTTTTTAAGAATCCAAGGCTAAAAGTGTATGTTGCAAGTTGAACACAGTACAAAATATATGTAAATGTATATTTATAACTATATTTGTTTACTTGATTATTCTTTGAATTTTCTTGGAAATTATGTGCCTACACTTTGGTTTCATTTCGGTGGTCTTTTGCTTCTGAAATCTCATTTTTTTTTGTTTTTTTGCTTCTGTATATATCTGCCATTTTGATTGCAGATTTCATATTTCTGCCACAAAATTAATTCCATAAAAATCTCTTTACCAAATTAACATGTATTTTTATTGTACATAGATGAAATATGATTTTATACAATTTGTTTTTAAACTTTTTTGTTTTGCTTTTTTTTTTAAAATATTGTAAGTTTAAAACATCTCTCTTACATAAGCTGTCCCCTAGTTGGCTCCTCTAGTGTTTGGGAATCCCCTTGGAATCTGATCACTGCAATTGGGCAAAGGACAGATGAGTAACAGGACAGGGGCATTGCAGGGGGCCAATCAGATTTCAGCTGTGGCCCCGCCCCTACACAACAACACCGACATTTCTAATTCTTTTGGTCATTTGACATATTTGACATATATTTACCTAATCATTTTATAAAGTATAATTTTCACTTACATGCATTTGTCATGGTAAGCTGCACACCAGGGTGTAAACGAAAATCTACTTGGGTCAGTGTAACATCAGTTGAATTTTAAGCATTTTATTTTTACATTTTGGGTCTAAATTCTAAAATAGACAACTGGGTGCAAAACGTCAATGTTATTTTTTCCCCTATTTAATAAAGAAAAAATGGTTAATTTCCACTCCTCACTATCAGAATTTTAGCGAAAATAAAGCTGAATCTTTACTTGATTATTTACATTTCCATTTATGCATCCTAGATGAGTAGGTTGTATTTTACCATCAGACTGGGTGAGAAAAATCAAGATTATTCTTTTTATTTTTCCTGGAATTCTGTCCGTGAGAGTGAGAAGTGGAAAAGTAGAAAGATGTTTATTTATTTTCACATTAAGCCTCAAATTCAGAGAATTGAAGTTGCAGATTTTTTCATGGTGACCTTGTTCTGTATTAAATATACATTTGAATTTTAATTAGCATATTTAATCTCAACAGGGTGGACATGGTCAATGTTTATCAGATCAGTTTTCTGATTCTTTCAGACTGATTCTTTTTGTATCTCAAAATAATCACTTAGTATCTCAAAATAATGACTAAGTATCTCAAAATAATGAATTAGTATCTTAAAATAATGACTTAGTATCTCAAAGTAATAACTTAAGTATCTCAAAATATCGGGATAATATTTCAAAATAGCGACTTAGTATGTCAAAATAAGGACGTATTATTTCAAAATAACGATTTAGTACCTCAAAATACAAGGATAGTATTTCAAAATAACAAATCAGTATTTCAAAATAATGATTAGTATGTCAAAATAAGGACTTGGTATTTTAGAATAATTACTTTAATATCAAAATAAGGAATTAGTATCTCAAAATAGTGACTTTAAAATGACGACTTAGTATTTCAAGATAATTGATTTAGTAATTAGATAAAAATAATTATAACATCTCAAAATAATTAGATAGCAATTTACCTAATTATGAGGAAGTAATGTGTAATGGATTTTCTTATTATTTTAGTTGGTGGAAGTTGGCTCATCTCTGTGTTTAGATCAAGAGATCAGGTCAGAAAATGGATAAAAAAGAAGGATATGGGTCTTAAAAAATGTCATCCTATTTTTCTTGTAGAATCATTTTTCTGAATGGCTGTTAAATCTCTCCTGTGTGTGTATAATGTGTGTGTGCAGGCCTGGGTGGGTCTCAGTGATGTATATAGGCCTGTATTAGGTCCGGAAGGCTGAGGTATGAGCTCAGCTCAGCGCCTAATTTGGTAAGAGCTGGGCGGGGAGCTGAGGAAGGAAACATCTGGGAGCGCCCTGACTCTCAGACCTCGCCTCACAGACAGACCAGGAAAAGAGAAATAACGGAGTAAACCACGAGGAACAGGTACGTCTACTTGCCTTTATTATCGGAACGGTTGAAAACATTTGTTTTGTACTGTTATGAACGTATATCAGGGTAAAAGAGGCTTTCAGAGATATTTACCTTTGTACCAGAGATAGAGAGGAAGAGGTAGAGGCTTTGTTAAAACGGGTTTAACACCATAACCGTTGCTTTAAACATTCATATTTCGAAGTAAAACCGAATAAAAGCATTTTACATACCAGCTAAAGCAACGTGAATTCAGTCTGAACCCTGAATGGAGCTTGTTTGGACACTTTTGTAGTTTTTATCCAGTTATCTAGCGGTTTTACTCTGCCACCCCACCCCCTACTGATCTCATACACTGGGAATAAACGCTTGTTTACTCAGTTGGAGTGGTGGTCTTCATTGAAACAAAGCTCCAGGTCTCTTTAAGACCATCCACACCCCTCCCACACCATTTGCCACATGATGTTTCTCATGTAGAGGCAGATTCTTTCAGGGGCAAAGTGTGAAACTTCAAATTTCATACTATATCAGATGATCTGTACCACTAGAATCTGCTCATCATTAAAGATTACTCCAGTAGGGTTAATTTTTGGTACCACTTTAAAATAAGACTACCTTTATAAAGGGGTTATAAATGCTTTACAATTAGTTTATTAATGGTTACTAATCAGGTTGTAAATGCCTTAAAAATCATTAATAATCAGTTATAACACATGCGTAGAAAGGGCAACAATGACCTGTTGTTTGCCAAATAGTGAACCCACAGCAATCTATACTGTTGCCCTTTCTACGTATGTGATATAACTGATTATTAATGATTTTTAAGGCATTTACAACCTAATTAGTAACCATTAATAAACGAATTGTAAACCATTTATAAACCCTTTATAAAGAAAGTCTTATTTTAAAGTGGTACCTTATTTTTAACACTATATTTAACCATGTTTTACATCCTCTTTGTCACCCAGGCTTCTACATCACATCCTCCTAATGAGTCATAGTGTCTAGAGCTGCAACTAATGATTATTTTATAGTTGTCTAATCTGACAATTATTTTTCCAATTAGTCAATTAAGTTATTCGATTAGTTGATCATTAATTCTGCTATGCCCTTCATTTCTGTTTGCTGTGGTTTTCCTGTTTCTTGTTTCTAGCTTTCTCTATTGCTTCAAAATGATAGAAACAGATAAATATAGAATTTAAATGCAGATCAAAAGTATAAAAGTCAGCAGTGCTGCTGTTTAGTGAGTAATTTAGTAAGCTGTTGTAATTGTTGGTGCCCAATACTCTTTTTCCATTGTGTTTCTGTCCCCAGTTATTTGTAAAGTGCTACTGATTGACAATTAGTCGACAATGAACATTTGGAGTCTTTCAGTGGCATCCCTAGCACTTTTTAACATGGCTCAAGCACCCCTAATAGGAGTCCCAGCACCCCTTAGCATAAGTTAAAGCATAACGTTTTTAAACAGACGGTTGTCTCTAAAAAGCTAAAATGTTTAAATCTGTGGTGATGCTGGTCGGTCTGAGTTTATATTAAAGACAAGGTGCTAGAATAGTACTGTCTGAATGTGTATATGTCAGATAATTAATGTTATCTATAATAAGTTTCTTTTAGCTATTTAAAATAGACTAGATGACTCCCGTTTTATCTTCTATCTTCTTTATCTTATTCAATATTGATATTTCTTACATTTAGGCTATGATTAAATATTCAGCAAACAAACTTTGGTATTTGAATGAATAAGTGAAACCAATCAATCCATTGATGACAATGGTGACATATATCTAGTCAAATATAGGACACACATTTTCTCTCAATGGTTTTCTTAATTTTTTTTTATTAATTTATTTTCTACATTGTAGATTAATATTAAAAACACAAAAACTATTGAAGGACGCATATGGAATTAAGTAGTAAACAGTAAAAAAAAAGTGTTTGTCTGCCACAATCCCCTGATCTAAACCTGATCAACTGAGATTGTGATTTGGCATGAGCTGGAGACTAAAATGCCAAGAGTGTGCAGATAGCTTTAATGTCTTCAATTAAATTTTACAATATAAACAATCCTAAGAATAAAACACACTGAATAAAAAGAGGTGCAACATTTGACCGGTACTGTATGTTCACCTGCTTATGTGAAATGAGAGTTTCTACTAGTTAAAATTACATTACAGAAATCTTAAATTATACTGAGATGTTGAGCTAAAATGGCTTCTTGCCTTATGGTAGTCTTCACTAAAGCCAAGTGCTAGGTTCTTTTCAGACTGTCCACATGCTTTCCATACCATTTGCTACATGATGTTTCCCATTAGGAAGAGGATAATCTTAAAGGCAAAGTGTAAAACTGCAAATTTGATACTATCTCTGATGAACATTTGCCCTAAAACCAGTCTTATGGTCTTTACCACTATAGCTAACCATGCTTCACACAAACTGCCCCACCTCGACTTCCTCCCCACATCCGTTCTCCATAATGTAATCTTCAAACCTGCATCAGTAGAGCACTCTCAGTATGCTGCACTCAAGAGTTGATGAGAAGTAAAATTCTTTCATTTATACAGAATAGCATCATCTATCTCCACTATTAAAGTGTTTTTGCTTGTTTGCACTGTATATACATATATATATATATATATATATATATATATATATATATATATATATATATATATATATATATATATATATAATATTTGCTATAAAATCTTTATTCTTATTTTAATTAAGTTAACCTAAGTGAGACACATATTGCAGCTAAGCAGCTTTCGATTTAAACGAATGTTTTTGCATCTTTATATTTTCCTACTTATTTAACATATATTAGTATTTATGACATATTTTCTCTCTCTTTTTGTTCCTTTTCTTCAAACCAGTTGTCTTGATTCTCTGCTAAGTTCCTAGTTCTGCACACACATCTTCAGTATTATTGTGAACTTGGTAGATGGTCTAAAACAGTATGTTTGTTGGTCTCAGTAAATGTGTGAATTTCTGAGAGAGAAAGTTGCCCTAAAACGGCTGATTAAGTCACAAATACAAGACTTAAACCACTGACTCTTAGTCGACTTCTCAGGTTGTGATGTGTACCATCAGCACATTAGACCAAAAGGCGTTGATCTATGCTGTTCCTGTGATGAACAGAAAAATACTGAAATAATTTGACCCCTTTCAGCGAATAACTATATTTCAAGGAATCAGAAATATTTTTTTACTAGTGTAAATTGATTTTGATGCATGAATAAATATAAATTGCTTGGAAAAGAAAATATCAGATTTCTTCCAAAGAGGAGAAATAGTTGGTGTGTGGCAAATCTTTTGCATCATATGTTTGAATATCCTTATTGCAAAAAATAACCTGAAATATTGTGATAATATTTCAGAGCCATATAAACTATCAGAGTACATTTTTTCTGCTGTTGTAACAAAAGGAGAGTTTACTTAGAAAGAATCTTAGAAAAAAATAGGGGTGTGCCGTATCATATTCTATGCAATAATATCACCGAATAATTGTTCATATTAATTTGTTGCAGTAGTGTATTCTTGATCTTTTTTATTCACTTTTTGGCATATTGCCAATAATATAATTATTGCAAAAATAACATAAAATATCTGGGTTTTATTTTAGGGCCACATGTGTTGTCCAATGGTTACTACATATTTATTTATTTATTTATTTACTTTGCATTGAAATGGCTTAATTACTGATTTGACAGTTGTAACACTTTATGATTTGGCTAAATACAAATATTAGTTTTTACAAGTGCAAGGTTCCAGGAAACCTTATTAAATCTAAGAATTACACAGATAAATAAAATAAAGCTTGTATTATTTTTATTTTTGTATTATTTGGACCTGAAGGTATAAAGAGACAATGTCTAAAAACACATTAAAAGAAAAGTGTATGTGTGAATTGGGGTGTGAGTGTTAATTAAAACTGTGAAAACATGTTGCAATAAGCCTTGCAGCAGAAATATTTGAGGTGACAGAGTGAGATGACTGTGTGGATTTCCTCAGCTCACACTCTTGCATGTGTGATGATCACTTGCATCAGTGCAATCACATTACCACCACCACCATCATCACCATCACCCTCCCCCTCACAGTGCCAGCAGACCATTATCAGTTTATGATCGCGAGTTAAGGATTACTGCATCTTTGTGAGAAACAGGACTCTGCAGTTCCATGTTTAAGCTACACACTCAACTCTACAGAATGAACATTATAGAAGCCTAACATGATGATGCCTTGACAAGTTTTTCTTTTGGAAAAGTTTATGTAGCATCTTTACCCACCCCTAGTCAGTATCAGCAATTGATAAAAGCAATCAGAAATCATATTAAAAGACTGGTGATCTGTATTGGCCCTCAAAAACACTGATTGACCCACAGTGTCAGACTCAGGCTGTTTGATGGGTGGGATAAAAAAAATTAACAGGGCATGTATTGCATGACATGACACCCTTTGTGATCCTTTTCTATTGGAAGGGCAGAATGGCACATGGGCACTCAGTCAGACAGAATATAATTTTTTTAATTTATCTAGAGCTGGGCTGGGCCAAAATTTACACTATATTTTTCTAATATATCTGATACTGTACATTTCCGATGTTAGAAACAATATGGCCAAATGTTTATCCCATTTTCTCACAATTTACACAGCTATTAACCCAACCCACTTATTAGAACTCCTCTATCACTACTGATGCCCCAACACTAGGAGACTGAAGACTAGCACATGCCTCCTCTCACCGATACATTTGAAGTCAGACTTACCTCTTTTCAAATTGCTATTAATGCAGCATTGCCGAGTAGCATCACAGCACTAACGCTCGGAGGAAAGCGCAGCGACTCGGTTCCAATACATCAGCTCACAGACACCTTGTGCTGATCGACATCACCCTTTGGAATGATAAGGCAAGAGAGAGTGCCATCTACCCTCCCAGAGAGAGAGCAAGGCTAATTGTGTTTCTCAGGGCTTCGGTAGCCGATGGCAAGTTGCATGAACAGGATTCAAACCGGCGATCTCGTGATCACAGTGGCAGCACCTTAGTCCTCTGGACCACTCGAAGCCCCAAAATATATTTTTTTAAATTCAGTATTTTGTCATATTGCCAAGAGTAACTTTATCATGAAAATACCATGAAATATCGTGATACTATTTTAAGGCCATGTAGCCTTACCCAGACCTGGAATTGAACCCCAGTCTCCCACATGGTAAAATATTGTAAAGATATTGTGATAATAGCAATCGGTTATTTACTGTGAAGCTTTAATTATATATATATATATATATATATATATATATATATATATATATATATATATATATATAATTAAAGCTTCACAGTAAATAACCGATTGCTATTATCACAATATCTTTACAATATTTTCAAATCACTATATATGTCACTATATATTGTGCACAATACGATATGGAACACCACTACGATCCACTGTAAAGATATTTCAGAGTATCTGGAGAAATATGGAAATGTGCACAAATCATGAAATAATTAAGAGATGAGGTAAACTCAAGAATTCAAGAATTTCCCCCCGGGGATCAATAAAGTATCTATCTATCTATCTATCTATCTATCTATCTATCTATCTATCTATCTATCTATCTATCTATCTATCTATCTATCTATCTATCTATCTATCTATCTATCTATCTAACTATCTAAACTGTAGGGTGTGGCAGAGAGTGAATTACACTAAGCGCTGCTCTGGTTATGAGAACAGTCTGTATGATATACTGAGCAGTTTTATTTCCTCAGTCCGGAAGTCTTCTTTAGTCTTCTATGTGTGCGCTCATGCTTGTGAACATATGTGTTTGCAGACTCTGAGAACTGAAACAAGCAGCTCTACTGCACTGTGCAGTTATTCCCATAGGGTTCAAAGGTTCAGGCTGTGAACAATCAGAAGTCTGCCTCCCTCATGTGGGGAGTTTCAGAACTGTAACAGTGTGGTACACTATGTGTTAAAAACAGTCTGCTTCAAATTTACTCTTTAATGTCTTTATTAGGGGTGTTCCATATCGTATCGTACGTGATAATATTGCCAAAAAAAAATAGAATATGTAAAGTATATTATACCTTGATATATCGTGCCATATCACCCACCCCTAATTATTACATCAGGATACTACTTTTTGCCGTTTTTAGCAAAAAAAAAAAAAATTCACACTGTTCTCATTTCCCATTATATATCTACTAGAGACAGATTATATATGTCCAGTATCATTTATTTTTTATTTACTTTAATCCTGGATATATGGAGATATTTGGAGTGCATTATTAGTATCATCATATTCTGGATCATCATTGACTTCTGTTAAAAATCTGATAAAATTATTCTTTTAATATCTCAGTTAGCCATATCATATTGCATGCAATAATAAAATTCTAAATAATTTTTCAAATTCAGTGTTTTGTCATATCGCCAAAAGTATTGTTATCGTGAAAATACAGTGAAATACCTTGATATTATTTTAGAGCCATATTCACACCCCTAGTCTTTATTAAAATATGTTGTTTTATTGATTGGGGTAATAATAGAAACAATAAGTATACACCTCCAATTAAAAAAACACAACTTACTAATAACACTAATAACATGGTGTACATGATATAACACTGTAACGCCCCATTCACAGTCTTTTAGCATTTAGCGTGCAGCTTCTAGTTCATGTCTCAGTTTGAAACATAGTTTATTCAAAAATAAAGGTAAAAGCAATCATTTGAATAGAACAAAGAAAACAGTTTAACCTGGGGTTAAATGTTGTGATGACCAATAGAAATGCTCGAAAACTTACTCCAAATCTAACTTGCAAAGTTGCATTTTTGAAACTAAAAACTTTTTCCTATACATTGGCTTTATTTTAAACAATAAATCAAAGCTGTAAAATATACCGGTACAAGACTTTAAAAATAAGCACAATAGAATTGTGAACTTTAAATGAACAGTAAAATAATGACTGAAAATACATATTTGTTTTAATGTTGAATTGTGTTTAGTACATTTGTGAGATTCCAGTCCTGGTGGAAAAAAAAACAGCTTTAAGATTTCAGCTGCTCCCCTTATTTAATCCACGCAGTCAGATTAGATCTGTAGCAAGGCTTTTCTGACTGGAACACAAGTGGATTTGTTTTGTGATTTAATTTCACGCTTTAAGGGAAAAAAAAAATGAATTACTGAAACTCGTATTTAATAAATCTATAACATGTACTTTGTTACAGTTGTTAGGGGTGGGTGATGGGGCCCTAGAATTTGAATACATGTCCTGGTGCTGCTTGGACATGACATCAGTGAAGAACTCAGGCCCATAGGGTGATTTGGGTTTATAATAATCATCAGTACTTGGCTTATATGTCCAAGTGGCATGTTGCTCTACAAATTCCCTCTACAGATCCACAGTCAGCATCTGCAACCTCTGGGATGTTTCTGTAAAATAATATCATGTTATTTCAAGATATTTTTTATGATAAGAATATGACAAAACACTTATACACAAATATATGTGCCATATACTGCCAACAGTATCCGTTTACCTACATTATACTTGGTAATGGAAGGTTAAGGATGGAGCTGCTCGGCCATGGAAACACATTCCATAGAAGCTCTCTACACTCTACTGTTCTTGAGCTGTGGTTGGTGTGGCGTAGTGGATAACACCACTACCTGCTAGTAAGCTACATTATCATGTGGGACACTGGGGTTCAATTCCCAGTCTGGATGACTATCCTGCTTTACACCAATAAGAGTCCTTGGGCAAGACTCCTAACACTACATTGGCCCACCACAGTAATGGGAATAACCTTGTAAGTCACTTTGGATAAATGTGTCAGCTAAATGGCGTAAATGTTGAGCTAATCTGAAGCTACATGAAGTTTGGAGGTCTCTAGTGATGGACTCCCTGATATGCTATTTTACTTTGACAGAGCAAGTTGCTGTTGTTTTCATTCACTTCCACTGTGTTATAATCAGTGTTGGGCATGATACTTTGAAAAAGTAATTAGTTATAGTTACTAGTTACTTCTCCAAAAAAGTAACTGAGTCACTAACTGAGTTACTCCACTGTAAAAGTAACTAGTTACCAATAAAAGTAACTATTGCGTTACTTTTGTGTTACTCGCCCCCTTAAAAAAATGTATTGGGCAGCTAAAGTAACGTGTAGTAATGGGGTGTCGGAAATGGTAACGACGTTATAGTGACAGTCAGAGTAATTAGTTAGATTACTTGTTACTGAAAAAAGTAACGGCGTTTTTTCAGCGCCATTATTCCCATCAATGGTTATAATATCACTGACAGTTGGCTTTGGAATATTTAAGACTGAGGTAATCTTCATTCTGAACTCATCAGTAGCAATTTTGTGTTTAAATCATTAAATAAAACTGCTAAAAAATCACCAGGCTCTGTAAACATGTTAAAATGAATAATCTGCTTTAAAAGGTTTTCAGATTAATTGTAAGCATTAACAATTAGATGTTTTCTGCATCTTGCATCTCACATATTCTTTCTTTTCTTGCAGGTTGAAAGCCTTCCAGAGACTCAAGAGCTCTTCTACACCAGTGCGGAAAGGAATGCATATTTCTGCTGAACTGTAGACACAACACTGCAGTATTCTTTCCAGACATCAAGCTGACATTAGCAGCTGGCACAGGCTCTCGGATACATTAGAAGGTTATCTCATTAACATCCATTAGTCGTCGATTTTCCATCATGCCCCTGGTGGTCCTGCAGTCCTCCCGCCTGCTGTGGGCGCGTGTGGCCGCCCTGCTGTTCGCGTGCGTGGCGTTCAGCGTCGCCGCCCATGGAGCCTCGGCGAGTGCCAGCATGTACGACTGGTGCATGTTCTGCTGGGTGTTCAGCTTCATCAGCACCTTGATCGTGTTGACGGTGGAGCTGCTGGGCCTGCAGGCTCGAGTGCCGGTGTCCTGGACCAACTTTCCCATCACTTTCTCCTGTTATGCCTTACTGCTGTGCCTTTCCGCCTCCATCATCTTCCCCTTCTACTTCCTCAAAGGAAATTCCGTCCGCCACGGAGAAGCTCGAGACCACCGGATCGCCACCACTGTCTTCTCCTGCCTGGCCACTCTGGCCTACCTGGTGGAGGTGAGCATGGCGCGGGCACGGCCTGGCGAAGTGGCTGGCTACATGGCTACCATTCCAGGGCTGCTGAAAGTGTGTGAGACCTTTGTGGCCATCATCATCTTCCTCTTCATCAGCAACCCTGTGTCCTACGACAGTCACCCTGCGCTCAAGTGGTGCCTGGCCGTGTACTGCATCTGCTTCGTCATATCCATGGCTATCGTGGTGCTGTGTGTCGGGGAGTGTACCGGCTGCCTTCCAATCCCGTTCCCCCGCTTCCTCTCCGCCTACGCTTTATTGGCTGTTATTATGTACCTCACAGCAACCATCATCTGGCCTGTGTTCAAGTTTGACAGCCACCACAGCCGTGACACTCAGCGACCAGATAGTTGCAGGAACGCCACAGCTGAACTTTGCCGGTGGGATAAACTGGTGGCCATCGCCGTTCTCACCGCCCTTAACTTCCTGATCTACCTTGCGGACCTGGCGTACTCCGCCCGGCTAGTGTTTGTACGTACGTAATTAAGACTTAAAGCCATAGACTCGCAAAAATGCAAAAGTCAAACAACTGAATGTTGCTGAAATGTGCCTGTATTTATCACTGCTGCTTACCACGCCTTTCTACTGGTAGCTTCAGTCTTCTGTTGTGCCAGTGTGCCTTTGTGCCATTGCTGATGTGTTATCAAGTGTGCATCCTTGCATTCTGCATTTGTCACATTTTTATATGTATATCTACAACACCAGATGTGTGCTTTAATACAGTATTTGATGTGTCTGCCTATTCTAGACCAGGGGTACTCAATACGCAAACTCTGGTCCAGGTCCTAAATAAAATGTACCCTGCACTGTAATGCAAAATTTATATAAAAAAAAAAAGGAATTGGGAAAGAATCTCCATCTAAGTTCATCTAAACTTTGCATGATCTACTTTTGCAATTGTTTTGTTACATTTATATATATCTTCAACCCCAGAAGTGTGCTTTACCACAGTATTTGATGCTTTTGCATATTCTAGACCAGATGCACTTTAAATCACTTGTTTTATGGACCATAATGCAAACATTTTAGGGAGAATATCTTAAAAAAAATATGGGAGAGAAGAAAACTCTTCACAATCTGTCTAAACTTTGTGTGATCTACTGTTGCAATCTGTGATTGTCACGTTTATATAAATATACAGTATATATTCAGTACTATATGTGTGCTTTACAATAGTATTGTATGTTTTTGCATTTGCATTTTAGATTTTGCTCAATAAGCAGACTCTGCTACAGGTTGGGACCTAAATAAATAGTTTTGGGGTCTGTTATATTAAAAAAACTTCACTTTTGCAATCAGAATCTTCAACACCAGAAGTGTGCTTTATAGTATTTGATGTTGCTGAAACTTCTAGGGGGGGGGCACTAAATTGCATTAGGGTCCTTAATAAAAAATATCTCAAAGAGAAAGTTGACAAAATTACATATATATGAATGTATGTGTGTGTGAGGTACATATATATACGTATATGTGTGCTTTGTACCAAAGGAACAGCTGTGAAAAATTGGTGTTATACTTGTGTGCCTTTTGTGTGCTGTGGTATTAAGTAAATAAATATGCACATTTTTACGTCAGATCAGATTGGATTATTTATTTATTTGTTTATTTGTTGACCTGGACCTGATCAGTTTCACATAATTCCACAACCAATGAAAAAGTGTACAACCAAGTGCATAATTTAGCTTGATTTATTGTTATAAAATAGCCATAAACTGCCATAAACAGATCTGTTGCTGTTTAAATGTATAGGAAGAACACAACTATGATACACTACAATTTTTACAGTTTTCAAAATGTGTGACATAACATACAAAATTACAACAAAATTATTTTTATGCATAAAATATTATATATTGGTATTTGACACCAAATATCAATGACGTATTCAGTGTATCACCATACTGATATTGTGGCCAACCTGATTATATATTGAGTTTTCTTAAAAAACAAAAAAACAAAAAAAAAACACAATATCTCTGTTTTACAAAGTAAATTAACATATTGTCACTGTTCATTAAAAAAAACATGTTGATCAAAACTCCAAAACAGCAATTTTACAGGAGAGAGATACAACCTTCTTAGCTTTTAATGGAAGTCAATGTAAAATTTTTTTTTTTTCAGGTCATTTTGGAGAATTTCTATTGGTCAATTTATCAAGAAAGTTTGACACAGTGTAAGGGACAGTTTGTGTGTTCAAATTATGTAGTAAACTTGTTTTTCATTGGACAGCGACGAGATGTACTTAAGTCTAGCCTACAAAATTACTTATGAAATCTTAATTATTTAGCAATACACACATTCTGAAATAAGGGTAATATTTGTATTAACATTTCTTATTTAGCTACACTTCTTTTCAAACTTTTTAAGGATTATTATATATTTGTTTTAGCAAAATGTTCTTAACAGAAGTCCAAACAACAATACATTTTAAGATGAGTCAGTAGGAAAATAAAAAAACAAAAGTTTTTGTTATGAGAAGATAATTCTTTTTGTCAGTGTGTTACAGTTCACACACTAGCTTTTTTCCCCAGACCTGGGTGCGCTTCTTGTTCAGGCTTTGGGGTTGTGCAATTGGTTAATACCCATAAACCCATCCTGTGGGTTACTAAACCCACACTTTAACAGTACTGGAGTGAAGGTACTGTAATAAACTCAGCTTTGTGGAGTGAGAGCTGGTATTGACAGCATGGTGATAAATGCTGTTACTCACCATTTAAGTGTTTTTATCAAAAAAAAAAAAGCAGCAACCAGTTGAAGAGTTTATAAATCTACACATTCGACTGCACAACTGATCCACGGCTTGTGTGTGAAAACAAACCAGCAACTTAAGCATTGGTTTGAAAACAGAAATAACAGAGAAAACTGTTTAAACCAGGTCTCTACTCTGATTCTGGCTGCATCTCATTAAAGAAATTATTAGATTCTAGCAGTACAAGCACCAAGAGCAAAGGTTAGTTTATTATGGGCGGAGAGAAAATAATAAAACACAAATGCACTTTATTTATTAGTTGTTGTGGGAGTGGCTTTGAAGAGGCGGAACACTTTTATCCCAGAGGAGCTTCAGTGACCATGTGAAGACTTTGCCTGCAGTTTCATATTGGAGCAAAGCGTAAGTATAATCTATTTTTTTTTTATGATATAAAGAAATATGCTGATTTGACTGTGTTTGAGATTTAAAACATGAAATGAAGAAATGAAGCATTGACGTGAATTAAGTGTTATTAGCTCTTTATGCTCAGTGAATTTTACTACACCCTATGGATTTCTATTACATAACTACATGTAAAATAAATAGAAAATGGCTTCAGTTGTCTCTAAATTATAAAAATAAAGGAAAAAAGACTGAAATCACTGGTAGTTTCTCAAGTTTAAGAGGTTAATGCTGTGTTTCTCTATTTCTGGGAAATTGAAACTCAGCTTCACTTCTGACGCAACTGAGTGGACTTTGTCCAGACTGGCTTCCTTATTAGCCACTGAAAGCTTTGCTAGGCGTCAATACGTAACCAAAATATTCAGTTTAAATAAATCCCAACTATACTGAAAAAGAAAATGAAAGCATATCCAGTATACTGATTAATATTTAACATTAAATTTAAAGTTAAATTTATGTTTTCAAAACAGCACTGATAGTTTCCTACTGGGCTAACTAAACACATCTAACACATGTAAAAATATGTAAAAAAAAAAAAAAAAGATGCTAATGTTTTTTTTTTGTTGTGAGATGCCCTAGAAAAAACACTTTCAGTTCCATTAAGAAACCAGTTTGTAGAAAATAATTAATTGTTGAACATTCAGCAAGTGCTTCACATCCTGACGGTTGCACATTACAATAATCTAGCCTTGAGGTAATGAGGGCATGTATTAATTTTTTCTGCGTCATGCAGGAATAGGGCATTTCTTAGCTTGGCAATATTACGGAGGTGTAGAAAAGCTGTATATCTAACATTAGATATGTGTTTAGTGAATGCTAGATCTGAATCTATGAAAACGCTAAGATTTTTAGCTGCTGAACCAGGTGTGACTGAGAAGTCGTCCAGATTTAGTATTAAGTTTAATAGTTTCATTTTAGCAGCTTTGGGGCCTAATAGGAGAACATCTGTTTTATTACTATTTAATATGAGAAAGTTGTGCTACATCCATAATTCCACATCTTTTAAACAATCCTCAATTTTCTTAATTCTCACTCTATCATCAGGTTTGGCTGATATGAAGAGCTGCGTGTCATTTGCATAACAAAGAAAATGAACACCATGTTTTCTAATGACTTTTTCCAGTGGGAGCTTTTATTTAATGTAAATAATAATAAACGGTCCTGGGATAGAGCCTTGTGGAATTCCATATCTTACCTTAGTATAACTGAAAGACATATCATTTATCCTCACAAACTGATAATGATGGGTTAAGTATGATTTGAACCATGATAAGGCAGTTCCAGTTACACTGAGAAGGTGTTAAAGAGAAGGTTAACATTCCTTTATATGTCTAATAATTTGTTCACCTGTCAGTGGTGCTAATGTTATGGGTTATCACAGTGTTAGCTTTAAATTGACAATGACTAACTTTGTGTCTATGTGTTTGAACAAGCTAAAAAACTTCCTTGTCTTATTTTTGTTCCAGCACAAAGGCACAGCAATACATCAGCAAGACATCAACTGAACTGCACTTCAAGCCTCTTCCATAGAGGCTGATCTGAGATCTGTTTGCTTGGATTTCTCTGCAAGACCATGACCCGTCTGTATTGGATGCGTCTGCTGGCTCTGGTGTTCAGTTGCGTGACATTTGGCCTGGTAGCACATGCAGGAGGATTGGGTGGAGGAGTCGGGGCATGGTGTATGTTTTGCTGGACCTTCAGCTTCATTGGCACTCTTTTGATCTTTCTGGTGGAGATATTTGATTTGACAGAGAATGTCAAGGATTTCTGGGTCAACTTCTCAGTCACCTTCTCTAGCTATGCAGCTCTGCTGTGTCTCTTTGCCTCCATTACCTTTTCCCACAGCTTTCTGAAGGACCACCATAACTACGACGTGCTCAACCACCTTATAGCAGCGGCGTTTTTCTCGTGGATGACCACTTTGGCGTACCTGCTTGAGGTCTGGATGGCACGGTCGGAGTCAAAGTGCTACATGGCCTCTACACTAGGCCATCTACTGGTGTGTCAGACCTTTGTGGCAGGGGTCAACTTCTACTTCATCAGCAATCCAGTGTCGTACACAGACATGGCCGGCGTTAGGTGGTGTATGGCGGTTTATTGTATTTGCTTCATCTGCTCATTTGGCATCATCATCAATATCATGCTATGTGGCCTAGAACAACTGAGATGGCAAAAATACTTCTACCTATCTGCTACCGTCATGTACTTCAGCGCCCTCATCACTTGGCCTGTGTTCAAGTTTAACAACCTCTATCCGAGTCCGATCTACCCGCCAGAGTCCTGCCAGAAGGGTCTAGGGTTGTGTCCTCGTGGCATGTTGGTAATGGTGACTGTGCTGACTGCCCTCAACTTCCTGCTTTACTCAATAAGCTTGTATTGCTCCTACTGTTTAGACTCGCTGACAGAAGAACAGGAGTATACTGAAGTCCAAGAAACGTCTTTAGTGCAAGACCTGTATCCAGCACAGCAACACTCCTCAAATCCCAGGATGCATCTTCTGGGATACCCAGCAGGACACCTACGCAGTTACCAGAGCATGAACCAACCCAACCTTCTGGTGTGTGGTACAAATGTAATAGTGTGTCATACTGGCTATGTCAGTCAGACCCATGGAACAGAGAATAGACTGAGAATAGAATAGAATGCAAATACAGGTACAACTATAAACAAGATGGTATATATATATATATATATATATATATATATATATATATATATATATATATATATATATATATATATATATATATATATATATTAAGTATAGTGGTAAAACAAAACAGGAAGATTATAAACCCTGCACATAACAACCAGGGTTATATATAGGGCCTATTCACTTCTTACATTGCCACTCTCGTCTATTACCTGAGGAGATAATGATAATGATAATGTGGCATGAAGTTAAAACCAAACAGCACTTAAATAAATGAAACCAATCTGAATCCTCTAAATGCCTGTTTACCCCTTGGTGAAAAGAAAACATACTTAATTATACTTAAAACATATTGAGAAATGCCTGTAAAGTATGCTGTAAATATTTATGTATTTACTTAAAATATATTAAAAGCACATTAATATTATGCTTTCATCAGATGTGTGAAAGTAACATTTGACCATACTTTTTAAAAAGTAAAACATAGTGTATTTAAAAGAATATACTACAATTAAATACACTTTTAGTTTATTGTAATTCAATATACTTCTAAAATACTTATTTTCAAATACACTTTTGTACGTTTTTAGCAAAGTGAGTGTGTTAAAAACAACTTTCACAGTGGTTCACTTACAGTAAAATATATCATGTAACTTTAGAAAGTTAATTAAATTGCTACATATTATATATATATATATATAGTTTAATATGTATATAGGTATAACATTAATATAACAGTTAAAATGTATTTCAATGCTCTGTAATTATAATTAGAAAAATAAAAATTTGAGTAAATTATAGGATACACCGTTAAATAACACATTTAAATGTCAAATAAAAAATGTAAAGTAAAATTGTAACACGCTAAAAATTGTAGTAAAGTATATTAAATATATTTTTGTATCTAATGAAGTATACTAGAAGTGTGCTACTTACAAAAGACATGAACAAGAAACATATTTGTACTCTAATATAAATATATTTAACATTTCTAATATACTCAGTGTATAATAGGGATACAGTTGTAATACTCATATGCATGTAAGCGTATTTATAATATGTGTTTACATACATTAAGTAGTATGTTTAAATGTTACTTAAGTATATTTAAAATAGTTCCATTTTAGTAAAATTAAGAACACTTAGCACAATTTAAGTAAGACTTTTGTACTATTTTAAACAGTTAAAGTATAATAAGAACAAGAAAAGATGTTCCATTTTAGCCCTCTTCAAATATACTGATTAATAATGTGGCTACAAGAACACTTTAGTGCACAATAGCATAATAATACTTAGTATACTTTAATCTCCTTTTATTTACTAGGGACATCTGCACTGTAAAATATAAGACGATTACATTTGCCCAAAATTGCTCTGGTGAAAGCTGGACTCTCTCTCTCTCTTCAGTGACCAAGGTGTGTTTAATCAGTTCTGAAAAACAATGAGATTAATTAAAGATTAAAAACTGTACAGTAGAATTTACCAAAAATTGCAAAAACGACAGTTACAATACACCTCACTCGGGTATGGAAATAAAATGTATTTAGTATTATGGCAAATCTATGATAAACACCAAACTACAAAATTGCTGAAACATAAATGTTAGTCTACAACCTATACAATATATGCCTATATACAGTAAGTACATTTATATAAATTCCGCACATGCATCCTGGAATCAAAAGATTGTAAGCTTGTAATCACAGAATGTTTAAATTAAATAGCTGAAATTTTTGCTTGCTCAGTTTTTACCAGAAGGGGACGCCCTCTGACCAGCCTGTCTCTCAACCCTGTGATCATCCAATCATAACAACATTTCTCCTCTTCTGCTTCTACATATAAACAAGTATTGCAAGTATCCAAAATATTGCTTTAGTAATATTTTTTGCATTTAATATAATGTAATATAAATATAAAATACAGCATTTTTGTTTTTTCATTAACAATAAATGCAACCTCTAAGGCAGAAGTCTTCAAATCTCTGTTTTGATTTTAGTTTCTGTTTCTGTACTTTGTGATCTTTGGTAGGTCTGACATTATTTAGCAAATTGCTTCCATCAGATTTCTTTTTAAATTCCAGTAATTACAAATTCCAGGTCTGGATTGAAAACTGGATTAATAGTCCAGAATTGAGGACCTGAGCTCTAAGGGTTAGAGTGAGCAGTGATATATGCCATAATTTTCAACTCTCTAATCTGTTTATTGCTTCAACACACACAGAGAAAATAGTTCCTGCCCAGCAACAGCATACGGACATGAGCTGAGGCGTTCCAGTTCAGGAAATACCAGAGCGGTGCAAGAGTGAACACTGGCATGTTTGAAGAACCAGTTATGCCAGTTTACACTAAAACTGCTGAAACTTACTGGAACAGTAAGAAGCATATGTCTTGGAATCTTGAACACTTTTCCATGCATCTGAACCATTGATGAAAAATTCAAATTTAAGGTTTCATTCTGTCTTAAGTAATTGCATCAATCCATAAAAAGATAGTCAGATTAATCACAACAGCATTAATGTAATTAATGAAGTTAGAGTTAATGAGTTAGAGTAGAGACTGAGAGTCTCTCAAGCAGTCTAGTCAGAACCTTCGAGGAGAAATTAGTCTCTCTGACTTTGCAGTTTAGTTAGTTTGGTTAGCTTAGCATCTTAGCTTCAGTATGGCATAGGATTAGTTAGTGTAATTTAACGATAGCTTAGCATTCTTAGCCAAAATCACTGAATCTTCTTTAAGCATCTTAATATTAGTTATTCTTGTTTAAGGTAACTAAGTAGTTAATTTACTGTACCTGTCAAGAACCACTTTCCTGAGCTGTCTCATGTTATTAATTAATTGGTTAATTAATTAAATAATCAATCTAATCCAATACATTTAATAACCTTGCAACCAATTAAAAATATTTCAACATCTGCACTCTATACTCTATCCTAGGTATTAAAATTATACTACCGCTGTGCCTGCTACACCAGATTTTCAAATACCTTGATTGTCAAAGGCCAGCAAAGACCACCTAAAACCAGCTACCAGCAAAAACTTTTTATAAAAATATGAAAAAAGTGAGGCACATAGTGTATTAAATGTGAATGTGTCAGAATCTTGAAAATATTTTGGCCACTTGCCAGGATTTTATCTTTTATATCCTTGTTAATGGACATGCTCCTCTCCGGAACTACAATTCCCAGCATGCATCTAACAAAATCCCCAGTATCAACTTCATCATTCACTTCTCCAGCTAACATTTGTGGTGTTGATTTCCATATTTCAGATCACAAAGCTATTTTTTTATCTATGTGCACACACTGTGCATCACACATTGAGGCATCATGCACATCATATAATCACTTTAAGGAGTTTTTAGGAGTTTTCCACCCCTATGGGCACTCTGGTCATTATTTATGACAGCATTCACTCAGCCACTTACATATTTTACTTTATGTAACATACATTCAAATATTCTTTAAACATTTGAAAGGTTTTTTTCCAAAACTTAAAGAGAATACAAACAGAGAAATAAGTTCTATATCCACAGTTAGAGTGTTATAGTATTTCTTGTTGCACCTTTTTCATTGTGCAACAAAAACTACTATAACAAATACTTTAACATTGTTTCAGGAAAAACAAAGCATTTTTGTATTTTCTATTTTGTTGTTCAAATGACAAACAGAACTCAAACATTGTGCAGGTCAAGAAAATAATCACCCAAAATTAAAATTTGATTACAAACTCCAGCACTGTAACAGGTTTGTCTGATTTGAAGTTACTGACGCCTCCATGAATTAGGTGTGGCTCACAAAGGTGAAAGAGAGAAGAACTTCCTGTGTCTTACACAGGACTTAGTAATCCACAGTCACAAGATTCCACCTTTCCTGTTGTACTTGAAGTGTCTTCCAGCGTTACAGGTACAAGATATTAATTTACATTTCTCTGCTCTGTCTTTATAATTTACTTTCACTTTGAAAATATAAAATCATTCATAGACTTTGTTGTGAATTACTTTAGTATAATCAATGTCTCAGACATAAAATATAGCCAGCAGCTTAATTCATAACCAAGGCATTAATACACAGCTAAAAGTACACATATACATATATACACATATAAGCTTCAGCTTCTATTCAGTTACTCGTTTGATCATTTAATCATTTATATTCATACATTTCATATGACCTACAAGTCAATTAGATCTCAGGGGATTTTATGAACTGCAAATCAACTCAGGGGACTTTTGGCTTGCTTCCTCTTTTTACCATGAGGCCAAAACTGCAGCCTCGAAATACTGCCGAGAAGCAAGTCAGACAGATGTCGGTCAGGGAAGACATATTTACATATTTACTCCAGCTGCAACCAAATGCATTGACAAATTGACAACTATAAAATACACTTTTTGTTTAATAATTCAGAAATTCAGTACACTTCTCAAATACTTATTTATATAAGTAAATATATATTTGTACATTTTTTGCAAAGTGTTAAAAAAAGTTAGAGTAAATTTGTAACACACTAAAAATTGTAGTAAAGTATATTAAAATATATTTTTATACCCAAATAAATTATACTAGAAGTGTGCTACTTACAAAAGACAGGAACAAGAAGCATATTTGTACCGAATGTTAATATAATGTAATACTTATTAAATGTATTATATTTTTACTGTAAAGCATATTTAAAATGTGGGGTTAAACATGAAGTAGTATGTTTCAATGTTACTTAAGTATAATATTACTAAAGTATAAATTAAAATAGTTCCATTTTAGTACAGTTAGGGACTGCTCACTCTCTAAAAGAGACAGTGCTCTATTCTTGTATGTAAACATTGTAAAACTACCACAAAGTACTACATTTAAAATACCATAATTTCTTCTCTTGCTGCTGTTGTCCAAGCACATAATGGTGCCCATGTACTCTCCCCACTAATGAGCTCACCTGAAATCTCCTCTTCAGACCATCTTTTTATTCTTAAAGGGTAGTTTGACCTAGTGTCCACCGGCTACACACGCACATTCAGATTGTACCTTGTCGATATTGCACTGTCCTGTCTGTTAAATTTGATCATGTCGGCTGTATTTATTGTATTTATTATAGTGTCCTAGTTCTACTGAATGTTTACACAATGTTGTTGCACATTTGCATTTTGTCTTGTCTATACACTGTAAATCCATAAGTTGTTTGAACTTAAATTATTTAAGTCTGTTTTACTTAAAATTGGATATTTCTAAACAATACTCAACTATTTTGAGATAGTTGAACGTTTTTGAGCACATAAAAACATTTAAACTGAGATCTTTGAGTTGAACCAACTTATAGTAATTAAGTTTAGTCTGTTGCCATTAACAGCTTCTTTTCTATTGGCTTCTGTCACAATCTATTTACATATTGAGTGTGCCCAACAGTTTCTGACTAACACTCACCATCAGTGTGTTGTGATTCCCCCTGGGCTACCTTAGAAATAAATCAACTTCCCCTTTAGTTTTAATAACTATGCTAACTCAAGTTTCCATCCCCCATAGTTTAAACCAGCTGCTAAACTCAACTTATTCGGTCTTACAGGATAACAAAAAAAAAAAGTTTAATCAACTTCCCCTTTAGTTGTAATAACTTGATGTTCTAAGTTATGCTAACTTACCCTGCGTTCACACTGGAAAGCGACAAAGCGACAGGCGACCAATTATTTCCTATGGCAGGGCGCGACTTGTCTCCGCGACACGCGAGAGGCGACAAGCGACAAAGCGACAAGCGACACAGAGCAAATTTATGCAAATGAATTATGACGCGGTGAAGCGACATTCTAACCCGATTGGCTCCTAGCTTTTCTTTGGACCAATCACATACAAGGCGGTTCGACGTCCTCAAGCTCCTGCTCTCTGAATTTCTAGTTTTTTTCCCTGTTCATTCTGTTGAATGAGCAGTTAAATCACAGAAACGCCCAAGAGTCCAGCAAGTTTGGGAGATATAGCTGTAGAATAAAGTGGCCAAGCGATTCCTTTTTTGTGCCTTTTTTCTTATGGGAGGCTGGACCATGATAAACGCGTGCGTTGAGCTTGACACGCCCAGAAGCGACAAACGCTGGGCGACACAAGCGACTCGTCGCGTTCCAGTGTGAACGCAGGGTTAGGCAACCATTTTCCTCACATTTGTTTAGTAAATTTAACTTATCCGGGCTTACAGTGTAGTGTATTGTCCATGTTGCACCGTGTTGGTCCTGATTCATTGTAGCAGCACTGCACAGTGGAGAAAAAGAAAAAAGAAAAAAAGCTATTGGGGAAACAGAAATTTCAGTGTCACTAAAGAGATTTTTGATATTTTTTCTAGGAAAAATGAATGATCTGAGGATTGTGCTACTGGGGAAAACTGGTGATGGCAAAAGCAGCACCGGAAACACAATATTAGGTGAAGAAAGTTTTCATGTGGAAAATTCACCAGACTCAGTCACTCAAATATGTGAGTCTAGAACAACATCCATCAACGGGAGGAAGATAACAGTGGTTGATGGTCCAGGATTTTTTGACACTATTCTTCCTGAGGATGTGTTAAAAGGTGAAATAGTGCGCTGTATCACTGAGTGTGCTCCAGGACCTCACGCCTTTTTGATAGTGCTCAAGGATGGAAGATACACAGAGCAGGAGAAAGAAGTTGTGAAAAAAATTACAGATTCATTTGGAGAAGAAGCTCTGAGATATGCTGTGGTTCTCTTTACTCACGGTAATGATCTCGCTGAAAACCAGACCATCCAGGACTTTGTGAGAAACAACGCAGAGCTGCGGAAACTGGTGGATAAGTGTGGAGGTCGTGTTCATGTGATTGATAATATACACTGGAAGCAGCAGCAGGACGGCTACAGGAGTAACAGAGTGCAGGTGGAGGATCTACTGAACACCATAGAGGAGATGGTGAAGGAGAATGGAGAACAGTGCTATACCAATGAGATGCTGCAGATGGTGCAAAGAGCGATAGAAGAAGAGAGAGTTAGAAGTGAGCGAAGTGAAACAGACAGGACACCAAGGCAGAGTGTATTTAAAAAACTGTTGAAACTAGTTGGGTTGGGAACTGGAATATTAGTGGGCGCTTTTCTTGGTGCTACATCTTCAGTGTTTATTGTGATGTCATTCTTACAAGAAAGGAGAATTCTAAGTGTTGAAAAGCCAGTGATAGGTAAAGTAGCTCAAGCAAATAGTAAACTGGCTCCATTGACAGGGGCAGCAGGAGTAGCTAAGTGTCTGAAAAAACAATCAGCATTTAATGCAGCAGTACTTTTTGTTGCTGCACCTGCTGTAGTCGGTGGAGTAGCAGGAGGAATTATAGGCTATAATGCAGCAGAGGGAGCAGAGACGGTGACAGAAGCAATGAAGCTGGCGGCTAGCGCAACCTTTGATAGGGCAAAAGATGTGGAAGAACAAATCTTTTTTGACTTTAAATAAACATTTGCAGAATTATATGAAGATGGCTACTTTGCCTATTTCCAACACCTTTTTAAAAAATATAACTTTTCCCAAAGTGCATATTTTAAATATCTGCAAGCTCTTAACTAGGAAAGCTTTCTTTGCTTTACCCTAAAGACAAGCTTCTCAAACTTACTTCAGATTTTAAAGGCATATTCTTATCTTTATACTAAAAACTGCTGGAGTTTAGTGCTCCAACGGACTCCACTCTAAGGGATCCATGGGCTGAATATATCCTGTTAGAGTTTTCAGATTCGCTATAGAAGTGTATTTGAATCTGGGGACAGTCTTTCTCTACTTGTGCTGATGACAGTCCAATCCAACGTAAACTTCTAAACTGTATGTACTGGTTTAAGAGTAGGCTACCCAAGATTTCACTAAATATAAGTTTTTTACATAGATAGATATACTTTGAGAGATGTTAATTTGTATCATTTGTGTTGGCCCTACCCCTCTTTAAACTCTGCTTTATCACAGTCACAGAATCATCCATTATATGTTGACTCTGTACAGCTAGATCCTTTAGACTGATTTTTAAACTATTACTGGACCATGATCTTCTATGGACTGAAATTCTTGGGTTTTGGTTGTGTTAAATTTTCTTGATTTGCTGTATGAGATGATATATGATATATGCCCCATTGTAAAAATATATATAGATTTTCTAATTGCGCTCAGAGTAGGAAGACACACAGACAACGATGAGAAAACTGTGAAAAAAAGTTACAGCTTAGTTTTGAGGACGCTCTGAGATATGATCTCTCTGAAAACCAGAACATCCCAGGAATTTGTGGAAAAGAGTGCAGAGCTGCAGGAACTGGTGGATAAGTGTGGAGGTCGTGTTCATGCGATTGATAATAAAGACTGGAAGCAGCAGCAGAGTGCAGGTGGAGGATCTACTGAACACCATAGAGGAGATGGTAAAGAAGAGTGGAGAAAGATGCTATACCAATGAGATGCTGCAGATGGTGCAAAGAGCTATAGAAGAAGAGTTCTGGAACACCAGAATGAAATGATGTGCCATTGTATAGGAAGTGTTGCATGCTTTTATTTTACCTGAAGGAGTTTTTATCTGTATTTTAAACAAGTTTTTTCCTAGCGAACATTTTTAACTCTGCATCTTGGTTTGATAAACAAAAGTTTATGTTTAGCCTAAAAAACATTAATAACTAACATGAAAATGAAATGATTTAGTCATAGTGTAATGAGTTTAATCTGTGGCCCCTCCACCTTAGTTTATTGTCAGTCCAACTAAACAGTAAATTTAGGAGAACTAATGGAAGTTTGTCATTTTTATCTAAATGATTAAATTTTTGTAGATTTTTTTGGTTTTTATAAAAGAGAAATGGCTGTAATATTTAAATTTCATTACTAATACATACATTCATACATACATTGTGCGTTTGGTGATTGTCTCATTACCAGTGATTTAAAATTGTAATTACACATTTTTTTAAATTTAATTCTGTAACTTATTTCTGTCTGTAATCTAACTTTAATGAAGCTTTGTGTCTTTGAGTCTTTTTTATTTGGTAAAATGCCTGCATTCTTTTTTAATAGTAGTTTTATTAATGAACTGAATAAAAGAATGTCTGCCAATTATAAATTGATATTCTCCTTTTAATGAGCACAGCTTTTCTCTGAACAGACAGATAGACAGACAGGCAGACAGAGTGCTCGGCACAGAAGACATAATATTAGATGCAATAATAACAATAAAATAGAGATAAAATACAAGAAAAAAGTATCTGTTTCTGTATCTGACTAATGTGTCAGTGCAAATAAGGAAAAGGGTAATTGATGCCAACAAATGGCATAAAAATAGTCCAAGTACACAGATTATCTTATCTAATTGGCTGTGCAAATATGCCAATATGTAGTGGACAGTTATGTGTACTTGTAAAAACTGTGTATGCATCTGAAATTAGATAAACTATTACAATATAATAATAATAATAATAATATATAGTTCATTTTTTATCTATATGATGAATGTTTCTATTTTTGTCCTGATATATTTTCAACATCTACAGGTCACAGCACTCAGAGCATAAACATATAAATATATAGTATATATAGTATTTATTTAAACATCAAATCTGGGATTATTAATCTACTTATAGATTAACATATAGTAACATATAGAATATATAAAATAGCTTGTCTCTTAATTTTTTTTTTTTTAATTAATTTAAATCCTTAAATAAGTTTATAAAATTGAATAACACTGAAATATGTCTAAGGACGTAAATATGGAAACTTCGTATAATAGAAAATTGCACAAAATAATTATTTAAATCTTATTTTGAAAACCCTATTCAGTTTAACTGAAGTAATTAAATAGAGATCCCTGCCAGACACATTTTTCACACCTCTTCAAAAATTTACCACAGAGGCTGAATTTTTGTTCTGCATGCATTTTCCTGAAATATACCAACAATGCAGTTTTTAAATAAACCATTTACCTTACTTGATAAACAACACCATAAAATCCAGTGTTTTTTGGAATATACCCAATTTGTGTGTTATTTTTAAGTTTTAATGTTAATAGAAAGAGTGGATTTTTTCCATGTTTGAGCGTTTAATTTTTTTAAATTAATTTTTAATATATATTTTTAAGTTTGGGTTAAGAAATAATAACAATGTTCTTCACTTTTAATGTAATTCAATATAATATGATTTTTATTATATTTTTATATATATTTTGGAACATTTATACAGATCTGATTATCATAATGTATAAAGAACAGCATATATATATAAAACTATAACAACTGCCAGATTCTCCAGATCATGTAAGAAAATGAAAATAGCTGAAAGAAAAGGTGCCTTTTGACATGTTCATCTGATGTATTGTTTGTTACAGAAAAACTTTATATCTTCAAAACAGCAATTTTTCAGAAGTAAAAACCTTGAATGGAAGTCAATGTAAACATGTTTCGGCATATTTTTAAAAAAATCTTTTTAAAGTAATTTTGGGACATTACTACTGGTTCATTAACCACCATGCTGTATAAATGACATAATATAAAAATAATATAAAATAATAAAAAATAATAAAAATGGTAAAAATAGTGATTACGTGTACTATAACGCAGAACAATATAAAGAAAATGCTTGATGTCCATCCAGGTTTTTCCAGCAGGGGTCACTCTCAGACTTCGTTAGCTGCTGTTCCGTCGCTGCTGCTCTCTCTGGCCTATCAGTTGATCCTCATTACAGTGAGCAGTGATAATAGGTCCCACTGTGTCCATGATGTAGCAATGAAAAAAATACTGAATTACAAACACACACACATTTACTCCAGCACACACATATAGAGCGAAAACCAGCTGTCAATTCGGTGGCTACATTTAGGCCTTGAACCAAAATAGAGTTTGTACACAAACAAGCAGACGAATCTGCTGAAATGAAGACAGAGGGAGGCTGTAGAAACACATTCTGACTGCAGTGTTTCCACTGAACCTCATTACTTTGTAAAGATTGACCTAGAAGCTGTCATGATCTGCGAAATGTGACTTTTCTCCAGCCGTAATCCGACATCCGGGTTTTCTGAGGATTTGACCACCACTGCAGGTCACTTCACACATATATATACACTGCTATATAATAATATCCTGCATAGCTTCAATCAAAATACAGACATACAGAGGATGGCTGAGGCTCAGCACTGAAACCCCGCCTCATTCTAGGGGTCAGACTCACCCATGGTTTTAGTCAGTCTTGTTTTCTTTCAGAGGTTCTTCTTTATGCTCTTAGGAAGTTGTCTAATTTAATTTAATCTTAATGTTCTCAGTGAGTTTTGAACCCTGCCCAAGATGCATCACAATGATCATTGTTATCTAACACCCTACAAACAGTCTATTCTAATGCCTTTATCCTGCTTTGTTTAAATAGCAAAGATTCTTAAAAAAATATATCTACGCCGATAAGCGTGGTGGTTTGGAAGTGAGGTGTGTTCAGGTACATTTCTGGCGTATTGCTATCTTGGCAACAGAAAAAAGAAATCAGTTGCGCCACTAACTGTTTTGAACCCTGACAACAGTCAACTGTAGGTACGTCTCACAATCTCAGCTAGCGTACATTCCCACTCATTACACAAGGACACACAGCAGTGCACAAACCCAACTTTTACACCAACAATAAACAGAATACTACATAAAATATTATTATTGTTGTTCCCGTAAATGTTGCTGACTTTCCTCTGCTGAGAAGCGCAAAAGTGCTGTGCCGTTAAAATATACAGCAATACATATCAAAGTCAAAGCACACATGGCTCTTAAAGGGAATGGCAAGTTACACACGGATAGGTTTATTTCACATTACATCCAAATCACACCCATGATTAGTTTAGAGAAAATTGGTACATACCTTTTGTATGTTTCAAGCTGCACAAGGTGTACTTTTCTCGTCTTTACGACAGCAAAGATATACTAACACACACTAAATCCATCAAGGTTGACGGCTTGCCTATAGATTGATAAAATCGAGCCCTTAGTTTTATTCTTTAGTTCTTCTATCTGCTCAAATTTTAGAAGATTCAGTTGGGCTTACAAGATTTAAAACATTTTACAGATGAATAGGCTGATGTGTAGGACTAATTAACAGTTTGATTATTAGTTATTGCTGCATAAAAGAGTCATACCAGAATCTAAAATATTCAAAGCATCTAATCCTTTACCACTCGCAAAAATGTAATATTAAATATATTTCCTCAATAAATAAATTAGTCTAATATATTCCTCTATTTTTTTTATTTGATTTGCCTGATCAAATAACGTTTTAGATTAAATGTTTGCAGTAATATAAACATTTCTGTAACACTTTACAGTAATGTTGCATTAATTAACAGTACTTGCAACATTTATATTAGTTGACACCAGTTAATACATTATTCCTAATTGAGTAAATATTTAACTATTGGTTGAGACATTACTTAACCATATAAACGTGTTTATTACTGTTGTAAGTTCTGTTAATTGATGCACACTTCTTGTAAAGTAATAGTGAAATTTCATGTGTTTTAGAAAGTTTATGAATTACTATATCTATGAGTGTGGTAACTACACTGTTAACCTTGACAAGTTAAATAAACTCAAACGATTTGAGGAAACCGATTGCCTTAAACCATTTAAGTTTAATAACTCAAACAATTTGAGCATAAATTAATTTTTAATGAGTGTGTATAATGCACATAATCATTGTTATATAGAATTGAGTAAATCAAGTGACTTGTACTAATCCCTGTTCACAGTGTAACAGTTAGTTTATTTAAGTATTTTGGACTCATGTGCACTGTGTAAACCCTTATAAGTTAAGTCTACTCAAATCATTTTTAGGTAATGCTTTTCCTTAAATGAATTAAGTTTTCAAAACTATTTTTTTATTTAAGTTTAATACTGTGTGGAGTTGAACAAACATTCATTCCCAAAATTATTCATTCACACAAATTAGCTATAGAGTGAACAGTATTGAGAGCACAGACAATAGAGAGTTACTGTAGCAGCTCAGAAAAAATATGCTTGTTCTTACAGCCTAAAACAACACAGAGACCAGGCAGTTAAGCATAATATTTGATCTACAAGTTTACCTAAGGTAGCCTGGGGGGAATCACTACACACTGATGGGTGAGTGTCAGAAAATAGGGGACACATACAGTATGCAAAAAGATTTTGTTAATGGCAACAGACTAAACTCAGTTATTATAAGTTAGTTTAACTCAAATATCTCCATTTGGATGTATATACTAGTTGTGCCAACTCTTTAAAATTAAGTATGGCTGCCTTAACTGACATGCATTACAGCTTAATGCAACTTAAATTCACTGTTTTTACCCAATTCCAACAAATCAAGTCGAGTTAACTATTTAAGTAAAATAAATAGGCCTTCCTAACTTCCTATCAAACATCATCAACTTTTTTCATTTGAGGAAATTTTTAAGTTATATTAACTCAAATCAAACACTTAAAACAAACACTTTTTTTTAAAGAGCAGCTATAAATGCAAGAAGGCAACAAACAATTTTTGAAAGAAAAGAAAGCTGCACACAAAATATATAAAAGATCTCAAAAGAAAGTAAAAGTGCTCAGTCCGTTTTGAGTCCGTTTTGAGTTTGATTGTGTTTTGGTTTGAGTTATTTGAAGCTAAAAAGCTGTGTTTCCGTTGCACATGCCATTTTGTGGCATTTCCTTTGTTCTGTTTCCCGCCTTTTTTCGTGCACCTCTTCAGGGTTTTGTTTTCCACCTATTTCCCAGTCTCCTCTGTGGAAAACCAAACCAAGCTCCACAAGCACACCCTTGTGACACAAACACTATTAAAACATATTTATAAATAGCCGAAACAATTGAATAGTCAAATAATTATAAACATACCTAAGTAAACATATATAATTGAATATATAAATAATTAAATAAATCCAAAAAACAAACAACCATTTTGCTCTGCACTTGGATCCAACATCACCCTCTCCTGTAACAATAAGTTAAGTAAGAAATGCAGTTAGGTCTTACAGTGTACACATGTTTCTGTGAAATGGCTTGTATAGGTGGTACACTACTGGTTTAAAGTGATAGTGAAATTGATAGTGATAGTGAAAGTTCACAAACTTTTTCCAGCACCACTGTATTTCTCATGGTCTTTTAGAAAGGTTGGGAATTTTCTCACTATAACAGGTCACTTCAGCACACTGAGATACAACAGTATAATGCACAGCTTCAATTAAATTAGGAACATGCTGGAGAGCGCCGAGAGTTGAGCGCCGTGCGCTGAAACCCAAGCGTTCTCCCGGTGCGGCTCGCTGATAGAGACTGTGCTAATCCGTTCAAGTTGTTTTGCATTCCTCCTCCGTATAGAGGCCTTTCCTTCTCACGTGGCTTGTATAAGCTGAGCGCAGCATGTTTTGCCTATTTCTTTCTGAATTCAAGCCCAGATGTCACACACTAACACACACATACACTTATATACACACACACACTCACTCACACACACACACATGTCATTTTGAAATTTTATTTATGACGCTGCAGTCAGCATGGCTAATGCTTCACATGGCACATTCACTCAACGCAAAGCTAAACAAAAAAAAGAGAGAGAGGGAAATAAAAGGAGAGAGAGAAAGAGAGAGAAAGAGAGAGAGAGAGAGAAACAAGAACGATCCATCCAATTTCATAGTCATTCCTGTAATGCCCCCCCACCCCACCCTTACACTGTATATTCTATTTCTTATTTGATTGTATTTATATGTATCTTTATATTTTATATTTTATCTTTTTTAACTTTGTGTATTGTGTAACCTGCTGCTGGATGCCAAGAATTTCCCCCCGGGGATCAATAAAGTATCTATCTATCTATCTATCTATCTATCTATCTATCTATCTATCTATCTATCTATCTATCTATCTATCTATCTATCTATCTATCTATCTATCTATCTATCTATCTATCTATCTATCTATCTATCTATCTATCTATCTATCTATCTATCTATCTATCTATCTATCTATCTATCTATCTATCTATCTATCTATCTATCTATCTATCTATCTATCTATCTATCTATCTATCTATCTATCTATCTATCTATCTATCTATCTATCTATCTATCTATCTATCTATCTATCTATCTATCTATCTATCTATCTATCTATCTATCTATCTATCTATCTATCTATCTATCTATCTATCTATCTATCTATCTATCTATCTATCTATCTATCTATCTATCTATCTATCTATCTATCTATCTATCTATCTATCTATCTATCTATCTATCTATCTATCTATCTATCTATCTATCTATCTATCTATCTATCTATCTATCTATCTATCTATCTATCTATCTATCTATCTATCTATCTATCTATCTATCTATCTATCTATCTATCTATCTATCTATCTATCTATCTATCTATCTATCTATCTATCTATCTATCTATCTATCTATCTATCTATCTATCTATCTATCTATCTATCTATCTATCTATCTATCTATCTATCTATCTATCTATCTATCTATCTATCTATCTATCTATCTATCTATCTATCTATCTATCTATCTATCTATCTATCTATCTATCCTGCCGGAGAGGTAGCAATTTATTCATCACTGACAATCAGAAGTAACATGTCGGTGGCCGTTTCAATGTTTCACATGGGGTGGGGGGTGGGGGGGGGGGGGGTGGGGGCGGTGACACACACACACACACACACACAGTCACAGTCACACACACAAGGGGAAGGAATAGAGACTCACTTATTACCTATGTGCAGCATGCTCTAACGGTCCACAGCTGTGGCTTTGTGTTGAAAAAGAACTCCTTTTTTTTATTTCATTTTTTTATTTATTTATTTTTTTTCAAAAGCCTAGAATTATTCATGTGTTTATGTAAATCGCTGGCATCCACTGAATGCAGAACTTTCTTCTGGAAAAGACTCTTTGGTCCCTGGGGAGCGAAACCAACAGTCTGTTTTTCATTTCTTTTCGGAACATAAATATCGCATTTTAAATGCAGACATGGAGGAGGAGTATGGGGTGGGTGGGGGCGGGGTAGGGGGGGTATTGGTGGGAAGAGCTAGCACATCCCTGGCCTAACAGATACGATACTTTAATGATGAAACGCGCGTCGGAACGCGAGGGGCAGATGTGCAACAGCTGCAAAGTGCATCTACAGTATAGAATGCATAAAATAAAGCGTGGAGACAACAGTATATAATATATATGCTCATGTATGTGGAAGAATGCGGGATTGATTGAGTCTTCCTCTGTGTTACTGAAGGTTCTTCACATATCATGTCAGCTGTTCCACTTGTGGAGAACCTGTACAGACAAGGTTGCGTGCAAGAGCTTAAAGACCTTTAGTAAAGTAAAACACATGTAAAATAAAGGACAGGTGATAACAAGAGAAATGTTGAAGCAGATTCTTATTCTTCTAAGGTTAAGTCTAAGGTTATGTTCACACAGTACACAGCAAAATCTGTTTTTTGTTTGTTTCATAAACTCCCTGAGAGTTAATATCAACTCATTTTAGCCGTATACTGTATGCGTGACCATCGAATACAATCTATGACAGTTAACAAATTGAACCCTAGGCTGTTTTGGTATGTTTTTCTCTTCGTTTTTGCCAGTTCAGGTCTCTTTCAGGGTCTTATAACACAGTAATTACGTCAGAAAGCCACATGCCATGAGCTCTTTTACTCCAGAAGACATACGGCTGCTCAAAAATATAATCATTTAAAATGTAAAAGGAAGCAGAATTGTTATATTTTCCTAGAACTGATCATGTTTTGGTCAAAATGTTACCAAGCGCCTGTTTTCTTTTACTTATTTTTGAATGTATAGACTTTAAATATATTCACACCTAAGATATCTTTTCAAAAATGGTTAGACTAGAGTGTTTATGAGTTGAAAGCATAACATATTGAAGATTTATAGTTCATTACATGGATTATTAATTATTACTTTGACAAAATACATGAAGAGCGTCAGGCGGAGTTATTTTTTTTTGATAATCACACCTCTAGGATACATGTAGATTATTAAAAACCTGACACTCAGAGCAGCCTATACCATTCAGTATTTTGATCAGGACACACAAAGAAAACTATATACAAAAATGTAAACTTTTGAGTCTAATGAAATAAAAAATGTTTAGTACAAAATCACTACTTAGTAAAAATATGCAAGTAAAATAATAACTATATAAGTAAGTAGTGCGCACACCATACCTAGCTTTAGTTTGAGTAAAGCAGGTAGTTTCACAATTTTTCTGTGAACACTTTTGAGTCTGTATTTTCTGATATTATTTGGTTTGAAACATCATATAAATATGTTTGAATCACTAAAGGTAAATAATATTGGTTGGGGAAGGAGATCTCACTTTTTTAGGTGTTTTTCTCAATGGATTTCTTGTAGATTTAGCTTTACCACACTGGGATGTAATGGTACTTTTAGAAAGAGTAATTTCAGCCCTTTCTAACCATATATGGATTATATTTATGTGTGAAGGGATTCCTGAGTAATTAGTCTGAGAACACAAGGAGCAAATTTGGACCATTGGTTTTCTGAGAATTCTGGAAGCCTTTTAACTCTGTTCAGGAGTTAAAGAAGAACTCTGGTGTGAAATGGACTTTTGGTGTAGTAAAACATGATAAAAAGTTCTTACCTTTGTTAAAAATAGCACACCTCTGCTCTCTCACAGCTTTCTGAGATAAATTTTGTAATTTTGTGCTTTTTGCCCAGCACTCTGTCCACTGGCCATATCGGGGCATAATTTGATCTTTCTCATGTTGAGTCTTGGTTTCTTTTCAGTTCTTCCACATGCTTTTTGAAAGAATCGACTTTTAAAACTTTGTTATTCTCTTTACACTCTAAAAAACAGAGGTACGATATGAGTACTTTTTTGTACTCAAAGGTACAATATTGGTCTTTACAGGGTCAGATTTGTTCCCTTTGAAGTACAAAGTCTTTTCTAACAGCAATAAATACAAATTTGTACCATTTCACCAGCCAAATGGTACCTAATGGTACATTCAGTAATCTGTATCACTGTACTAATAAACAATATATATTTCAATTGCATGTTTTTATTTGAAAGCCAGACAATTTTAGATCATCAAGTTTTTGAGCCATATTTAGTTGATGATAATGTTTATAATCTTTATAATCTTAACTGGCACAAAAACCATGCGTACAAAAAAGGACTTTCACAGAAAGGTACTTTTTCGTACCTCAATATAAGGTACAGCCCCAGCGACAAGCTTTCTACTCTTTTAAGTACAAATCTGTACTTACTTTTCTTAGTGTGTATGATCCTTCACGTTTTTACAGAGTTCCTTCCTTAGAGATTTTCACAAATAGACGTAGACATGGAAGAAGAACTGTCGGAGAAGCACACATCCTTGTTCAAACTGATATGATGCTATAATGACAAAACACACATTGAAACATGAGGGGCAGATGTGCAAACAGCTGCAAAGTGCATCTATAATGTATCGGCAAAGCCTGAAGACAAGAGCGTCTAGGTCAGGTATGTAGCACCAGCAATTGATTGAGTATTCCCCTGTGTTTCTAAACGTTCGCCATGTTCTTCTTGTCAGGCCACTATTTGCTGCCAACAGTAGGAGGAGTGATTACGCTCTGCAGTCTTCGTTTCACACAGTCATTCTTCTTTATGTTCACAGAGCTTCTTCCTCACACGCTTGTAGAGTTTTCCTTTTGAGTCTTGGTTTCTCTCAGAGGTTGTTTCACATGCTTCTGAAGAGTATGGCTTTTATTGAGTCTTCTTTATTCACAGTGATCCTTTATCCTTATTTTCATAATACTGTATGTATTCTTGGTAATCATTCTTCATATTAATATAGAGATTTATTCTACTAAAAAACAAGTATTGGTTCTCCTTGTTGGTTCTTCCTCATGCTCTTGATAGGTTTCCTTTTGGGACATGGTTCATCTCAGTAGTTCTTCATCAGGTTCTTAGAGAGGTTCTACTATTGACTCTCGGTTCTCCTTTGTGATCAAACTTCATGCTTTTATAGAGTTTTCCATTTGAGGATTGGTTCTTCTCTGTAGGTCCTACTCATGCTCTTATAGTGCTTTTCCACCAATGTGGAAGTGGCACTATTCTGGTTCACAAACCAAATTAAATTTTGAACCGGTTTGCTGCGTTTCCACCAAAAAAGTAGGTTCCGGAACCAAGAACCTTCATTCGCAATGGGAACAAAAAATACTAGGTTCTTCAGCACGAACCATGACAACATCTGTGGGCATATCTGTTTGTACAGGAGCACTGGCACTGTGCAGCACCCTCTGTTGATGACATGTAATGTGACATTTTGATGGTTCCACATAAACTGGTGGAAACGCAGGATGGTTCTGTGAAAATCACCACAGTTCTTTTAAGCCCAAACAAAACTGGTTCAAGAACCAGATATCTTCAGGTGGAAAAGTGCTATTAGACAGGTTCTACGATTGAGTCCTGGTTCTCTTCCTGCTCTTACAGAGTTTTTAATTTGAGGCTTGGTTCCTTTCTGTACTCATGCTCTTATAGTGCTTTAACACCGATGTGGAACCAGCGCTGTCCTGGTTCGCAAACCAATTTAAATTTTGAACCGGTTTGCTGAGTTTCCACCAACGAAAGTAGGTTCTGGAAGCAGGAATCTTCATTCGCAGTGGGAACCAAAAAATTCTAGGTTCTTCAGCACGAACCATGACAACATCTGTGGGCGTGTCTGTTTGTACAGGAGCACTGGCAAGGTGCAGTTCCCCCTGTTGGTGACGTATGATGTGACGTTTTGATGGTACCACTAAAACTGGTGGAAACACAGGCTGGTTCGTGGAAAATCACCATGGTAATAATACCTCTTTTTTCACCAACAAGGGGCTGGTGCTGGTTCCTGCAAACCTGTGAACCTTTTGAGAACCGGCCCGTGTTTCCACTGCTTCAAGGAGTCACTCACTACTTATGTGAATGTTGCCGTCAACAGAAGTCGGGGGGCGTCAACATGGCGGAACCCGAGCTCCTTTTGAAACCTGTGCTGCTATCCTCGGTGGAGCACTGTTGATTCATTTTCATTAATTTAGCTGCTTCTGCTGCTCTTAGCTGAGAATGGAGGTGAGGTTTGTAAACAACTTTGCCCTGGAGACGCTTCAACGCTGTGCCCTTTGGTGGCTCGCGTCACAGGTTTGCTAGTTCTAGGGCCAGAACTAAACCGGCTTTTCTGGCCAAGAACCTGTAATTTTGCGGTGGAAACGCAAAGAACCATTTAGGAACCTGGAACCAACACCAGCACCAGCACCATGCCGGTGGAAAAGCGCCTTTATAAGCCTAAAAGAAACTGATTCAAGAACCAGAGATCTTTTGGTGGAAAAGTGCTATTAGAGAGGTTCTACTCTTGAGTCTTGGTTATCCTTCTGATCTTACAGAGTTTTTCATCTGAGGCTTGGTTCCTTTCTGTAGGTCCTACTCATGCTCTTATAGTGCTTTTTCATCAATGTGCAATTTTATTTAAATTTGAACTGGTTTGCTGCGTTTCCAACAACAAAAGTAGGGAACCTTCATTCGCAGTAGGAAACAAAGAATACTATGTTCTTCAGCACTAACCATGACAACATCTGTGGGCATGTCTGTTTGTACAGGAGCACTGCCGCTATGCAACGCCCTCTATTGGTGACATATGATGTCATGTTTTAAGGGTACCACTAAAACTGGTGGAAACACAGGCTGGTTCGGTGAAAAGCACCACAGTTCTTTTAAGCCCAAACAAAACTGGTTCAATAACCAGAGATCTTTTGGTGAAAAAGTGCTCTTCTCTGTGATTGGTTCTTCTCAGAGGTTTTTCCTTCTTATAAAGCTACAGTTCTCTTAGGAATTTCACATTTTAAATGCATACAGGAAGGTAGAGTACATCAATGCCCTAACTAATACGACTCTAGAGTGGGGGACGGATGTACAACAGCTGCAAAGTGCATCTATAATGTATTAGTAAAGCATGAACAAAGCATACAGCTCATGAATGTAGAAGCACCAGTGATTGATGGAGACTTCCAATAAATCACTGAAGGTTCTTCACGTTTCATGTCAGCTGTTTCAATGGTAAAGAACTTGCACAAGGGAGTCTGTGAGCTTGAAGGGCTTGAAGACTTTAAGTCAAGAGAAACACATGTTAAACACAGGACATGTGATAACAAGACAAATGAGGAGCTAGGTTCTTTACATCATTGTACTACTGCGTGTAGCCCAGAGGAGAATAGATTCCTTCCTGGAGTCTTAGTTTTTCTTTGTGGTTATTCTTCATGTTGTTATGAAGTTTTTCTTCCATTCAAGTAATTTGTTACTTTCAGTTTTTTTTCTTGCTCATATTTTAAGGGTATATTACTATAGAGTCCGGGTTCTTCACAGTGGTGCTTCTTCATGCTCACAAGAGCTTGTGCTTGTTCAAGATTTAGTTCCATTGAGTCTGGGCTCCATATATTGTTTTTTTCTTTGAGTCTTGGTTCCTGTCAGTGTTTCTAATTAAATGTTTTTAACATTTGTGAAATATATGTTAACCAAATTCCAAAAAGGGCCAAACATTTTTGGAATAATGCCATAGAAGAAACTTTTTTGTTTTCATTGATTAGCTTTATAAGAATTTATAGGATTGATTGTACATAAATTGAGAATGTTCACCATAGTTTCATTTCATTCATTCCAAATAAAGCATTTTCCCTTTAACATTTATAATCTGTGCAAGATCTTTAAACCTTAAAAGGTTCCTTATAAGTGAAAATCTAAATTAATCTAATCTAATCTAAACCCTTAGTTTTTCAGTAATGCCATAGAGGAATCATTTTTTATTTGATTTTATTTATTTTTTTATTTTATTTTTTTTTATTACAGCTGCATCTCAAAAAAAATTAATATAATTGAAAATGTACTTTATTTCAGTAATTCAGTTCAAAATGTGAAACTCATATATTATATAGATGTATTAAACACAGAGTGATCTATTTTAAACATTTTTTAATTTTATTGTTCATTTTTTATTATGTACAGCCAATGAAAACCCAAAAATCAGTGTATCAGAAAATTATATATTATTATATAAGACCATTTAGCAGTGTGGGCAGTGTGCCAAGTCCTGCTGGAAAATGAAATCCGCATCTCCATAAAAGTTGTCAGTAGCAGAGGGAAGCATGAAGTGCTGTAAGATTTTCTGGGAAAACAAAACTGCACTGACTTTAGACTTGATAATAAAACACAGTGGATCAACACCAGCAGATGACATGTCTCTCCAAACCATCACTGATCATCAGTAAATTTTACATTTCATTTGTAAATCAAGAAAGCAGAGTCTGGAGGAAGAGTGGAGAGACACACAGTCCAAACTGCTCGAGGTCTAGTGTGAAGTTTCCACCAATCAGTGATGGTTTGGAGAGACATGTCATCTGCTGCTGTTGATCCACTCTGTTTTATCAAGTCTGAGGTCAATGATATTCTAATTGTTTGAGATCATAAAGATTTAAATGATTGATTATACAAAATTGAGAATGTTCAAAGAACATCACAGTTTACAAATGATCCATCCTAATTAAAACATTTTCCCCTTAGCATTTATAATCTGTGGAAGACCTTTAACCCCTTTAGACCTGAATCATTTTCCAGTAATAGACAAACATAAGAATGCTGTTTTCTTTCCATAATGCACACAAATTCTATTATAAAATGTATATAAAAACTGTGTCACATTAATTATAAAATATTTTAATCTTTTTATTTTAAATTTGATATTGACCTTTATGTAAAACAAACCATCCCTAAACATGATATAAAAAGTGTCCTAAATCACATAAAATTTGTAAAAATGAGCTCTTATTACTTTGCATCATTGGCTCTAGTGCTGCCATGATCAAATGTCTGAGTTACTGTTTTTTTTTTTTTGTTGACATGGGCGTGGCTAAGCTCCTGTTTCACTGGATGGTAATTAGTTTATTGGCTGATTCATGTCCATTCTGATGGACAACAGTTAGTTTCAATTAGTGTTCTGTGCAAAAAAAACATTTTAAAAACAAGATAATACATGATGTCCACTGTAATGTATGCAGTGTCTTAAAGGGTTAAATTTTTTAAATCACAGTTTTCGAAAAGAAACACCAACCAGTTGATTGTGTTCCACCAATCAGCTGCAAAAATGGTTCATTCTGTGCCATCGCTTTGAAGAACTGGCACATTCTGAGATGAATTTACTTGAAGTGCGTGCATCATTTTTTTTCGCATGAATAAAATATCACCGCACATTACTTTAAGTAAGTAAACGGAAAGACAATATGGCTCTAATGTAATACATTTGATGAATGTGGAAATGACAAACATTTGAATCGAGCAGATTTAATGCATTCCTATTTCTGACACGGTTTCTGTCATCGCCGGCTTGCTTACTGGGGGTCTGCATTGGCAGAAAGCTTTGTGACAATGGCTGCTGCTAAAAGCTCTGTATAAATAAATGGAACTGAATGGCTTGAATTGAATTGAATCGGAAGGAGGAGCACGGCTCGGTCTGCGTGAATCAGCGAGACTTCGCAACTAAACAGTAGACGCATGGGGAATATATAGTGCACAGCAATTACAGGTTAATGCGAAACAGCTTTTCGGTTTAGACATGAAGCATTGCGGGAGGACTCTGTACAAGTGCCTATTAAAGCCTTCCTTCTGGTCCCAGATGAAGCCCTTGATGGTTTTTAGGGCTAAACTTATTGTGAGGAGCTCAGTTCTGGATGGAAAGCTGAGTAGTACTACTTTTTCCCAGCCGGATCATATAGAAATACAATTAGTAAAGATTAGAACATTTGTTCTGTGCCATTTGGCGCTTGGTGAGTGTTTAAATCTCTAATGGAAAGTCACTTACTAAAGCAGAGGGTGAAAAATGAACAAGAGAGAATAGGAAAGAGTTAGTTGAACATTTGTGGGCACAAATACATTCAAACTGAGATCTTTGTTATAAGTTTATTATGAGTTGAATCAACTTATAATAACTGAGTTTAGTCTGTTGCCATTGGCAGCCTCTTTTCCATTGGCTTCTGTCACAATCTATTTGCATACTGGGCGTGTCCAACAGTTTCTGGCACTCACCATCAGTGTGTAGTGATTCCCCCGGGGCTACCTTAGGTAAACTTGTAGATCATATATTATGATTAAATACTTGGCCTCTGTGTTGTAGCTGTAGAACAAGCATCATTTACTGAGCTGCAGTAAGCAGCTGCAGTGTTCTGGCTGTGCTCTCAGTACTTTAATTTATTTACTGTTTTCTTTCATCTACTTTTCTATGAGTATTTAAAAAAATAGTTGAATGAAACCAGAAAGAAGACCAAAAAGAAGTTCAGGAAAATATTAATTTTAAATATATATGTATATGTATTTGTTAAGTTCACTGTACTTACAAATTATATTACATGAACATAACAATTTATTAGGTAATCGGTTACAACAAAAGTTTTAAATTTAGTCAACTTATCGGGTTTTACACACTTAAAAAAACCAACTTGCATTTACAGACTATTTAAAGTAGAAACAACTCAAGTAAACTGTGTAGATTTGACTATGATTTGAGTACACTTAAATAGCAAGCATAAAGTGAACTTAACTTAAAAAAAAACTTTTTCAAGGCAACCGGTTTCCTCTTTTTTTTTTTATTAAGTAAGATCAACTTATCACATTTTACAGTGTATCGACTTATCGTCCGATCATTTTTATATTTATATTAAGTTAAAAAAAAAGTTAAATTAATGTAAATATTACTTTAATCTATTTGTTGTAATCTAAGGTCTGTTTAATATTTACTGCAGTTTTCTCGGAACCCACAGAGCCCCAGGGTGGTTGTACTTTATAACAAGTTAGTTTCACTGTAAAATGGTGTAGTAATATAATTCTGCTAGTATATTATTACTGTGGCACATAGTCTTAAAGCTCCTTTGGGAGCCCAGAAGCAGGAAAAATGCATTTTCTATAGTGGTGCTTTAAAATGACAATATATATTTTTTTTATCTCAATAATTTCTGGACAATATATCATTCTGAAAATGTTGTTATTGTGACAGGCCTAAATATGATTGTTGTTAAAACGCCAAAGGCTCTGGGAATAGTAGTGTATAACTATAGTATTAATGTGTAATAAACATACAGTATATTATTACATTACCTATTACAGAACATTGGATATTGGATTTGAGCTTGAATGTTTTGGAAGGTGCATATAGATTCTACAGCTGTTGTCTGATATGCTGAAATACTGTGTATTCAGATACTACAGTATAAAATTGGCATACATAATCACAGTGGATTAAAGTGCTATTTTTTAAAAGCCTATTGTCACATTGTTTGGATGCATCACAAGTTTATGGGGTGGCCTAAACCTGATTTTTAGAGTACTAATGCGATGAAATGGCTTGATAATTCTCTGGAACGATTCCCTTGACCTGCCTCTGCCCTTTGAGAGGTACGGAAGAAGCAATTGAGTTATTCTCAGTTATATTCTGTCGGGGTAGATGGTTTTATTTAATTTTATGACTGTAATAAACCAACTTTCCTCGCTGCCTGCCTGGCTCTTCTTTTTTTTAAGCTCCACTAAAGAGGAAAAATGACCTAAATTGACCTAAAACAATTATACTTGTAGCATTTATTAACAATAGTCTCTTATCACAGATGAACCGATTTAAGTGTGCTATTAAGAAATCCCGCAGATTATAATTATGGTTAGAAAACATATTACATGTGCTTAAACCCACATTGGTGTCATGTCTAGGTTCAGTCCTGCGTTCTGTTAAATGCTGCTTTGCAATATAGCCACAGTTTGCGTGCAAGAGGACGCCCCTGGGTTCAGCAGCAGATAAAATGTGCAAGGGATGGGATTTAGAACTGCTGCTCCTCATATCTGTATGTAAATGAACGCTGTGATGTCTCGTGTGACTGAGTGCTCTTGATACATAATACAATTACGCTTGTTGGGGGCTTTGTTTGTGCAAATCCGACCGGCGTTGCACAAGAGAGCGGGAGAAAAATGGAAGGGATTATTACCACTGTAAAAGGAGTCCGCAGGAGTCACGAGGCAGTATCTGTCTTTGTCGCTCATACGTTATGAACATGGCAGCTGTGGAGGCTGCGGAGGATTCCCGGTTCTCTCCTGAATGCGTTTATTGTTATAAGTTCACAGGTGGTACTGGACCGTGCAAACACGATTGGCGCTGCAGAGAAAACACATTTTTTTGCACCTGAACTGGTGAGGAAAGGGTTAAGTCGCTTGTTTAATAATTCATCGCTGGCTTTAACAAAGCACTGGGTCTAACTGGGCCAATTATGTAACCAGAGATTTCATATATGCAGATGATGAGTATATCCATATATACAATTAGAACATTAGATAACCATGACAGTGAAGTTTATTCTATTATAAAACACTGGACAGCCATTGCACAGTAGGAGCGGAGATAATAACCTGTGATTTTTACCCTTTGTTGCAGTGAACACACCTTAAATTTAAAAAGTTAATTTCCTTGCTTAAGACATCTCAACCATGATTCTTTATGTTGAGGGATGAAAAGAAAGGAGGGGATTTACCTAAGGTATAGGAGAGGATGCTCCTCTCTGCTGGTTTAGGGTATGAGACCCATGACATACTGCTTTTCTAATGTCTAAGCAATGTTTAATATTCCTGAATCATTGGGATCAAACCCATGACTTCATGTCCCTAAGCCTGATTTTCTAACCTATAGTTCATGGCACCCCCAAATCCTAAGAAACAAGCCATTCTGGCCTCAAGTCTGCTTCTCTAACCTTTAGGTAATGACTAGGAAAGGATGCTTCTGCTGGTTTAGGGGATCAAACCCATGACCTACTGACACCAAGCCTACTTTTCTAATGTTCAAGCAATGACTGCTTCTAAATCATTGGGATCAAACCCATCACTTAATGGCTCTAAGCCTGATTTTCTAACCTATAGTTCATGGCACCCCAAATCCTGGGGAACAAACCCATGGCATTCTGGCCCTAAGTCTGCTTCTCAAACCTTTAGGTAATGACTAGGAAAAGATGCTCATGTTGGTTTAGAGAATCAAACCCATTACCTACTGAGCCCAAACCTGCTTTTCTAATGTCTTAGCAATGTTCAATGCTCCTAAATCATTGGGATCAAATCCATGACTTCTTGCACCTAAGCCTGATTTTCTAGCATATAGTTCATGGCATCCCTAAATCCTGGGGATCAAACCCATGACCCATGACTTGATTTTTTTAACCCATAGCTCATGGCATCCCCAAATCCTGGGGGTCAAACCCATGACCCATGACTTGATTTTTTTAACCCATAGTTCATGGCATCCCCAAATCCTAGGGAACAAAACCATGTCATTCTGGATCCAAGTCTCCTTCTCTAACCTTTAGGTAATGACTAGTAGAGAATGCTCCTGCTGGTTTAGGGGATCAAACCAATGACCTACTGACACCAAGCCTCAAAACCATGACTTCATGGCGCTAAGCCTGATTTTCTAACCTATAGTTCATGGCATCCCCTAAATCCTGTTAATCAAACCCATGGCCTTCTAATATTTTCCATAATTTTCTAATATATTCTAAAGTCACAATGCTCACAGACCACACTTTCTGAATGAATGAAGTTAAGGATGGAAAAGAAGGTCCTGCTGGTCCTGGAGATCACCTGGAGATGACCATCTGGATGTTGAAGGATGAGAAAGAGAGGTCCTGCTGGTCTAGGGAGTCAAACCCATGACCTTCTCGCCCCACCTGATTCCACTAGATCCATCTAATTTCTGCTCCTAGAAAGAAGTGTATGATCAGTTGAATGGGGTGAGGTAAACTTGCAATTGAGATGTAACCAGTTGTCACACATGGTGTCAAATACACTTCCTTTCTTCCTGCACCTCTGTCTACTCGTCCTCACATGACTGATCAAATGTCACCATCCAGACTGTTGATTTCACCTGTTCACCTCACTATATGTACACCTGCACTTCCCAGCCAAGTGTTAGATTTGGTTCTGTTTGTCTATACAAAGCATTTAACCTTGCCTTTGTATTGCTTATTCTGTGTTTTGACCCTTTTTTGTGTTTTCGACTTTTCTGGTTTTGATCTTGCCTATTTTATAAAGCCGTTTTATTGTGTCCATGCTTGTCTCATCGCTACCTGGACCTGACAACTGTGGGTTGATGGCTCTCTAAAGAAGATCGATGGGTGACTGCTGTGGCATAAGGACTATTTTTGCTTCCATCAAGAACCATGTTTGTAAAAATGTGAAGAACCCTTTAGAAGATCTAACGTATCTTTACACATAATTACACATAACATTTTTTATAGAACATCCAAATATTTTGCAGCATCTTTATGGTTAAGAGTGTGGCTAACAGGTTTCCAGAGTTTTGCGACTGCACTGAAATCGTATTCTAGGCACATGCTGACCAGAATTATTTATGAACGAAGGCCTGCATTTCAGGTTCATCATATCACAGTCTCTCTCGCTCCTGAATGCAACAGCCAACATCTGTGACGACCCCGCCGGGTCCTCCATGTAAAACACACGCTCCAGCGTTAACATTAAACAGTCCGTGCTGGTCCTGGCGACGGGCGCTAATGCACCGCACTCCCCCAGCTGATGAGCAGCGAGCTTCTCAACTGTCTGCTCTCATTAACATGTCTGAGGCGCTGTCAGTGGGATTATGCGGCGAATGAGAGCATACTGACTCTGTGCCAGCAGCCTAGTCAGGGAAGGGTGGAGGGGGGGAGGGTGGAAGGGTGGAGGGGGGTAGCAGAAGACTTTTTAAATGGAGACATACCTGAGGTGACACAAACTTGGCATGGATGGAACAGTTTCCAGATATTTAATTAACCTCAGTGACGGCCGAGACACGGTTTGGCCCTCGGGTCCCGGGGCCGCTGGCGTCTTCGTAGAACGAGTGCACATGTTTGGTGAACGGAAACAATACTCTCAGGCCCTTTATATGATATTTACTTTGAAAGCATGACAAGTCATGTAAAGGAAAATGAACCATGTGAGCGTGTTTGCTCTAACAAGTGGGTCAAATCGCTGCAGGAAACATGATGTTCGCTGAGTATGGCCTCACTGTTGGACCAGACTGGCTTGGCGAACGATCCGCTTGGTGTCACAGACGTGAAAACACGTAAACGTCCATGTTTCAGATAATCAGTTCAGGCTCAGCGATGTAAAACGGAGACATATCATGATGGGATTCATATTCAGTGCAAGAGTGCATGCCCTCTCTCCAGTAATGCTGATCGTGATGGATAACTGGCTGTGCTAATTTGTGAGGGAAAATCTTACAAGAGAGAGGAAGAACATGCATTGGTTCAGGGTGTGTTAAAAGTGTTAAAAGTAATTTTAAACTTTTAGTATCTAACCACCTTCACACAGCCTGTACCTGCTTTACTTAATCTTATTTATTCTTAACTTTTATTTTTTAATTTTTGTTTTAGTTCTTACACTGCAAAAACAATGTTCTTAGCAAGTGAAATTAAAACTCATTTTAAGGCAATAAATCTTACTTTTTTCTCTGATACATTTTTTTGGTCTTACTAAGCATCATAAGTGTAAGATTGTTTTACTTATTTTAGGATTATGATCTTATTCAGTCTCACTTAGAATTTTCACCTTTTTTAAAAAGTAATTTAGACTATTTAGACAAAAACGTTACTAGTCAAGTTATATTGATTGTTGTATGTTAATTGTTGCTTGATTTAAGCTTATTTCACTCATTTTGAAATGTTGTGATTGCTTATTTAAATAAAACTTACTAAGAATAAAATGCTCACCTCATTGGCAGATTTGTTTTGCTTACTTTAAACATTTATGTCTTAATTTAAATAAATTTTGTCTAGCTTTTGACAATGGAGTTTTTGCAGTGTAGTTCTTTTTTTTCATTTTTATTTCTTTCCTTATTTTATTTTTGTATTTTTTTATAGTTTTGTACTGTTTTTTTTTACTTATTTTTATTTTCTTTTATTATTTGTACTATTATTATATCATTTTAATATTGTTGTTTTTATATATTTTTTAGTTTATTTATTTATTTGAATGTTTTATTGCATTATGTTAATTTTAACAGTCTTTTTGTTGTATTAATCTTATCTTCTTTTGATCTTAATTTCTTATCAATTGAATCAAGTTTTATTCTAATTATTCTAATTACTATTTTTTTATTCCAATTCTGCTTTTATTTTTTTTTTATCTTTTTTTTATATTTTACTGTTATTATTTAAAAAAAAAAAGTTATTATTCATGCAAACCCCGCTGTAGCTTTTTGAGCCTACAAACACCACGGAAAAATGTTTACAAAAAGAAGTTGAGCAGTACTGTGTCAAGAGAGTGCTAACAAACTATATAATACTACTGCTATAATAGTAATTCTACTGTGCTGTTGTACAGTAAAGTCATCTAGGATTCTGAACTCAGAGGTTCTAAGATTTTCCTGATTTTCCAAGTAGAAAATACGCCATTTTCTAATATGCAGGCATTCCCGTTGATTCTGGATTAATTCCTATGGCTGTTTGCCCAAGCAATGTTACACAGTATAACACAGTATGCACCACCATACTGAATCAATTATACTGTATGGTTATATACAGTGTATATAATATATACATTTATATGATATACGTTTTTAATAGTCATATGTTTTCAGCAGTTTTCTCTGAGGAAATTTATGTTCTTTCAGATCTCATATTGACTTCCATATTTCCCCTGAACTGCCATACCTTACTACAACTCTGCACTGCTGAAGCTGCATGTTTTATAATATAGCATTCCCTGCTTTGTAGGCATTGATTACATGAGTGTTTAGGTCTTTATTGAGTTGCTTAGATGAGCCAATGTTTAATAATTCTTAGTCCAAGCAGAGAATTTGTTAAACTTGTAAATTTGACTTAGCTGATAGTTTTTAATTACAGTTGATGTCTTGCCTCAGGCTTGATTTGCACAGATCACATTAATGATACTGTATATATTTTATATATATTTTTTTAAACACGAAGAAGCAAACACAGATAACACACACACACACACACACATATATATATATATATATATATATATATATATATATATATGTGTGTGTGTTATCTGTGTTTGCTTCTTCGTGATTAAAAAAAAGAAATAAAATCTTCTAACAAAGCAAATGTCTTTAGCTAAAGAGCCCTTGAGGAACCATTTCCTCATTCATTTCCTTCTAGACACAGCTTTGTTTCGAAAACACAGGAAAAATTATGTCATACTATTATTTTAAACTTAAAATATTTGATTTACAGAAAATGACAATATAAAGAAAAGTATGTTAAATAAAGCTCTGGAAATTTTTTATTTTATTCTAGACACTACGGACATTTCTCCCAAATTGCAATTAAAAATATTGTAATTTAGAGCATTTATTTGCAGAAAATGAGAAATGGCTGAAATAACAAAAAAGATAGAGAGCTTTCAGACCTTAAATAATGCAAAGAAAACAAGTTCATATTCATAAAGTTTTAGGAGTTCAGAAATCAATATTTGGTGGAATAATCCTGTTTTTTAATCACAGTTTTCATCCATATTGGAATGTTCTCCTCCACTAGTCTTACACACTGCTTTTGGATAACTTTATGCCTTTACTCCTGGTGCAGAAATTTAAGCAGTTCAGCTTGGTTTGATGGCTTGTGATCATCCATCTTCCTCTTGATTATATTCCAGAGGATTTCAATTTGTTCTAAGAAACTCATCATTTTTAAGTGGTCTCTTCTAACAAAGCAAAACATAAATTAGTGTGTTCACATATCCAGCAAGACCATTTGACTTTACTAAAGGACCATTAAGTAACCATTTCCTCAGTCATTTCCTTCTAGACTCAGCTTTGTCTGGAAAACACAGGAAAAAAAACCTTTTTGATACAGTTACTTGAAATCTGAAATATTTGAATTACAGAACATGAAAAAATATACAAAAAAAATTGGTTAGATAGTTGATTATATATTGATTGAAAAAGCGATTTGAAAAATCACTAGGAAAAATCAGTAGGATTTTAAAACCTATAGAATGTTGTTGGGGCGATTTATATGTAATCTTATGAAACTAGTCTGAAGTGTTATAAACCAAACCTGGGCTCAAATTCTGCATTTAAATAATTCATGCTGGATAATCCTCAAACTTTTTTGGGTTTTGACAGCATTCAGGTCATGCAGTTGGCTATTCCTACTCCATACTCCTGCACTGGAGCTGCGGCGTCTCCTCAGCGTACAGCTCACCATACATTTCTTAGGGGTTTTTTTTCCAGTAAGGAGTGAAAAGGCCTTTTTCCATATGCCGTTTTCTTGGCTCCCTGAGACGAACCTGCAGTAAAACAGAATTCATCTCTCCTCTCTGCCGCTCCAGAACCTGATAAGCAGCGTGAAGCCCACAAGAGGCAGCGGCGGCTGAGGCCTGCCAAGCATTGGCTAACAGTGCATGTGTTTGAATTGCATTAGGGCTGGCCTAATTAAACCCATTTGTGGGGCCGTCGCGATGCTTACCGTCGAACAGGAAATAAAGGTAATGCCTCAGATATGCAGAGCCGACCGCAAGAGCCGCGCAGCCGAACACCCACCGCTATTTAATTAGCCGTCAATTTGTCATGTGCGGGATGTAGCTCGGGGAGCGAGAGTAGTGTTTTGGCAGGCCAGAGGGACTAGCCCAACACAAATTATGATCACATTACCTCATTCTGCATAGTGTCGACACCAATTGCAAACCAACAGAGAAACCAATGTGCTTACAGTCGCAGAGAAATGCGCTTTAACCAGTCTCTCATGGCTGCATGCTTGCAGGAAAAAAGTACACAGACAGGATTTGCCCTGGTGGGTATTTTACCGAACTTTATTACTGTACTTAATGCTAGCAGCCACAACATGCAGCTGTGCAGAAATAATCAAAGCCTCATATATTATCCCACCTCGGTTTATACACAGTATATCAGCCAGAACAGCTTCCTGCGCTGGACACTGTGACCAGAAAGAGCCAATTTAGTGCACAACATCTCCATACATTCTAAAATAAGTTGCCTATTTAAGATTTACTCTATTTTACTTTAGTTTATTATTTTGAGTCAGTTGAATCAACTTTATTCATTTTTTAAAGTTTTTAAAGGAACAATCAATAACAAATGCAGGCGAGCAGTGTTAATTTCGTTAACAAAAACTATGATGAAAGATCTTCATTGATGACCTACTTTTCTTGACGAAAACGAGACGAAAACGAAATTAAAATTAATACTTGAAAATGTAAACTATGACTAAATGTATTAAACTTTTCATCAATATTAAAAAATAAACGAAAATGTCAAAGACTGACTCGTTTTAATTTATTATTACTCGTAATAAATGATATTATTGAACAGTGATCTGAACACAGCCGCTCCACACAGCATCCTTATGACTGGTTTACTTTAATTAAAAATATTAAAGTAAATTTGTAACATGCTAAAAATTGTAGTACAGTATATTAAAATATGTTTCATACCCAACAGAGTATACCAGAAGTGTGCTACTTACAAAATACAGAAACAAAAAGGATATTTGTACTGTAATGTAACTATATTTAACATCAATTCTTAGTACATTTCTAATATACCTGGTGTATTATAGTGATAAAGTTGTAATAATCATTAAATGTATTATGTAAATTTTACTGTAAGCATATTTAAAAATATGGGGTTACATACATGAAGTAGTATGTTTAAATGTTACTTTAGTATATTTTAAATAGTTCCATTTTAGTGCACTTAGGAACAAATTTACAGTAAATTTGTAACACACTATAAAGTGTAGTACAGTATATTAAATTATATTTTTATACCCAACGAAATATACTAGAAGTATGCTACTTACGAAAGACAGAAACAAGAAGCAAATTTGTACTGTAATGTAAATATATTTAACATCAATTCTTAGTACATTTCTAATATACTCAGTGTATATGTGTGATACAGTTGTAATAATCAATAAATGTATGATATAAATTTTACTGTAAGCATATTTATAAAATATGGGGTTACATACATGAAGTAGTATGTTTAAATGTTACTTTAGTATCTTTGAAATAGTTCCATTTTAGTACACTCAGGAACAAATTTAAAGTAAATTTGTAACACGCTATAAATTGTAGTACAGTATATTAAAATATATTTTTATACCCAACAAAATATACTAGAAGTGTGCTACTTACAAAAGACAGAAACAAGAAGCATATTTGTACTCTAATGTAAGTATATTTAACATTAATTCTAAGTATATTACCAATGTACCTGGTGTATAATAGATACAGTTATAATACAGTTGTAATACTCATTAAAGGTATTAAAGATATAAATTTTACTGTAAGCATATTTAAAAAAAATTATTGAAGTATATATATATATGAAGTAGTATGTTTAAATGTTACTTAAGTATATTTAAAATAGTTCTATATTAGTACAGTTAATTACACTTAGCAAAATTTAAGTAAGACCTTTTTTTTTACTATTTTTATACAATTAAAGTATAGCAGCAATAAGTACACAAAAAGTACAAAAAAGTCAATTTCAGTACTCTTTAAATATACAGACACACATAATAATGTAGCCACAAGAACCCTTTAATGCACTATAGCATAATAAAAAATAAATACATTCACTAGGGTATATACAAATTCATGCTTCTTATTTTCTTATTTTCATTTATAGCATAAAAAACAGCTCCAGAAATGCAGAAATCGTCTAGAGCTGTAACAGTGCGCTGCAATTAAACGGTTAAGCAGGAAATTGCATGCTAAGTGAAACTAGCGCAGAATGGAAAACAGCAGTTTTGCACCGCGAACGCTCACCACCTCAATGGCACCACTGGGAGAGCATTACAGCGCTGTTTTCACCCTGAAGGTGCTTTCGCTGTGAAATCTAGGAGCCGCCCGCTACGGCGCGTAGCATCAAGAGCGCTCGTAAGACTGTAACCCAATTACTCTACACAGCAGCATTGCAGACGTACACAAGGGCCGGTTGAAAGAGGGTGCTAAGAAGTAGCTCTTGCTGTAATATTGATGCGCTATGTGCCTCGTTAGCAACCATAGGCTGAGAGTGCCTTCAGAGAGCTCATTAAGGGAGTTTCGCTAGGCAGCATAATTAGAGTCTTGTTCACTTGAAGGGTTGCATTCTTACGAAAAAAAAAAAAATATATATATATATATATAAAAAACCTTTCACCGCTATCACGAAATGCCATGTTACTGACAGGTTAGCGCTAAATAATGACAAGTATACTATTAAATTGTTCTATGTTCAACTCAGCAGGATGCTGGGAAGCTGACAGTACAGGTGCTGGAGGTAATGTAGCATGGCCTGTTGGTTGGAGCTTTGTTGGAGGATGTGTAAGGATGTGAAAGCATCTTAAGTAGTGGTGTTGCTCTACCACACTGATAAAGAGTCTTCTCACAGAGCCTTGGGCTGTTGAAACTGTAGGTGGAGTATTTTCCATTTGGAGTAGGAAAGCATGTTACAAAGGTTGAGGCAATTCAAGATTCTCTACCATTCATTTAATCTACAGCACAGCTTAAACTAAGATCATTTTTAATCATGTTTCATAGCCACTTAAAGCTGATGTCCGTAAGTTTTAGGATTTGGGGCCCTCTCTGGTGAAAATAGGTAATCCCACTGAGTATGCGGAAAAATCATCTTAAATTGGGCGGGTGTGATGCTACTGAGCTCTGAATTTCCCCTTCTGAAGTCTCCATTGCTCCACCAGCTGCTCGCGCTCAGTAAAACTGAGCCGGATCCTCTTTTAGAGGCTGTACGCGTGACGTAAGAACGTAAAGACATGTGACCCTGCCAGAAGAACTCCCGCAAAAAGCGACCCGACACCCCAGTTTTTAGAATGAATATATTAGGCTTAGCAGGGATGGTCGTTCCAGCACACTGGTACAGAATATTAAATACAATATTTAACCCTTCTTCACGCAGAAATGCTCCTGATTTCAGTTTAGGAACAAAATAATACGGACTGCCACTTTAATATACAGAAAATAAATGATCACTAATAACTTTTAGCATTTGAGTCCATTTTTTTTGGTATATAAGAATCGTCTCTTTACAATGAATAACATGGATATTCAGAACAGCAACTCTACAGGAGAGAGATAAAAACTTCCAGTGGACGTCAATGTAAAATTTTTTAGGTAATTTTGGAGACTTTCTATTGGTCCATTCATCAAAATATTTTGACACAGTGTAAGAGACACAGTGAACAAGAAACTATGTAGTAAAATAAAAATCAACCAAATTGGAGACACTTGTTTTTCATTGGACAGCGACAATATGTTTACTTGAAAATTGTGTAAAACAGATTTAGGTTTGCTATATACATCTCAATATATTTAATCTATATGTGTAATGATAAAACATAACTTCTAGGTGTTGCTTGTATTACATGCTATGCTTTTACCTGCAATTTTGTGAGAATTCTGCAACATATTATTTATTATATTGATTTGAAGTAGTTTCCAAACTCCCAATGAGACTGTCTTAAAAAATTCACAGTATTTACTGGAATGTCACTGGTGTTACATCCTGTTCATCAACCCCAGGAACTGTCATGTTTATTTAGTATATTTAAAACTATATGTAGTAATAATTATAATTATAAAATGTTATTTTTGTTTCTGGAATGATTAAAATAGATTTTTTAAATAACTCACCTACCTGACTTCTCACTCTGAATGGAAATGTTTGTAGAGCAGAGTGAGAATATGAACCACAGTTCCTCTGATGTGAATGCAGTGTGACACCACATCGATGGGAACTGGCAACTTCTAAGGTTTTCCATACAGAGGCCAATTCCTACATCTGGGAATAATAGATGTAGCTGGAATCATAATAATAACAACAATAATGCATGCACTTTATTCTGTCTTTGGAAGACGAGGTCCCTACACGTTCAATAAGTGCACCAGCAGCATTTGTCACAATATATATACAGTATTTCACAAAGTGAGTACACCACTCAAAGTCCTGCTAATGTTTTATTATAGAAAATACTATAGATATGACACTTGAATTTGACTAGTGTGCCAGTAGTCAGCTTATAGCAGCATAGATTAAATAACCCAACAAACCCATTAATGTCTTAATAGGAGGCAACACAAATCAATACATGTTCAAATACATGTGCAATACATGTCCTAATTGTGCCCATAGTGTGGATAATTTGTGTGGCCACCATTATTATCTATCACTGCCTTTTTTGTTTGGTTTTGTATATGGAATTCACCAGACTGCACAGGTTACTGTAATCATATATATGATGATATGTATTTTGTGGATGTTAGACACTTTTCCTTAAGACGTATTCGTGGTGTAGGTGTAGGTGTAGGTAATTGCATATACATCTCTGGAAACAAAAATAAGAGACCACTTAAAAATGATGAGTTTCTTTGATTTTACCAAATTGAAAACCTCTGGAATATAATCAAGTGGAATATGGATGATCACAAGCCATCAAACCAAACTGAACTGCTTACATTTTTGCACCATGAGTGGCATAAATTTTCCAAAAGCAGTATGTAAGACTGGTGGAGGAGAACATGACAAGGTGCATTAGAACTGTGATAAAAAACAGGGTTATTCCTCCAAATGTTGATTTCTGAACTCTTAAAATGTTAGAAATATGAATTTATTTATGAATCTTTGCATTATTTGAGTTCTGAAAGCTCTGTCTTTTTTGTTATTTCAGCAATTTCTCATTTTCTGCAAATAAATGCATTAAATGACTATATAATAAAACACCAATGTAGATTTTACTCAAACATAAACCTATACATAGCAACATCAGAGAAACGGATTTAGAAACTGAAGCGGTTTCTTAATTTTTTCCAGAGCTGTACGTGCATGTGCAAAAATTTGAGGAAACCGGCTGCCTTAAAAAAGTAATGGGTAAAACTTAAGTTAGCATAAATTAGAACATCAAGTTATTACAACTAAAGGGGAAGTTGATTTAACTTTTTGATTTTTGTTATACTTTAAGACCACATAAGTTTACTTAACTTTTTTAAGGCAGCCATTTTTTTTAAGTAACGGGGAATGAAAACTTGAGTTAGCATAATTAAAACATGAAGTTATTACAACTAAAGAGGAAGTTGTTTTATTTCTAAGGTAGCCCAGGGGGAATCACTACACACTGATGGTGAGTGTTAGTCAGAAACTTTTGGACACACCCAGTATGCAAATAGATTGTGACGGAAGCCAATGGTAAAGAACCTAACAGACGAAACTCAAAAGTTATTATAAGTTGGTTCAACTCAAAGATCTCAGTTTGAATGTTCAGTATTTGTGACCACAAATGTTCAGCTAACTCAAACTAGTTGAGTATTGTTTAGAAGTTCAAACAACGTATGGGTTTACAGTGTACTATTAATGTATAGCATGCCTTCTACTTCGCATGGCTTAAAGTGAGTCACACGCAGCAGTCTGGATTTTGGCGCAGTCTTTTTACTCTCAACTGGTCGTACATCTACAGTCTCTTCTTTCTCTTTCTTTGGTTCTTTCGGTTTGTAAAACAAGCTAAAGGAATAGAAGGAACGGTTGGGCGCAGTCCACGAGAACAACTCTCAAAGAGCCGCTCTACAGCAAAAAAATTAAAAAAAGCTTTCTGACAGCCGTTCCCAAGAACGTATACGCAGCGCGCCGCGGGCCCTATAAAACACCATTTGTTCCAGCGGCGCAGGATCACACCTCGCCGGCCTCTGAAGACGGGGGTGGAAAAAAAGCCAGCCACCCCGCACGATGAAGAGAGAGGATGTCAGAGAAATGAAGGAGGGAATGGTGAAGACATGTCCAAAGTGAAATAGGGAATGATGTATCTAGCAGAGCCACGATTACAGGAATGGATGAGGAGCAGCTGGACGGGGGCGAGCATACTCGAGATGCTGCATGTCAGCTATATTAATTCCAAGCAGGTGTTGCTTTTTCCCCCCTTCCCCTTCTTCCACTTCTTCTTCTTCACGCTGCCATTTTTCAGCGCGCGCTATCTCGGTCCAGTCACTGTATCTTAATCCTTACTTTAGGGCTCCATAATATTTCTGTCAGCCCCGTATTTTCTCCATCACCATCGCTCAGGTTCTTTAATTCATGTGCCCATATTTTTTACAGCATCTGTCTCTTTTCCGTTTCTGCGGCTGGGGAGAGATGTGAGGAATATTCTGACATTGCGTTTTAACTATTTATCTGCTCTGTCTAATAATTCATCTTTTTCATTTCTCCTCTTTGCACAGAATTGATGGATCTCCTTAAGTCCGTCATGAAGTCAGAGAAGCTAAACTGCTCTTGTCCGTTGTTATTATGTTTTTGGTAACATACTCTATTACTGAAGAGCAGCAGTCGTGAGGAGACATCAGGCCTATACGAGGCCTTTCTTGGCAACCAGCGTTAAATGACATAGACATTCATATCATTATTCCCACAAACATCATTTGTCAAAGTCTGCTGTTATTAGTTTATCTGTCATTTAACGTCAGGAAACTGAAGTTTGCCTGAATACATTTTTGCAAGGCTGTCAAAACACACTGTAAAGAAATGTATGTCTTATTAAAATCATACAATAACTGAATGCAGTGTGTGTGTTTTTTGTAGTCAGAGGTTTCCTAACACTTTTTAACTATTGCTGCTAGGTTTAAAAAAAAAAAAAAGATTTATTTGAAATGAATTAAATGCACTAACATGTCAAAAGTGCATTTAATTCAAAAATTTTATTTCAGGACTTACATCGAGTATCAGATTTTATAAACTCTTCTAATCCTAATTTCAAAAAAATGATAAATTGATGTTTTAAACATGCCTTTATAACAGATATCCCACCCCTCCTGCAACTTGCGGCATTGTTTCAGATACTGACATCGCCTCCCTGATGTCTGTGAATCAGATAGAATTAATATTTTGCTTGCATGCGTGCATTAAGGAGCGATCAAGCTAGAGACAAATATCTTAATACTGTAGGTGGGAGTCACACTCAACCTCTATCTTTCATAGTGCATCCGTTCAGAGTAGTTCTGTGGCTCCATTTGCAGAGAGTTTAATTACAGGAAATATCAATTAATCAACCTTTATTTTGACTCAGAAGTGCATATAGGGCAACCCTCATTTTCAATGTAGCTGAACATTTACAATAACAGGAATACAGGGATTACTACATTTATTAATTTTAAATTAAAAGAAAAAGATGGTTTAAAATAAGATTTAGAACAGTAAAAAAGATAAAAATAGATAAAAATTATACTTGAATTTTAATGATAATAAATTAAGATAAAAAAGGTGAGGAAAAAAATAACCGTAGAATTGAGCTAAAACAAACGTACATAGAAATAATAATAATAATATTAAAAGAAATAAATAAAATATGTTAAAAGTAATACTTCAAAACTATCAACAATTAAAAAAAAGAAAGAGAAGAACTAAAACAAGAAATAAAAGCTAAGAAAAAGTAATATTAGGTAAAACAGGTACAGGCTGTCTGAAGCTGTTTATATATTAAAAGTTTAAAATGACTGAGTGACACTAGTGCTAATTACTGCTAATTGTATTTATCAATGAAGTGATGTATTCTGGAAATGAGTGCTATGTGTATTAGACACATAAAAAAGGTCATAAAAAAAGCAAATGCAAATATTAACAGTTATATATAGTGTAATAGAATGTAATCACATATAATATATTGTAATACAGTATAATGTAAGTATATTTTAAATGTCATATTTATTAACTTGTTTTACAGATCTGAAAAACATAACCAAAAAGTGTAACAGAAAAAAAAAATGACAAGGATACAAATGCACATTCTTTTTTTTTTTTTGAAGGGTATGATATCTGTTATAAAAGTCTGTACTTACTTTTTGAAATATTAAAAAGTTTGATCACGTCAGTAAATGTTTATACCACTTTATTTGTGCCAATATTGTCAACAGCAGGTGATACAACTCCACCAAAACTAATAATAACACTATTAAAACAAAAAATATACACAAAACAAAATGGACAGTAATGATAAGAATCAGTCATTATCTTTATCATAATAATAATAATTTCCCCTGCATGTTTTAAAGTAGATAATAATAGGCTAGCTCTCCTGGTGTACTGATATCTTTACTGCAGCCTCAGGTGTAATTATTTATTTAATCAGTAGTGCAGCAGAGGAGTTGGCTCGGACCATGCCAGTCTTCCCCACCTCCCCCTCTTTCCTCCCCCCATCCTCTGCATTCCTCTGCGGTGAAGTAACCTGCCCATTCTGTCCTATTAGGAAAAGTGCACCTCCTAAAGTCATATGCAATTATGAAGTGTATTGAATTTTCCCAGGGTGGAGTTTCAGCTGGAATCCACACAAAGATCAAAACGTGTTTGAACCATTACAGAATTCATATTTCTGCTGTCTAATAGAAACTGTATAATTCCATTTTGTCTGTTTTTAGTTTGAAACTCCATTGTTGAAACCCTGTAGCTGTTCCGTACATTGTGTGAACACTTCTAGATCAATAGACCAATAGAAATGCTCTAAAATAAAAATACTTGAAAAAACCAACATATTTTACATTAGCCATTTTTTCAAACTTGGGTTTGAATAGGGTTCCTGATAGTTTCTAGGGTATAGGGTATGGTTTTTTGAACATGTGCCTCCATGTGTCAACTTTAAACATGCAACCCACCCCCACCTTGACCCTTGAGAAAAATATGTTTGAGTAACACTCTTTACATGCTAATGATGTTGATTATTGCAACACACAGTACCAGTTAAATGTTAGGACACATTTTATGATTTTAGGTGATATTTATTGTTTTTAAATGTCCTGCATTGAAAAAAATATATATTAAAGTCACCCAAACAAAAAACATATTGATTTATTAAATAAGCAAAAAAAAAAAAAAAAGTTTTGAAAAAATAAACAAATAGAATATGTTTTAGATTTTATATTCTTTAAATAAGGCATATCTTTCTTAGATGACAGCTTTGCACACCTTGGTTGGATTTTCTCAGTCAGCTTTATGAGGTAGTGTCACCTGGAATTCAGGCTTTCAGTTAACAGCTGTGCTGAACTCATCAAGAGTTAATGACCTGAATTTCTTTCCCTCTTAATTTAGGTGTTTGAGAGCATCAGTTGTAAAGTTGTGAAGAGGTAGAGTTACAGGTATACAGTGAATAATAGCTCTGTTTGAGTAATGTTCTAATCCATATTATGGCAAGAACTTCTCAACTAAAGAAAAACTCAAGTAAAGAAAAAATATTTTAAGAAATGAAAGTCAGTCAATTTTGAAAATGTTTAAAAGTGAAATGTACTAAAATTATCCTTAAGTGCAGTCTCAAAGACCATTAAAAATGGTATGATGAAACTGGCCCTCATCAGGACTGCCCCAGAAAAGAAAGAGCAAGAGTTACCTCTATTTATCAAGAGTTACCAGCCTCAGAAACCTTCAGGGAGTATTTTGGTTTGTTTAACACTTTTAAGTTACTACATGGTTCCTTATTTGTTTCTTCATAGTCTGGAAAAATAAGAAGGTGTGCCCACACTTTTGTCTGGTACGGTATTCACTTCAAGCTTACTCTGTTCCTTTAAGCACAACAGAGGAATTCATGCTTTAATTCCGGAAACAGCTAATAATAATTTGTCTTTCACCATAAGCAAACTTTAGAAGTACTTACTTTGATGTAGGTGAGTGCAGAAAATGTTGCTTCACAGAGCCAAGTAGAGGCTAAAGTCAGGTAGCGAGGTTCATCAGTTCAGGATCTTCTATCTTTGACTGACAGTCAGGGTTGGAATGGATGACCTCGCCTGTGGATCCCTTGGAGATGCTAGTTGAGGCCGTTTTCTTTGCAACATGTGCAGAAAATCACTTCTACCATCGCGACTCTCGGGACAAAGAGCAAGATGAAATATTTACTCTTGATAAGGTAAAAATTTGATACAGAACAGAACAGAGACTGTGGGGAAGATGGAGAGGAAAACGAATACATCAGCACCTGCAGGCAGGACATTTTAGTGTGTTAGTTGTGCTATTTGAAAGGCAAGTGGAAGCTGTTGATTGGTTGGGAAATGGGGTGACAGCATTTGGAGTCTCCTGATGGTGCTTTCATATCTGAACATTATTCAGAGTTGTCCTTTCACTAAATCAGACTGAGACATTCACCATTCTACTCAACTCTTCTATTTCTATTGAACGTAATTCAGATTCACTTGGCACATTGTTGGTTGGCTCTTTCAGGTTTCCTTCCAGGAGCACTTTTTAGAAGGTAGAACTGAAAGTGGGAATACAAGAAAAGGTAATAAAAGTGCCAGCTTAAGTTCTGCTAGAGACTCCAACGCTACGCCAATAAATCTCTCGACCAATCATAAGCTTGCACCTGACTTTAAATACCATAACTCACACACTCAGTGCATCAAGCTTGGTCTTGCCTTCCATGTACAGCATGATCTGCAGGATCTTTCCTTCTTTTTGTTCTGTTTCTCACATATTTTTTGTAGAACCCAAAATAAACAAATGACAATATATCACTGTTACGACCCGGTCTAGGGTCGGGCCATAACAGAAAATGAGAGTGGGCTCTCTCCCCAGACCCTCTGCCAGACCAAACACCAGACACTGAAAATTAATTAAAACAGGATGAATTTATTGATAATAAATAAAGGAATATGACTTCAGCAGTGAGCATGGGCCAAAATAACAAATAAAACCAACTAACAAAGAAAACCAGAGACTGTAAAAAAAGATGGGCGTCGTGTCGCCGTTCCCATTCATTCAGTGAAAATGAAGCCAAAATCTTCCGCCATGTTGGCGATTCTGACACCCGAGTCTGCGCAGTAGAGACCAGAGGAGGGAGAAAGACTGTGGAGAGACAGCCTACTCATTTAAATAAACCCGCCCCTGAGGGCTGACTCGAGGTCACAGGCTGCAGAGCGGGGCGGAGCGGAGCTGACGGTCTGTTATTGGTCCCGCCCATAACCAGCCCTTTTACAATAACCACACCTTTTTTGAATAGAGCTGATTAACGTTTTTAAAAAACGAATTCTGTGGGGATATAAAAATTTGACAGTATAAGCAGAGGTTACACTAGCTGTTGCATGTAAATAATGGAAGTAGAATTACAGTATATTAGAAAAAAACATGAGTGAAAGTTGTCTGTTTTGCCATTGAAACCTATGGGGATGGGTGGGGTTACACAGCTTTCTGAAACCGAACAGCAGGGGGCGCCCGACCTGTGGTGGCTTCACTTTTGAGAGACGATGCTCTGTCCAGCTATACACAGTCTATGAAGAAAACTAACTGAACCTGCCAAAATAAAGAAAACAAAATACATAAACTACCCTGACTCCCTTTCACCAAAACATGAGAAAATGGTAGCAAAACAAAATGGCATTCACCCCCTACTTTACCCAAAGAATAATGTATATTAAAGCAAAACTAAAGCAACACACAGAATACAAAATGGAGGTGCCGGGTTGGTCTGAGCAGGAAGTGGTTCCAGGTCAGGAAAGGAGAGGAGTCCTGAATGTCTCTTCCAGGTCAGGATTTCTCTTGTCCTTTTATAGTGTGCGCACCTGGTGGCCAGTCATGGTCCTGCAACTAAAAACTAAAGACAAACAGCACAAGAGGGCACACAAGAAAAACAAACCAATACGACCAGGGGTCGTAACAATCAATTTGATTAACCAATAAATGTACACTTGCTTAGTAATGTCAGAAATATCACTGTACAAACATTAGCATGGATGCTAATATAGTTAGCTTGAACTTTATACAGGTTAAAGCTTTTGTAGCTTATCAAAAATGACATATCTGGGAGCTACCGTCTTAAAGTAAAGTCATGGTCAGTACAGTGATGGGGCGTCTGGAGATAAGGTTATGCTACGGTTGTAAACAGTGGTTTTAATAAGCTTCTTGTGCACTTTTAAAGTTATTAATGCCTCATTTTCAATGTCAGAGCTCTCCAGATTCTACCAATGAGGTGTGGAGCTACTTTGAGCCTGAATAACTGTAAAAAGCAATTTATCGGGACAAAATAGCCCTGAAGCGCCCGTTGTAAAGAGTTCTGGGCAAAAAGCACAAAATTACTGCATCTCAGAAAGCTGTGGGAGAACGGAGGTGTGCTAGTCAACAAAGATTAGTACTCTTTATTATGATTTACTACAGCAAAAGCCAATTTTACACCAGGGTTCTCCTTTAAGGCATGTATTCAGGCTATTCTAGTACTAGTAGACTAGGGGGCGCTAAAACCATATGAAATGCATTAAGTCTCTTAACTAAAGATATACACACAAGCCTGAAATGGGATTGCACAAACACTGAAAAAAATGATTTGGATAAATTTAAGTAAATTCAACTTGGTTGCAAGACTTAAATTATACATAGAGTAAATAAGTGAACTGAACTTCACTCAATCCTTTCTTTTATTAACCTTTACTTACCGTATTTTTCGGACTATAAGGCGCACCGTATTATAAGGCGCACGATGAGTGAACGGTCTATTTTTAGTGTTAGTCCATACACAAGGCGCACTGGATTATAAGGCGCACTAAATGAAACTTTATTTATATCAGTAACAATAACTCTGAGCAATAAATCCTTCACAATATCTGTGAAAAATAACATCTCTGAGCAATAAATCAACAAGCACAGCAAGTACGTATTACTCCGCGACGCTCCTGACAACGGTAGCCGCAACGCTCCGACAGACCATAATATTATGTTGAAGCACAGCAAGTACCGCATTACTCCGCGAGGCTTCTGACTATAATAGCGTGTTGTGCCGAATTCGGTGAATAAAACGGTTTTAAAACAGAGATAAAGATTGGATAAGTTTCATTTCTGGATGAAGTGATTTCCAGCGCTGTTTGGATATAACTGTGGATTACAGGAGACTGGATTGATGGATTCTCTTTAGTCTGGACGCGTTTTGAAGGTAGGACCTGTGGCTGAGCGCGGGTGTGTGTTCGGGGGGTGGCGGCAGTGACCGGAGGTTACCCCAGGACAAAAGGAGAGCCTTTTATTACTGGAAACATGCGCTCTGACGCAGCTCTAATTCATGAAACATACATCCTACAGTAAAAGCACAGTTCTGGAATCCGGAGAGCCAGACGGTTCGAATTGTGTATGACATGACCGCATTCGATGAAATATGGACGAACGATAAACGCAAATATGAGAGTTATGAATTATTAAAATCATAACCAAGGCATATTTCGCCCTAAATGTTTATTTTCTGAAAGGATATTCCGCTAAATAGGCTAAATAGCTCAAAAGCAGAGATTCTAAGCTTTAAAATGGTATATTGGATGTCTATATTGAACCTGTAACTGTTCATAACTATTCAGAAACACAGCCAGTTATGAAATATTAAATATTTCTGGCCCGCCGGTGGGCCAGCGCGTGTTAAGAGGTTAACTTTACTTAGAAGTGGGCGCTAAAAAGAAACAGTTTGTGCTATTACCCCAGAACGGGTGGAAAGGAAAGTTTACCGGCACCTTGTTCTGGCCACGGAGCTACAGTGGAAACTAGCTACCCTGAACCACAGCCGAGAGGCAGTACGGCAGTCAAAGGTAACCGCGCGCTAGCCCAAGAGGGGGATCTTTTTCTGGCGTGGGTGAGGAATTCTGCACAACAGAGCGCCGTGTACCACATAAAAATCGAGGTCAGTAAACACAAGCAAAATCCATACACAAGGCGCACTGCATTATAAGGCGCAATGACGATTTTTGGGAAAAAATAAGTATTTTAAGTGCGCCTTATAGCCCGAAAAATACGGTAATCTATTTTGGCTGAATCAATCCTTTATTTTAGTAAACTTTACTTAACTTCTGCATACAATATTACCTAATTACAATAACTTTAAATTTAAATGTAAATATTTTTTGTTAAAACACACATTCAAATATTTACATAATCTCTAATATTTATTTTGTAAACAGATCAAGTCTCACTGTCTGTCACGGTTGACCCAGGCAGGGAGACGAGGAGGCGGACGTATGTGCAGGTAAGGTGAGAATTTAATAAACAAATAAACAAGTAAACAAGAAACAAAGAAAACAAGAAACAGAGGCGAGCTAAAACTAACAAACAAACGAGATACTAAAGATAAACAAACGGGAAGACTATAAAACTAGGCAGGATAAACTAAAACAGGGCAAGGGAATAAACTAGGGAAAACACAGGGAACTAGAAAATAACAGAATAAACAGGAAGATAAATATATACTACAAACAAATAGGGAGGCTGACAAAAACAAACGAGGAAAACAATAAGGAACTAAACTAGATAGATAATAACTAACAAACAAAGCGGGAGTAGATAAACAAAGAAATAAACTAATAACTAAAGCTAGACAATGAACTAAACAGAGCAAGGATAATTACAAGGATTAAACTAAGATAGACACGGAGAGAAACACTGAGAGAAACACTGAGAGAAACACTGAGTGAAACACTGAGAGAAACACTGAGAGAAACACTGAGAGAAACACTGAGAGAAACACTGAGAGAAAATCTGGGAACACGGGAAAACAAACGACAGGAGACAGTGCAAAGACCGACAGAGGACAAGTGACAGAGGAAGTCTATTTAACTAAACAGGAAACACACTGGGAGTGGAAACACCTGGGGAAGGGGTGGAGCTACAAATGAGACATGAGGTAATGGAAAATCACAGGCAGAACACAGGGGCACGGGTCACATGGGACAACACAGGCTCGAGGACAGACAGGAAACAGGGCCAGGACCTTACACTGTCTCAACACATGAATGGCATGTAATACATTCTTTTTAGTGTACTATAGAATATAGAATGTATTACATGCCATCCATATGTTAAGAAATATATGTGTTTTAATTAAAATATTAAATTTTCAGGAATTATAATATATTATGTATCATAATTTATTTGAGTAATATTGTATAAATTCAGTAATTGTCATTAGGTAATATTGTATGCAGAAATTAAGTAAAGTTTACTAAAAGAAAGGATTAATTCAGTAAAAATAAATGAAGTAAAGTTTACTAAAAGAAAGGATTGACTGAAGTTCAGTTCAGGTATTTACTCTATGTAACATTTAAATCTTGAAACCGAGTTGAAGTTACTTAAATTTATCTGAAATTAAATTTACTTAAAAAAAAGCAAATGCAGAAAGTTGCAAAACTTTTTTAAAGTAAATTTAATTCATCATTTTTTTCAGTGAAGAGAAAAACTTTTTTAATAGGGCAGCAATGGCACACATAGTGATGTGATGAGTGAAAGAGAGAGAAAGAGAGAGAAAGAGAGAGAAAGTTTGAGGTAGAGACTAAGCACACGCCCAGCCTCTCTGCTGCCGGCTTGCCAGACTTTTCTCCGAGTCAAGCCAAAGGAAACGTTACGGTATTTTTTCTGTAATTTGTCAGGGAAACTACCAAGAAACCTCAGGTTGCTGGCACGGCCCCTGGATGCCAGCAGCACTTTCCTTTCTGCGAGCGCCGCCTTCCCCCCGCCGTCTCTTGGATGTCACCCTCCTGACCCATTTTTCGTCATGGCTGCTGTCAAACTCATTTGTGCTGTTGTGCCCCCCTCGTCCCCGGAGAGAGAGAGAGAGCGACGGATAGAGCGGCGGGAGAAGGAGAGAGAGGAGAAATGGCGGAGACATGCGTTTCTCATTCCCCGAGCTGTCCGGGGCCTAAACACATCCAGATTTTTATGAGGTGGGAGGGAAGGAGCCTACGTTATTTACACAGCGGGGAAAAAGGCATTGTCTCCCCGTCGGCCGGTACATCAGGCCTGTGGAATTCTCCACCGCTGACCTCCATCTGGATTTCCTCGCTGACGGCTAGGCCACCCTACTAATCCACCACACACACACACTGACACACACACACACACTCATACACACACACACACTTCCCCTTAAATGACTGGAGCACACCAGAACCAACAGATACGGTCTGCTGGAGCCCACCCTCAGGCACGTTAAATTACCTTCAAAAGAGCCCCTCTCTACCTGCACTCCTTCATCTCAGAGAGAGAGAGAGAGAGAGAGATGCCAGTAGAAAGCATAGCTAATGGCTAATGGTTGTAAATGAGCTTCTGTGTGCTGCCTGTGGAAAGTCAGGAGGGCTGAAGGGGACTTGCTGCTTTCTGTTGGTTTGATTTAAGTAACTAATGTTGATATAGACTGAGTGGGTCAAGTGAGCATCACACTGAACTCTCTCTCTCTCTCTCTCTCTCTCTCTTTCTCTAATTTTCTCTCACATTTAATATCATGTTACAATGTGTTAGAAATTAGACTAGTTAAATAGAATATAGAATGTACGAAATAATTAATAAAAAACTTTAATAAAATAAAGCTCATATATTTTTGGTTCTTTTTTTTAAGTAATAAAGATGAACACATCTGTAGTTACAGAACTTTTGTGCAGATTTTGGCTATATATGTAAATATGTAATGTATGTTTAAGGTACAATTTGTTTAATACATGCTAAATATATATTTATTTACCTGCACTTTCCACACTGTTTAATTTTCTACTTTTTGTTTTTTGGTTCTTAGTTTTATTAATTTTATATGTGTTTAATTATAATGTTTTGTAATTTTCTTCTTTTAACATTGTCCTGTATTATGTCTTTAATTTCTACTCCAATTTTATTCATTTTAATTCTGTTATAAATGTATGTTTTTGTTAACTTTAATTTATCATTTCTTATTCCTTTTTTTTAAACTTGTTCTACATTGAATATTAAATCTTTCTGTAAAGCACTTTGAATAACCTCTGTGTATAAAAGGTGCTATACAAATAAACTTGCCTTGCTTTGGCTTTGATGTATTATATTTTATTTTATTTTATCTTATTATTTTATTAGTTTTTTGTGTTGCAATTTGTTGTGAAGAGGCAATATGAAAAAAAAAAAAAAAAAAAAAAAAAAAAAAATATATATATATATATATATATATATATATATATATATATATATATATATATATATATATATTCAATTTGTTTTATTTTAACTATTTTTTTTTTATGTTTTGCAATATGTTGTGCATGTCCAGATATTCTAAATGTTTTTCCATCTTAAATCTATATAGTTTATCAAGTTGGTTAAAGAAAGGCAGAGGAACAATGTTTTCAGTTTAGTCAGCAAAAAAACTAAACTAAAATTTATTTCATTTCCATTTTTAACAATGCACAAAAACCTAGAATTATTATTCTAGAAATATTAAAATTAGATATTCGAATTTTAATTTTTAATTTACAAATTATTTCATTTATAAATTATTTATGGACAAAATAAACTATGTAACGTTAAGAATGGGAAGGAAGTTCCAGAATGGGAAGGAAATGACTTTGAAAAATATGTGGATTTTGTTGCAGATTTAAACTTCATGCACTTTATATTTTACTAAAATTTAGAGCTACATTTCCTGTAAACACAAAGCACAAACATGCTTTAGGCTAGATAATATTTGTACTGGAACTTGTCTGGGTCTGGATCGTTGATCTCATCACATTATGTCTGTTTTCTAATTTTATTTATTTGTATTTTCCAGTTTAAACAAGTCAAACCCAGAGTTCTGCGTCTGTCTTTAATTCAGCCGACTGGATAGAAAAGGTCCACACTGCTGTTTATAAGCAGAAGAAGAGATATTTTATCATGGTTTGGTAAAGTTCCTGCAGTGAGTACAGTTCTGTTTGAGACTTATTTCATATCTTACACTAAGCTGGCATTAACTCCTGACATCAAAACAAACAGAAACCAGTCACAAATACAGACTCAATATAAAATTATACTGGAAATAAATTAAACACAAATGTATTAAATTGTGGCATTATAATTGCATAGTCAGCTGAATTTAGTAAAGCAAAATAAAAGTAATAATTACAGTTCTACACATAAATCCTCAAAAAGACTTAGTCTGTAAAATTAAAGCCTCAAAAGCCTTAAAATTAAAGTCAGATTTTACAGTTTTGTTCTGTACAGACTATAAACAGATTAACATAAATACACAAAAATGTAGGATTAAAACATCTAATGAAATACAATTATAATTAAAATAAAAGACAAAACAAAATAAAAATAATGATCCCTTGTATATTTTCTATTTCTAGGATTAAAATGTGAAAATATTTTTTAACAATAAAAAAAAAAAACAATACTAAATCTATGCATAGAAACTCTTTTGGCCCCACAGTGGCTTAAACACCTGAAAGTTCAGGAATCTCAGTGTTTAGAAGGCTCAGTGTATATAGGCTCATTCCTCAGGTTCTGCTTTTGTCAGATTGCATTTTCTGTGGTCTGTGTTTAATCCTTTAAACCCCAGAGGAATTTACCTTAGACCACACACCAGTTCCTTACTCCCAAAACCACATAAACTACTCATTACTCCTCATTTTATTAACCAGATAATATCATTACCAGAATCTGGCAAATACAAATATTATTAAACTGACTTGTTGTTGAGCTTTTCCTTCTACTTTAAAGCTGACATTTATTTAATTATTTCTGTATATTTTTCTTGTGTATAGTATATGATTAGTATGATTATTTCCTGTATATATATATAAGGGTACCAAAAAAATCCTGCTTTTGTTAGAGTAACTGTTCACTATCCAGAGAAGGAATTCTGATAGATTTTTAAGGCATCACTGTGAGGATTTGGTTGCATTCGGCATTATAAGTGTTAGTTCTATCTATCTATCTATCTATCTATCTATCTATCTATCTATCTATCTATCTATCTATCTATCTATCTATCTATCTATCTATCTATCTATCTATCTATCTATCTATCTATCTATCTATCTATCTATCTATCTATCTATTGAAGGGTGGTGCACAAATATTAGTAATGTACGGTCTATGTTTGTGTGTATGTGTGTGTATGTTTGTGTGTGTATGTTTCTGTGTATGTTTATATATATGTTTGTGTGTACGGTTGTGTGTATGTTGGTATGTATGGTTATATGTATATGTGTACATGGTTATGTGTATGGTTGTGTGTATGTTTCTGTGTATGGTTGTGTGTACGGTTATGTGTATGTTTATATGTATGTTTATATGTATGTTTTTGGGTGTAGGGTTATGTGTATGTTTATATGTATGTTTATATGTGTGTTTGTGTGTTTACGGTTGTGTGTGTATGTATATGTATATATGTGTGTGTGTGTAATAATACATTTCTAAGCCTGATTCTCGACCCTACAGTTAGATTTCAGGAAGCTTCAGTCAGGCTGTGGAGAAAAGAGCAGAGCCGTTTACAGATGTGAAAAGCAGAACAGAAACATGAAGTGAAGCTCCAGCCCACGAGACCTCCGAGGTCCCGGCTGGAGGAGTCTGGAGGAGGCTCCTCGGGCCCCCCTCAGTCCGCTGCGCTTGGCTCCACTCTCAGAATTTAATAGTCTGCCAGCAGGGCAGGCCTGCGCTCAGCCCAACAGGCCCCTTGATGTGGCTGCCAGAGCAGCTTTGAATCCAATCATCAGGGCCGTGGTTCACCTGTAATTACTCATCCATATTTAATACGGACAACTTCAGGGGGAGGCCCCGAGAAGCTGCGGAGCGGCAAAGGCCCCGGCAGACACTGGCTGCATAGACCTCCGTCTTTCACAGTCGCAGAAAAGAGAAATAAATGAATAAATAACACACACACACACACACACACACAAACAAAAGACATAAGCCTGGGAAGCATTTTATCCCAGTGCGCTGTTTAATGATTCATTCACGCATTTACGGCCACCGAGAGACTGAGGTAAGGCCGGGCTGGAGCTGGAGCACTGTTAAGTTGACTTTTTAAGACTTGGTGAGGGAGATAGCGGAAAAATAAAGGGCTGTAAAGATCCTGTAAACACATATATTAGACCTGAGCACACTGTAAAAACGTTGCATTCTCTGAATGCAAAAATAACGGTTGTTATAACAAAACAATTACAACAAACTAAAGCATTTTTACCAATTATGTTTCAATCTTATGAGAGAGAGAGAGAGATAGAAACGCCAAGATCCACAGTAATAATTATTACTGTATAATATTATTGTATTTCCACTTTCTGTGGATGAGATCCATCTCTAGACCACCTCTTAATGTGTTTTGAGTGCGCAGTACTCAAACCTTTGTGAGTGGATCACCTTTCCCATTGGCTCCTGCTACCATTTATTTAAATCATTTATTTATTTAAATCATCAGTGCAAATGTCACACCTTTTTCCTCTTTTGGTTCTATGTGCTTCCGCCCTCTGTTTTCATGTCTTGACCTGTGTTCCCAGCCAGGTGCTCTTTTAAGCAAGTGGCCTTGTTTTTTTATCGTCCTGTCTCCGCCCTAGCCATTAGTGTTTCAGCTTGTGTCTTGTTTGTTACCCCCGCCCCCTCGTTACCGGTCCCAGGTGTTCCTCACCCTCCTTGTGTATTTAGACACCTTTGTTTCTGTGGAGTCTTTTGTTGAGACTTGATTTTTATTTACTGTGTAGGCTAGTAGAGATGCCCTCCTTAAGCAATCTATTAGGAAGACCACAATATAGCAATACTGAATAGAGCCTCCTACTGCTCTCAAAACAGCCTCAATTCTTCATGGCATGAATTCCACAAGATGTTGAGAACATTCCTTTGAGATTCTGCTCCATGTTGGCAGAATTGCATCATGCCATTCCTGCATTTTTTAGTAACGCTTTCATGTTCTCAATCTTCCGCATCCCAAAGGTGGTCTATACTACAGTTTAGATCCAGTGACTGAAAAGATCACTTAATAACTCTGAACTCAACGTCATGCTCAAAAAAACAGTTTAACCCTCTCTGTGGTGCATAAACTCGCCAACCATTTCAATGCTGCTATTAATATCTAAACCTGAGGAGTCTTCTGTTCTGATTGCATCTTATTGCGATATCATACAGAATGTGTCTCAACACTGGAATCTCAAGGCTTGGAAAAATATATTTGAGATTTCTATCACAGTGGCTTGCAAAAGTGTTCATACCTCTTGAACTTTTCCATATTTTGTCACCTTACAACAACAAACTTAAGATTTTACATGATAGGCAAACACATTATCACACATGAATATCTGAATAGGGTTTTTTAAATGATGAGAAGCATGAGAAACTAAATGAAATAGGAGTAACAAGGCTATTTTTAAAAAGTAAGAAGTTTAGATAATAACATAAAAATGTAAAAAGTAGAAGTAAAACATCGTTTGAAAAATCATTTGTCTGGCTCATATTCAAATCAAATCAAATCAAATTTATTTGTATAGCGTTTTTTACAACTGGTGTTGTCACAAAGCAGCTTTACAGAAACATGATTACAGGACAAAGAATCAGGCAAAACATTAAATATAGAAAATACAGAATACAGAACCTCCAGTGAGCGCGGAGGCAAGGAAAAACTCCCTCAGAGCTGCAGGAGGAGGAAGAAACCTTGGGAAGACCAAGACTCACATTTAAGGGGGGACCATCCTACCACTGGTCAAACGGCTTTTAAATTAAAATTAAAAAATGTCTTTATACAGCTATACAGGTTTTATATATTCAGGAGTATAATAGCGCCACTAATGGCTTGGATGTCTGTAGTGGAGAGTGAGATGGATGATGAGCAGCTGATCTGTGGTGGGTGGTGGATGGAGAAGAGCTGACTTCAGAAACTTCCATCAGTCTGGCTACACAGCAGACATGAGAGCCTTAGGGTCCAACATCCATCGGTATCGGGTCAGACAGGTGGGCAGTCAGTAACTCGGAGAAAGACAGAGAGATGGAATTAGTTATGACTGGATTTATGTAAAACAGAGAATATAAAATATTATCAGAGTGTGATTATTATCTAATGGCAGAACTGAATAAAACAGCCTAACTAAAGGGAGAGAGCCAGAAGGTAACATAGACATGGAGGCTCCCTGAAACACCAGCATCCACCCACTCCACCCTCCACAAACCTGAGTGACCGTGTGCAGTGGAAGAACAACAGCACCAGCATCTCAGTTTACCACAATTCCCTCTGTCCATGAACCCCTGGATCTGCAGCCTTATCTAAAGGGAAAAACATTAATTACCAAAAGATAAACTAAACAAGTACGTTTTTAGTCTAGACTGAGATTGAGACTGTGTCTGAGTCCCGAACATATTCGGGGAGATTATTCCAGAGTCGGAGAGCTTTATAAGAGAAAGCTCTTCCTCCTGCAGAGGAAGCTCTGAATTCTGGGAACTATATTCTGATGTTTAGTTATCCACTACTGTTACAGGATTAGCTGAGTAGATCATTTCATGAATGATAAGGTGTACAGAGCTTCCTAATAAATTGTTTATATGTAAATATTGATATATGAGTGTATGTGAGATGTGTTCACTACTACAAAAAGGTTATTTACACACACACACACATACATACAAACGCATGTATTGCTTAATTACATCTGAAGCTCTCAGACTCAGACTGATGTGCTTTATTGTCCACTTCCTCTTCGTTAGTTTAATTAACGCACTATTTCAAGCGGGCGGTCATTTGAAATGTCAGCGTGAATTTTACAGCTGCAGCTACAGTCAATCGATTCGACCTTCTAACACATAAATTGCAGAGAAATCCCAGTTAATCTGCTGGTCTTTCCTCATCTGCTCACGTGAAATTACTGGGTGTCCTGACGAACACCGTGAGCAGTTACAGGTGATCAATATTGTCATGAGCGTAATTGCAGATACCACAACCAATAGTAATACTAATGATGTTATATGTGAGCATGACTGTGGCAGTAATTGATTCAATTAGTGATACAGAATGATGCTTTACTCGATTTTCTGTAGAAGCTCATCAGTCTGTGCCTCATGAATCATTACTCTCATTGTTTCATGGTCTTTAATAAGTTTATTAGAAAGATAAAAAAAATGCTTTTTAATGAGGTCTTTCTTTTGGTTGGACTAGAAATCGTACATGCACATGCATTAAAACATATTTATACAGATCAATCAAATATTTCCTTTTGAGACACTCAAAAAAGAAAAGGTTATATTATTTAGATTTTGTAGATAAATTACAAATTTCAAAATAAAAGTTTGTATTTGTTTACTTGCTTATTTACAATTACACTGATAAAGCACGTTTTTGCCACTCAAGGCACTCAAAGATGCTTACAAATACATTCTACACACACTCAACACACACTGGTGAGAAGCGGCAGCCAATCACGCACAGCGTACTCTCAACCGGAAACCACCGTCACACACCAGGGCATTTTTTTGGGGTATCCAATTTTTTTTTTGGCAATTTAAAGCATCCAATTAACTTGATCTCCATGTTTTTGGACTGTAGGAGAAAACTGGAATCCTCAGAGGAATCCCACACAAACCTGAGGAGGACATGGAAACTTCACCCAGATAGGAACTTGATCCCAAGACCCCAGAGCTGGGAGGTGAACGTGCTAACCACTAAGCCACTGTATCTGTACCACTGGATCTACTTCGATGGGTGTGATGGTCTGGAATTGAGGTGTGTTTAGTACATTTCTGTCGTATTGCTATCTTGGCGGCGGATAACAAAGGAGCACCACTGACTGATTAAAACCCTGACAACAGTCAACAGTTATTCATAACTGTCTGGGTCAAAATGTTAAAATTCTACCGCATTAAATAAAAGCTGTGGTTTAAAAGGATTTAATGGTTATGGCAAAGTTATTGATATAAGTAAAATATATTGTAGATAACGTAAATTTCTACTTAAGTAAGGTAACTAAGTATATGTACTTAGTTACTTGACACCTCAGGTCATGTGCCATCTCTCTTTTAGATTTTAGATTTTAATTTTAGATTTTGCATCAATATTCAAAACTGGTTGTGGGTGCTTATGGGTTAAATGATCATGAATTTAGCAATACAATAAGTCGGGGCTATTTTCTGTAAATCAGTTATGTTGTACTTTTCTTCTTTTCAAAAAATGCTCAAATTAAAGTTTTGATTCCCAAAATGATCACAGTATAATCACCTTAGCCAGGCAGCTTGCATAGCTGAACTAAGACGTGGGACTAACGGTATGATCCCCGAGACTGCATGTGGCCTGTAACTCATATAATGGTGATTAAGTCAGATATAAAGCGACGTTCTGTCATGTCTGTCTGGAAAACGTGTGTCTGGAAAGCGGCATATTAAACTTGTAAATTCTCTGTCATGCTCTGTGACAGGCAGAAGCAGCCTAAACCACTCTCCGACTGACAACGATGAATTCGTCAAACAATCCAGGTGTCTGAATAATGGCTGAAAGACGTGATCAGCTCTCAGCCAATAAGCTGGTATTATAGTATCTGCACCACGACTTAAATGGATTTAAAATCAAATCATGTGTAAAACGAATATGCAAATCCCATTCAATAAACTGTAGGCAGCTCCACTAAATGCCAGGATGAATATGGCGCTCTGAGCTGATCCTCACTTGGCATTCACAATGAATTAGATTTCAGAGCTGTGTGTAATTGTGATGGAATCGCGGGACCCCAGTCAGGATGATATCAGGCCTGATTCTTCATGGCTTTTGATGTTGCTACAGGTAGGATGGTTTTCATGTTTTCCATATGGGACGCGCAGAGAAATCACCACCATCTTTGATTTATTCATTCTGATCAGATAAGAGAGCCATAATTTATACAGAAGGTATTTTTTTTGATCTCCAGGTTTTTCAGTTATTTATTTATATATTTTCTCATGAGACGTCTGCTCCATTGATGTACAAAGATTAGGAATATAACTGATTACAAATGCATTATGAATAAAAGGATAGTATCTAAACAGATGTGAATAGCTGTAACTGTAATATTCTTTCTTTCTTAACTCTCTAGATTTTAGATTTACTTTTTTTTTTTTTTTTTTAGGTCTTTTTAGGTCCCTACAGTACTTTGCTTTTTAGGTCCCTACTGTCACAAGGGCCAGGACGAAGAACTATAGGGCTAGACAAGAGAGTAAACTAAGAGCAGAAAAGGGTTGATAACAAAAGGGCAAGAAAGCAAGGAAAACACGTTGTAACAGAATTGTAACAGAGCTAGAAAACTAGATAATACTCAGCAGGGAAGAGAGGAAACAGAGGACTATTTATACTAATACAAACAGGTGTGGGAAATGAGCAATCAGAAGGTGGGCGAAGCTGAACGCTGTGCTATTGTAGTTCATGGGCTAGGAATGCTGGGAAATTGAGACTTTAGTGGAACAGTAGTCCAGAAAGAGTAGACTGACAACGTCAGGACTGACACCTACTTTGCTTTTGAGGACACTACAAGACACATCATTTGCTTCCCGTGTCCATCACTTAAACATTCTTCTTTGAAGACCCAAAAAGCAAGTGTGCAATGAGAAGAAAAATTAAGAAAATTTAATATCAATAATTACAATTATTGTAAAATTACAGTTTTTTGTTAAAGGCCCAGGTCTGTAACATCTGAGTCCTTTCAGATCCTACCATTCATCGAAATAAGGGGCGGAGCCAACCCCTCTGCAACCAATGGGACCAAACTATGCACGATGGGCATGAAGCAGGTCAAATGAAAACATGCGAAGAGTGAAGGCCTTATAAGGACAAGTAGAAGCTAATGACTGGTCCAGAAAAGACTGACGATTATTAGCATCTCCTGATAGAACTTGCACCCAAGCTTCCACCTCTTTTCTCAGCTAGTGTAACACGAATGAGGCAACCATATATCTGCACAGAATAACATTATTTGGGGGGTCCAATTTTCATGATCTTTAAATAACTGATGATAAGGGGGGTGTACAAAGAGAATCCACTACCAAAACTAATAGAACAAACACAGAAAAAACAAGGATGTGGATGAAATAGTGAAAAGTAGAAAGATATCATGAATGGAAATGTCCATATGCAGCCAAACGGAGAGGACACTGCTATCTCTGTTTGCTTGATCTCTGTCCAGCTAATCAGAGTAAAATCTCCAAAATATCATCAAAGCCAACTGTGCTCATCTTCAGACCTACACCAGAGCCCCAAAACAAGCTCATATGTCGCTTCAACAAAAACAAACAGTACTGCAACCACAGTTTCTTCAGCTCCCACAGCTAAGCCAGTGATCATCAATTCTGTCATTTCAGTGCTTTTACTGCTTTAAAACTACCTCTGTAACTTACGTTAATAAACTGCGAAGTTAAGTCATCATCCATAAATATTCACACTGAGAAGTGTATCTCAAGAATTAAGATTGTAACTAACCATAAACAGAGTCATATTCATGACCTCCAGAGTAATCTATAGCTCTTTACCAGTGGTGCTGTTAACCAATAACTTTGCTAAAACAGAAGCATCACTCTCAATTAAATTGAATTGGAAAGATGTCCAGGGTGGCATGGAGGTACTAGAGGTGGTGTGGGTGTCGCACAGCTCCAGGGACCTGGGGTTGTGGGATGTTTGGCATGTTCAGCTGGTGTCTGTGTGGGTTTCCTCTGGATATTCAGGTTTCCACCCACATCCCAAAATTGCAGATGGTAGGAGAATTGGCTGTCCTTAATTCAGTGGCATGCAGTTAATACAGTGGGTACCCCTCCTGCATCACCCACCACTCCCCCTTAACTTATTAAGTTATAGGAACTTAGTACACTGCAAAAATATTAATCTTAACAAGTGAAAATATCTAATTATCTAAAACGATTTTTGTCTTACTGCACTGCAAAAAATAAAAAATAAAAAAAAACATTTGCAAAACAGAATAAAATGCATTTAAATTGAGACATAAATGCTTAAATTAAGCAAAGAAAATCTGCCAATGGGGTAAGCAAAATTTTCGTATAAAGTATTCTTAAAATAAGCAATGACAAAGCCTCAAAATGAGTGAAGCAGAAATATTTTATTTTCTAGCTTAAATTTCTACACAAGTATCAGAATAACTTGACTGGTGACTTTTGTGTTTATTTTAAGTTCAGATTACTTAAAATAAGGTGAAAATTCTAAGTAAGACTGAATAAGTAAAACAATCTTACATTTACATTTATTGCTTTGAAACTAGATCATTTCACTTGCTAAGATGTCGTTTTTTGCAGTGTAAGCATCATACGTGTAAGATTGCTTTACTTATTTTAGGAATATGATCTTATTTAGACTCACTTACATTTTTTACCTTATTTCAAGTAATTTAAACTTAAAATAAGCACAAAAAGTTAGTCAACTTATACTGCTAGTGTACAAATTTAAGGCACAAAATAAGTTGAGTTTTTGCTTGATTTAAGCCTATTTCACTCATTTTCAAAGTTTATAATTGCTTATTAAAAAAAAGTCTTGCTAAGAAAAAATGGCTCACCCCATTGGCAGATTTTTTTGCTTAATTTAAGCATTTGCGTCTCAATTTACGTATATTTTGTCTAGTTTTTGCCAATGGTTTCTTTGCAATGTACACATTCTATAATTCCTACAAGTTCAGCCGTTCAACAAAGATTACTCATTTGTATGCCTACAGTACACCAGGGCAGCCAAAACATTAAGTACACACAAAAACTCACCAGTCAGGTGGCCTTTTATTGTGAATTATTTTCACATTGAAGGACAGTATTTAAAAAGGCTATTTAATATGATGTGACATAATATCTGTCTGGTTTGCAGCCGCAATTCCATTATAGTTAGCTAACTATTGAATTAATCAAGCATTTAGCGCTCCGTTTTACACTAAGCAACATGTAGCCCCTTCAGCACAGCGCTGAGAAGGGGTTTCATGGCCATGGCCCCGCCCCTGGAATAAAAATCACGAATCTGATTGGTTAGTGTCCTATGACTTTGCTCCTTACTACAGACTCATTACTACACCCTTCTCAAAATCAGGAGAAGGGTCCACGAGCAGACACAAGGGGGCAGAAGCCATTTTAAAAAGCAGTTTTGATTGGTTAGAACAGCTGTCAGTCAGATGAGAGTCCCGTAGCAACTGAAAAAAAAAACACAGACTAATGCTTAAAATTAGTTGATGTTTTTATTTTAGTTCATTTACAAAATATATGCTTATAGTTTACAGTAACTATAATATACCTTTTCATTATTAAATATTATGTAATGATTTACATGCACCTATTGTCATCCCTTCTCTTAAGGGTTAGAAGGGCCTCACTGCACACCACTGGCTCAATTGCCCCCTAGTCAATGGTAGTGTGTGGTGCCCTGCAATAGATTGGCACCATTTTTCAGGGGCTATTCCAGCCTTGTGCCCCAGTGATTCTGGGATAAAGCACATAAAAAGATGAAGCAAACAGAAATGAAGGAAATTAAACATGTCTTGTTTCAAGAATATAACTAAAAATCACTAAAAACATATACTGTACATATAAGCAGAATTATACAAATTCTGGATCTAGAATGATGCTGCATATATGTACACCAGTTAGTCATGGGGAATGGACACAACAAGACCAATGCAGCATGAACTCAACAATTTTAGCAGTTTGTGTTATAGTGGTTCTTTAGTAGAATCAGCCCAGATGGACCATAGCTTCTACTCCCCACACATATCAGTGACCCACAGCTGCCCATGACCCTGTTGCCCGTTCACTGGTGGTCCGTCCTTGGACTACTTTTAGTAGGCACTGACCACTGCTCATAACCTGTACCACACATAACCTGTATGATGTTTTAGACATGTTCTGACCTCTCCGAGTTTGGTTTTGGTCAAAGCAGCTTTCTCAGATTCTTATGCTTGTTTATCACCTAGTGTATTAACTAATACATCCATCCCTTGATAGATGCATCTGTAATCAATCAAGATAATCAATACTATTCACTTCATGTCAGTGGTTTTAATGTTGTGAACAGAGGAAACAAAGGACTGTTTATACTAATACAAACAGGTGTGGGAAATGAGCAATCAGAAGGTGGGCGAGGCTGAATGCTTCTTCAGTGGAACAGTAGTCCAGAAAGCGTAAACTGAGAACGTCAGGACTGACACCTACTTTGCTTTGAGGACACTACAAGACACGTCACTAGCTTCTTGTGTCCATCACTCAAACATTAGTTTTGGAAGACCCAAAAAGCAAGTGTGCAATGAGAAGAAAAATAAAGAACATTTAATATCAATGGTGTTAATAATGTAAATAAAAAACACATATCAGTGACCCATAGCTGCCCATGACCCTGTTGCCTGTTCACTGGTTGTCCATCCTTGGACTACTTTTAATAGGCACTGACCACTGCTTATAACCTGTACCACACATAACCTGTATGATGTTTTAGAGTTAGATGTTCTGACCTCTCCAGTCCTCTAACCATCTAACCGAGTTTGGTTTTGGTCAAAGCAGCTTTCTCAGATTCTTATGCTTGTTTATCACCTTGTGTATTAACTAATACATCCATCCCTTGATAGATGCATCTGTAATGAGATAATCAATACTATTGGTTTTAATGTTGTGGCCGATTGATATAAGGTAGCTCTCCACTGACCATTTCGCTCGTAACATTCACACAGGCTGTGCCTTTATATACTGCTGCAATACATATTCAAACTAAAGTTTTTTTTTCCAATATGTTCTTAATGATAGATGCCAAAAACAACCCAAACTGGTCTAATTCATTCTCAGCTGACTTAATAATACAGTCTCGAATCCCACGTTCTCCTCAACGGCATAATTGAGGAACTTTATCACATGAACAGAGAGAGTGGGTTCGAACCTTTTGCATCTTTCATCTTGTGGAGCATTACTAATTACTATTCATTACTTTAGCTCCATCAATAAATCATCATGCCTCAGATTTTAATTATAAAAATTATATTTTTGAAGTGGTTTCGCTGGATCATCATTAAAGTTTAGAGACAGATTAAGGGACGTTAAAGAGTCTTCCACTGAGCTGCAGTCCTTACAGAGCCTGTAGGCCAGGCTCAGATCCAGCGTGTGGGTAGTTTGTGATACTGTTTAAAATGCTACAACTCCTCAGCATAGGAGCAACTTCCCAGGAGCCTCATAAACGGCAGTTACAGATCTGTAAATGTGTGCGCATTCGGTTGTAAATCATGTAATTAGAGCTATTAAAACTGGAAAATTCATCAGGTGGTTCCATGACAGAGCAGGGAACTGCATGGAAATTTGCACTACAAGGCAAAGCCTTTGGAATGAATGAGTGTATAAGCAATCTGTTTAAATGATCTTGGTCTATCTGTTATTATGCAACAAATACACCAAACAGTCATAACTTTTCGTAACACCTTCTCCTGATTTGTACACTCACTGTCCAATGTTGTCCAATGTCCACTAAGCATGTAGGAGCACTTTGTAGTTCTACTATAATAATTACAGACTGCAGATCTGTAATTTAATTTGTTTCTCTGCATTCTTTATTATCCTCCCTTCACCCTGTTCATTGGTCAGGACCCCACATGAAAGACCACCACAGAGCAGCTATTTTTTATGTGGTGGGTCATTATTTACAGCACTATGCTGGTATAATTAAATCAGATACAGACAGCAGTGCTGCTGGAGTTTTTAAACACCTCTGTGTCACTGCTGGACTGAGACTAGTCCACCAAACAGAAACATCCAGATAATCCTGTGGCCAGAGTCCTGTGGCCATTGTCCTGTGGGTACAGATGAAGGACTAGAGGATGACCAACACAAACTTTGTAGCAACACAATCAAGTCAAGTCAAGAGGCTTTTATTGGCATTAATTTTGAGTACATCTCTGTGTGTTGGGGAGTCTGATTGCCTGGTGGAAGAAGCTGTTGCAGAGTCTGCTAGTCAAAGCTCAGATGCTCTGATATCTTCTGCCCGGTGGCTGGCTGTCCTCACTATCTGCTGTAGGGTCTTGCAATATCAGAGACGCAGTTGCAGTTCTCAAACCAGACGGTAATGAAGTTGATGAAGATGCTTCCTACAGTCCCTCTGTAGAACATGGTGAGGATGGGAGGTGGAATATGTGCTTTCCTCAGTCTCCGCAGGAAGTAGAAGGTTATGGTACTGGTGTTGACCATGAACTTGGTGTTCCTTACTTTTTTTTTTTTTTTTTACATCTAAAAGGTGTTTCAGCTGTAGGTAGAAGTGTATTTTAGAGTGGAGGACAGTGAGTGATGAAACACAGTGTTTAAAAACTCCAGCAGCACTGCTGCATCTGATCCACTCACTGTAGCAGCACAGCACACACTAACCCCTCATACACCACCACCATACCATGTGTGGTGTTACCCAAGGGCTGGAAATGAGGGATCATTCACATTCTACCTTCTACTAGCTAAGTATATATTTTTTTCTGAATACACAGTTTTTGAGTTGTTTTTATGTTAGTTTAATGAAGCAAAAATCTGCAATGAATGAAATAAATCTGAAACTGTGAGTTAAAGCTCAGACAATTAATTTGCATAGTGGAAATTAATATCCCCTTGTCTCACCATCAGTGTGTAGTTTTTCTCTCCAGGCCACCATCCCCACCTTCTTCTCTTGTGTAATCTGTTTTAATTTGTATGTGCAAGGGTTAGCTGTTCAGCTTCAGTGTTGATGGCTATAAGAGCAAGTTACCATTTACTGTATGGATGAGTTTCGTTCACTTATGTGTAAAAATTCATTGTACTTCTCAACATTTCACATATTCACACAACTGTGCAAAGATGAGTCCAAAGCCAAATCATACTTCAAATCATGAGTTGAAGTAAATAGTGGTAAATCTAATTTGATTTAACTTTAACTGACTTTAAGATATTTTGAACTCAACATTGTTGAAGCTGCTAATATATATATATATATATATATATATATATATATATATATATATATATATATATATATATATATATATTTTTTTTACAATGTAAAAAAGCATCTGCCCGATGCCTTAAACGTAACTGTAAATAAAAAGGGAGAAACATATGGATGAATCCAACATGATCGTTACTCTCGTTCCACCAGTGCAATATATTTTGGTTCACAGCTGCGTTTGGGGGTATGGGGAGAAACGGTGTAAATTTGATTTCTGGCCGGACCATCTCTGCAACTGGATGTCAGAATCCCTTCACAGCAGGCAGCTGTGGAGTGATATGTGGTGCGCTCCTGCGGCCGTGAGCATACTGAGCTGGAACAGCAGGCAGGCAGGCTTCATGCACATGAGTGATACAGGAGGGTGGGCGGGTTTAGTGGCTGGGGCCGGTGGTCCGTTTTTTGGCCGCATGGCCGGCTGAGGCTCCAGCAGGAGAAAGAGGAGAAGAGAGGAGTTCTGCTCCGCTGATTCACAAGGACAGTGATGGACAGCTTCCAAGAGGAGGGCTGATGGCCAGAGCTGCTCAACCCCTCCTCCTGCATCATTTCTGGCCGGACACTTCCTTAAAGAACCGCAAGAGCAGCAAAGTCAGACGGGTAGTGTGTGTGTGTGGACGTTGGTGTGAGTGTGTATGAGCGTGAGTACGCTTTGTGCTTCAGCAGACAGAGCAGGCTCTATCAACAGTGTGGAAAGAGCACTGCCAGAATAGAACTTTTACTAATGTAAAAAGTCTGCTTGAACGCAGTTTTACAATAGAAATGTTTGATAAATACACATTTACACATTTTCAGATCATGTAATTATAATGTAATTACAGGTAATGTATTTACTCCTATGTATTATAAAGAATTACAATAATGTAGATTGAGTAGTGATACACATTTACTTGCTTCAACATTGGCTCAAGTAAATGCAATTACACAATACCTTTGTCACGCCACTGCGCTTTCCTTCCACACTCCCGGACTCTATTACCCAAAAACCCACGGGCAATGACATCACCGTCAGCCACTCACCTTCACCCAATCACGTTACTCTCCCCAGTTCAGAGTCACCTGTATTCTAAGAAAGTTCCGGTTCAGTCTAGTTTACATCCTGTATATAAGGTTTCAGTTTGCACTCATACTTTGCGAAGTATTGTCAACTTTACGCTGCATACTGAGAGTTATTTTTTCTATATTTTTCTATCTGACTTTTGTAATGACCTATTTTTCTGTATTACAGTTTGATTTGTTGTATCGTTAGACTGTCTTTCTGGTTTTGGATCCTGGACTGTATTCATGACTACGGTTTCTGTATTCGGTGAGAGTATTTTTGATCAAGCTATCTGACAGTTAATTCCTGTTTTCTCTCTTGTAAATAAACCGGTCATAACTTTTACCCGGCAAGCATCGCTCCTATCTGTCTGGCGTTACAACCTGCAACAGGAAAATCAATTACTCTCTTGTAATTACACGTGTATAACCACAGAATAGAGGATATGCTTTAAAGAAACGCTTGTGTAATTACTGGAATTAAAACTACTGTAATACTACTGTAATCCTCCATTTGTAACATATCACCAGCAGTCATATATGTTATTGCCACAATTATAATTGTGTAATTACACAGTTATTACAGACACTTAATATACCCTAAGGATGTCTGTGTGAGAAAATAATAATAATAATAATAATAATAGTAATAACCAGAATCATACTTTATAGTAGCATTAGCATGATGAGTTGATGAGTCAACATGTCTTTATGTCTACCCTTTCAGAAGGGGTTAAAAAGGGTGAACACATGATTATTTATTTATATATTTATATTTAATTATTGCTTTGCAGAAGCCATATAGTGAGAAATGTAAGAACAGTCCATTAATTTATTTCTGTAGACTAAAAAACATGCGTGTTTGACATGAAAAAAGTGAATATGAGACAACAGATCAATATTACAGGTTTTGTTTATCTGGATCTGATACACAGTTTAGAGGATATCACCTTCTGTCTGAACCCACACATTTTTCTTATGAGTAGAGTCAGCAAACAAAAAAAAAAGAAAAACTTTTGGTGAAACATTTTAATGTTTCCAGGCCAAAATTCCAGACCATAAGAAACGAATGTGTGACAATATACTAAGTGTTTAAATTGTGTTAACATGTACACCCATTCGTTTCATAAATATAGTTATAATTAGATTGTGGCAAACATACACACTGGTTGCATTCCTTTTTAGATATTCTTTACTTAGAATTATCTTCTGTTAAAGTCAATAGAGCAAATCCAGATATAATGAGGATATGGCTAAATGTATTAAAGATGTAAAAAATATTCTTTTATCATGATCACTTTCTATTATTAGACTTTGTTTCATGTATATATTGTGCTAAATGTGTGGTGGTTGGGTGGGAAGGGATAGTAATGGGTAAGGTAAACTGGATGTAGTGGGTTAGATGTGGAAGGGATGGGATGGGATTTAAAAGAGATAAGAAAACACGTTTTTGTGTTACACTCTGTTTGTTACATCTGTTATCTACAAAACTTTCAATAAAAAACTTGATTACAAAAAAATGATTGTGGCAAATATATCAACATTTCAGCTTTTATTTCCAGGTATTTATAAATGAATCTGGATCCGACACACCACTCAGAAGATAGCACCTTTTGTATAAAACCACACATTTTTCTTACAAGCAAAAGTAAAACTTAAGTGCAAAGTAGTTTCTTGCAATAAATGTATCATATGTGTGAGCCACTGATATCAATACATTTGGGCATTTTTTGTGATACTTTTCCAGATAGCAACAACTGCTATGGTTTTTCTTGATCTACCTGTTCATCATCTTTTACTTAGTACACCAGTGATGACTTTCTTCTTCAGGACATTCCAACTAGTTGTACTAGTTATTGCCAATATTTGTGTGGGTACAGACAAGAATCAAAGAATCAGAATAAACATGCTGGAGTCGGAATTCGGTTGAAATAGGTGTTTATATATTTGCCACTATCCTAATTAGAAATATATTTATATAATGAATGGGTGTACATGTGAACCGAGTTTTATACACTTTGTACAGTGTCGCCCATTCATTTCTATTGGTCTTAAATTTTTGACTGGGAACACTAAAAATGTGTCCCCAAATGTTTTTTTGCTGACTCTACTTTTTTGTTAAGGCTTTTTTGGTCAATCAGGTTGATAAAACAGTCATAACTTACAGTGAAATATGTACAAAATTTAAATTATCCACCCAAAATGTAAAAAATATATTGATTTTTGTGAATTCAGATTAGGTTTTTAGACAAAGCTGTAGAGTCCCATGATAATCAGATACAATTAACTAAATTTTTTCTCAAATAAATCTAGAAAATTGGTCAAATTTGACAGGAACTCAACAGGAGGGTTAATATATGTGTGAATGTCTGCTCAGAGAAATTAATAACCTGAAGTATGCTTCAGAGCAGCATAAGTATAATGAGTATAAATTGGGGCACACAAGCCTTTTCAGAGCTAACAACTGTAAACCTGTTCAGCCAACTGGAATTAATTTTGACTAACAACCAACATAACATAGGCAGCATGTTAGTTATAACCATTAACTATACGTTTCTTATCCAATTCTGCATTTTTTATTAAACTATAAATTGAAAACTGACTCCGCTTTTGACACCGCCTTTAGGCCTTTGAGGGTTTTTTTTCACACCTCTGGGAGCTAAACAATCACTTCTAAACACAGAGCAGGTTGGTGATAATTAGGCCAAAACCCAGCAGATTTCCTCCCGAGACGGGAGGTTTATTCACATTGGCGGTGACAATGCCTCTGAAGTTCTGTCACATTTAATGCAAATCACGTTAAAGGAACAATCCAACCCATTTACTCAGGAAACACTGACATTCCTAGCAGTACTGCTGCACACTATATGTCCTTGTGTTCTAATGAATGCATTCAGCTGCTTGCATTCCCTTGCACCCAGTGCTGAGACACATAGGGGGTGTCTATTGCCAAAACAACACAACACAACACAACATGACTGGAGCGAAACTGGAGTCTACTGGTATCATGTCCAGGCGTGGGCTAAACGGGTATAAAGCCCACAGTATTGAGCTGTGGAGCAGTGATAGAACTGTGCTCTCTGGAATAATGGATGGTACTCCATGGTGAGATGAGTTGGGGTGGTTTTAAATGTGGTGAGTAGTGGTCATCCAACATCCTGACCTCACTAATGCACTTGGCACTGTATGTAATCAGATGTTTACAGCACTGTTCCAATATCTTGCACAAATCCTTTTCTTGGTCAGTAGAAACAGTTCCACAGACTTCATAGACAAGCGGGCAAAAATATATTTTTTAACCTCCACAGTTGTCTGCCCAGGTCTGCAATGCCTTATGTAGAAGGAATGAATGAAGTTCAACTTATATAACGCATCTTTCTAGAAACCCAAGGACGCTTTACACACAACCATTTATACTCAGCACTCCACACACTGGTGAGAAGTGGCAGCCATTAACACCCAGCGTACTCTTAACCAGAAACAACCGTCCACATGGAGGAGGACTGCATTGGGCACTACAACATTTATTCAGGACAAGGTGCCAACTAATACCTGGGCACAGTCATACACACATTTACACACGCACACGCACAAACTTCATACATACCACACACTTTACACATACACACCATGTCAATTGGGCAATTTAGAATATCCATTATACCTGATCTTCATGTTTTTGGACTGTGGGAGGAAACCGGGAGTCCCCGGAGGAAACCTGCGCAGACACAGGGAGAACATGGAAACTGCACCCAGATAGGGATTTGAACCCAAGCCCCAAGTACTGGGAAGCGAACATGCTAACCACTAAGCCACCATGCCACCCAGCAAGCATGGCTAAATTGGAGGCAGTGGGGAGAAAAGAGAGAAACTAAACAGCACCTTCTAAGCAAAAAAGGTGTGGAAGGAAATACATTTATAAAAGTCAGTTGGAAGCTGACAATTGATTGGGACATGAGTTATGTGCCTTTGAGTCCCCTAGAAGAACTTAAGTTAAAATGTTACTCATTTACTCCAACAAAAGCAGAATATACTCAACTTTTTTAATGCCCTTAATTCTGGACAAAACAAACGGGCAAGTTTACCTATTTTTAATGCTCTGCCTCAAAATGCTTGTAGCTTTTACACTGACTTTTAAACCTGTCTAGAAACACCTTGAGTTGTTTCGAGGTTTTGATTGTGCTTTAAAAACATTTTCTTCTAAAACCCTTTTCTTGAAGGTTTCTTAAAGCACCTTAAGGGTTTCTCCAACAGCTTCACATTGAAGAACCCATAAAGGATTATCAAGGAACTCATATTTTTAACAGCATATTTCATCTTACCTTGCTATTACATCATCAGAAGATGGAGGGCAGGGGTCTTAGTCTCTAATTTAAGGTTACCTCTAGAGCAAGGGTAAAAAAAAATAAATTGTGTAGTGCAATTTGCTAATTCCTCTGATCTAAAACAATGGCTAAATCTGCGTCAGTTAAAGACTCGTTCCTGACCAGCAAAAGCCAAAAACTATACAGAAATAAAGCCCTCTAGGAGCTCCCACCCACTCTTAAAATATAAGTTCAGTTGAAGTTCCTAGTGGTTGTTCAATTTTTAACTATAGAGGAACCCCATAAAATGCTTTAAGGGACCTTCGATAAAGCTTAAGGTGTTTTAAGGAACATTTTCTTCTAAAAACCCTTTCTTGAAGTTTCCCTAAAGCACTTTAAGAGCCCCCCCCCCCCAACAGTTTAAAACCCCCAGAAATTTCTCTACAAATGTATAGAACCTAAGTAGGAATGTTCAGAACAGTGAATGAAAATGTTGCTTCTGTCTGGCAGAGCCCTTGAAGCAAATGAACAGTTAATTAAAAGTCTTTCGGCAATCTAATGAATGTATTCATATGCTTCACTGCTGCTGCATCATTAATAGGTTGTGATTGTGTTGCTGAGAGTCTGTTGAGTGTTTATGTCATCTAAAACTGAGCACTCAAAATAAAGCACAACTGAGATGTTAGCTAGCACAGTTTTTATGAAGAGCTTTACTGGGGAATCTTATTATTTTTTGGCTCTGACACAGTTTGTAGTGTATGAAGAGCCAAATATTAGTGTATAAGGCAAATTCTACATTTTAGTTGAAATCTACTTATTTTGGTGCAAGTGTGTGACCATAAAGCACAAGTCAAAGAGATGGCCAGATAGAAACAGATCAACATGGGCAAACAGCAGCAACAAGGAAATAACATAGCAGAGTAAGTAAACAGTGCAAGGTTTATACACAGGCAGGCAATATCAGAGGGCAGACAAAAATGGAGGTTGGTAAATGAAGCAAGGTCAAAAATGAGAGATAATAAAACAGGCAAGGAAATGTGAGGATTGTACAAGGATTGGACCATCAACACTCAGCAAGGCTAAATGAGTGTAAAATGAGTTCCTTTTATAGGCCAAGAGGCCAAGTACTTAGACGATCTACTTCCTGGTAGAGACATGTGATGTGTCATGTGATCATGGGTAAGTGTAGTTTCATGTATGTGGTGCATCCTGGGTAATGGAGTCCAGAGGCTGCAGATCACAGACAGAGGCTGTATTCGGAATGGCATACTACTATACTGCGTACTGCATACTGCACTAGTATGTACTGCATACTACACACTGCCCAGTATGTAGTATTCGGTACTGCAACACTTTTGATTGTAGTACCCTACATGGCCCCATGACATACCAGTCAGTCCTCTGTAGTGCTCCGAATTCCTCACAGTGAGTTGTAAACAGAAACAACCCAAGAAAGTTCCAGTTATATTTAAATACGTTTTCCTATTTATTTTAGTAGATTACTATTTTCATCTATGTAAGTACCATCAAGAAGAAAACATTTAAACAAACTCTTATTCATATTTACACAATCTCAACTATAAAAGAAATGAGACACGTTGCACAAGTGAAACAATTTTATTAATTTGTATTCAAATCATTCCCTTATTTAAAAGAAAAATATGTAGTAAAACTGAGGGAATTATTTATTAAATCAAAAGAACGATTTTTTAAACAAAGGTAATTATTTATTAAATTAACAGAACGATTTATTGGAATTATTTATTAAATAAAGAGAACGATTTATTAAAACTGAGGGAATTATTTATTAAAGTAACAGAGTAATTTATTAAAACTGATGGACTTATTTATTAAAATAACAATCATTTATTAAAACTGAGGGAATTATGTATTAAAGTAACATAATAATTTATTAAAACTGAGGGAATTATTTATTAAAATAACATAATAATTTATTAAAACTGAGGGAATTATTTATTAAAATAACATAATAATTTATTAAAACTGAGGTAATTATTTATTAAAATAACAGAATAATTTATTAAAACTGAGGAAATTATTTATTAAAATAACAGAATAATTTATTAAAACTGAGGGAATTATTTATTAAAGTAACAGAGTAATTTATTAAAACTGATGGACTTATTTATTAAAATAACATAATAATTTATTAAAACTGAGGGAATTATTTATTAAAATAACAGAATAATTTATTAAAACTGAAGGAATTATTTATTAAAGTAACAGAATAATTTATTAAAACTGATGGACTTATTTATTAAAATAACAGAATAATTTATTAAAACTGAGGTAATTATTTATTAAAATAACAGAATAATTTATTAAAACTGAGGAAATTATTTATTAAAATAACAGAATAATTTATTAAAACTGTATGTTGCTGCACACTGCAGAACGCGCGGCCGCGGTAGCGGAGGGTACCGGCCGCAGAGAGCGCTCGGCGCGGCAGCGGAGGGTCCCGGCCGCGGAGAACGCGCCGAGGGGCTCGACAGCGGTGAGCCGATACTTTCCAAAATAATTCCCTTAATTTAAAAAAATATATATTTCCATAATTTGAAAATCTCTCGCACTCGCCACCATCTTGTTTTTTCTGAAGCGAGCTGGAGGAGCCAGCCGCAATGCATGTTGGGATGCAGTACACCACGAAGACAGCTCTCCATGCACACTGCGAAATCGGAGCGGAGTAGTACACCATCCGGGTACCTGTAGTGCACTACAGATCCTCAGTTTGGTCGCATACTGCGTACTGCATACTAGCTTTAGGCAGATTTAGTACGCGAGTAGTATGTAGTTTGCCATTTCGAATACAGCCAGAGCTGGGCATGAGAGAGACAGGTGCACTTTTAGCGCCAGGCATGACAAACATGAATTCCTGCATAAAGGTTTTTAACACAAATTTAACACAAATTTACTTTTGTTCAGTTGATATTCTATCCTATAATATATGGGTAGCTAATCCAGTACAGTTCTCAGCATAAACTGCCAAACTCTGCATACAAAAACTGGGAAACTGGTAACTTGCTCATATAGCCTACAACACTATTGCAAGGCAGCCAATCATTATATTAAACACAACTGAATACCGAAGGCAAGGTAGCCTTGATTGGCAAGACTACACACTTATGGTGAATGAATACCAGGAGTGAATAGGAAAGATACTGGATACATTTTGTATGATGTGCTAAGAATTTTAGCCAGATCAGGAACAGACACTCGCAGATAAAATACAATTGACAGAGTTTATTACTAAAGGGACTAGGCTTACAAGGATTGTGAGGGACAGGAAGGGTCAATAAGGGTAAAGCAGGGTCATACAGGGTAAATCCAACAACACAATGGAGAAGGCAAAAGAGAGGACCAAAAAAAAAAGTCGGCAACAGGTAATCAATAGAAAGGGCAAGGCAAAAGACAATAAACGCTCATACAAAAAAGGGTCAGTAACGATGTAGGCAAAACAATGAAATGCATCATAGAAAAGCTAAGAAATCTAGATTCGATACTCAGTAAAGAACTGAGCTAACTGAGGGGTGTATTTACTAGGGAGGACAGGTGGAGCCAATTAGTAACTTGGAGAGTGGGAACACCATAGCATTATGATATCAGTGATGAGACAGGGAAGTTCGGTGTGAGGGCATGCTGGAAAGTTGAGTCTTCACGGCACAGTTCAGAGTCTTGAACAGGTCATAGCATGTCATATTGCCTTTCCAAAAATGGACCATTGGCTTTATTGACTGACTTTATTGAAGTTTAGCTTTGTGTAGCTAGACAAAGAATAAAAACTATTTTACAATTAAAATTAGTTGTGATCTTAACAGCATGTGGGATCCTTCATGCATGAATCTTGTAGGTTATAGTGTGGTTAACATACTGTAGGCCCATTTATTTTAGAGCTAATATATGTGCCAAAATAAATCAAACCAAGCTACAGGTGGGACTTATAAGTTATATGACACATACGATTTATGCAAACAACAGCCTCGCTTCCCTGTGCAGTCCGACACTTCATTAGTGTCACGGCAGATACATTTCATTCACTCAGTCATGATGAAGATGTTCTGAAGCTCGTGTAGCGCAGCAGGACGGCGCGTGTTGTCTGAAAACAGAGCAGTGCGGATTGAGCCGACTCAATCTATAGGGCAGAGCAACAGCTGGGGCTGCGTGTGCCCAGGGACGTCGCTGTGCCACATAAAACGCTGTCCTGCTCCACTTGCTTTTTGATCCTGTGGTCAGGTTTTTTTTCCTCTCTCTCTCTCTCTCTCTCTCTCTCTCTCTCTCTCCCAGCTAACTAATTAAATTCAAGAACAAACGTCCCCTGAGGTAGTAATTAATGATAAACTTATTAGACACTAAAGGCCCCGGAGGCATGGATCCTATCGGCACCTCAGCACTCCTGTTTGTGCCACTTATTCAAGTGTCACGTCCAATGTTTCAGGGAGACGAGCTCGGAAAAGGACCCAAATAGGTGATTTTTGTGTGTGTGTGTGTGTGTGTGTATGTGTGTGTGTGCATGAAAGGCAGGTAGACAGAGTCAGAACGATCCAGAGAGAAAGTGAATGAAAGACTAATTGCTTCTGTTATTCATAAGTGCAAACAAACGTGCCTTGCCAAGCCAGTCTAATGAAGACGTGTTACAGGAAACACAATCATTCTCAAATAAATGATTGCAAAAATAGCTGCACAAACTTGGTAAACTTCAGGGACCACAGAACACAAAACTAGAATACACAGAAGACAAGGATACAAAAGATTCGACCCTGCACATTCAAACAGAGGGGCTTACATACATGAGGAGAGTGAGAAACACCTGGGCTTGGATGACGAGGGGGCGGGGTACAGACAAGACACAGGTGAGAACACTAATTGCTAGGGCAGGGCTGGGGCGGAGCTAGGGTGGAGACAGGTACAAAAACACAACAATAGCACATGGCTGGGAACACATGACAGGAAAACAGAGGGGCAGGAGCACAAGGGACCAAATGAGGGAGAAACACAAGACAGACATGGGCTAAACTGTGACAGTAATACTAAGTTCAAGTGACTTGAGTAGAAGTGTTCTTTAAGCCCTACACTTAAGCAAAATTACTGTACTGTGTTATTAGTGTATTTATTACAGAAATCAGTGGAAAGTTCTCAGAGCTAAAGGCAGAGCAGGAGCAGTGAGGTCGTCTAATAAGATCAGTTTGATCTCTTGATTCGCTCAATGATGAGGAGCTTCATCAAACCCGTTATTGTTATTATTTTGTTTCTAAACTGACAGCAAAGGCATTTCTAAGTGGAAAAGGGATAAAATATTGTGTTTAATGGTACCAATGTGCTGAAATGACCATCCCTGCTAAGCCTTATATATTCATTCTAAAAAACGGAAAGCGTCAGATTCCAGTGCTATTCAAAAGTAAGATGAAGATTTTAACAAAACAATAAATGATTAATTATATAGACTAATATGGCTAGTACTAGTCTAACATAAAGTACTAGAGACCCAGGCTTACATTACAAAAAAATGCTCTAAAAAAAGTGCTCTATTAAAAAGGCGCAGAAGTTGAAGTATTCTTCAAGCTAAAAAGTAGGGAAAAGTACTAAAGTATTCAGTATTTTTAGGACTCAAATATTGCAGCAGTAGTTTGTTGTAAAAAGTAGTACTGAAGTACTGAAAGTAAAAGTACAGTGCTGTGTTATTAGTGTAATTATTACAGAGAACAGTGGAAAGTGGAAATCAGAATAAAAGGCAGAACAGGAGCAGCGAGATCTTCTACTAAGATCAGTTTGATCTGTTGATTCACTCAATGATGAGCAGCTTCATCAAACCCAGTGACAGAGCAGAGCGTCTACCGCTCTAGCTTTAGTGATAATGTGGATTTGGAATGATTCATAACATTTTTATAATTGTAATGAGTAAAGATGCAGCACATCAAAAAGTTATCAGAGTAAAAGTATTAAACTCATTCAAAATATATAGTGAAGTAAAAGTCAGAAAGATCCAGAGAGAAAGTGAATAAAAGACTAATTTTCAGGCATGAACTCATCACATCTTAAGTAAGGTTAAGTTAACATTGTCATGGCTGGTCAGAAAACAGACACTATTACATTACATTCTATAAGTCTTACAAACAATCTTCTCAATTGGAACAATATACATTTTCAATGTTTAATATTCATTCATATGCACATTTTCAAAAAATGTATTAAGCATTACATCAAGTCTTAGCGCCGAGTGGTCCAGCGGTCTAATGCGCTGCCACTATGAGCGGGAGGTTGCAGGTTCGAACCCGCGCTCATGCAGCTTTGCCATCAGCTGCTGGTGCTTAGAGGGAGCAAAATTGGTTCTGCTCCCTCTGGGGTGGGTAGAAGGTGCTCTCTCCCCATCACACTTAAGGTGGCGCTGGGCGGCACGAGGCGTCTGTGAGCGGATGAATCGGAACCTAGCCGCTGCGCTTTCCTCCGAGCGCGCTACCTGCTCAGGCAGTGATTCATCAGCAGCAGCTCAAAAAAAGGGGTGATTGACTTCGCACGTGTCGGAGGAGGCGTGTGCTCGTCCGCATCCTCCAAGGGTCACGGGCGTCACCGGTGATGGGGACGCACAAAGGGGTGGGACAATTGGATAACCAAATTGGGAGAAAATGGGAAAAAATCTGAAATAAGTTACATCAAGTTATTAAATTATTTTCCTGCATTAAAACTCACATTTGTAGCAAGTGATATCAGCATTATTTGTTACTACATCTCCAAATTCCATTCTGTTTATTTGTCCATGTTTGCAAACCATGGCTTTCAGAGCTTAACATTCAGATCAGGTCATGGATGACAAAGAAAACAACACACAAATGCTAATTTCTGATTATTCTGGTTATTCTAATTACTCCCTCAGCATTCGTGACTGAAGTGCCCTTGAGCAAGGCACCTAACCGCCAAATTGCTACCTGGGCACTGAGGTGGCTTCACATCGCCCCAGGTATTTGTGTGCTCACTGACATGGATAAGTTAATTGTGCATGCTGACGCTGTTGTACTGCTGTACAGTGCAGTGACAAAACAGGAGGAAAATAAAATTAACATTGTGTAATTTTTCTCCTTAAAATAGCAGCTTCAAATATATGCTGATGCTCCACTGACTGTAACAGGGAGATTAGCATCTCTGTTCTTTTTTCCCATTCTGGACTAGAACATGCTGTAAAGCTGCATTTCAAGTGCTGTATCAGTGTAAAATACAGTAATATTACTCTTCCCTCTCCATCCACATGCATCCATCACTTCAGATGCAGCTTCTGTGTTGCTTAGCTTATCAACAAATGTACATGTACACCTGCCCATAAGGAAGAGTTCATAGCAATATTCATGTTTACAGCAGTGGTGTGAAAGTCAATTACTTCTCCCACTTGTTGGCAGGGCCCAGGAGATGAAATACCAATATCAATTTTATATATATATCATCTCTGTCATGCAAAATCCTTGTACCTCTATAATGTCAGCAGGAAACAATCTTCACACCTTTCAAATACACAATGCCGATATTGATCAATGCTGGAGGCCACAATAACCTTTCAAATTCTCACATAATGCTGCTTTATACTATATTTTTGGCCAGTATATATACAGTATATATTGACATATGACAATAGTAAATGACTTTATCTTTTTAATTTAGGTAATTAGGTAATTAGGTAACACTTCACAATAAGTGTGTCAGGTTGGGTGCAGGAAGGACGAGGAGGCGGAGGCAAATGCAAACAATAATACATTTAATAACGAAAAAAACAAACACAAAATAAACATAAACTTAACTCAAAAGAACCAAGGAGCAATGGGGAAAACGAGGACCACAGACAGGCGCAAAAACATACAAGGATCGACACACGAGAAAGGAAACACGGATTATATATAGTGGTTGACACAAACGGGAAACAGGAAACACCTGGGACTAAGGGGCGGAGTTACAAAGGAACACAGGTAAGTGGAAAATTACAGGGGAACAACACAGAGGAGCACGAATCACGTGGGAACAGACAGGAAACAGGGCAAAGACGTGACAAAGTGTACATAACTTAACAGTACTTAATGGTTAAGTAATGTCTCAACGAATTATTTAATTATTTAATTAACACTAGTCCAGACATTATTAACCATAGGTTTAAGAATGTTGTATATGGGGCGTCGAGTGGTCCAGCGGTCTAAAGCGCTGCCACTATGAGCAGGAGGTCGCATGTTCGAACCCACGCTCATGCAGCTTTGCCATCAAGCTGCCGGCGTCAGAGGAAGCACAATTGGCCCTGCTCCCTCCGGGTGGGTAGATGGCGCTTTCTCCCCACATCACTCCTCGGGTACATCAGCACAGGGCGTCTGTGAGCTGATGTATCGAAGCTGAGTCGCTGTGCTTTCCTCCAAGCGCGCTGTGATGCTACTCGGTAAGGCTGCATCAGCAGCAGCTGGAAAAGAAGCGGTGGCTGACAGGCTTCGCATGTATCGGAGGACGCATGTGTTAGTCTTTACTCTCCTGGTGTGTTGGGGAATCACTAGTGATAGGGGGAGTCCTAATGAGTGGGTTGGGTAATTGGCCGTGTAAATTGGGGAGAAAATGGGAAAAAAAACAATAAATTAAGAATGTTGTATAATGATTGATAATGTATTAACTAAATTGTAAATGAATAATTATTCGAGACAATCTAACTACTTTGGGCGGCGTGGATGCTTAGTGGTTAGCAGGTTTGCCTCCCAGCACTGGGGTCTTGGGTTCAAGTCCCTTTCTGGGTGGAGTTTCAATGTTCTCCCCGTGTCCGTGTGGGTTTCCTTTAGATACTCTGGTTTCCTCCCACAGTCCAAAAACATGGAAATCAGGTAAATTAGTGAATAGTCTAAAATTTACCAGAAAACTTAAATACTCTAAATTGATCTGGTGTATATGTGTAAGTGTGTCGTATGTATGTAAGTTTGTATGTGTGTAAATGTTTGCATGACTGTACCCAGGTATTAATTGGAACTCTGTATTGCCCGATGCAGTTCTCCTGGTAGACGGTTGTTTCCGGTTAAGAGTATGCTGTGCCCTATTGGCTGCCACTTCTCCCAGGTGTGTGTGAGTGCTGAGCATAAATGGTTGTGTGTAAAATGTGTATATTGTAAAGTGTCCTTGAGTTTCTAGAAAGGTGCTATATAAGTTGAACTTCATTCATATGAACTAATGCATCATTATTGTAAAGTGTTACCAATGTTTTTTCCTCAAGACTTGTATGTGTTACTGCTGTAAATAAATCTGCAATTTAAGATTCCAATTTAAGATTGGAAAGATATATCATATAGATAGGAAGTCCTTCAATATCTTATTAAGAAACATAGCATTTTTTAAAAAATACAGATATATAAAGGATTATATTTAGTCATAAATGTAACATTTTTACTTTTGAGATTAGACTTATCCATCGTTCCATTTATAAGTCAAATCATCCATTGATCCATACATTCTGGTGGAGTATCAATAATATATGTAGGATTAAGAGATTTTGTCTTACAAATGTGGTTCCCGTGGAAAATATGCACTGTGTAAGTTCAAATTAGCACTTTCTGAGCAAATGCTGCAATTCTAAGATAGATAAGGTCAATGTATCTATCCATTCATCCATCCATCCAATTGATGTATGTAAGGTTTTCTATCCATCTATTTGTAAAATCCTACATGTCTCTTTCTTTCTTTTTCACTTATTGGTACATAGAAAATGTGTAAATGATATCCAAGCTTTGTGCATCTCCAAATTTAACAAATCCATCCTAAAACAGTTTGAAAAGAAGTGTTTTTGCTTCTATATTGTAACACCAAGTTTTTCTGTTATAGAGGCTCTCTTGTAAAGGTCACCAGAATCTCAGTGGGACTCCGTGCAAAATGAAGGTTTAATAAATAAGAAATACTACTATGGACCATAAATCCCTTGGAGAAAGACACCAAAGTACTTACTTGCACAACCTGGAGCCTGTGATGCGTTTCCCAGCAGCGCTCTGATCTGCTTACATGATTGCGGCAAAGAGAAGTATTTTCTGAAAGACGGTTCGGAGTGGAAAGTTTGGAGCTAACATGGCGCTGCTCTTTCTTTCGTTCTTTCTTTCTTTCGTTCTTTCTTTCGGTCGGTGGTTCGTTGTACGTAGATTTGAATAATTTAAGAATAATCACAATTTGTCTGTCTAGAACTCTGAGATTTGCGGTTCTCGATTGAGAGAGCGGCTGATTGCGTCCTTGGGGACCCGTGGAGATGGCTGGCACGTGGCGAAGCTGGTGCTCGAACCTTAATCTTGGCCATATGGAGCTCCTCTACACTGCTGAGCAACGTTAACCGGGCGTGCCCTTGGGGGACACTGTTGTCGAAATGTTAAGAAAAATGGGGAAATGATGAGGAGGCTAATGGCTGTTTTTTTCCTTTAAGCATGCCCAGGGTTAGTATTCATAAAGCAACTCCGACTTCTCCGGATACACACTCCTGGAATAAATTAGCATGCTAATGGCGATTCTGTGCTGAAAGCCTGGCGTAGCCTACCACATCCAGGCCTGAAGTTTTTTCTTTCTTTCCTTTTCTTTTCTTTTCTTTTCTTTTCTCTTCTTTCTTTCTCTTTTTTTCTGTGTGTATGTGTGTCTGGAAAACTATCCCTCGGAGTGCTGTGGCTGAATCCATTTGGCGCTTTATTTCTTGGTGACTGCATCTCGTACGAAGTGCAGGGCATGGGAAAACGAAGTCCTAAATCTGCGCTCCTGCTCCGTCGGTCTTTATGAATATTCCCCGAGACAGGAAGAGCGCTTTTTACAAGGTTGTTAAATACGTTCCGGTGCTGTTTTATTTTTTTATTATTCAAGCTGGGCACTTCAATGCTACTTTAAGGGCTGGAAGGAGCTCTCGCAACCACCGGGGACATCTTGGAACGCATCCAGTACATGAAAGGAGAGTCAAGGACACTGCCAATCCCCCACTATCCCTCCATTTTTCCGCCGTTTCTCTCTTGTCACTGACAGTGATTCCTCTATCGCTATTGATCACCTGTCAATTCTGTTTGCCAGACAGAACATTCTATAATCACATAGAGCGCGGCTGGGGTCACCTCTGAGAGGTTAGAGCCATTACAAATGCAGCGAACATCAGTGTATGCTGTCCGCAGGTAAATTCATTTATCTCAGAGAGAGAGCGAGAGAGAGAGTGAGAGAGAGAGAGAGATAAAGTGTAGGTACAGCAGAGCGAGTGAGTGAGAAAGAGAAACCAAGCGAGCGATAGACCGTGAGAGAAACGTGAGAAACGGCAGAAAGCGATAAATGCAGGTAAAACGTATTCACCTGCATTAGCCTGTCATGCTGGCTGCCTTTTCTAAACTAATCACTGCATTTTAATTAACCTTCTCTGACATGCACCGAGTGTCGAATAACATCTAAATGGAGTCTGGAAAACAGTGTTGAAAATAATGTCATATCTGATGTTGAGTATGTGCTTTTTGAATGCCACTTCATTAACACTCAGGCTCAAATGACAAATTGCATTAATCCACATTCAACTCATAGCACTTCTATAACCCTGCTCTTTCAATGCGCAACATTAACAGCGCGGGAACATGTCATCAGGCCTGCATGACGGTTGATTTTGCGGTAAGCTCGAATTTGACCTTCACTTACCCGTGTGTATTTTTATACATATACTGTATTAGAATGTAGGCATGGAACACTGAGCAGTTAACTCTACATTTACTCTTTTTATACAGTTTAAAATGAAATATACTATAGATTTCACCAAGCAGAGCTTAAACTCAATGGAGGCATGCCAAATCATATTCCTTTCAGCAACCCTAAGTCTTCGATATGAAAAATAATGAATAGATTGAGTATTTCAAGCAGTTTTTGCTTAAATAACATGCTTTCATGTCATTTTCTGAGATGTTTTCTGGGTTCAGCTTTCTCAAATCTCAAGTCTTTCTACTTAAAATTCAGCCTGTCAATCTTAAGTACTTGATCAGCGTAAAGTATGTTTTTGTTTGAGTTTGATGGTTTAGCAGGTCTATAAGCTTAATCAACTGGTCAACTAGCTTGATAACCATTAGTACCAATGGTTATAGTCTAACCATGCTGGTTAATCTTGGTCCAACAAGGCCTAGCTGGAAGACCAAGCATGAACAGGACCAAAAGCAACATAGACTATGCTAAAATGGGGTATGTTTTTACTTGGGTAACCAGCATACCTGTCAAGTCTCCCGTTTTGGCCGGGAAACTACCGTATTTTACTCCTCTTTCCCGCCGTCCTCCCGTATTAATATTTTCCCGTAAATTTCCCGTATTATATTAAAATTAAAAAAACTTTATTATTGAGGAGACAGGGCACTGACCGATCTGTGTCTCTTAACCAATCGTGGTGCCGGTTCAAGGAGAAAGTCTCGCCTTTCAGGAGAAACAGCCAATCAGCTTGCTGGTTTCGCGGAGCGCAGAGGTATATCAGATTCTGATAATCTAAATTTAGTGTGTAAGTGGTTCACATGTGGTTATTTTAGATTTCTTGTAAACCTGTCTTAAAATGTAAGGAATACTAAATCTTGGTTGGGCTGGTGGGACGACTTTAAGCGGACGGAGGAAAATATCCCTTATTTTTAAATCTAAAACTTGACAGGTATGGTAACCAGCTTTTCAACTACCAATACCTTCACAGACCAGTTTGGACCATCTATAACCAGCTATGTGGTAATAAACAAAAGGACACACTTTGCCTATTGATGTGTGTTTTTATATCAGTTCTGTTCAACTTAGGTTCTCCAGTTTGTTTTTTAAAGGAGTCAATGATGGAGAGAAGAGATGAAAAGAGGTAAAAAAAAAGCTAGCGTTAGCTTTTAGCCTAGTTTGAATAACTCTTTGCCTTCTTGTATCTTGCCTTGTTTTGTGCCCAGTTTGAACTCCTCTTCTTCTGACACTTGTGCAGGAAAACATAGAGTGGTGGTGATGTGCTGCTCTTCAGTATCAACAACAACAACATATTCTCCTGAAGGTGTCGTCACATTTTATCATATTGTCAGCTTTAATTCAAGCTTTTACTTATGGATTATTTACATTTTTGAGGGATACATTTACCAAGGCAAGACTGTGATGACTGTGTTTTGTAATTTGTAATTTTGTGTTTTGTAATTTGTAATTTTTCAGTTTTCCAAACCTGTTTAGGTTTATTTTAGGGCACATGATTAAGTCCATGTCAATTGAAGCCATATTAGACCATTTCTATTCGATCCATTGATCATTGAATGTTCATAACATGTACAGGACAATTGATGAACTGATTACAGTACCAGTAAAAAGTTTGGACACACCTGATTTAGTGTTTTTCTTTCTTTCTTTATTTGATTTATTTTCTACATTGTAGATTAATACCAAAGACATTAAAACAATTAAGTGACAAAACAAGAATTACATAGTAAACAGTAAAAAAAAGCGTTTATCCTGCACATTAATCCCCTGATCTTAACCTGATGAACTGAGATGGTGATTTGAGGTGATTTAATTGGGATGAGCTGGAGCTTCACAGCGTGAAGGAAAAACAGCAACTATTGTTCAGCACCTCCAGGAACTCCTTCTTTCAAGACGCTGAGAAAACTATTCCAGGTGACTCTCCCTCATGAAGACACTGAGATTAAAATACCAAGAGTGTGCCGATCTGTCCTCAAAGATAAATGTGCTGCTTAGAAGAATATAAAGTATAAAATATATTCTGGTTTGTTTAACACTTTTTCTTTAAAGAATAATTCAGCATTTGTTCCTGTAGAGCTTTAATATAGTCTTTAATATAAAATTTACAATGTAGGAAAATGAATCATAAAAAGAAAGAAAACACATTGCATGAAATGAGGTGTGTCCAGACTTTTGACCGGTACTGTATGTAGAAAAGCAATCATAATAAAAAATGATAATTTTACAGGGAGGACATGAATCAGATTAACCTTGAATGTGTGAAACAATGCAAGCAGTTTATCAAGGTATGAAGAAAAGCAAACCTGTCAGAATCAGTGAATAAGACAAATGAATGGAGTAAAAGGTCTAAGCTTTAATTCCCTGACTGCACAACGCCGGCAACAGTTCATTTAATCTAGAGCTGTTACCTGATGAAAACAGGGAAACAGTTATGTGAAAAAAACAAAATAATAATATTATATTCTTATATAAATAACAATAATAATAATAATAATAATATTTTTACTCAAACATGCAGAAATGTTCCCTGAGTAAATGTGCCATGAGTCATATCAAATAATCAGTTTTCTTTTTATTCTTTTTTTTTGGCAAAGAACTCATTTTGTGTTTAATCAGAAATTTCTTGACAAAAAAAAAAACAAAAACATGTGGAGTAGTCATAATTATTATTTTCCCAGAAGGGAAAAAAGGCATGATTGGATTGGAACTCCAAACTCCTTTCCAAATATTTGTTAAAAAATCTGTTCTGTGGTCAAGAGTGGACTAATTAAACTGGCAAACAAAACCACCTCAGTTTCACTGATTAACATGTTTTAAATTGTGTTTAATGGCTTTCTGAATGTGGGTTTACTGGAAAAGGTACTGCAGGGCAGAATCCCTGTGGAGTAGGCTATAGGAGAGTGGATGTGTTTTTATTATTATTATTGTTGGATAAATAACTTTAGAAGCAAAATAAATAATAATACTCAATGTACAAGAAATGCATCAGTATGTAATGTACTTTGAACTGTACTACACATGTCTTGCACTACATGTTGGAACAGTGCTACTCTATGAGGATTTGATGGCATTAAACCATAAAAGCATGAAAGCATTAGTGAGATCAGGTACGAAAAAATGGATGACTCAATGCCAATGTCTCTAGCTCAAGCACTCTAGACAATCAGTTCTTTATACCACTTTTTCTATTAGATGGCATTGGGCGTGGTGGCTTTAGATATGTATGTGTGCCCTCTACAGAACATCCTTATATGTTGGCAATTGTAGCACAAGGTGTTTCTATATCTAAGTATTGATAGGAAACCATGCATTATTTTCGTTTCATTGGTGCATCGCTTAAAATCTCAATAAAACACACAAAAAAAATAAGTTTGAGGTTGTAAGGTGAGAAAATGTGAATATGAATGGTTTTAAATGATGTTATGTAATAACAAAAGTTTGGAAGAAGGACCACGCCCAACTCTAACACCCCTTTTCAATCAACCGCCCTATAAATACCAGCTCTACCTACCAACCTTCTGTGACGAAAGTTCTTCTACTTTACCAGTTCCTAAAAAAGGGGATATAACTGCACACTCCTTCAGCCAAGCTGTTCATAACTCCAGCCCAAATTCCTTGAGTTCCTTCCCCTTTTTTTTCTTTCCTCGACTTCTCTCAGGCTTGGTCCACACATAGCAAACTATGTAAATGATGTGGGGTTGATGCTGCAGTTGGTATGCAGGTTTAGGTTCAGCAACAGTATGCGCTGAAAGAATGAGGTCATCTGACTACCTGAATATACTGAATATAGACCAGGTTATTCCATCAATGGATTTTTTTTTTCTTCCCTGATGACACGGGCATATTTCAACATGGCAGTGTCAGGATTCATGGGTCTGGAATTGTGAAAGAGTTCAGGGTTCAGGGAGCATGAGATCATCATTTACACACATTGATGGATTTCACCACAGAGTCCAGACCTTAACCTCATTGAGAATCTTTTGGATGTTCTGGAGAAGGAGAAGACTTTGTGCAGTGGTCAGACTCTACCTCTATCATCAATGCTTCTTAAAGATCTTGGTGAAAAATGAATGCAACACTGGATTGAAATAAATCTTGCGACACTGCAGAAGCTTATCATTTATATTTAGGCCTGGCAGAGTATATTTCTAAGGAAATAAATAAATACATCTCCCGCTGATATGAAAACTTTTTTTTATTGAAGGATGACCTGCTTATTCAGAATCAGAGAAATGTTATCACAGGGACAGTCCTGTCGCTTTGACAAAGACATGCCCTCATAGATTGTAGAGGAAAGCTTCTTGAGTTCAGATGGCCGTGACTTGTCTTAAGGCTTCACAGACTCTCCAGTCTCTCTTTAAGCTGCTCAGGACTGGATGTACAGTACATGTCGGAGTGTCTTCCTTGATCGGAGCCCTTATACGTGACCCTTCACTTGCTTTCAACAACATGAAAGACAGAGGAAAAGCAAGAAAGGCTCAGTTCTTCCTTCCCCTCCTTCCCCTCCTCCGCCTCCTCCTCTTTTTTGTCTTTGCTTTCATGTAAACACCACTCATCGGCGCTTGTGTGTGAAACTGTGGAATTAAAAAGGCACTGTCTCTCTCACATTCCAGCCTGACACTGGCACGTCCAAGGCCACGCGGTCAATGTCTTCCCAGGAGCGTTCTGAAAGAGAGGCGGCGCGTTCCAAAGCAGCCGCCACCACTCGCGTCCTGGAGTGTCGTTCAGAGCCACGTTTGCTTTTTTGTTAATTCGGTGGTGACCAAAGCAGCAGAGTGCATTCCAGGGTCGGAGCTGAATGGATCGCTCCGAGGAGCCCGGTGCTCACGCAGGTGGGGAATGTGATCGGATACTCTCTTCACGCACTGCCTGTTCTCACGACGGCATTGAGCTCATATCTACCCTTTTCTGAGGAAATTAGAAACCTTCCTTTTATAATATTCTCAGAAAAACCTGAACTGAAATGATTGTTATTGAAAGAAAGTTTAAAAAAAATCTCCACACTTCATTTGTTCTTTACATTTCCTATCGCTTTCAAACAGAACCCCTGGAAGTACTGAATACGGTGCTCCTCAGGTGGCTTGGGATGAAGTAGAGAAGACCTTGGACATCAGAATGGATGCTGCTGCTTTTTTGTTCACATTAACAATTTAAATTCACTCATTTTCAGAAAAAAAAAAAAACTTTAATTTAGTCTGATTTAGACTGGAAACTCATGCAGATGTAATGTAGCTCAACTACAGTATATAATGTACAGGTGTTGGACAATGAAACTGAAACACCTGGTTTTAGACCACAATAATTTATTGTCCTGATGGACAGTTCTGGTGGAAACAGGAGAGTTGAGGTGCACATTGAATTCTGCCGTGATTTGATCAGCCTCTCCTGTTTTTTATGTTTTTTGGATACAATCTGGGTTAGCACCCGAACATCCCTTTCAGACAGCTTCCTCTTACAGCGTCCACAGTTAATCCTGTTGGATGTGGTTGGTTCTTCTTGGTGGTATGCTGACATTACCCTGGATACCGTGGCTCTTGACGCATCACTAAGACTTGCTGTCTTGGTCACAGATGCTCCAGCAAGACGTGCACCAACAATTTGTCCTCTTTTGAACTCTGGTGTGTCACCCATAATGTTGTGTGCATTGTAATATTTTGAGCAGAACTGTGCTCTTACCCTGCTAATTGAAACTTCACACTCTTCACACTCACTGCTCTTACTGGTGCAATGTGAAATTAATGAAGATTGAAGGCTGCTCCAATTTAGCCATGAAACCTCCCACAATAAAATGACAAGTGTTTCAGTTTCATTGTCCAACCCCTGTATAAGGCAACATGTCAGATATGGAAGTCTCAGCTTGTAGATTTGTAGAGGTTCCTGTTCTGCAATAATCCATCTCATTCAGCTCAAACATGCTCACACAGTATCTGCATATTTTATTATTATTATTTTTTCAACATTTCTCTCAATTTAGCTACCTGTTGAGCTGCTACTCAGATATGTGTAGGCGTAGGACTGGAACTCTACTTCCATGCTAAAATAAAGTATATATTTTTCTGCTTTTTAAAGCAATTGAGAATATCCATTCGAGTAAGGAGGTACAGGTTCAAGTTACTACATTAAAACCCAGTTTAGATATTTTTGTTTATTGTTTTACATAATTACAAACTGCAAAAATGCTTTGATACACTAAAAAAAGCAATTGCCCTGATACAATCATACTACTATTACTGGTTGAGTGTAAAGTGCAGCGACTCGGTTCCGATACATCAGCTCACAGATGCCTTGTGCTGATCGACATCACCCTTTGGAGTGATGAGAGGAAAGAGTGCCATCTACCCATCCAGAGAGAACAAGACCAATGGTGCTTTCTTGGGGCTCCAGTAGCTGATGGCAAGCTGCATGACCAGGATTCGAACCAGCAATATCCTGATCATAGATTTTTGCGTTAGGTATGGAAAGTTGATAGCCTGTTTAATATCAGCACCTCACAGATTTTAAATCAGGGATAGATCTGTCAATCCAACTAGCCTTAATTGTTTTATGTCTTTAATGTTAATCTAAAATATAGAAAAATACATTAAATAATGAAAAACAATAAACAAGCTCTTGAAGTCAAAGTTTTTTCAACCAGTAAAAATGATTAAGATGCTTAAACTAGTCCAATATGTGCTTTAACTACAGTAAACCTAGAAGAACACCTTTTTCAAAAATTATAAAATTAAATTAGAAGAATTTTAATATGTATAAAGTTTATTTTCTTATATTTTTGGTGAATCTCATCACACACCGATAGTCCTGTTTTTTTTTTTTGTGAGGGTCATTAAGGGCTGGACAGGAATGATTCACCAGTGATGCAGCATAATGTAAGCGTTCACTGATCACGCCTAATCAGGCAATGATTTTTAGGAGCTCCTTCCGCACCACTGCCCATCCCTCAGTCCAGTTTAGGAGATCTTTTCAGCGCAGAGATGGATATCACCATATATATAATTACAGAACTCATAACTGCTTATCTTGCTGGATGAATCAGATGATGCTGAAGATGACATCACTGCAGATTCATGTAGGAGTAGGACTGGAACTCTAGTTGAATGCTAAAATAAAGTATATATTTGTCAGCTTTTTAAAGCAATTGAGAATAAGCATTTGAGGTCAGACTAGATAGAACAGAGTGAGTGGATCAGCAGTGAGGAGGTACAGGTTTAACCCTTGTGTGGTGTTCGGGTCTGTGGGACCCGTTTTCATTTTTCATCAAATGATGCTAAAAATATATTTTTTCTAACTCAAACTCATTGGCATTGGCTCATTTTTTGTGAAAAACATATATCAAAACACATTTTCGATAAACACACACTGTACACCCCCCCCCCCCCCCTACACATTTATATTACATACAGTATGTTTGGCCAAGGGCTAATAAACATTGCTTCATTTGTAAATTTGAAACAAATTTTCTACTCATATCTTGAGTTTAATTCATTTTCTTTCACATTTTATTAAAAAACTAATAAAAAAAGAGTAGCACTTTTTAAAAGAAATGTAACATAAGAAAGGTAAAGGGCAAATATTAACCATGTAAGCTGTTTATATTGCTTGCAATTTAGATGAAGCAAGCATGTGTAAAGCATTTTAATGTAAAATTGCTTAATTTTGCTGAATTAAATACAAGTAACAAAGTAAACGAGTAACAAAAATATGAAAAACACACAAGGGTTAAGTGATTACATTAAACCCCAGTTTACTTATTTTTGTATATTGTTTTGCATAATGATAATGCATTGTACATAATTAATTAATGAATTGCCTCTGTTTCCCCTCCCAAAAAACGTTTTAATAAATAACGTTGGATCAAGTCTAGTTTAAACAGCAAAGCCATGGTATAAAATACTTTATAACCACCAAATTTACTGTTATTTAACCAAGAGAAATCAGGCAAAATGCACTGTGTCTCTCTCTTTCACAGCGAGCGAGGCCAAAATATAATATAAAACTCATAAAAAGGACAGGTTGAGGGTTCGGTGAGCTGTTTCCATAATTTGAAACTTAACTAATGTTATTCTGCGCACCAGTCATCAGAAAGCCTGTGATTGTTTTAAATTCGTTTTTTTTAATGATTATATATTATATATCATTAAAAACAAAAAATCATTGTATTTATTTTATTAATTTATTTATCAAATTTATAAAGTTTTTATATACATATTTTATTTTGATTTCCATGTTCTCACTTTATTAATATTAATTTTATACATTCTTATCATTCTTATCATTTTACTTTACTTTCACTATTATTAATATTTTTTCATAAGACATAAATTCTTTATTTTTATGGTCTTTTAAAAATTATTTTTGTATATTGTTTTAAATAATTATAAAGTGCATAAATGATATGATACACTAAAAAAAAGCAATTTTCCTGATGCAATCATACTACCATTACTGTTTGAGTGTAAAGAATTCAAAATAATAATGCATGAACATAAAAATAACAATATTGTGTAGATTTTTAACTGTCTTAATTAAAGCAGTAATAAACTTTTTTATGACTTTGATGTTAGTAATATTAGACCGTATTCACTGATTCTACTTTTGAATCTGAAGCACCAATGAAACATTTTGAAAGAGTTGTAACCTTGTTGTGCAGCTGCCGGAGCCCTGAGACAGCAAAATTGGCCTGGCTCTCTCTGGGTGGGTAGATGGCGCTCTTTCCCCTCATCACTCCAAAGGGTGATGTTGATCAGCACAAGGCTGCATCTGTGCGCTTGTGTATCAGAACCGAGTCGCTGCACTTTCCTCCGAGTGTGCTGTGATGCTACTTGGTAATGCTGCATCAGCAGCAGTTCAAAAAGAGGCTGTGTCTGACTCCACATGTATCAGAGGAGGCATGTGCTAGTCTTCACCCTCCTGGTGTTGTGGCATCACTGGTGATGGGGGATATACAGCTTACCAGCAGCTAAACGAGTGGGACAATTAGCTTAGCTAAATTGGGACAAAATGGGGGAAAAAAATAACAAATAAAGTTAAATTAGGCCATTTATGGAGAATAGTGTTTAAGTATAAAATATATTTGAAACATTAAAAATTGCAAATATCTAGAGCCATGTTCTAGTGGCTGGCGATTAGTTTACATTACATTACTGTATGTCAAGGGTTGGCAATTAAGTTTGGCCTTGGGCCAGATATTTTCCAATCCATTATGTGGCGGTCCACTAAAAAAAAAAAATCTGTTCTGGAAAATGAAGCAAGTAAAACCCAATAAGAAAGGAATAAATAAATAAATTAACACACAGCTCCTCAAGCAGGATCGAACCCGTGTCTTCAGGGTCTTGGTTCAATACACTACCGCTGCCCTGGCTAGTGAATTGGGACACAGCCGGGAAAAAAAAAACCCTTATAAGGAGATACAGTGCCCAAAAATGGGCTGAAAATTGAAAATGGGCGGAAACTAAAGTCACGTCGAGCGCCACAGAGAGAGAGAGACAAGGGAGGAATGTAAACAAAAGCTCACCAGAAAAGCTTTTTATTTATTTATTTTTTCATTATCGTACATTATAGTTCAAAGAACCTCACGGGCCAGATGTTTCATGCCTGAGGGCCACATCTGGCCCTTGTATTGCTTTATATCATAGGACTATATATTTACATATATTAAACTATTATTTAAGTTTGAATATTTTTTTTACCTCAAAAACTATACAGAACACTCGTTTTACAAAGACATTTTAACACGACATTTAACATGAAATCAATTACAAATCACAAATATATTTTCATACACATGTTCAATATAAAAACAGAAACACAAACACTAGAATTATCATTTCTCCTAAACTACAGTCTACAGTATTAACTGGCTGCTCCAACACTTCTCAAAAAATTTGGGCCCCATATCACCACATTATCAGTCTTATCTGTGGGTGATGATAAGGATAATGGAGATGATGTGATTGTAGTGAAATGTGAGACTTCTTGAAATGCAGTAAAACAGAAAAACAGCAGGAATCATTTCTCAGTCTTCTCTTCAGACTTCAGAGTTGAAAATGAAAATGGTTTATGATTTCCTTTTTGTTTGTTGTTTTTTTTTATTTTCAGAAAGGCTCTGGTTTGGCTGCTGGAGTTTCCAGTTCTAACAAACTGAACCACTAAGCCTTCTACAGCTGCTTACACGTGTTCCTGTTTGGTTTGAGTGAAAATTTACTGGATGAGAAATTGCTTTGTGGACAAGATCAGTGACCCCTGGTTTAGAGGGTCATAAGACCACAGGGATGGTTGTTATTAGTATCCGCCACTAAGCTTCAGAGTAACAGCAGAAGAAGGGCAGAAGAACAACTGAAGAAGAGCACAGGTACATCGGTGATAGACAGACAAAGAAACAAAAAAAGGCATACGAAAAAATTAATGAATATGAATCATACAAACCAAAATAAAACAATAATGACTGGAAAAATCGAATAAATACAAGGTACTAAAAATCTCCAGAAAAAAAAACGAGAGCAAACAATAAGAACACGTCAATGGGATAAATATATGAAAGAACATATTTGAGATGAAACCATACAATAGAACAATAGAACATAGTATTATTGTCTTGTAATTGGAAGATTAAGTTCAGCTGTCACTAGTCTCTTGAAATGAATGAGAATCATAACAATGGTAAAACTTATTACACTCTTAAATACAATCTATAAATATTTGATTTTAGTTTCTAAGATGTGATTTTTATTCCTGATATAGAAAAATGTTTTCCAGCATTGTTTAAAAAAAACATTTACATTGTTAAACATTGATAAATATTTGGTCTAAAGTGCCGCCACTATGATTGAGAGATCACTGGTTCGAATCCCTCTCATGCAGCTTGCCACAGGTCTTGCTCTCTCTCTCTGGGTGCATAGATGGCGCTCTTTTTTCCTCACACTGATTTTATGATTCACTCTAAAAAACAGAGGTATGATATGAGTACTTTTTTGTACTCAGAGGTACACTCTTCATAATTGTACCCTCAAAGGTACATTATTGGTCTTTACAGGGTAAATTTTTTCCCTCTGAAGTACAAAGTAACTTCTAACAGCAGTAATAACAGATTTGTACCATTTAACCAGACAAAGGGTACATTCAGTATTCTGTACCACTGTACTAATAAACAATATATATTTTGATTGCACATTTTTTATTTGAAAGCCAGACAATTTTGGATCATCAAGTTTTCGAGCCATATTTAGTTGATGATAATGTTTAATATATTTATAATATTTTCTGGCACAAAAACCATGGTTACAAAAAAGGACTTTCACTGAAAGGTACTTTTTTGTACCTCAGTATAAGGTACAGCCCCAGCGACAAGCTTTTTACCCTTTTAAGTACAAATCTGTACTTACTTTTCTTAGTGTGTTCCTACTAAATTCTTATCTAGATTTTTATCTTATTTGTATTATATATTATGTTAAAATATCTTATATGTTCTTTTTCTTTGACAATCCCTTTCCTATGTATTGGCTTGCCTATTTTGTACTTTGTAAATGAGGACCACTGTCAATGTACTCTGAGGTTAAATATAAAGATTGATTGATTGATTGTTTGGTGGGGGGGGGGGCAGTAAAAACAAACCAGGGACCAGCCGGTGTTTGTTTAAGGTTATGATTTATTTAAGTCTTTAACAAAATGGTGAATTAGCTCGCTGTTTGTGCAATGAAGAGCAAAGAAGGGTCAGCGTTCTAGTGGAGAACCCCTTAAGTAAGGAGATCAGTGCAAGCGCAGTAGTCAGAACAAGTGAAATAATAATGTTTTTTATGTTCGTTGTTAAGTTAAATGTTACAAAACGTTCATGAGGGTTTTATCAGTGATGTAATTTAGGCCTCTGAAATGATATTTCTATAGGAGGTAGGAAGGTGGTCTTGCATGACCATAGAGGATTATCCACTGGCATTGCAAAGATGACCACAGAGTGAACAGGCTTACAGTATTGTGCAAATGTTTTAGACACATGTGGGAATCTAAGTAAAGAAAAAGCTTCTTATCTGTGCAGTAATTCTTTATTAACTCAGTAAAACACATTAGCTCAGCATTACAAATAATACAAACAACACTTTTACAAAATGCAGAGCTTTTAAATCACTGTTTTCCTTAAAACATCTCCTAATCTCTCCTCAGCTGGTTTGGTAATTTTGGTAAATGTGGTAAGTCAGGTGAGCTGCTGATGGAACTGAACATAATATACACATGCTGGCTGAGGAGCATCCAGGAGAAATCTGGAACTAAAGTTTGTTCTTCATCTCGGCTCACAGGATATAACATACTTTAGTTAAAAATAAGAATTATTCCTTGTTACGTTTTACTGTATTTATGTTTATTTGCATCTGTTTAAATCATATATGGTGCTTTTTATAGGTTAAAACGCTCATATTGCTGAGATAAATGGATTAGTGTAATTTGCTTTGGTGCCTAAAACTTTTGCACAGTAAAGTACTTTGGTACCATGCAGAGAAAAAAGCCACATTGATTTTTACGTAAGAGCATGTACTGTAATTCTTCTCTTTTTAACACTGCAATGAGAGCCAAATTATTACAATTCTGGTCAACAACCCGACTCTCTCTCTGTTTCTCTCTCTCTCTGCAAATATTTTATTTTTTTATTCAGTTCACAGAAAGACAAAACCGAACCCACAATCATTTCCCTCTCTTTTCAGTGTTCAACCTCAATATCCATTGTCCTTGTCTTCGCCGTCCTTCCATCAGCCGAAGACGCTATTCTCTTCTCCCGCGGACGTGAGCTTTACTCCGCCAATCCACACAATGATCGCCGCTCACGAAAGCACTTTGAAAGCGCAGAATTCGGAATGCAGCTCTCGCCTCCTGTTGTTGCCGGATGCCACAAGGTCAGGAAAGCAGGGAGGAAGGTAAACAGAGGTGGAATTTTAGCGCCGGCACGGATTCGATGGTTGCCAGAAACAGTTATCAGCTTTAGAAAGGCGGACGAACAGCGAGGTCGATCCGGGCTTTGTACAGAGTGCAGCGCTCGGCTCATTGTAATTCAACGTGACAGAATGTTATCCGTTTTCTTCATCTTAACAAAGGTTTTTTTTTTGTGGATTTGGTGCGGACGAGGAAGAAAATCCACTGTACTGTCTGTCCAAGCTGGTCCTGCGTTGCTAAACACTTTTGGCCTCATAAAATTGAAATATATATTCGATTTGACACTAATGCCAGGGTTCGCATTGAAACTGACAGGGCCGGCGTAGAGTCGGGGTGTGTAATACGGATCCAGTTTCTTTAGGAACACTTTCAATAAAGTCCAGATGTTTGTGAGATGTTTCTTTCAGACCCCTCATGGCAGCAGCCTGAAGAAGTTTGAAAACTCATTAATAGACTAAATAATGTACAAAAAGTTTTTTTTTTTTTACTTTCCAGAAGAGAGGTTGGGAGAGCCATTATCCCATAGAGCCACACTATTGTCAACTCTTCTTGTATGTCATTGTTATGACCAACAGGGTACAGTAATTGGTGTTTTTTGTGCAAGGTTATAGCAATCTATAGTGCATCAATCAATTGCATATTTTGCTGCTGGATTTGGGGGCGTGTCTTCATGTCTTTGGTATCGTGAGATCGCAAAAATATGCCTTGTGCAGCTCGAAATGCAAAAGAAGCGCAAAAGGCGTGTACTAATTCTCTAAATTAATCATAGGTGTGTTTTAGGTGTAACGTGAAATAAAACCATTCCCTTCTAGAGGCAGGTGAGCACTGACTTTGACGCGTTCGTATCTTAACAGCTCAGCACTTTGTAGGTTTCAGCAGAGGATACTGACCTGTACTTTCAAGCTGTAAATGTACGCCAGCAGCTCATTTAAGGGAACAGTAATGTTATTTTATCTCCATGTGTGTGTGTGTGTTGAACAAGTGGGAGTGTACGCACTCATGCTTATGGCGCACCTATAGGAATGATGATTGAGTGTTGTCTAGGTTCATTTCAGTCAGTGGAGCACCTGTGTTTTCCGCCATCAAAATACTGTAGCAAGACGCCAGATATGTACCTGAACACACCTCACTACCAGACCACCACGCTCATCAGTGTAGATTTATTCCTAAACTCCGTTGGAATTTTAATGATCTGTAAAACTTTTTTGGGGGGAAGCAAAAGTGGTTCTTTTCTCACATTGTAAAAAAAAGCATTTCGGCTTTTATGTAAAGGTGCTGTTTCAACCATAATTCAGAGAATGCTGTCAGAAGATTTTTCTTTTTTTTTTACAGACTGCTTGTGGCATCGGCCTGAAGCTCAAAAACTCTTGCTGGCTGGTTTAGCATTCAAGATAATGCCTTACTGTCGGAGAGCATTTTCTGGGAACCTTTATTCATAAGCAAGAAGGCATATAATATCATATCGTTTCACTGTATTACCAGTCGCATTCACAGCCGACGTATAAGCCAGTTAAGTAACGGACGCTATTATAGAAGCACAATGGCGTTCAATGTTTCGCTTTCTTTCTCTCAGGCCTATCGACGGGTATAAAAGATGATTAAACCAGCGGAGGCCGTTTATTACAGACCAGATCACCGCAGTTACGGAAATGTGCTCTTGCAGGTGGCTGGCTGAATGCGGATGAAGGCGTCTAGCTCATCCGAACGAGAAAAATGCGAGGCGGGAACGTCTCAATGAAGCGGCCTGGGAATAAATCGATAAACGCTCTCACAGGTGGAGGAGATCTAATGACAGCACTGGAAAAAAAGGTGGTGCCGTACCACAGCAGTCCTGATGGCACCTGTTGCCAGGTAACGCCTGCCAGGCACCTCCTTATCTTGCAGGAGGCTGCGGCAGACGATTCTTGTCAAGGTCAGGAACGAAACCCACGAGTGGGTCCCGATTCTGTCTCTTCAGCTCCTTCGGCAATAAAGCAACAGTGGAGGACTTGAAGAGGGGAAAACGAAAGCACGCCTCAGGCTGAAAGATAGAAATCACAATGCCGAGTCTCTGTACGACGTTAAAAAATAAAGAAAGAAGAAACCTGACCTTTACGTAGCTCCCAGGTCGCGTGGGTAAAATTCTGATCTCTTGAAGTGTGGCATTACAGCGACGCCGAGCAATCACGGTCAACAGCCCCATCTCTTTTAATGCCTTAAACTCCGGGCTTATTATCCAGTTATTAGTCTTCAAGGAATATTTCAGCGTTTCAACCCAATCTTCTGAATGCAGCGGGGACATAGAGGATAACCAATAATATAATCATTTTCATGGCTTCCTGTGTTCAGGAATGATTAGAAAAGCTGACGACTGGAAAATATGTCTAATAGATGTATTCAGCACTTGCTGAATTCCGTCCAAGCGAGACATCTCTTCACTTTCTAATGACTTTCAATTTCATGCATTCTTCAGTCAAAGGTATTTGTAAATTAAGCCGTAAGACTGTGCAGTTGGTTCTGTCAGTGATGGAACTTGTTTTCCAGAGGGAGGAATTTAATAGTGAAGGCAGTAGTGATGTGGGCAGAGTGGAAACCAGAAAACCGTATGCAAAGCAAATGGAACAAGAATTGCTTTCTTCTTTTTTTTTTACCTTGTTGTTCGAGTTTTTAAAAGTTAAAAAAACTTCAAAAGTATTGCTACAACTTTCTGCTGTATCTTCTGTATCTCATCTAGTGCTTGGAGTGGTACAGTTATGCACCATCATTACACCATCATCACTAAACCCGATTTAGTGATAAAGTCCCGTCCTTCAATTAGATTTCTGGCTATGCAAAGAGTGGAGGAGGGTTTGGCGTTATTGTGAAGCTTGCAGGGAAAGCCAAAATCAAAATCAGACAAATCTGTTCCCTTTGAGGCTATATTTCCACAGTCAAATTACTGTTTAGAAGTTTAAAGTTTAAATCATTGATAAAATCTGATAAGAAAAAAAACCTTTGTGAAAATTACATAACTTGATTCACTGATGCACATTTTTTGCCTATTTATTCAGTTACTGCACTTGCACTGTGATTTCCAGTTCTGCAGCAGAAGAAATAGATTTTTGAAGAAACAGATTTATGTTTAACCCTTGTGTGGTGTTCGGGTCTGTGGGACCCGTTTTCATTTTCCATCAAATGATACAAAAAAATATTAATATAAAATAACTCGAACTCATTGGCATTGGCTCATTTTTTGTGAAAAACATATATCAAAACACATTTTCGATAAACACACACTGTACACCCCCCCCCCCCCCGACACACATTTATATTACATACAGTATGTTTGGCCAAGGGCTAATAAACATTGCTTCATTTGTAAATTTGAAATTAAACAAATTTTCTACTCATATCTTGAGTTTAATTCATTTTCTTTTACACTTTATTAAAAAAACTAATAAAAAAAAGAGTAGCACTTTTTAAAAGAAATGTAACATAAGAAAGGTAAAGGGCAAATATTAACCATGTAAGCTGTTTATATTGCTTGCAATTTAGGTGAAGCAAGCATGTGTAAAGCATTTTAATGTAAAATTGCTTCATTTTGCTGAATTAAATACAAGTAACAAAGTAAACGAGTAACAAAAATATGAACACCACACAAGGGTTAAACATGATTTAGACATGTTGACTGTGTTCTAAAAACTCCCATTCACATTTTAGCCAAGAACCAATGTCCTCACAGCAGAACAATAGAACTGTAGAACAAGCCCAAAAAAACACTGCATTTTTAAGCCAAACACTGCAAAATGTTCTTGAGGATTTTATCTGAATTTATCATTATTTGAAGTATGATTTTGAAAGGGTAATTTGACCTTCAGTTTTATGTTTTTGCTCTATTTCATTAAATAACTGATCAGAGCTTGGTCTTGTGTGTTAGTTTAATTAAAAGTTTTTTTTTTTTTTTTTTTTTTTTTTTACCACTTTCCACATTCCTAGAACCTTTTTACTATTTGAACTATTTCTCTATTGGAAAGTTTATTAGGGAACAAAGTGGTTCTTCTATTACATTTTGAAAGAAGCCTTTTGGGCTACAGTGTTGTTTTTAAATGTCTAATGCCAGTCGTGCTCTAGAAGGCATGTAAGCAGGGGAACTGCGTCATCTGGAATGATGGTGGTAACCCTTTCTTTTACAGTCCCCTAAATTCTAGATATTAACTAGGGAAGGGTTATCCAGGTGTTTTGGGATTAGAGCTTAGATTCACTGCCCGAACCTGACCCAACCTGAGACTGTGTTTAAAAAACACTGTGTTTTAAAAGTTGCACAAGTTGTAGAATGTTATAATTGCACATAGGCCGTATGCTTAAAATAAAAAAAAAATGTTTGTATTATTGTAGTATTTTATATTCTTAAACATTGTTAATTATATTAGAGTAGACCAATGTAATTGTAAATTATGTTATTGTTCTTGGTCTATTTCGGTTTAATACTGAAAGTGTGCGGTGTGTAGCCTTATTGCTGAGTTTGCATTTTTGCACAAAAAAAAATAAATAAAAAATAAAAAAAAAATATATATATATATGCTTAAAATAAAAAAAAATGTTTGTTTAGAAAGTGTTTTATATTCTTAAGCATTGTTAAGTATATTAGAGTAGATGAATGTGATTGTAAATCATGTTATTGTTCTTAGTCTATTTTGGTTTAATGAGTGCGCAGTGCATATCCTTATTGCTAATTTTGCGTTTTGCACTAAAGCTATATGATTTAAATAAAAAAAAATAGTTTGTTCAGAAAGTGTTTTATATCCTTAAACATTGTTATTTATATTAGAGTAGATGGGGAGATCGGTTCCTAATAAACATTGTTCTTAAATAATAGGTCTATGCTTCTTCAGTGTTGCATTCTGAGCGAATTTCACTCATTCAAACAGCCTGAAAATATTTTTTAAAAGGTCAGTTTTAATGGTTTACTTACTAAAAAAAATGTCTTGTTTAAATCGAGCTCAGACTCACAAAAACAGTTCATAGGTCGGGTCGGGTCGGGCTCGGGCAGAACTGGCTGAATATTTTGGGCTGGATCTAAGTTTTATTTGGGATGTGTTGGGAAGTTGGGATGAAATTGAATGGTGATCATTCAACATTATGATCTTACTCACACATATGTTGCTGAATGCAATCTGATTCTTACAGCCATGCTCTTCAAAATCTAGATAAAAAAAAAAATTCCTTGACAATAGAGACTAGGACTTCAACAATGGAAAGATAACCCCTTTTTTTCTAAACCTTGATTTCAAGGGAAAAAACAATATATTTTATACATATGTGGTGTATGTACATTAAAGTGTTAACTCATCTTAAAAGGCACCAAGCAGGACTTTATCTCAATAGACTGTAGACCAGCAGGGGCAAGATTTCAGCTCCACTTTCTGTTCTTACTGCTAGTGATCTCATGGACTGTCACCTTGATCCCTCAGCCCACCATCTCCCATTCAGGAAGCTCTGTTTTAAAGCCTGGCCTGCACTCGCCGTAGCATTGATTTTCATAGCTCTCTGATTATCTCCATATGGCCCTTGATGGCTTTCATTTTTTTTCCCTTTAATGGTCTTTTTTTTTGTTCAGCACACTCTCTTGCTGTGCATCGGAAACAGTGGCATAAGTAAATTAGCTATGAATAAGTGCTGGTGGGAGCCCTCCATTAATCCCAGACACCCCGCTGTCCGATAGCTGTGAACTTCCCTCCTGATCCCTCAGCGCTGAATTAGGCCTGAGAATACCAGACAGAAAAGTCTATTGTCGGGTCTGAGATTATTCACGAGGCGACGCGCCTTTGATTACAAATTACGTGCGGCCGATTTGCGACCGCAATTAGCCGTGCTCTTTTTCTCCCCCTGCCTTTCACAAGGTACGAGATTTAAGGCATTAAGGCTTAGTCACCGATGGGTAGCGACTTGGCCGACGATGCCGTGACGTCAGGCTGAGAAACAGCGGTGGAAATTGTTTTGGCTCCAGATTCGTGACCTGGTACAATTACACATAGAGTCACATGTTTCACTTCCAACATGACTGATTTAATTCACAGCTTTATTTAGAAACTTTACAGAACTGGCAAAGAACGTTAAAGTTCCAGCAAATCTGCCTCCAGACAAATTACTGAAGCAGCCACAGCATTAGCTGTACTTTAATGTGTTTTATGTAGAGTTTCTAGGTTTAAAGCCAAAATCTTGATATTTGAAGCCTCAACTGAAAGATGTTTCAACAAGGTGACCCACGTTAAAACCTTTTAAAACATTTTACATTTTGCAAAAATATCTTACTTGTATATTATATGGACAAAAGTATTGGGACGTATGTTTGTTGAATGTTTCGTCCAAAATTAAGAGTATTATAAAAGAGCTTATTCTTAACCTGCAAGTAAAAAACTGTGAAATTGAGAAAAAAAAAAAAAAAAAAAACTTTATCTCAATTATTTTGGAGCATTTTTGTCTACAATAAAGAGGAACATTCACAAATACCACTTAATAAAAACTGCTGTGCAGAACAGAATGCCTTATATTAACCTTGTTCAGAAGCAGATTCGCTCATTGTGCTGTGTTGCTGGCCTAAAATGCAGAAATTAATTCATATTAATAAATGACTTGGAGCATTTCTATTGGTCCATTCCTAAATTAAACGCATAAATTGATGCATATATCTTGATGTCTGTTCTAAAGCCTCTTCTGTTAATGTGTAGCTTGTGGATAATGCACAATTCACCTCCACACTATTTTCATTAAAAAAATACTGTTTTCTTATTGTGTAATGTAATAGGTGCTGATCTTTTAACATGAATACCTGCTTAAATATTAAGATATTGTACCAATCAAAAGTTTTGGACACACCTTCAATTTTTTCCTACAAAAATACGGTACCACTTTAAAACAAGACTACCTTTATAAAGGGTTTATAAATGGTTTACAATTAGTTTATTATTGGTTACTAATTAACAGTTAGAACACATATATAGAAAGGGCAACAGTATAGATGGCTGTGGGTTCACTATTTGGCAAACAACAGGTCATTGTTGCCCTTTCTATGTATGTGTTATAACTGATTAATAATGATTTTTTAAGGCATTTACAACCTAATTAGTAACCATTAATAAATTAATTGTAAACCATTTATAAAGGTAGTCTTATTTTAAAGTGGTGCCAAAATACTATAAAGGATCACATAAGGAATTATATTGTAAACCCAAAAATGTCAAACAAACCAAAAGACTGTTACCTTGCAGTTTCTGAGGCTGTTAACACTGATGAAAAACTTGTGGTCTTCCATTCCTGGGGTGGTACTGATGAGAGCCAGTTTCATCATAGTGTTTTTGATGATTTTTGTGACTGCAATTGAGGATACTTTCAACGTTTTTGAAATGCTTCAGATTGACCGACCTTCATTTCTTAAAGTATTTTTGTCTTTACTTTTAATTGAGTTGTTCTTGACATAATCTGGATTAGAACTTTACTCAAATAGAGCTATTCACTGTATTTCACCAGTTCTACCTCTTCACAACTTTAAATATGATGCTCTCAAACACATTAAAAGGCCAAGAAATTCAGATAATGTGCTCTTGAGAAGTTCAGCACCGCTGTTAACTAAAAGGTGTGTCCAAACGTTTGACTGGTACTTTATATCAGGCCTGAACTGTATTGAGGAACACCCATGATTCCTGATCCCTCAGAATACACTGCATCAACAATCAGCAATCAACAATAGCTCATGTTATCCTTGTACAGAAGCAGTTTTGCTGATTTCTCTTGGCTCAGAGGCATCTGGGAAGGAAATGTTTTGTGGTTAGTTGTGGTGTGTTGCTGACCTGAAATGAAAAATTGTATGTTTATTAATAAATTAAATTAACTTAAGCAGATCACAAATATATATATATATATATATATATATATATATATATATATATATATATATATATATATATATATATATATATATGGTTTTATTTAGTCTGCAATCAAATAAAAGTCAATACAAATAAATACAAATAAAAATAAAAAATGGTAAAACAGTATGAAAAGAACACAGTGTGTTGTTTTTGTACTGTTTTAACCTTTTCTGATTTAAATTAACAAGTATTTTGCTTGGAGCGTAGAGTGAAAATGAAGGCACAAGTCATTTGTAAAAACTGAAAAACACTACGAAAATATCATTTCTGCATGCAATGTGAAAAGAGCATAATCCACTCTAAAAAATAGATCAATCCAATATTACACTTATCAGGAACTGGGTTCATGCAATAATCCATGACTTCCTGTGCACATTTTAATCCATTATGAAACATTATGAGTCCAGTCTGATAGATAAAATGCATTTCAATAACCCATAAGAAGCTTATGGCATGATTTTTTTTTTTTTAAGCATTGCGCATGTGAATGGCACTGGGAATTACACATGGGCTCTAATGGTTTTCCCCTCTGCACCCTTTCCTCTATCAGGAGGGAAACAATAGTAGATACAGTACATTAGAAATCCACATATTCGTTAATGGAAGGTCTGGTGAATACCATGCATGAAGTGGAGGCTTCTTTGCCCTGTAATTATACACAATAGGAGTCATTGGGATGGAAAGCTGCAGTGCACTGCTCAATCACTGCATACTGGGGGTGGCAAACAGCCAAAGTATGAGGCATCACTTATAGGAGAGTTTTTTTAAAGCTTCCATCAGGATTACTTAGAAAAAAAATGAAGTTATTTAAAAATAAGTTTTAAAAGCCAAGTAGATAAAGAGATTATTCTACATGCTTTTCTTTCCCAGACCAAGGAAACCTGCCAGCCATTTAGGTTGCAGTAAGATGGACCACTTATAGAGGTTAGACACTATATTCGTCCTTGCGATGTTGCTTAGTTTTTAGCAGAAATGCATGCTTTGGCCTAGAGTGGGCATCAATGGATAACAACTATGAAGACAAGCCTGAAAAAATATTTAATATTATTTGTACAGTATTATTATGATTTGTAACTATTTTTTATCTATTATTATAATCTAATAATAATAGGAAAGGCAAGACAAGGCACGTTTATTCATATAGCACCTTTCATACACAATGGCCATTCAAAGTGCTTTACAAATTAGATATAAATAGATACAGGGGTTGGACAATGAAACTGAAACACCTGTCATTTTAGTGTGGGAGGTTTCATCAGAATCAGAATCAGAATCAGAATCACTTTATTTCGCCAAGTATGTTACATATACAAGGAATTTGTCTTGGTGAGAGCAACACGTGTATGACACATAACAAATACAGAGACTATAGACAAACATCACACTACAAAAGAATGAACAATAAACAATAAATAGAATAAGAATAGAGTTAAAAGTTCTACAGAAATAAAGAGCACTGAAGAGTGATAGGAGCTAAGAGCTAAATAAAATAAAATAAAATCTGTACTGTACACATATGAATATATTATTAGAACCGAATGTTTCTGAGGTAGGTTTATCTTAAATATTGCTTAGGAAGTTACAAGTTACAATTCATGGCTGAATTGGAGCAGCCTGGTGGCTAATCTTCATTAATTGCACATTATTGCACCAGTAAGAGCAGAGTGTGAAGGTTCAATTAGCAGAGTAAGAGCACAGTTTTTCTCTAAATACTGCAATGCACACAACATTATGGGTGACATACCAGAGTTCAAAAGAGGACAAATTGTTGGTGCACATCTTGCTGGAGCATCTGTGACCAAGACAGCAAGTCTTTGTGATGTATCAAGAGCCACGGTATCCAGGGTAATGTCAGCATACCACCAAGAAGGACCAACCACATCCAACAGGATTAACTGTGGATGCTGTAAGAGGAAGCTGTCTGAAAGGGATGTTCGGGTGCTAACCCGGATTGTATCTAAAAAACATAAAACCACGGCTGATCAAATCACGGCAGAATTCAATGTGCACCTCAACTCTCCTGTTTCCACCAGAACTGTCCGTCAGGACAATAAATTATTGTGATCTAAAACCAGGTGTTTTAGTTTCATTGTCCAACCCCTGTAGATAGATATAAATAAAGCATGGATAAAACGTGATTAAAACACAGAGAATTCAAATAAAAAAACATTAAACCCTGAACACAAAGGGGTTCTTTAAATGTTTTAGTAATTAGTAATGGCAATTGTTCTGTAGAACCATAAGAACCCAGTTAACTATGTGAATACCTGGGTGGTTATTTTTTCTTGGACAGTGCATTTTGGATCATGTCTTGTAAGCATTTGATGGCATTCAGCCATCTGAGCTTTAGTGAGGTCAGGTACAGATAATGGATGATTATTTATAGATTAAAAATGCCACTCAGACTTACCCCAGTGTAACTGGCAGAGCTCCAGCACTCTAGAGAAGCCAATTCCACTGCACCTCAGCCCAGTGCTGTGGGGATTTATGCCACCCCGCTATCTGTTGGATGGCATTGGGCATGGTGGCTTTAGACTTATGTGTGGCTGCTGCAGAGCAGAGTGTCCTGTTATCTGTTATATTGGCAGAGCTTTTCTATGGTGATGAAAAAACATGCTGTGCAGGAGCTACTAAATGACTGTGTCAGTAGATGGGAGCACTGTGAAGAATATATTGGCTGATATGCCAAATGTGGTCAGATTCAGAGTTCAGTGGGTTCTAATGATCTTGACCAGCAGCATCTGGCTAGAATTGACCGACAATCAACTCTTAAACCCATTCAATGAAGACCCCACATGCAAAAGTTATGATACTAGTTCCTTTCCAATGTTTATCTGTCTGTCTGTCTCTTTTTATTTGTTTTCTTTGGGGAAAAATAATTTCAAACTGAATATTTTCCAATGTAAATTAAAATGGACCTGTATCTGATTGTGTAGGCATTTATCTGACTGGTATAATTATTTACAAAAAAGTCATGATACTAGTGTCTGTCCAGGGACATTTTCTGTCTATCTGTCTGTGTATCTGTCTGTCTGTCTCTTATTTTTTATATTCTTTGGCAAAAGTCATTTGAAACTAAATTAGTTCAATGTAAATTGAAATGTGCCTGTATCTGAATGTATAGGCCTATATCTGACTGGTATAATTATTTACACAGCAGGGAAAAAAGGTAAAATATTCACAAGAAATAGACAACAACATATATATATATATATATATATATATATATATATATATATATATATATATATATATATATATATATATATATATATATATATTCCTTTAAAATATAAATATACATGTATACTTTTATTTTTACCAAAAATCGATGCATTATTAATAATCATGGTAATAAATTGTCATGTCCTGGCCTTGTCTCCATTTTTTTTACTGCCCTCCTGTTTGTTCATCTCCTCCATGTGCTCTGCTGTGTGTTCCTCTATGTCTCTGCCCTCTAGTGCCTTCAGCTGGGTTTTGTCTGTAGCTCCGCCCCCTCGTTCCCTTCACCAGGTGTTCTCTGTTTCCTTTCCCGCCTTGTGTGTGTATTTATAGCCCTGTGCTTCCTGTTTCCTTTGTCGGTTCTTTTACACCTTCACGTCTGTCATGGTTGCAAGTTTAGTTTCTCGTTTCTAGTTAGTCCTGGTGTTTATGTTTATAGTTTGTTTCCTGCTCTTTAGTTTTTTTTATTTTTGAGTATATTCTTTGGTTACTTGTTTTGTTCTCTATATTACTTTTCAATAAAAACTTGCACTTACGTCCACTCTCTGCGTCCTCCCTACTGACAGGCCAAAAGTTTGGACACACCTTCTCTTTTTCAATGCGTTTTTTATTTTATTTTCATGACTATTTACATTGTAGATTCTCACTGAAGGCATCAAAACTATGAATGAACACATGTGGAGTTTTATGCACTTAACAATAAAAAAGGTGAAATAACTGAAAACATGTTTTTATCTTCTAGTTTCTTCAAAATAGTCACCCTTTGCTCTGATTACTGCTTTGCACACTCTTGGCATCATTCTCTCAAAGAGCTTCAAAAGGTGATCACCTGAAATGGTTTTCCAACAGTCTTGAAAGAAGGAGTTCCCAGAGGTGTTTATTAGCACTTGTTGGCCCTTTGCCTTCTTCACTCTGTGGTCCAGCTCACCCCAAACCATCTGGATTGGGTTCATTCATAGTTCATTCATAGTTTTGATGCCTTCAGTGAGAATCTACGATGTAAATAGTGATGAAAATAAAGAAAACGCATTGAATGAGAAGGTGTGTCCAAACTTTTGGCCTGTACTGTATAGTTGAAAAAGTATCTTAGCATTGATTTATCTGTGTTCAAATGTAAAAAAAGAAAGTTATTCTAACAATACAGAGTTTCCCACAAGCAAAATAAATAAAAAATACCCTTACTGACTTACTGCCCAAATAAACAGCTTTCAGCAATAGTCTTGGCTGCTGTAAGTCTTTTGCAGTATACTGTATATCCTGCTATTTCATCGCCTCCCTCTGTTTCTGGCGAGCTCATCTAGCTCAGCCTCCACGTCGCCCGCCGCGTCGCACAAAGACCTTGGTCCCTCAACACCCTCCGAGCGGCGGGGAACAATTGGAGAGCGGCTGGAATTTTTTCCAGCGCTGTGCCGCGTCCCTGGAGAAATTCTGAAGGCGCCGGAGAGCGTTCACTCGCTGGTAGGAGTTTGCCTGACCCCGACGCTTGCGGGATGACTTGTTTGTCCTTTCTGGAGTTTCGTGATGCGACTGAAGATCAAAGTCCATCATTTTTTGTTTTGGCTTGATTGCGTCAGATATTTCATCCCATATTTCTTTCACTGTAATTCTCTCCATATTTGTTTTTCTCTCTCTCCTTCTGTCTTTCTTTCATTCTTTCCTTCTTTCTCGCTCAGCGATGGCCTTTTTCCCCAGTGCTGAAATAGTGGATTAATAGAAATAGTTTTAATATGCTCTCCAGTCTGTTGGGAATGGTTTTCCAATAACAGAGAAAAGGCCCACCCGGAACACTGCAGCGTTCACTCCCTAATGAGAAGAACAGATCTACAGGGCTTCAGGCCAGCACACACTGCACACACTCATATACTACCTCTTTTTCTTCCCTTGTTTTACACACACACATATACAGACATACACACACATATACTGCACTTTAAAAGACTAGTTCGAACTTACTATTTAACTTTAACTTAGTGGCCAGTGCAACTTAATAAGATGAGTTCAAAGAACTTTAACCTGAAAACTAACACAAAAAAAGGGTTGATGAGCTAATGACAAAAAAAAAATAGTTTTACAAACCAATTTATACATTATACACACTTCCCATTGGCTTCTGGCAGCATATAAACTCTTTGCCTATTGTACATATCCTCCTCTTTTACTTAATGGCAGTTAGCTGCCAGGTATCAGTGTTGAACACTGTAAACCCAGAAGTTGTTTGAACTCAAATAAATTAAGTCTGTTTTACATAAAATTTGAGATTTTCAACTATTTTGAGTTAGCTGAACATTCGTGGGCACATATACTGTACTATTCAAACTGAGATCTTTGAGTTTAATCAACTTATAATGACTGAGTTTAGTCTGTTGCCATTAACAGCTTCTTTTCCATTGGCTTCTGTCACAATTCATTTGCATACTGGGCGTGTCCAACAGTTTCTGACTAACACTCACCATCAGTGTGTAGTGATTCACCCGGGGCTACCTTAGGTAAACTTGTAGATCATATATTATGATTAAATGCTTGGTCTCTGTGTTGTAGCTGTAGAACAAAAAGCATCATTTACTGAGCTGCTGCAGTAACTCTGTGTTCTCACTGTGCTCTCAGTATTTTTAATTCTTTACTGTTTTCTTTCATCTACTTTTCTATGAGTATTTTAAAAAATAGTCGAATGAATCCAGAAAGAAGACTAAATACAAGTTCAGGAAAATATTAAATTTAAATATATGTATATGTATTTGTTAAGTTTACTGTACTTAAAAATTATATTACATGAACTTAAAATTTATTAGGTAATCGGTTACAAAAAAAGTTTTGAGTTTAGTTAACTTATCGTGTTTTACAGTGTAGGCTGTAAGAGCAAGTTACCTTTATTCTGTGTTTCTGAGGTGCTGCTACATTATATGTTGGACTGATGCTACCCTGTGTACTATTCATACTTTATACATAAGCTGAGAAAATTAGTCATGTTATGTGAACCTCAATATTGTGAGACTGAAAAATAAGGCATTAGCCACTCAAAAATGAATTTATCAAACTTAATACTTGGAAGAAAAAAAAAAGGTAAGTAAATCCAAATATTGCTGCCTGAACAAAACTTACAGTAGTTAGTTTTTTTACGGCATTTCACTGTCACAGACAAATTCTCAGAGATAGCTCAGAAACCACAATTCTCCTGGAGTTTACAAAAGAATGAGAAACTGGTGGAGCTGTGGAGTGAGCAAGAGTGTCTCTTTGACATGTCTTCCCATTTATACCACGACAGAGTGGAAAAGATAACATAAAAAAATAAAAGTATATATAAATCAAAGTAAAATAATCTCAGAAAGAATGTATTTGCAGTCTTGCAAAATAGTGACCATGCAAGATCCCCAAACTTTGGAAAATCTTAGCTTGTGACTAAAAAGTCTGTGGCTTGTCTTTAGGTGTAGGAAAGGGTGTCAAATTTTAGTCTATTCAAAGTCTTTTCAGAGTCTTTTCAAAGTTTTCTATTGTATGGTTAGCATAACCTAAATAAACTTAACATGTTATGTCTTTACAACTTAACTAAGTGAAAGCAAACTGATGTTTTTTTTTTTTTGTTTAGTCATTTTTTTCTGTATATACAGTTCTACTGAAGCTCAACAGAGGATGGATGATGCAACAGGACAATGACCCAAAACATAGAAGTAAATCAGCAACTGAGCGGCTTCAACAGAAGAAAATACGCCTTCTGGAGAGTCCTGACCTCCTGAACCCAATTGAGATGCTGTGAAGTGATGACCTCAAGAAAGTGATTCACACCAGATATCCCAAGAATATTACTGAGGAATGCTCCAAAGTTCCTATTAAATTTGGTTGCCAAAGGAGGGTCAACCAGTTATTAAATCCACAGGTTCACAAACTTTTTCCACCCTGAACTGTGAATGTTAAAATGTTGTGTTCACTGAAAACATGCTAACATATCATTTTTTGTGTGGTATTAGTTTAAGCAGATTGTGTTTGTCTATTGTTATGACTCAGATGAAGATCAGAACACATTTATTGACCAATTTATGCAGAAATCCAATTAATCCCAAAGGGTTCACATACTTTTTCTTGCAACTGTATAAAAATTCCATTGTTTGTGCATCACATACAACCACATACCCAAGCCCAGCTAAACCTGTAACACAGTACACAGAGATAATTAAGATCAAGCTAAATCCACAGTGACCTAGATTAAAAAAAGAAGAAGCCACAACACCAACCCCAGGGTGGCGTGCTGTACCTGCCCCTCAGGCTGTCGCTGGCTGTAAGGAGGTCAGAGGAGCGACCGCGGGGCATGTAATATTCCTCTTTCTCCTTACTCAGCGTCTTCACCTCCTCAGTTGCCCTGAGCTTGCAACACCTTTCACCTGAGCCACAGTGATAAAACACTAAACACTGAGCCAATAAGAAGCCAGGCACTCCGGAGGCCAAAGCTGACATTGCTTCTTCTGACCCCGAGGCCGACGGCACTTTCCCTGCTGCAAGATGTCAACCCAGTTACGCTAGCATAGCATAACAAGCTGTAATTACACTGCTGCTGTGTTATTACAAATTATCTGAGCCCACTTTACTGCACTAAGTCATTTTATATCTACAACCATTGGCGTGTATAGCCCATTTTAACCCTTGTGTGGTGTTCATATTTTTGTTACTCGTTTACTTTGTTACTTGTATTTAATTCAGCAAAATTAAGCCATTTTACATTAAAATGCTTTACACATGCTTGCTTCACCTAAATTGCAAGCAATATAAACAGCTTACATGGTTAATATTTGCCCTTTACCTTTCTTATGTTACATTTCTTTCAAAAAGTGCTACTCTTTTTTTATTCGTTTTTTAATAAAATGTAAAAGAAAATTAATTAAACTCAAGATATGAGTAGAAAATTTGTTTAATTTCAAATTTACAAATGAAGCAATGTTTATTAGCCCTTGGCCAAACATACTGTATGTAATATAAATGTGTGTGTGTGTGTGTGTGTGTTGGGGGGGGGGGGTGTTGGGGGGGTTGTGTACAGTATGTGTTTATCGAAAATGTGTTTTGATATACGTTTTTCACAAAAAATGAGCCAATGCCAATGAGCATGAAAAAAAAAATGAATCCCAGTCCAAAAATAGCTTTGACAGTTCATTTAAATAATCTTCCAGACAAAACAGGGTTTTTTGAAAATGGAAAAATAAAGAAAAAAAAATCAAAATTTAAGGGACAAACATGACATTCAAACAATGAAGCCTCAGGCCATATGTTTCTGTCTGTTGTTAAGACAGTCCATAAATTACTAATTAAAATGACAGTTTTCATACCAACTTGAAGCCCATCTCAGCCAAAGTAAATACAGCAAATATACATTTTACCATGGTTAAATCTGAATCCAGAGATCATAAGGTAAAACTGGATAACATATTCATCATGATAAATAATAATTATAATAATATTTAATAAAAAATAACACAATATACCATAGGTCAAAACTCCTCCATATTATTTTAGTAATAGCAGCATGCGTTTTCTGTGTCAATGTTATACCCTTCTTATCTGCTAAAAAAATGCTTAAAGTGATAGTAATATCACTTTCACTTGTGCATAATACACACATTAGCAAGAAATGTTGTAATAATAGGTAATAAAAAGGTTGCCAGGAATAATAAATGGTAATTGTTTAGACCAATATAGGCAAGAACTGCATGAGAATATTAAAACTGCATGGGATGAATTATAGCCGGACACCACTAGGAACCTCTACAACTCCATGCTCAGACTAATATTATGCATGCATACTTCTGTACACATACAGAATGGTTTTTGTCTTGGACTTTTTCTTATGGCCATTAAATGACTTTATATGTCAAACAACATAATATCAATTTACAAGCAATGCCTCCACTGGCAAATCAACAGGACGGCTACTGATCTGTCTCCAGCTCTCCTAACTGAACATAGTTAGGACGTAGTAAGATCTACACATTTCCTTCTTCCTACTTCCTCTACTCTAAACAGGAAGTACAAGTAAAAAAAATATATATATATATATATATATATACAAACATTGTCTACAACAACAACACTCTGACCCCAGTTCTCCAGTCTGAATTTCATTCATAGTCCAAAATCATGCCACAATTTATTTTTGTAAAAAACAAGGTTGTTTTACCCATAAGGCTCTGACTCTTGTATCGGCCATGGCTTTATTTCTTTCATGTAACACCGGTGTGTTTCATACTCTCTGCCAGCATCACTCACACCAGCATTTCAGAGCCATTGCTGTGCTGAGAATGACCCACCACCCAAATAATATCTGCTCAACAGTGGTCCTGTGGTCAGAAACTGACCACTGATGAAAGGGGTCGAGGGTGTCTAACAAATTGTGCATGATAACAGATGGATGATAACAGATGGTACACCTAGACAGCAGTGGTCAGTGAGTCAACAAGATAGTGGACGTACAGGAAAGGCTGTAGTAGATTCTTATGTGGGTATATAAAAAAGAGTTCTCAACATGCAAACAGTAGGTTAATATCACCACTTATCGCCCCATAACACTTAGATGTTTAGTCTATACAGTGGTGTTTGCCCCTTTCGTGATCTCTTCATGATTTTTAGCATGTTTGAAAAATGAGACAGAAAGTTATTGAGTAGGTTATTAAGCCATTTCTAAGCCATTTCACTTCTTTGGGATTCAAACCAGAGTTGAACAGTGAAGAAGTTAAACAGTGGTGAACCTTCCCAGTAGTGGCCGGCCAACCAAAATTACCCCAAGAGCGCAGCAACGACTCATATATAAGGTCACAAAAGACCCACAGCAATATCCAGAGATATGCAGGCCTTACTTGCCTCAGTTAAGGTCAGCATTTATGATTTCACCATAAGGAAGAAACTGGGCACCATATAAAAAAAATCTACGAAAAAATGGCCTGCATGGCAAAGTGCCAAGACAAAAACCACTGCTGAGCAAAAATAACATTAAGGCTCGTCTCAATTTTACCAGCAAACATCTTTGTAATCCCCAAGACTTTTGGGAAAATACTCTGTGGACTAACAAAAAAAAAATGTAAATGTTTGGAAGCTGTGTTTCTCATTATATTTGGCTGCATTCCAGAAAAAGAACATTACACCAACAGTAAAACATGGTGGTGTTAGTGTGATGGTCTGGGGCTGTTTTGATGCGTCAGGGTCTGGAAGACTTGCTGTGATAAATGGAACTATGAATTCTGCTGTCTACCAAAAGATCCTGACCATCTGTTCATGACCTCAAGCTGAAACGAACTTGGGTTCTGCAGCAGGACAATGATCCAAAACACACCAGCAAGTTCACCTCTGTATGGCTGAAGAAAAACAAAACTTTGGAGTGGCCTAGTCAAAGTCCTGACCTGAATCCGATTGAGATGCAGTGGAAAGACCTTAAATAGGAAGTTCCTGCTGAAAAAACCTTCCAATGTGGAATTACAACAATTCCGCAAAGAAAAGAGGAGCCATGTGGGTTTGGATTTTTTATTTATTTCTTTATTTAAAAACTGCTTGTTTTTGACTAATATTTAAATTTGTTTGATGATATGAAACATGTAACACAGACAAACATCCAAAAACATAAGAAATCATAATGTTGGCAAACACTTTTCCACACTATTGTACTGTATATGATTTACTGTTAATCAATCAATCAATCAAACAATCAATCAACCTTTATTTTGACTCAGACGTACATTGAGAGCAACCCTCAAAAAACAGGGATTGACCTGAAAATGAAAATAATAACAAAAATTTAGTCTAATTAGTTTTAATTTTCATTTAATTTTATTTAATTAAGTTTAAATTCATTTAAAAACAACAGTAAATAAAAGATAAAAATAATAATAATAATACTAATAATAATAATAAAACTAAATTGATAGGAAATTAAAATCAAAAGAAGATAATGCAACAAAAAACAGTTAAAATTAAGCTAAAACAAACTTTAACATAATACAATAAAAAATATGAATAAAAAGATAACTAAAAATATTTTAAAAAATAATAATGATAACAAAAATGTATTTTGTACAAAGTCATAGTTGATCAAAACATTCTCTTTGCCATATTTCCTGCTTCTATATAGAAGCATATGTATTCTTGCATGAAGTATATTATCCCAGTGTTTCTTGTTTAATATATTAACACTCATATCAGCACATATCACAGTAATATGCAAACATTGCTTGTTGTAATGTAACGGGCAACCATTTAAAATAAGAAGTAATTGATTAATTAGGCTTTCTAGGGGTATAGTAATACACACTATTATATGCTGTTCAAAATATGATGCTTTAAAAGCCTTAATTCATTGTAATAACCCAGCAATTATCTATTACTGGCTCCAGGCATAATAAATACATTATATTAAGTGAATTATAATGCACACCTCTACTAAACCACTGCTATTTCAGCTTTACTAATCACACACATCTAATAACATGTTTCATGTATCTGCATGTTTAACAAGCCTGATTATATATTAATCATATCATTCACTGAGGACTACAACAGTCTGATCATTTCAGTGCAGATTAGCAGGTGTTAAATTATGCGCGCAGGCCATTTAAAGCCCCTTTATCATAGTCAGATATCTGCTGAAACCCCCCGGAGCCCACCGGTGCAGTCAGACCCTCACGCACATCACGTAAGACCCCGGAATGAAGAGAATGGAAGGCTGAGGGTACTTTGATTATCTTGCTAATTAATTCAATTACCTTTGTCTCAGTAGATAAGCTAACCAAGGCCAGTGTAGCTCCCCTATTATTAATCTTCCCTTATTAATAATCATCACGTCTCTGTCAGATTAGCTCCCACCTTATAGCTCAGCTCTATATAACACTTCTATACTTTTTTCACTATTGCTGTGTGTGTGTGTGTGTGTGGTCATATATTCTAATTTAGGGAATAGTATTTATTTCCCAAACTGTGTATAATACAATACAATACAATACACTACAATACAAAACAATAGAATATAATACAATACAATACAATACAATACAAAACAATAGAATATAATACAATACAATACAAAACAATACAATACAATGCAATATAATATATTTCAATTCAATACTAAAAGCTATAAAATTTAGCTTAGAAAATATAATTCTTATATGCTCTGTATATTAGAAATATAAACCCTAAAATAATCTGGGAAGCTGTGAAAAAAATGACAAGAAATTAAGAATGTGTATTTTACTTTTCCAATATATGTATATATATATAGTAACATACACATTCTTAATTTCTTGTCATTTTTTTCACAGCTTCCCAGATTATCTTAGGGTTTATATTTCTAATATACAGAGCATATAAGAATTATATTTGTCCCTGCTCTTGTCTTTTAAACATATTTGTTTCCCCAAAGTTTATATTTGCTCATTTCTTTAATTTCTAATTTGTCTTCTGTAAATTATTTGATTAGATTTGGTGTAAATTATTTTTTGCTTTCTAATCATCAGTTCAGTATGAAGAAATGTAAAAATGTGTGAAATCCATCCTGTTACATAAGAAATCAGAGAACTCTTAATGTGATCATACTAAGTAACTTAATTTATGAGCAATAGTGATTTAATAGTGTTTTTATTATTATGCATTTATTCAAATTTAACCTTTAATGAATTGGTGACTATCTTGAAGACCTAATAAAAATAAGCAAATTGTGAACAAAATTATATAATATTAAAACAAATATAATTAAGAATTAATTCAGAAAATAAGTTGAGAAAATAAGATGTCTTGAGCTAGCTAGAATATCACACATTAATTTCAGACTAGCCATTGAATAAATAACGTCTAGCCATTGAATACATTTAGAAAAATAGACCAAAAGTAGCATCACGTATGATGTATTATTATCTTATTAAAGCACTGATGACCAAATAAATCAGAAATTAAACAATATGTATAAATAATAAGGGATGTTCCTGTATCTCAATACAATTGTAGCTCAATTAGATTAAAAGTTAAGTTAAAAGTACAGATTATGTGCTTAGTTAATTTAATTGATGCCAGTTTTGCTTTTTGTGTACAGAACTGGAAAATTGTTTAAACAAAACACAGTATGAACAAATGCGGAATCACTATTTTGTACACGACAGGCCACTGTTGCCTGTTTTATTTATGTGTTGTGACTGCTTATTAATGAGTTATTACCAACTTAATAACCATAAATAAACTTGTTTGAAAAACTATTTATAAAAATTTTATAAAGGAGCTTTATATTAAAGTGGTACCATCTCATCTTTTACTAAACACCTAATGGAGAATTTATTAACACTTACTTCACTTACTGGTTCTAGCCTGTACTGTCTATTAATGTTATACATTGTGCTTATATATAGACATGGACAGCATAAAGCTGCTTGTGAATCATTACAATAAACGTATACCATTCTGTTTACGTATACTCACCCTGTTTTTTAGTTTATACGATCCATCACAACTGATTGTGTTTAAATTTAATGTAGATAATGGTCAGATTTGTTAGTAATCAGTGTTTGAAACTAGGAATATGAAAAGAAATGCATCAAAATATAAATTACTTAGACCATATAAATGCATTTCAGACAGAATACGAAGTAAGAAAGTGTTTTTTTTTTTTGTTGTTAACACAATGAAAAGCAAGAAGTTATTATTAATATATTTTACTGAATTTAATTGTATGTTTTTTTATAATTATTATAATCTCTATTTCTCTCATACTGAATTTATTCTGTATGTACTATATCGCTCCTCTGCATAATATGGATGAGGTGCAGAGCAGGGATGAGCTTTTCTGTCACAAAACCTGACCATCAAAACCGTTCAGCTGCTGTTTACCATGTTCAGCCGCGGCGCTCGGTCCTCGCCTGCTCTCCGCCGCGCTCTCAGTAATGGGGAGTGTGCTCTGAGGGCTCCGAGAGCGCTGCGCTCCGACTTTCCAAAAGAATCTCCCGTCAGCCCGAGTGTGTACGGCCCCTCCGAGAGCATGCTGGGAGCGAGGTTCGCCAACACGGCCCACGGAAGCAGCCAGCTGGTGGCAATGCATCCGGGGAGTTGATTATAATCAAAACTGATTGTATAGAGTTTTCGTGCGCCAGGACCACTGCACTCTCCGTGTCTGTGTAATAAAAGGAGAATAAAAATGCTGTGCAGGCCATTTGCATAACTAAATCGCTCTCTGCGGAGAGACTGGACTTTGAGCATTGCTTTATTTACGAATAAAAAAAACTGAACCGCTGAAATCTCACTTTATTGCTGACTGTTAGAATCCTGCCATCACTTTCTGCAAAACTGCATGTACTGCTTAATAGTGGCCTGCCAGGTCGACTGAGCTTACTGCTCCCATAATTAAGTACACTCCTGTTCTGTCTATTCTCTTACCCAGTACAATTCTTATATATTTATAGTGTCCATCTTTATTTTCAAGAATAGCACAGTGTGTATTGTATGTATGTACATTATAAGTTGAGTTACATTGTGTTTTTATAACTTTAAAACTAGTTTTAATTATTGGCAGAGAAGTAAAACTCCTGGCCAAAACAAGAAGTCGATCCGCCCAGAATTAAATACAGTAGCTTTGAAGTAAGCGGGCTGCACACACTGCAGGACTTCATTTATCATTCCTGGCTCACACTGGTACATGATTTTGGGCCAGTTTTTTAGTCACCGTCGGTTTTTCGTTGATCACCGACAAAAACTTTGCTCAGAGGCAAATCGAGGATCACTCAGCACTCGCCGACGAGTCGCAGATGCCTGACAATGACATGTTTAATATCTGACTCAGTCAGCGACTACGAGTCAGGAGCAGTGGCTACATACACACTAAGAAAAGTAAGTACAGATTTGTACTTAAAAGAGTAGAAAGCTTGTCGCTGGGGCTGTACCTTATATTGAGGCACAAAAAAGTACCTTTCAGCGAAAGTGCTTTTTTGTACCTATGGTTTTTGTGCCAGTAAATATTATAAAAATTATAAACATTATCATCAACTGAATATGGCTCAAAAACTTGATGATCCAAAATTGTCCGACTTTCAAATAAAAAATGTGCAATTAAAATATATATTGTTTATTAGTACAGTGATACAGAATACTGAATGTACCATTTGTCTGGTTAAATGGTACAAGTTTGTACTTATTGCTGTTAGAAATTACTTTGTACTTCAGAGGGAACAAATCTGACCCTGTAAAGACCAATATTGTACCTTTGAGGTTACAATTATGAAGAATGTACCTCTGAGTACAAAAAAGTTTTTATATCATACTTCTGTTTTTTAGAGTGTACAGTCAATGAGATCACAGAAAGAGAGAACCACGGGTCCAAAATCAAAAACATCTCCTGCTTTACCAGAGCTGTTTATGGAGAGTCTGACCACTTTCTGTCCCCCCTGTTATATCAGTAAATGACTGATAAACTCTAGGAGGGACAGCGAGTGACTCCTCTATGAATGGATTATAACTGAAGTTCAAAACGATAAAAAAATGATGTCTGAGGTCTGAAACATTTGATATAGTTCTGTGTTGAGTACAAATTTCAGTATAAAACTGATCAGACATTTATAAACTCTGATTTTTTTTGTTCAGTTGCTTTATATAAGCTCATTCCTTTTGGACTCACTTTAAGTGCGTATTCTCCTCTATAGAGATTATCTGGCATGGTGGCATCGCTAGTTCTTGAGTGTTTAGTTCTGGTGTGTTCTCATGATGAAACTTGTTTTTGGAGAGCTGTGAGGTGAGTCGCTGATTTCACACGATGAGAAAACGTGTAATTTGTGACCCGTCGTGTAGTGTGAACAGCACAACGACTGACGACTCAAAAAATTGTGTAGTGTGAACCTGGCATAAGAGTATAATTAGTATTACTCAGGTGAATAATGCAAAAAGTTTTCACCTCTAAAAAGAACACACTCATAATAACCCCCAATCACAAAAATCACACACACAGTCCCAGTTTAATGCTGCCGAATACTTTTGGAAAACAAACCAAAAGTACCCAGATGTTGGAGATTGGACCGCGCCAGTGTGCAGATGCGTTGGGGGGGGAGGGGGGGGGGTTGTGCGGTGGGGGGTGATTGGTGGGTGTTTTGCCGGCTGCTCAATCATGCAGTGACGAGCTGGCATGCGACCCCGAGCTTCACAATCTAATTCCAGGATCCTGCTCGGCGCGTGACGCTCCACTGTCGAAGATGTCTCCCCAAATCCCGCCCCGACGTCGCGAGACGTGTCATTTCATGTCACAGCAATGTTCACACATGAGCGTCCCAGACAAAAATCTCTGACTTGCCGGGGAATAATCGGGGCGTCTCTGGGCTCGTCAGCGTGTCAGGACTGCCATCGCGCTTCAGTTTACAGAGCTGGAGCAGACGTGAGAGCGGGGACGGGCTGCAGTCGTAAACTGAAGGCCTGGCTGGAGGGTGAGGCTCTGCAGCGTCAGGGCAGCGGCCCGTGCAGTCGTTTACAGACAATAACCGTTCTATACATCGATTTCACACTGTGAGAGCTGCAGCACCTACAGAGGGCTTTACATTAATCTTTAATATCAAACTGGTATTATTACTGCATTATTCATACAGTTTTTAATCAAAAATGCTGTAACCAATCTCTCAGCTTCACATTTCTATACTATGTACTGTATATTGTCGCAAGTCTCTCCAAAATGGCAACTTTAGAGAGAAAAAAACCTTCTAAACTTTTAGTGGAAGTCAATATAAAAAGAGTTAATTTCACATCAGGTCAGGAGAATTTCTGTTCACCCATTTATCAAGAAATTTTGGCACAGTGTAAGAGTTATTTTGTGTGTACAAATTATGTAGTAAACTAAAAATTGACAAAAATGGAGATACTTGTTTTTCATTGGACAGCAACAATATTACGGCAAATAATTTATAAATGCAATAAATCTTATTTTCTTCTCTAATAAGAATGTTTGTCTTACTAAGCACTGTTTAAGTGTAAGATTAGGTAAAAATAAGCACTAAACTCACCAGTCAAGTTATTCTGATTATTTTGTCTAAATCTAAGCTCTTGTCTGATATAAGTTTTAATTGACTCATTTTAAGACTTTGCAATTGCTTATTTAAAGAAATCTTGCTAAGAATACGTTGCTCACCCTATTGGCAGAATTATTTATTTTGTTGCTTAATATAAACATATACATCTCAATTTACAGATATTTTGTTTAGATTTTGCCAATAGATTTTTTGGGAACGCTTTATAATACAGCCCCCTTTTAGAGGGTAAGTACTGTGTACTTACAGAGTAAGAATGGTAAAACACTGTACACTACATAATACAGCCCACTTCCTGTTGTTTCTGAGTAATTACTGAGTAAGTACTGTGTAATAAGAGAGTAAGAATATTTAAAAATCAAGTGAGATTAATGGTTATTAACCATTAATATAAAACCTTGTAGTTTCTGTGTATTAATGAATACACTTTCTTTAAAATCTCAGCATTACTGATTGTGTTATTGAAGATATATACATATTATTATGTATTTTCTTCCTACTCTGCTCCACCCTGACTGTTTTTAGCTGCTTCTCTCTTGACAGTTTTAAAAGCATAAATTAAATTCTCATCCTCTTTTTCAAACTCGTAAAATTATTAGTATAATAATTCACTGGAGTGTGACTGGAATGAAGCCTTCATCACTGCAAGGGCAAATTGATTATATATTATTTTATATGAAAATTGCACCACAGGTTTAGGGAAATTGCAGGTTCTCATGTGCTTTTGTTGTACATACAGGTAGGACCCCATAAGTATTTTACATAAACTGATTCATAGAGAAGAGTTACACCATAAGTGTTGGGAAAGTAAAAGGTAAGTTTCAGAAAGTTACATGGTTATTACACTCTTGTTCCTGGTTGTGCATAATTTATACCTACAGTTAAACCCGGTAAGTATTTTGAATGTACCGGTTCATCCAGAGAAGTTAAACTGTAAGTAAAGGGAACTTACCCTCTAAAATGTGGGCTGTATTATAAAGCGTTACCGATTTTTTTGCTGTGTACACTCATTATCATTGTCAAAGAAATGGGAATTTCAAAAACAGTTGCACACAGACGGAAGTATCAGTTTGCAGTGGTTTCTGTTTGGGAAGATATTAAATTATTAGTCATTTTACTAAAGGTTCTTTGACTTGATTTGACTTGACATTTTTCGAAAGGCTGTGACAAATGAACACTGTTGGACCAAAACCTTCTATTTCTTTACAGGAGGATTAAAAACCTGTTTCAGTTTCAGTGTAAGTCAATGTAAAAAATATATTCCAAAGTTGTGCACTTTAGGACACTGTGGTGTGGCCTAAGCTTTTGTTCCTAATGTCATTTTCCCCTTTAAATTATTTTTACTTTTAAAACCAGTATGTTAACAGTTAAATATGTAAATATATATATAATTATATATTTATATAGTTTTACATTATTTGGGGCACAAATATACACTGTAAACCCATATGTTGTTTGAACTCAAATGATTTAAGTCTGTTTTACATAAAATTGGACATTTCTAAACAATACTCAACTATTTTATGTTAGTTGAACATTTGTGGGCACATATAAATTTAAACTGAGATCTTTGAGTTGAATCAGCTTATAATAACTGAGTTTAGTCTGTTGCCGTTAACAGCTTCTTTTTCATTGACTTCTGTCACAATCTATTTGCATGCTGGGTGTGTCCAACAGTTTCTGACTAACACTCACCTCACCATCAGTGTGTAGTGATTCCCCCTTAGAAATAAATCAACTTAAAAACACCTTTAGTTGTAATAACTTGATGTTTTAAATTATGCTAACTCAAGTTTTATTCAAGTAAACTCAACTTATCCGGTCTTACAATATAACAAAAATAAAAAAAGTTAAATCAACTTTTCCTTTAGTTGAAATAACTTGATATTGTAAATTATGTTAACTTAAGTTTTCATTCCCCATTACCTAACTTTTTTAAGGCAACCAGTTTCCTCAAATTTTTAAAGTAAATTCAACTTATCAGAGCTTACAGTGTATACATATCGTTGTTGTCCAATGAAAAACAAGCATCTCCAAAACAGAGAATATACAGGAGAGAGATAAACCTTCCTAACTTTCAATGGAAGTCAATGTAAAAAAGTTTATTTCAGGTAATATATTCCACATTATTTTGCAGCATTTCTACTAGTCCATTCATCATGACATTATTATTCAGATTCACATTATTTACTGTATTTACACTTATAAAAATAATGGAGTCAGTTTGTAATATGCCATACAGTAATTATCATTTTATTGACTGTACGCACTGCAACTCCAGAAAACCTCTTAAAATGACCTGTGAAGAGTCTCATTCAAAACGATGATGAGTTCCATACACACACACACACACACACACACACGGCTCTGTCTGAGGTAATACTGTATGATACAGTGATGATAATGTATTGAAATATGCGAGTGTTGAAAAGCACTTCCACTAATGACCAGCCTTTAGTCCGGCCGGGGTCAGAGGTCACTGTTTCAATCAAACTTCATTATTTACACAGAGCTTCAGCCTGCTGCTGGATTACACACTGATGCAGAGAGACAGAGAGAGAGAAAGAGAGAGCGAGACAGAGAGAGAGAGAGAGAGAGAGAGAGAGACAGAGGGAGAGAGAGAGAGAGAGAGAGAGAGAGAGAGAGAGACAGAGAGAGAGAAAGAGAGAGCGAGACAGAGAGAGAGAGAGAGAGAGAGAGAGACAGAGGGAGAGAGAGAGAGAGAGAGGGATGTCAGCGGGCTAAAAAATGAGTGAGACAAAGTGTGGACAAGGGGTAGAAGATAGTGGAAAGATAAAAAAATGGAAAAACAAATAGAGAGCAAACGAGAAGAGAGGGAGATTGATGGGAAGATAGAGAAGGTAAAAAAAAGAATGGCATGGCAGATGCAAGAGAGAGAGGGAAAGAGGTAAGGGAGATAAAGAAGAGAAAGAGGAAGAGCTGGATGTAGATAGATAGATAGATAGATAGATAGATAGATAGATAGATAGATAGATAGATAGATAGATAGATAGATAGATAGATAGATAGATAGATAGATAGATAGATAGATTGATTGATTGATTTAAATGTATTTTAGACTCAAAATAAGCACAAAAGTCACCAGTCAATATATTCTAAATCTTGTATCCAAATTTAAGCTACAATATCTGTCATATTTGTCTTAATTCACTCATTTTACTTAATATAAACATATATGTCTCAATTTACATATATTTTCTCTTGTTTTTGCCAATTGATTTTTTTGCTGGTGCACTCATTGCCAAAGATAAAGAAGAGAAATAGGTAGAGCTGGATGGAGAAAGATAGAGAAAGGTACAGATAGAATGTACAAATAGAAAGCAAATAAAAAAAAAAATCAAAAAATACCCGGTACCCACAATAAAGCCTCACTCTGGGTCTAATAATTCATGTTGCCTTGCCATGAGCATGTTGGCCAGTGTTTAACCTCACTCACAAGATAACACCTCACAACTTACAGCCAATGAAGAGGTAACACTTCGTGATCAAATTATATTGCTGTCCTAGATAGATAGACAGTTAGTAGTAGTGCTGTAGGGTTACAACCACTGTAGCATTCAGTAAACACACACACACACACACACACGTGCAAATGAATCAAATCCAAGGTCAATGCTGCTTTGTTAGATATCTGAGCAAACAGCAGGGAAATTAAAATTCTGTTTCAGTGCATTTCACTGCCATTGCACTCCAGTCTGACTCCAGATGCAAATGAGGACACAGATGTTTACACATCTGTAATTATATTGTACAGAAAATCTCTTGTATTCCAGGATGTTGGTGTTTCCCAGCTGTACAGCACTTCATCTGTGATTTAACAGAAACACCAACATCAGAGAGCTCAGCTGCTACATTTGATTCAGAGGAGATACGATATAAAGAAACATGTCGAACACAATATATAAATAAATAACGAAAAGAGTAAAAAAGACACACTGATTTCCACACCTTACACTGTGAAGATTACAGAACTCATAACATTTATAATTTATAACATTTATAATTGAAACAGTGTTTCCAGGCTGAAGGTCACATGGTTATCATATTGTTACTGTTGAAACAAAACCTCGAATCTTAAAAAACTAGAAAAAAAGTGTATCGGAGAAAGTTCTGGTTGTTGAAAACATTAAGATGATATTTTGTTCAGAATGCATGATTATATGTTTCATACAACATCCATGATTGCGGATATTCAGCAAGCAGCGACGTCTCTATGAGTCAATCTGTGAGTGCCAGCACCATTGGCAGACGGATCCACGACACAGTACTACATGCACGCAGACCATTACGGACTGCTCTTAGCATTATGTCAATGCCAGCAAAGACTGCATTGATGTCATGCCAGACTGTGGGTGTGACTATGGGATGACACAAAATGGCAGCGGATCATCCTCATTGATGAGTGCTGTTTTTGTCTTGGTGAAGACAACTAAAGATTCAAAATTAACAGCTTGTTTTCTGGTGTAATGCTGTGAAATATTGCTTTCTTTACAATTCCATACAAAATGACGAAATCGTTGGTTGTTCAGATCAACAATTTTAGTTAAATATATTTTATATGGCAGATAAACACAGTGATATTTAAGAAGTGAATGAAGTTTATTCATTGATTTACAGAAAGTGTGCAATAATTCTTTAAAAAAAAATAGGCAGGTGCATAAATTTGTGCACCCCCACATAAAAAAAATACATCAGTATTTAGTAGATCCTCCTTGTGCAGAAACAACAGCCTCAAAACGCTTCCTATAGCTTCCAATGAGAGTCTGGCTTGTGGTTGGAGGTATTTTGGATCATTCTTCTTTATAAAACATCTCCAGTTCAGTCAGGTTTGATGGTTTCTGATCGTGAACAGCCGGCTTTAAATCACACCACAGATTTATAATAATATTCAGGTCTGGGATTGAGGACTGAGATGATCGTTCCAGAACGTTGCACTTGTTCCTCTGCATGAATACTTTAGTAGATATTGAGCAGACTTTAGTGTTTAGGGTCATTGTCTTGTTGAAGTATCCAGCCCCGGTGCAACTTTAACTTTGTCAAGCGTGCACAAATTTATGCACCTGCCTAATTTTGTTTAAAGAATTATTGCACACTTTCTGTAAATCCTTTAAACTTTATTTCACTTCTGAAATATCACTGTGTTCATCTGCTATATGATATATTTAACTGGTCTGAACAGCCAACAATTTTTCTTTGATTTGTAAGGAAAAATCATGAAAATTATCAGTGGTGCACAAACTTTTTCCACATCACTTTTTTTTTTCATCTCCTTTAAAGTTACCATTTGTTTGGTGACTGACAGCAGCTTCAAGTTCTGTCAAGGTAATACATATGAAACACATTCCTGTTTTAATCACTACACAATCACTCTAGGTCTAAGTGTCTTCTTCAAGAATAAACTCTAGAACCTGCAAGTCTCGGCTGCAAAGTCCAGTTCCATTTTGCTGAAGCTTAAAACAATGAATTAAGCCTCTGAAGTCATTTTGTAGCTTTCAATTTGCATTAAATCATCATTAATAAGTACTTTCACTCTTACATAATACATTACACAGTTATTTATGTAATGAATCACATTTACATTATATTTACATTTCATTTACATTTATTCACTTATCACATGCTGTTCTCCACAGTGACTCTACTCAACTCTCCAGTCTGGATCTGCAGGATCTGATCTTTATTCCAGCTGTTTCTGTTTGTTGGAAAGCAAAACAGGACTAAAATATTTTCCTTCTGCACAACAAGATTCATCAAAATCCAAACCATGAAATATTTCTCTTCTACGTCCAAACACAGAAACGTGGTGTTGACTGAAAGTTTAGAATCTGAGCTTTCAGCAGAAGGTCTGCTTGTTTCCGTGAGAAGAAGCGTTTCAGCACCATGAGGAGCTGTGGAGGGAAAACTGGAACTGCCAACACTGAAATCTCAGGCAGCATGTAACACATTTATAATCCAAACACCAGTTTATAAAATCTAAATATTACATGATTAGCGGCATGATTATCATCAGAAATGTGTTTTTTCTGTGTACTGATGTTTAGAGAATATTCGAGAAGCTTCCAGATACATAAAAGATCACAGGTCTGGTCTGAATAAACATTGCTGGCCCTTATTTAATGATCTATAGGTGAGGCATCAGTTGCATAGCTGAATTTAGGGTGTGCCGGTGTGTCTTTGGTATCATGAGGGTGCAAAAAAGGCATGAACTAATTATCTTAATTAATCATGGGTGTGTTTTATGCGTAACATGAAATCAATCAATCAATCAGTGTGTCACTTACCATTCCATATGCCATACGCACTTTGTCATGTGCACTTTAACTTTGGTACATTCATATCTTAATAGCGCAGCTTTTTGTGCTATTGCCAAAGTATGCCAGCAGCTCATTTAAACCTCCACTAGGTAGGATTGAGATGTTGTGCTCGTGGGCTCCCCCTACAGTTGTGGAGTGTAATAAATGTTTCAGGCGGATTAGTTTCTCTTTCTCGTTTTCTGGCTTTCACAGACATATTCGGTCTCTTTCCAGCTTCTGCCAGAGTGTCTGTATGTTAGCTTGTAAAGAATGAACCAGTAGTCCTTGTAGAACTGTTAGAACTAAAGGTCGGAAAGCAGGTCGCAGTTCTCGTGAGCGTTGGTCGCGGCCGCCTCGGAAATCTGAGTCTGGTTTGAGCTCAGAGGAGCTCCGGCACAGACACGAGAACACCGCTATTCCTCCTATTACACCTCAATGCAGCGCTGCAGTGAGTTTCAAGCTGTAATTTGATTTAAAATCAAGGAAATCCTAGCTAGTGGGGCTTTAAGGAACACTAGTGTTAGTTTAGTCTTTATTCTGTTTATTAATAAGGTAAAAACTGAATTTATGCACTGCAGCACATCCAAGCGCACCTGCGTAGCTAAGAGGATAGGTATGGATGGGAGACTATAAACTGTTGTCAGGGTTTAAATCAGTCAGTTGAGCTAATGTGTTTTCCGCCGCCAAGATAGAAACACTCCAGAAAGAGTTAGGGCCACACACAGCAAGAGTTTCCCAGTAATGCCTCCACCATATTATAACAGATATTTGATCTGACGGTTGCCAAATTTGTCACCAAATAAGCATTTAATCGACAAGCTGGGATGCCAGCTTTGGTAATATATGAATGTGCAGGCTCTACAGGCCCAGCTGCAAAATATTTGTGCAAATGCATCTTAGAATGTCAAACTAAGCCCTTATGTCTTCATACCCAGCAATAAAATTACCCCTTTTCACAATGGTCAAAAAATGCAATTTGCGCCGATTTTGTTGCCTACTCTGTTCAGATTATTTATAATAATAATAAAAAAAACACATTGTACCCTGGTGGTTAATGAACCCATTGGTTTCCAATGTTAGGTAAATTAAATAACCTCTTATTGATTATATATTTTGAATTGCCTACGTTTTTCCCAAACAAATGACAACATCTTCAAAGTACTACTTGTCCATGAGCAGCCAAAATTTTATTGAGCTACCGATAATCATTTGAGTTTTATTAAAGATTAACCAAACGGTGCCAAAAAAGTTTGCCAAACTGTATCCAAATGGCACAACGTTTCCCAATGGACAAAAACTTCTCCATACAGCCACAAACCTGTGTAAATGACCCAAAAGTAAAAGGAAAATAATAATAAAAAAAGATTTTCTATATAAAAACAGATAGACTATATATACTGTATATAGTCTGAGGCACAGAACCAGTACTGGTTTAATTCACTGTAATACTGGGCTACTGAATCGCATCTCCAGCAGCAGCAGCAGCAGCAGCACAGAGTGAATCTAAAGGCTGATGTAGATGTCAGATGTGTGTTTGATCTGTACAGTAACTCTCTCCTTTATTCACTGCTGTTTCCTGCTGCTCTGATTTGACAGCAGCATCTGCATTATAAAGCCCAGCATTAAAGCCCAGCAGAGCATCGATCTGAGCCCAGATTATACCCATCCACTCCCTCACTTAAACTCTACATTTAACACTGATACAGCTTCAAACACACACCATACAATACAGAGAGAGAGAGAGAGAGAGAGAGAAAGAGAGAGAGAGAGAGAGAAAGAAATGTGCTTTTTGTGGTAGTTGGAATTTGTGGTATTGTATATATAATCCTCATCTCCATAATAACACATGGACCCCCTGTTCTCTTCAAAGTAAACCATTCTCTCTTTCATTCCTCTCTCTCTCTCTCTCTCGCTCTCTTTCTATCTCTCTCTTTTCCTCTCTCTGATGCACTTTATTTTTCTTCCCATTGCTCTCTTTCTTTTGTTTTTTCTTTTTCACGCCACTCTCACTCAATTCTCTTTTTTTTCTCTCTTTCTTCTATTATTCCATTTTTTTATCTTTCTCTCTAATGGTCCTTCCTCTCTCTCTTCTTAATATTATATGAATTATTTCTCTTTCTCTACTCAGCTTGATTTTTTCTCCATTTCCCTGATTTTCCAAGATATCTCTCTATTTCTATTTCTGTTTTTCTTTTCCTCTCTCTCAGTCTCTTATCTCTCTCTCTCTTTATTTGATCTTCTTTTCTTTTCTTTTCTTTTATTTTGGTATCTGTTTCTCTTTTTACTCCTTTTCTCTATCCATATTATATTTATATATATACATGTATATATATATATATTTAGTCAAATATATCTACTCTTTTTTTCTTTCATCACCCCAGCTGTTCTCTCTTTATATTAACATCTAAGATAAATCTATATAAAAACCTTATATATATATCTTAAATATTTTAACTAAGATTTTATTAGTATTCTGTTTTAATACCCATTGTTTTATTTCATACTATACTATTTATCAAGGTTAAAAGAGGAAAAGTAACATTAAATAGTTTTTAAAATGTGCCAGTTACTTCAATAGATATCAATCTGCCAATGACTTCAATTAAAATCAATATGCCAGTGAATGTAATGCATATCAATATGGCAATTGTGTTAATTGATATAAAAATGCCAGCAAATTAAATATGAATTTGTTCATTCCTTTAGTGAATATAAATTTGCTAATGATATTAATAGATATCAATATTTTAGTGTCTTTAATAAAATCAATATGCCTGATTATTTTGTTTGAATATAATCAATATGCCAACCACATAATAGACATCAACATGCCATTGACTTTGAAGATATCAATATGCCAATGACCTTAATAGACATCAAAATATGTCTGAGTCAATGGAAATTTTCATGTATATCAATTTGTAAATGAGCTTTAATAGCTATCAAACTGGCAATAACATTTAATGAACAGGAATTTGCACTTTTTCGATGTGGAAATTAATATTAGTAAAGAGAAAGCTACCTCCTCCTGAATGAAAAAAAAAAGAGAGAGAAAGAGAAAGAGAAAGATAGATTGGGTTGTATATACAGTATTATACTGTGCTCTGCCTCTGTGTGTCTGCATTCCTAATGTAAACTGCAGTCTGTGGTGTGTGTGAACAGGAGAGGAGTGTGTCGTGTGTGTGTGTGTGTGTGTTGTAAATTCAGGTATCCTCATTACAGTCAGCAGCTTTTGTTTAATGCATACTGTAATGGGGCTGGGGAGCGTCGGCAGGAGGCGAGGCTGGTGTTGGTGTCTGTGTGTGATGTGGATTTGGGTGAAGAATTTTGTTTGATGTTGTTTGAAGATGGACGAAAAATAATGAGGGGAGGAAGAGAAAACACGGCGCAACACACAAACCGCAAACACCGGCGGCGAGATCAAAGCCGCGGTGGCGCGCTTCATTTGAACCGCTCTTAGGAGAGTTAATTTGGGATTCCATGAATCAATCATTACGCTCTCAATAGGGGGAAAAGTTGCGTATCGACTGTCCTTGACAGACACTTGAGGGACGGCGGCCCGTCGGCGTCGGGAAGCCAAAGGATTCTCCGGCGAATTCGAAATTGATTGACAGCTCATCCCTCCCTGCCAAAACAGGCTGAGTTGACAGAACGGCGTAATAACGCTTAGCCGTTAAAGCCTGCGACGAGGAGCGCCTGCAACCGGCAGCCATTATCATTCTGACACGCCGACAGCTCAAACCCACTCCACTCCGCTCTTTAGTGGATCTGAGACCAGTTTTCCAGCTCCTCCTATAATGGTTACAATTATACACTGGGTAGGCCCGGTGGGGGGCCCGTTCTGCGTCAATGTAATGGCTGTCAGTTAGCTAGCTCAACTCATTACATGGATGGAACTGAATCATCAAAATCACTCCTACACGCATTTACATCCTCCCAGCCTGCACCATCCATCCATCCAGTCAGAACAGCACACACACTCAACACGCTCTACTGTACAACTCCACAACTTCATAACTCCACAACGCAAGAGGAAGTTACACTTTTCTCAAAGAAACTACCTGAAACTGGCAACCTGAATTCATTGGCATTGACTTTACCGGCTGGACAAACTAACCTCAATAACTCAATAACTTTTAATGGACATTAATATACCAGTGATTCTAATAGATGTTACAGTAATAAGGCAGTGAGCATAATAACTATAAATACTATGCATATGGCTTGTACATTTGAATATCAATATGCTAAATTATTTAAATAGATATCAATATCAATATATACCAATGAATGTAATATATAACAATGTGCCAGTGAATTTATTAAAAGTGACAATGATTGTAAGGACTTTAATGACTTTAATGGACTTCAAATTGTGTGATTTTAATAGATATAAACAATTAACATCCCCATGTATTTAATCAATATCAATAATCAAGAGGAAGAGGGATGATCACAAGAAATTTAACCAAGCTGAACTGCTTAATTTTTTTGCACCAGGAGTAAAGACATAAAGTTATCCAAAAAAAAGTGTGTAAGACTGGTGGAGGAGAACATGATGCAAAGATGCATGAAAACTGTGATTAAAAAACAGGGTTGTTCCACCAAATATTGGAAATAAATAAATAAATAAATAAATAAATAAAACTTAATTTAGTATGCCAATGACTTTAATGGAAAGCAGTGTTCCTGAGAATATAATGTATATCAATATGGCAATTGTTTTAGTAGATATCAAAATGCAAATGAATACGTTTTTATTTAATGTCAGTTGCTTCAATGGATTACATTACATAATTGACATCGACATAACTGTCATTGACTTTGAGGATATAAAGATGTCAGCATGAGTTTTAATGTATATCAATGTGTTAATACATTTTAGCAGATATCAGCGTATCAATAACTTTTAATAAACAGGAATTTGTGAATCACACTTGATTTTACTATTTAAAACCAATGTGGTCAAGAATATTAGTGAATATTAATGTCAGTGATATTTAATGAGTGGATGTCTTAATGAACTGTTTTAGACTGGCCTGAAAAGCTTATAGAGGTTTTAGAAAATCTGTAAAAATAATAATTATTATAATAAAACAATACATTTTTTACATTTTTTTTAAATACATTTTTAATTGATCAAAATTACACATTTATTACAAACTATCATTAGCTTAACTACTCTAAATTTAAATTCTCTAATTTATAAACTAAAACTGAAACCAGCAAATCTTAAATTGCAACTTTACTGAAAACACAACAGCAAATAAACTTTACATTTACTGTAAAATGTTCAGTGCCCAGTTATTAAGGTGTTAAGTGTAGTGTAGAATAAATAAAAGTACACTGATTGAGATGCAGATATAGAGAGTTTAAATATACAGTAAACATATTCAAGAGTCTTAAACAATATTCATGACTAGCCAAGACTTTTACAGAGTACTGTAAATGATTTTCCTTTATTAAAAATAAAGCTGCTGCTCCAAAAAGGTGCAAAATTGGAATAAATTCCAGTTTTACCAGCAGCACTTCTTCTTCAACAAGGAAAAAAAGAAGAAAAAGGTAAAAGGATGTGAAGAGATGTACAAGAGCTGTTTTAAAATCAACAGCAGCCGGGATAATAAATCCCGGTCAGTGATGCTCATTAAGTAATACCCACCGATTCTCTGTAAACTCCTGCTATTATACTGTAGAAATCCGGCACCTTTAGAGAAATGTGGTGCAGGAGAGGCAGGCTGGTTAAGCCGTGGGCTGGAGAACAGAGAGACAGGTGCCTGAGCTTTATTCCCACACGCACACGCCAACATCAGCCATCAGCCTCCCCCCATTCTCATCCCCCCATTCAACCGGCCCTGACAACAGCCCCCCGCTGTCCAAATCGCCGTAATCAGAACTTACATAAAACCCGAACGCCGTCATCATGCCGAATGGATAAGACCAGGCCGTCGTCAGCAGTCTGGATCCAGCAGTTAATTTGCCTCATCCTCCACCCTAAGGGTGATAATTACACAGAAACAGAACGGGACAGGTCGTTCTCCAAACCAAAAATGAGCCAATATATATGCATAATGCCATATCAAGCTTTAGTGAAGGAGATAAGAGATTCATTAAGCCGTGTTTGGTCTGGTGCAGGCCGCTGCTTGCATGCAGCACGCTGGCGTCGCTGTGTGTTTATGTCTCTTCCGTGTCTCATGTTGTGTCTGCAGTTTATGCCCTGGCTCCACTCGTGGGATTGGGGGAAATGTTAATATGCCATATATGTCCTGCATAACCGGTGGGGTGTGTGGAGTAACGGCTTGGGTTCTGTTCATGTGGCTCGGCAGGTTTTTTTATCATTGCTCAGCGCAAAAAAAAAAAAAAACAGCAAAAGCAGAAACTTTCACAAACACACTCTACACAACTAATTGTGTACGAATTGTGATTTTTTTTTCTTTTAAATAGTAAAAGAAAAATAATAAAATATATACACAGACTACTACTATTAACAACAAAATGTTAAGAAGTATCAAAACCACAGGCATTGTCTGATAGATAGATAGATAGATAGATAGATAGATAGATAGATAGATAGATAGATAGATAGATAGATAGATAGATAGATAGATAGATAGATAGATAGATAGATAGATAGATAGATAGTGTGGGGGAAAATCAACATTTATTCCATGTATTCCTGATTTACTTCATGTATTCATAATCAATTATACTGATTATTACTGTTAATCATTCAATATTCATCCTGTTAATCATTCAATCAGTATGTTATCATTGATTTTATGTGAACTGTGTATTCTCTGCTCCTGGGACATACAGGCTCAGATTTGAGGCCTAAAGAGATGAAAATTGAGTTCTGCCTGGAGACTAGCGGGTCATAGCAAATGGTGTTTTCTGATTTATGAATTATTCTCTCCTCAAGGAATGAAAATCAGGTTTGCCTGGAAACTGTTTTGTCATAGTAAAATAGAGCTTTCTGATTCATGAATTATTCTCTCCTAAAAAGCTTATCTTCTGGTACGTGCAGTTTCTGTTCCTCTTTTTATATTTGGTAGTGACCTGTTCCAAAACAGATCACGAGGGGATTGCCTCATGTATGCAGGGGGGGACTGTATAAAAATGCCCAGTCGACACAGAAAGGGGCTTTTCCGACTTTCCTGACTACTCTCATTCTTCATCCATTGCTTTCGCTTTATTTTTGCTTTTTGCAACTTCAAAATAAAAACCTTCTCTTTTTGGCATCCCGGCTCGTTGACTGTCTTTGTCGATTTCCACGACAATAGATAGATAGATAGATAGATAGATAGATAGATAGATAGATAGATAGATAGATAGATATTTACAAAAAAGTGATACAAAACCCTTTTTTTCTGCAGTAAAATAAGTAAAATAAGGTATTTACATTCTGAAAAATTGAGGGCTTTGAAATCGTATACAGGACTGGGAGAAGCTACCTGTTCACTTTCTCTCTACTCTACTTAATAATTTCAGACCAGTAACAGGAATCAACCCAAATTATGCATGTTTAAAAATAGACATAAAAACTAGACAAACAGAACAAAACGACTGATTTTAAAAGTTCAGGAAAAAAGCCATTTTTATGATTTTGTTCATTAAATTTTGACATTATGAGATATATTTTAAATAATCAGAGGGTGGCTATTTTGAAGAAACTAGAATATCATTTTTTTGTTATTTCACCTTTTTTGTTAAGTGCATGTTGTTGTATTCATAGTTTTGATGAATTCAGTGAGAATCTACAATGTAAATAGTCATGAAAATGACATACTAACATTAAATATATTGTTTATATTTTCTAATACAATAAGGAGGCAGGAGATTAAATGCTCCACTGGCTAAGAAGAATGGGTACAAAAAGTCATTTGTTGCAGCTGCTGTGGCTGTTCTGAATAAGGATATAATACACAATCTCCCCACATCATTTATAATCTGTATGCACTTTTATATACATATATATTTTTTATTTATTTACTTTACATGCTGTGTTTCTGTAATTTCATGTATTTGTCTGCCAGACTGCCAAACTGACAATTTTTCATTCAATGTTAATTTAATGAAAAATAAAGTTTTATCTTATCTTGTCTTATCTTATCTTATCTTATAACAATTATGATCTTCAGTAATGTTCCTTATTAAACATGAAAGCTTTTTATGTAATCCTGGCTTCTCAAGGGGTTAAATGGGCTGAGTCTTGGATCTTTACATACCCAGACAATGCCTGTATTTTTGATAAGTTATTTCTCTCTAAGAATTATGCAACACTGTGCATATTTTTATATGTAAATATGTATTCTATGTATTGTAATATATATATATATATATATATATATATATATATATATATATATATATATATATATATATATATATATATATATATATATATATATATCAGAATTGTTGATTGTTGCTGCCTTAATAAGAATATACTATATGACTATATTGACTATATTTGTGTTTCACATTATCCACTGTATCAACTGTCCTGTCCCACTGCTCATCTTTTCAATAAACACAAAGTTATTCGTCCAAATTATATTTTCTGTCTTGCACAGCCTTTTTCTTTTCTTCCCCATGTGCTCTTTTAACTTACAGCTCTATGTTGTTTCTGTCCTGTCTCCACCCCAGCCCCGCCCTCTCATCAGCGTTGTCACCTGTGCTTGTTTGTTACCCCGCCCCCTCGTTACTGGCCCCAGGTGTTTCCAATCCTCATTATGTATATATAGCCCCTTTGTTTTAGTGTTGTGTGTTATGCTGTTTGTGCTTGTGTAAGGTTTGTGTGTTATTTGCTTCTAAATTTTCCAGTCCTTCGGTTTCTTGTATTTCTTTTAGTCTTATTTTTAGTTTTTAATCTTGACTTTGATGTTTGGTTTCCTTCATGTACACTTTTACATTTCCCATTATAGAAGTGGATTCAGCTTTTCCAAACGACTTCAAACAGTTTTAATTCTGCTTCCATCTGAAGAAGCCTTTTAGCATGCAGATATTTTTAGTCTTTAATAAACCTTTAAAATAATTGTGTTTTTTAACAAAGTACAGTATAAATGAAACGGGAATGTAATCAAAAAATGTATTAAATGTTAAAAAGTAATACATTGTAACAAAAAATGTCTCTATCAACTTAAGCAATTTTAAAATATTGATTTATAAGTATTTTGTTGAAGTTTTAACATCCTTTTAAAATGGAATGTTATTTATTTATTTATTTTTAAAGCTAAAAATGCAACTAACATTATTTTAAACACTTTTCGGCATTGAAAGACGGTCATGTGCTCAGCTGGGAGTCTTTTTATCATCTTGTTCTTCAGACACTTACACTCAAATGTTTTAAATGTTCTATATGTGCAGTTTTTATTCTTCATGTTTATGAAAATGCATTTATTTTAGATTGTATAACACGTTTATGATTTTAAATCTAATAAAAAATTCATCCTTTATTTCCTTGATTATCTATGGGATAATGTAATGATTTTACTTTTTATTAATTTAAAATATCTATATAAAAATATTATTATTATATGTTATTATATTAACATATAACCAATAAAAAAAAAAAATATATATATATATATATATATATATATATATATATATATATATATATATATATATATATATTAGTTTATGAACATTATTATGATTATTATGATCATTTAAATGAAACATAATAATAATAATAATAATAAAATAAACACCACTATAATTATAATAAAAATCATCCACTGAACAAATACAAAAACATAATATTTTTTAAGCAGTAATTACACTATTCATTGAAAACATTTAGTTTACAATTAGTTACGATTTTACAGTTTGAACTATAAATTTTGCTTGAAAATATAAAATGCATGCAAAAATATAATATAGAAATTTATATTATAAAAAAATATCTAAATCTAAAATAGTCTAAATAAAAAACAAGTATTATTATTATTATTATTATTATGTAGGTTCTAATATATATATATATATTAGGGTGATAAGAAAATTCAGTTAATTTAAATTAGTTTTTTGTTGTTGTTGTTAGTAAGAGTAGGAAAGGGAATTCCAGTTACTCTTCACACACTTTCACATCTTCCTTTTCCTGGGAAAAACAGAGAGAGAAAGAGAGCGAGAGAGAGAATCCACAAAGAGAGGTGAAGAGGCGGGATTTACTGTAGGGAGTAAAACACACACACACACACACACACACACACACACACACACACACACACACACACACACACACACACACACACACACACACACACACACTGTTCTCCTCCACAGTGAAGCTGTACTGGATCCAGATGCCATTCCGCAGCTCCTGACAGCCGTGCAGTAAACAGCTCTGAGTTTATATACTGACTCTCTGTTCCACAGAGCCAAACTGAACTTATTCACACGCTGATGATCCTCACTGTGCTGTACTGTCACACGCGTCCTAACACTTCTCACAATCTATTATAAAAACACTTTATATCATAGTTTATACCACACTTTATAACATGCTTTATACCACGCTTTATAACATGTACATATATAACATGTATAAAGAGAAGCAGATTTATTTATTTATTTATTTAATTTGTTTGTGATTTTATTCCCACTGACCTAGTAGTAGATATAGTAGGTCTATGTTTGGTAGGTCTAGATCTAGATTTTAGATGCCTTTAAACCACATTATAATACATGGATTATTTATATTTATAGTTTTATTTTTTGTACTGTAAGTATAAGTATCCAGTTCAGAATAGAACAGATGTTTGTAAACGTAAATACATAATTCTTTGAATGATCAAATTAACCCCTAGCTGTTTTAGCTATACCAACAAAACTATATTAATAAGACATATTAATATTTGGTGTTGATATGATTGAGATAATCTTGTACTGGAATAATGTTTGATTGATCTAGATATATATTCTCTTAGATAGATTCTCTTTTTCAATGCGTTTTCTTTATTTTCATGACTATTTACACTGTAGATTCTCACTGAAGGATCAAATCTATGAATGAACTCGTGGAGTACTTAACAAAAAAAGGTGAAATAACTGAAAACATGTTTTTATATTCTAGTTTCTTCAAAATAGCCACCCTTTGCTCTGATTACTGTTTGCACACTCTTGGCATCATTCTCTCAATTAGCTTCAAGAGGTGGTCACCTGAAATGGTTTTCCAACAGTCTTGAAGGAAGGAGTTCCCAGAGGTGTTTATTAGCACTTGTTGCCCCTTTGCCTTCTTCACTCTGTGCTCCAGCTCACCCCAAACCATCTGGATTGGGTTCAGGTCCGGTGACTGTGGAGGTTGGGTCATTTTTTGTTAAGTACATAAAACTCCACATGTGTTCATTCATAGTTTTGATCCTTCAGTGAGAATCTACAATGTAAATAATCATGAAAATAAAGAAAACACATTGAAAAAGAGAAGGTGTGTCCAAACTTTTGGCCTGTACTGTATATTAGGATGGGGAACATTCTAGACTATATAGTTATAGAATAGAAAACACCTGGTTTCTGTTCACCTACAGTGTGAAACAGAAATCCGACAGGGTAAACGTCTCTACAGTGAAGTATTTCACATCAAAGTCAGAGCCTGGATTAAATAAACATTTTAAAAAATCAATGATTTCCTCCTAAAACTGCAAAACTGCAAACCAGCAAAACTGGTGCCAAAAAAGGGAAGCGCGGGACGGATACATTTCACTGTATGAATAATAAGTGAATTTTTCATTTGTTGCTGCTTTTCTCCGTAGGCCTGTTCCTCCCTCTCTTTCTGTTCTAGCTCGCTGCGCTCTCACTCCTTCTCTTTCTCTGTGTGTGAGTGTGTGTGTGTGTGTGTGTGTGTGTGTGTGTGTGCGTGAGCGTTATCTCTGAGATCTCAGCCCCAACACACTTCTAAGCGTTGAGGAGTGTGTGAGCGGTGCAGTGCGGGAGCTGTTGCTGGGTAAAAACGAGGGGAACGGCGTCAGGCGTCATTGTTGACAGAACAAATGGAGAATGCATAATCCCCCAACAAAGGAATCAAACAGAGTTATTATAGTGTACATTTACTCAGATCCACCGCCTCCTAATCAGCTCAGGTACCAGAACTGCAGCTGCACATCCCACCCCGGACCCCCCCTCACATAGCCCTCACACAGCCCAGGAGAACAGTCTACAGTAGTGCTGTGCGATATGACGATAAATATCGTGGGGACGATAGAAAAGTGTCTATCCAGCTACTTACCTTCTATCCTCCCTATCTTTTCTTGGTGTGGTCACTTTGCATAAACTCGGTTTAATGAAGTGATAATAAAGTAATCTAAAAGGTAGTAATTCTCATTTGTGAAGGTTAGGTTTAATGTCACTTTGAAACAAAGTTGAAAAAAGTAAGGAATGATATTATTTTGTCATATTTTTCGAAGAATAACTGAAAACATATTTAAATGTGGTATATTGTGATATATATCATTATCATGGTATAAAAAATTCCATATCGTGATATATGATTTTTCCCATATCGCCCAGCACTAGTCTACAGCACTGTGAATGGAGGAGGAACATCCTGGAACTCTCTGACGTTGGTGACGTCAAGTCACCAACACTCAATATCAGGACAATGTTCAAGGCCAGGATAACATTTAAGGCCGACGTCTATTAACCAAGAGTGGTGAGAAGTGCTGATGTTGAATAGGGAACATTAAAGCACACTGTGAATAGTGAAAGAACATCATAGAACTTCATTATGAACTGTACATAGTAGCAGAACGCTGAGAGCAGTTCTCACACTCCAGCTCTATAGCTAGTACTGTATAAGTCTAGAATAGGAAGAAAATTTGGAACAGTGTAGGAAGAGTGGAAGAATATCCCAAACATAGAACAAAACATGAGAAAGATGAGGGGCGCTGAGTGATCCAGCTGTCTAAAGCACTGCCACTACGATTGGGAGATTGCTATGACTGATTCAAATCCCTGTCATGTATTAGCTTGCCATCAGCTGCCGGAGCCCCGAGAGAGCACAATTGGTCTTACTCTCTCTGGGTGGGTAGATGGTGCACTCGCTCCTAGGGTGATGCCAATCAGCACAAGGCGTCTGTGAGCTGATGTATCATAACCGAGTCGCTGCGCTTTCCTCCAAACGCACTGTGATGCTACTCTGCAATGCTGCATCAGAAAAGCATTTGGAAAATTTAATTAATTAATTTAGCGAATTGAAGTTAGTTTATTTTAAATGATGGATAAATATTTTGGGACAGTATGAAATGCAAGAACAGACCATTTAAGATATGCATAAGAAAGGGGAGAAATGAAGGCTTTAGAATTAGAGGCATAGCAGAAAAACATTCTACAAAAGCACGAAAATGAGGAACATTTTAGAACAACTGAGATTGGACAAAACATTGTAGAACAGTATAAAGATGAGAAAAACATACAAAGACAGTTTGAAAGTGAGAGAATGACATTTTAGAATAGCACAGACGGAGAAAAGCGGACATAATTGTTTTTTTAAATGGTTTAAGGACGTTTTAGAATAGTATGAAAATAAAGAGAAGGACAGTTAAGAACATTATAAATGGTGTGAAAAGGTGCTGAGTGGTCCAGCAGTGTAAAGCACTTCCACTATGAGTGTCATCAGCTGCCAGAGCCCCGAGAGAGCACAATTGGCCTTGCTCTCTATGGGTGGGTGGATGGTGCTTTTTCCCCTCATCACTCCTAGGGGGATGTTGATCAGCACACATGGCACCTGTAAGCTGATGTATCGGAATGTGTCAGAGAAGGTATGTGCTAGTCTTCACCCTCCTTTTGATGAGGCATCACCTGTGATGGGGGATATACAGCTGACTAGCAGCTAAAAGGGTGGGTTATTGGATGGTGGAAGATAATTCTAGAACATGATCTGGAGTTAGAGTACAATGTGTGAAAGTCTACATTTTATGGAGTTTATTTAAGTTAGACTACAATCGGAGTTTAGGGCTAGTCTTTGGCTCTTTGGTGTAGTATTTTCTCTTTGATGGATGATTCACAGTGTGTTGAGAAGCATGACTTACCTTTATTGCTTTGCTGCAATTTGCAATTTGAAGCAACTATTTTCACTCACTTTGTTTATTACTAGGGGTGTGACGAGACCCTAATCTCACGAGACGAGACGAGACACGATATTGGGTTCACGAGAACAAGACGAGACGAGATTTAAATATAACATTTTAAAGAAAACGTAAAAAATTAAAAATTAATAAAACTAGAGTTTTATTTGACAAAATCATATAACGCACAATTAACAGACTGGTTTCTCTCAAATATTGATTTTACAGGAAATGGAAATAAAAATAAGATTAAAAAATAAAAATAAAACTTTTCTAGGTCTTATATAGAGCAAACAATAAGTGCAAACTACAACCAGTCATATTAAGCCTAGGGTTTATGTTTTTTTCTCCTAAATCTCTTGTAATTTAACTATTCATAATAATAACCAGTTATTAAGACTATGCTTGAAGTGCAAACAGAGACAGAACATTTTTTAAATACAGTACAGAGCTAAGGGATTAGTACACCTGCCTATGAAACAGTCGCGTATAGGATTTATTTACAGTATTTATATATGGTTTGTATATTGTTTGTCACTCTGTTAACGTTTATTGTTTCCACTGGAGCCAAAATGCAGCCAGACATACAACTTAAAAGTAGCAGAAGCATCTTCTATGCCAGGAGTAAGTTATTTAATTAGAATTCAGTATGGTCCAGTTCTTGTTTTTGCGCCCGTTTTCGGGATCCCTATCTCCTTATAAAGGCGTTTTTTCACGACCGCGACCCTGACAACACAGGCTCATCCCGCGTTTTTTTTTTCCTCACCGCGTCTGCACAGATCTGATTGACTGAAGAGAGCGTTTGGTGATCTTACCCTACACGTGATAGGTCTGATTTACTGCGCCGCAAGCGTGTATACAACTAAATCCTTCTCAGTAGGTTTGGGTCCGCATTGGACAATGTTTGGGTCCGGACCCGGACCGCGGTCCGCCCATTACTGACCTCTGTTCTATGCAAATACCCAAATTTTGCTCTTCTGCTGAGAGCTGCTCTCTGCTCAGTATTATTTATATTATTTATATTTATTTTATAGTGAAAAGTAGCTCACTCCTCAGCTACCCGCTGTATCGCTAATGTGTTGCCAGATCCCTCTTAAAAACTCCACACTAAACAATTTTTTTTCTTCCCGCGAGACAGGTTTAAGCTTGACGAGAAATATCGCCACGTTTAATCTCGGGAGATATCGTGCCACAAGATCTCGTCACACCCCTATTTATTACCTAAATTTAATTGTGAAAAGTGGTTTAGGGAGCATGGGATCATCATTTTCACGCATGGATTGAGAGAGAGTTCACCACAGAGTCCAGACCTTAACCTTATTGAGAATCTTTGGGATGTGCTGGATGGAGAAGACTTTGTGCAGTGGTCAGACTCTACCATCATCAATGCTGCTGCAAGATCTTGGTGAAAAATTAATCCAGCAACACTGGATTAAAATAACTCTTATGACACTGCAGAAGCTTATTGAAACAATGTTACAGAGAATGTGTGCAACAATCAAAGCTAAAGACGGTCCAAGCAAATATTATGGTGTGACCAGGCAATGTATTTATAACCATGTTTATAATGTCTTTTGAATGCATTATAATGTATTATGAGTATGTCTATAGAGTCGAATAGACATGACATTCATTGAAAGTGTGACCAAATATTCTAGAACATGATGAAAGAGGGAAGCACATTGTAGAGCACTGTGTTAAATATGCTGATGAACTACAGCTGCAGCGTGTGATTGGCTGATTGTTTCAGGAGGTTATGGGTCTATCACCATCACTATGTTTCTTGTAGTGCAGAAATAGTGAAAACAGCTCTTGCATTGATGCCATCGGCGCTTTCATTTAAGGGCCGCATGCAATCACCTCCGCCCGTGTTTGAATGGTCCTATTGCTCTGAGTAAATGCTCTCTGCTTCATTTGCTCCAGTCTACGCTGTTTTGGAAAACATTACCATATTAATGAGCAGTTAATAGACTTAATTAGCTTACTTTGTAATTAAACAGTATAGAATTGATGAGCCGAACTCAGGAAAGCATTAATAAAATGCTGCAGGAAGTGTGATTTTAGTGTGGAACCGTCAAACCCTGCGCCTGCCAGGTTTGATGGCGTGCGGAATAACATGCACGCGTTTGCAAACAGGGAAAAAAAAATTGTCACATTTATTTGATATCAAACAAGAGTTGAATTTACATCAGCGTCTGACAATGGGCTCCTAGAAAAGATCGAAACCAATACAACGGCGCTGTTTTCTCGCACACACTTTCCTTCCAACCTTTTTTATTATTATTATTATCATTATTTCTCAATATTCCATACTTCATCTAATAAATTATTTAGTGTCAAATGCTGAGATATGTTTTATAAGACATTATGTTGACACAAAAAAAGGTTCTTTGTCCCTGGCAATTACTGCCAAGCATTTTTACACCAAAATAAATTACATAGAAGTCCAATTCACTCCCAATTTGTGCAAGACGGAACTTTTTTAGGTCAGAAAAAGAAGGAAGAAAGCTTTTTTTCCCTGCACACGTACATTGGCAAAATAAAAGGAAAAATTAAAAAACTCAATTTTTCTGTTAATATCCGTAATTGATGAAAGCAAATACACTGTTCACAAGTGGAAATGTGAATATGGGCTTCTTTTTACGTCCTCAAAGCTTCTACAACGAGCAAAATGTAGGAAGATTTCACACATTTCAACAAAAAAGTGCAACCGCTTCTCTAAAACCTCTCAAATTTCAATGTTGGTTGCAATAATAGTTTTTTTTTTCTTTTCTAATTGTTTTTTTGTTTTGTTTGTTTTTTTTTTTTACGTTTTTCCACTTGTGGTACAGCAAAATATATCTTCTTTAGCTGTCATTCTTACAACTGTTACATGTGCAATAGAGAAAATATAAGGCCTGAGTCAGGAGTAGTGGTTCTTTTTCTTTCTTAATTTTTTAAAACATTTTTCTTAATTCAGTTCAGTCCGTGACGCGAGTCATGGGTCTACCCGTCCCCGAACCCCTAAACTTCAGGGGTCGAAGGGACTGTCCTTCGGAAACGACCCGACTGAGACAGTTCTCAAAGAGTTCTAAAAGTCTAGCATGGGTAAAGTTCATGTCTTCATGTCCATTTTTTTTCATCGGAACAGTACAAACAGTACAGGATATCATACAAAGCGATGGCCGGAGCGCGGACAGCGCCAGCCTTTCTCACAAACACCTTTTTTTTTTTTGCTCGTCAAGCAGCCTGTGTGCTTTTCCCACCTCAGCGGCCACCATCCCACAGTGGAGTGATTTAAACCGTGCAGATGGCCGGTCCACTTATATAAAAAAACAAAAAAAAAAAACAATAAAACTAAACAATACAATCAAACTGGGATGAGGAGAAGAAAGAAGAGCGTCTGTGGGTGATGGACCATCAAAAAAGAAGTAAAACCAAACCCCCCAAACCAAGCTGGGCACATACTGTAGATTCCAGTGAACCCCAATCATACATACACATATTTTATAATCACACACACACACACACACACACAGGCGCCAGCATTCATCCCATCTTCAACATCAACAAAACTGGAAAAGGTGAATAAGACCAGAGCACACTGACCCAACACTGCCCAACAAACTCCAGCCTTCTAACAGATTCCAGACACAGAGGAACCTTCTAGAACAGTGTGCATGAGAGAATGACATCCAAGAACATTATTAAAGAAAATGGGATTCTAGAACAGTGTGGAAATGGTAAAGAGGGCATTATAGAACCATGGAAAATGGGAACAGAACATTCTAGATCATAGTGTGATTGGGAATCAATGGGCTTTCAGGAATATTGTGGATATAGGGAACTGAACATTGTAGGTCAACAGCATGAAAGAGAACAAAAAATGGGACAGTGTAAACATGGAGAGAATGCTCTAGACCATTGTGACAAGGAGAAGAACATTCTAGAACAGTATCAATGGGAGAGTAGTGGTTCTAGATTAGTGTGGACATAAGGAAATTGGCGTTCTAAAACACTGTGAAGGGGAATCAATGGGCCTTCAGTGTGGAAATGTAGAACTAAACGTTGTAGAAAAGTATGAAAAAATAGGACAGTGTAAATGTGGAGAGAATGTTCTAGATCACTGTGAAAGGAGAAGAACATTCTAGAACAGTATTAATGGCAGAGTGTGGTTCTAGATTCATGTGGACATATGGAAATTGCCATTCTAGAACAGTGTAAATGGGAATCAACAGGCTTTCTAGAATAGTGTATATATGGAGAACTTAAAAAGGACAGTATAAATATGGAAAGAATGTTCTAGATCACTGTAAAAAAAGAACATTCTAGAACAGTATCATTGGGAGAGCATGCCTCTAGATTATTGTGGACATAAGGGAATTGGCATTCTAGAACAGTGTGAATGGGAATCAACTGGCTATTTTGAATAGTGTGGAAATGTAGAACAAACTGTTGTATAAAAGCGTGAAAAATAGGACAGTGTAAATTTGGAGATACTGTTTTAGACCACTGTGAAAAGGGGAAGAACTTTCTAGAACAGTATGAATGGGAGAGTGGGGTTCTAGATTAGTGTGGACATTGGTAAATTAGTATTTGAGAACAGTGTGAATGGGAATCAATGGGCATTCTAGATCAGTGTGGATATGGAGAACTAAACATTGTAGAATAGCATGAAAAAATAGGACAAATGGGGAGATTACTGTTAAAAAGAGAAAAACATTCTAGAACAGTTTTAATGAGAGCGGTGGTTCTAGATAGGTGTGTATATAAGGATATGGTCATTCTAGAACTGTGTGAATGGAGGAACAATGTTCTAGAATAGAGCAAAGCAGGGCTTTCTAGAATAGTGTGACTATAGGAAAGAGGGCATGTTTCAGATCAGTATGAATGTGAAAAATATATTCTAGAACATTGCGAATAGGAAATCTTCCTTAAAATAGTGTGAATAAGAGAAAAATCATCTATAACTGTAAAAAAGGGAGGAATAATCTAGAACAGAATACATGGAATAGTGGGGAAATGTGGGGAAAACATTGTAACATGTAAATTGGAATTAAAGATAATTAAACAGAAGATCATGTACTGTGTGAATAGACAAATATTTTTCTAAAATATACAATAACAGGGAATATGGAGGTTAGAAATTATAGAATAGCTTGAATGTGGAGAACATAGCACTCTAAATAGTGTAATAGAGAGTGGGGCATTTTACAACAGTATGATGGAGCAGGCTTTCAAGAATAGCCTGCAAGTGAGGAAAACATTCACTGGGACAGGCATTTAATAAGAGAGCAAATATGGGGAATATCATTCTAGAACAGTGTGGACTGGAACTATAACAATCCAGAACTGTGTGAAAGAGGGATGAACACTCTAAAACAGTGTAATAGGGAAGTAGGACATTTTAAAACAGCATAGGTTGGGGGTATCATTCTAGAAGATTTTGAATAGGATGAAGAACAATCTAGAGCTGTCAATGGGGGAACAACACTCTAAAACAGTGTTAAAATTCAGAGAACATTCCAGAATATCTCAAAGATCACACAATCACAAGTATGGTACACCAACCATATATTAGGGTTTGTTGGGGGATGCTGGGTGGATGAGCTCTGGTCTTAAAGGAATACTGCATTATCTTGTAAACTAAGGTTTATCTGTTATAGTTTCCTAATACATAGGAAAAGAACTAAAGAACCATGGACTTGAAATACATTTTGAACGGAAGAATCTCCTCATTGGCTTCCATTAAACTGTGGAGAATTCCTTTATTTTAAGACTGAACGTGGGGCTCATGGAAAGCGTCCAGGGCCGAGAGAAGGAAGGATGGAGAGGAGGATTGGGAAGAGTTGCTCAGAGGCTGGTGATGAGCTGCATCTGTCCGTCGAGGGCCGGATCGGGCTGGGCCGCCTGGCAGGCCTCGGGCGTTCCCGGCCCGATGCAGCCCTCGCTCGTGCCCCGTCTACCGATGTGGTAGTAGGACAGCGGTTGAGCACCGTCGCCAAGGTCCGGCATGCTTTTGTGGCACGGCTCCTCCTTTGCCTCGCTGTGGCTGGAGGATGAGGAGGGCAAACACTCGTCCTCCTCCTCCTCACCGTCCTGCGGGTAAATGGGAGAACGGTCGTCCTCCACGGATGAGTCTCTGAGGTTGGGCATGCTGGTGTACAGCGAGTCTCTATTGTTACTGGGTGACTGCATGCTCTCCTCAAGCCCCGCCTTTTTTTTCTCCTCATTATCCTCGTCCTCATCCTCTCCTCCATCCCCTCGGCCGCCATGGCAAATGACGGGCCGGCGGGGCGCCTGCCTGTTGCCGTACAGCAGCGAGTGAGTCCGCTGGGGCAGCAGTGGGGCATCCAGGACGTCCCGGTGGTGCGGGTGCAAAAGAAGCTCCAGCGGGGTCGAGCGGTCGGCGGAAGCAGACGTGGGCGGGGCGGGGGCGTCAGCCACGATGGCGTCGTCCTCGCTGCCACTGCTGCTGCCGCCGCTGCCCCGGATGGCGTGGCGGGAGGCTACGGCTGGAAACCCCCTGTCCCGGCCCCGGGGGGGATGAGGCTGGCCGCCGGCCCCGCCCCCGCCCCGTGGCCGCAGGTTGTTGTGCACCAACTCGGAAATGATCATCTTCTCGAAGGCAGCGTCGTCCAGGCCCAGCGCGCACTCGGCCGGGCAGCGCAGCACAGGGTCGTCGCACTCCTCGTCCCGCAGAGAGTAGCTGTTGTTAAAGTTGCCGTTGAGCGGCAGAGTGTCCATGGCGCTGACGTCCCGGCTGTTGCTCAGAGAGTGCTGTCCTGCAAACGAGGCACAAAGAGGGGACACTTAGGAACAGAGTATCGCCTCTAGTACAAAACAAACAGATAAATGCAAATTTCACAGATGCATCAGAAACAAACAAAAAAATAAATAAATAAAGGTATGGGGTACTGTTGAGGACATTATAATGCACTTGGAACATACAGGGCTTGGACAATGAAACTGAAACACCTGTCATTTTAGTGTGGGAGGTTTCATGGTTAAATTGGAGCAGCCTGGTGGCCAATCTTCATTAATTGCACATTACAATCAATTAGCAGGGTAAGAGCACAGTTTTGCTCAAAATATTGCAATGCACACAACATTTATGTGTTCAAAAGAGGACAAATGGTTGGTGCACGTCTTGCTGCCGCATCTGTGACCAAGACAGCAAGTCTTTGTGATGTATCAAGAGCCACGGTATCCAGGGTAATGTCAGCATACCACCAAGAAGAACCAACCACATCCAACAGGATTAACTGTGGACGCTGTAAGAGGAAGCTGTCTGAAAGGGATGTTCGGGTGCTAACCCGGATTGTATCCAAAAAACATAAAACCACGGCCGCCCAAATCACGGCAGAATTCAATGTGCACCTCAACTCTCCTGTTTCCACCAGAACTGTCCGTCACCACAATAAATTATTGTGGTCTGAAACCAGCTGTTTCAGTTCCATTGTATGAAACCATAAAAGATATGTGGTTCTTCTAAAGTTCCATTTGGTACCAAGGATAAAATTCTTACCCCCTTTTTTTCCAAGGTTTCATTATCAGTTTTAAAGTAGCTAGTTACCATGTCCCTCTATCTTTCAGGTTCTCAACCCTTGAACATTTTTGTATTTTCCAGTTCTAACACACTACTCTCAGCTTGAGAAGGGCCTGTTAATTAGCTGATTAGTTGGATCGAGTGTGCTGGAAGTGGGGTAAACACTGTAATGTATAGGCAGGGGGTCCTCCAGGACCAGGGTCTGATTGGCAAGTATAAGTAAAGCTACTCTCATTTACAGAAGTGGTTTTCAAACTGGTCTTTAGGGACCCCCAGATGGTCTGAAGTGATCTCATTGAATAAGCAAGAGAAATGGTTAAGGGACCTCCATAATATTGATAAAAAAAATGTGGTTTAGGGTTTCTTTATTAAAAGAAAGTATACAGTGTGTGAACGGAGTCCTCAGGGAGCCCAGATGGTTGATGTACTTGTGCTGTTTCTGTGTTTTTCAGATTGGGCTGGAGCAAAATAGTTTTTTTTAGACTGTATAGAAGTCCCTTTTTGAGAAAACACTGTCTGTCACTGGTCTATGTGAATGAACCAGTGTTTTGTCTGAGTATTTCTTACATAATATTGGTAATAAATGTTGTTTAAGCGTAATTTAATAAAAGCTACTACAGCAGAGTATGTTCTATAGTATAGAACACTCGTTGCATCTGCTGCCCTATTAAATGGTTCTCAAATGCTACATTTGGGTAGTGTACCTCTTAGTGAGAGATCACTGAATGCTAAACATGCTTCTATACCTCTAAAACGCACTTAAAGGCATTTTGCCCAGCTCACAGACTTTAAGAGGGGGAGTATTTTTATACTAAGAGAACCAGGATGGTCATTTTAACCAATTGCCTGTCATATAGTGTGCCCATTAGCCAGCCGCCATCAACTATGTTTGCATTGGTTCCATGAATGAGAAACCTGGATTTCTATAGACAGGAATTGCACCACATTTACAAAATGTTCGAAATTGTTTAAAATACGACAATAATTTGGTTTGAGGCCTCATTGTAAGTGCTTCAATCGTGCCTTTGATGTGGATTGAAACACTGCTTCAACTGCTGGTGTGATAATCTGGGATATCATTTCATATGACAGTCGGTCACCTCTAGTAATGATATGAGGGACACTAACAGCTCAGCCACAATTGTTGTCTCTCATGGAAGGACCTTTAACTGGCTTTTTTTTCATCAGGACCGTGCTCGTCCACAAACTAACCTTTCCAATAAGTTTAATCCCATTCCAATGACTCTTCTTCTTGGTGCATTTTCTTGACTTTCTTTTATAAATGATTGTATATAGACATACAATCAAACATTACCAAAGGTTACCACCCAATTTAGCCATACAAATGGTTCTTTGGTTGGAGATGTATTTTATTTATTAGAGCTCCTACACTTTATAATTGTGTATGGAACAAAAGGACAGAGAGTTTAAGAACTACAGGGGTTGGACAATGAAACTGAAACACCTGGTTTTAGACCACAATAATTTATTGTCTTGACGGACAGTTCTGGTGGAAACAGGAGAGTTGAGGTGCACATTGAATTCTGCTGTGATTTGATCAGCCGTGGTTTTATGTTTTTTGGATACAATCCGGGTTAGCACCCGAACATCCCTTTCAGACAGCTTCCTCTTACAGCGTCCACAGTTAATCCTGTTGGATGTGGTTGGTCCTTCTTGGTGGTATGCTGACATTACCCTGGATACCGTGGCTCTTGATGCATCACAAAGACTTGCTGTCTTGGTCACAGATGCGCCAGCAAGACGTGCACCAACAATTTGTCTTCTCTGGTATGTCACCCATAATGTTTGTGTGTGCATTGCAATATTTTGAGCAAAACTGTACTCCTACCCTGCCACACTAAAATGGCAGGTGTTTAAGTTTCATTGTCCAACCTGTGTATTGGGTTTATGAATTAGATTTACTAACACCACAGCTTATAAATGAAGCAGTTGCAACACTACTACTACTGTTATTACTACTAATAATAGAAACATAACGTTTTATTGAAATGGAGTTGGTGAGGCATTGTACCCCTAATGATCCCTGATGCCAGGCCTGCAACTAATGAAGATAATAGTACTATAATGTCCTCAACAGCGTGTCAATGGGGGAAGGAGAGCAGCCATTAAACCTTTATAATGCACACACATAATGCATGTAGTCACATGTAAAAGCAAGCTGCCACTGTCAATGATCATCAGACAGACAGAAAACCAGGAGAGGCAGAAAACACGAAGAATGGCTCATGAACCATCTGAGGAAGAAATGAAAGCGTGGTGATGATGCACACACACAGCCATCTCAGCCCATGGATTCCAGTCAACCCTGACCACAAACACTCCACACACATTTGCCCAGGCTTACACACACACACACACACACACACACACACACACACACACACACATATATATATCTCCAGCACATACACACATATCTCCAGCACACACACACACATAACTAGCACACACACACACATACACACACACAACCAGGCGACAGGCAGGCATGCGGGCGTGCAGGCGGGTGAGGTGAGGTGCAACAACTCACTTTGCCACCACTCACATTATGTGTGTCTGCTCAGGCTAGCTGGCCTGAGAACTGCCGGCCGTGCCAAAAGAAAAGTGAAACAACGGCGTTGTTTTTAAAATCGCAGCAATGATAAACAAGTGAGAAACAGCAAAAAAGAAAGCTTTCAAACTCTATGGCCCTGAATTCAGTCCATCCAGTCCACCGATTCCTTTAAACACGGGGAATTTCCACATTAAAGCGGCCAATAGGTGAAATTACTGCTTTTATTCTTACATTTTCTCCATATTGTGTCGTACTGAATACAAGCAAATTACTCTTCTTCCTTTTTTTTTCGTTCTTCTATTGTCACATTGATTACCTTTCTTAAAATATTCCAAAGCACTTACAACAGACTAATCACTGTATTTGTGTATTTACTGCATTCATGGAAAGGACCAAAGGATGGCTTCTCGCTTACTCATGAGCCGGCATTATCTTATCTCCATTTTCCATCTTTAAAAAAAGATCATTTCCGTACACCAATTGAATTATTCCCGTCCTAATGGGCCTCCTCAACCTAAAACACATTTTGTGGATAAATGACACAATTCTTAAATATAAATAACACATTTAACTCCAAATAATTTGTCCCCTCGCGTCCCGTAATGAATGAATGTGGAAGAATACGATCAATAAAACATGGATCCCCATATGGAGCTGAGTGGAGCAGGCCCCCTTTCATTGCATTATTACTTCCTTCATTACTCATCACTTAGTTCATTTAATTAACGAGCGCCGGATGGCTGAATTCAGGATATGGCGTGTGTAAGGCTACAGCAGCAGGCAGTCACAGTCTCTCTCTCTCACTCACTCACTCTCTCTCTCATTCTCATTCACTCTCACTCTCAGTCTCACTCTCTCACTGTTGCTTGCTCTCTCTTACTCTTTCATTCACTCTCTCTCTCTCTCTCTCTCTCTCTCTCTCTTTAACAGCCCCTCTAAAAGTCTGGGTGAGTGTTTTAACATCTACAGTGCATTCACTTCCTCAGACCTGGATTAGAATTAAGGTCTAGACTAAAGAGGAATTAGACGCTTATATGTGGTTGAACTGTAAACTATAAAATTAAATAAAAATATATATATTTTACATGTACATTATGGACTCAATTTCCCACAATACCCCTTCCCCTGAATGTATATGTAGTCAAACATTACAGACATGCAGATATTACAACAGACAGACAGACAGACAGACAGACAGACAGATAGATAGATAGATAGATAGATAGATACTGTAAACTGCATAGGCATGCTGCAGAAATAAAAAAAAAACAAACAAACAATAAAATATTGATATGTTACATGTACATTATGGCTTACATGAACACAATAGACTCCATTTCCCACAATTCATCTTCCCCTGAACCTAAATGTAGTCAAACAGTACAAGCATGCTGCAGATATTACAATAAATAACTAGATAGATAGATAGATAGATAGATAGATAGATAGATAGATAGATAGATAGATAGATAGATAGATAGATAGATAGATAGATAGATAGATAGATAGATAGATAGATAGATAGAATCCGTATAAATGCTGTTATCATTTTGTAGCTATTTTTTAATCATTTGTCAAACAATAAAAATAAATAAATAAACAAAAATTATGCTTTGTTCTTGTTTCTTTCATTTGCTTCCATGAACATTACAAACTCCATTTCCCACAATCCATCTTACCCCGAACCTTATATGTAGCTATTACAAAACAAAACAGTAAGATGCTGTTAATTCAAATAACATTATCACAGAATATAAAAGATTCTGAATCTTCTGTCATGCATATTCTTCAGCCAATCAGAAAGTTCCCACATTCCCAGTCACTTAACTATTACAGTAGATTCCACTCACCTGTTAATCATTAGCCCTCAATGTATAAATATTATTCTGTGTCCGCTTGCTTCTTAACTTTGCGAAGTATTGCCAACCATTTCATTGCCTGCTTGTTTCTGATCATTCTCGGTTTGATCTGGTTCTATGAAACCTATTATTCATATTTACATCTGCAAACTACTGATCCATCTCTCACTTCTGACAGAAATGTGATATAACTATACTGAATACAGTATATATTTTATACTAAACTGAACACCTGAACTCTGTTACACCTAACAAATGATGTAATTACATAATTGCAGTGCATTTCATCCATATTAAGCTGAGTGGAGCAGCCCCCTCTTTCCAGCCATTACAGTAATTATAACTTTGTTCATTGCTCATCACTTAGTGCACTTAGATCAGTGGTTTCCAGCTCTGGTCCTGGAGGACCCCCTGCCCTGCACATTTTAGTGCTTTCCTGCTGTAATACACCACTATTAACTCAAGAGCTCGTTAATTAACTGATTAGCTGATTAGCGGCTAGCCGTGCATTGGGATCAGGGTAAACATGACCATTTGTTAGAGGGACATAAACCAGGGACCACTGGTTCAGATATATTTATACTCAAATGGGATCTTTTCCCCACTTAAATATTAATTTAACCTCTTAAACTGTTCTAGAACTGCTAATTTCCCTTCCTATAACCTTTGCACTGTTTATCACATAATTACCTTATAATAATAAAGAAAATAATCCTTAGGATTTAATACAATTCATAACAGATAGAGTTTAAGAGATTAAACTACACTTTAAAAAAAACAGACAGATTTTTAATTAACATATAAATTTAACTTTAAATTTCCTATGATTGTTTTGCCACTGAGGGAATGGTGCTTTATTAAATATATTTTTAAAGACAGAAAGTGCAAATTAATGTCATTGGCTTTAATGTCATTGTATGTATCTATTTATATGGCAATACAGACTTTAATATTCAACCTTTGATTTAAGAGACGCTACAACATTTAACGCATACAATACTAAATTTCTTTTCACTTTATGTATGTGTTGATATGTTATTGATTAAAACATATTTGTATAGTATAGTCTGTTTTCCAGTAGTTTTGCCTCTCCCAGCACTTATAAATATTTAATATTTGTTTTGTAAGTATTTTTAATTGTACACATAAAATAAAATAATCTATATTTATATTTTTTGGTTATTCTAAATGCAAATTTAATCTAAATTGCCCAGAACTCTTCAAAGGCTTGCAAGCAATAGCACAAATAATTTGCACCATTATTTTCCACCTTTAGTTATTGAATAATAAAATTCCCAATGTGTAAGGGATTAAAATGTGTTTAAAAGAAGACAGATTTTTAAATTATACATAACCTTCCCTTCTAATGTTACTGGTACACATGGTACACTGTGGATTGAGCAATGATAAATGCCTCTCACAATTTCAGAAATGTTTTAGGAATGTTCCATCCATTTTGCCTGGCCATTATCTTTGTTCTGTTTACCCTTACTCACAAGATAACACCTCACAATGTATATGAGGAGTGGGCCTTCCCAAGCCCTCCCCTGAGGTATGTAACACTTCAAGATAATGAGTTCTTTAAAATGTTGTAAACGTTGATGTATTCGTTTGTTTATTATTTTTATATACTCTCTATTTTCTTGAACTTTTATATATATATATATATATATATATATATATATATATATATATATATATACCCTATGTTTTTTGCTACTTTGATCATGTTCTATTGTAAAAAAAAAAATCAGAAAAAAGATAATGAGTTCTGAGAGATCAGTGTAAAGTTTATGCATTATATGCTACAGTCCCTATCAAATTAACACTGAATTAATAAATACACAAATAAACAAACAAACAAACAGAAAGGCTTCTTCTACCAGGATTCAAATATGACAACACTAGGCTTAATCCAATCCATGTGCGAGACACCAGCCCACAGTTAAACAACACCAGTAACAGCAGTGTATGCCAAGCAGTGTTAAAAAAAAAAAAATATATATATATATATATATAGCAAATAAAAAAGGAAAAACAGTCCAGTTCCAAACAGTCATATATATGGATCCTCATGTGCAGCTGATGGAGGGGGAAAAAAGCAATGTAAACAGGATGAGAGGTGGATGAGAGGGACAAGGAAAAGAGAGAGAGAAAGAGAGATGGAGAGAAATTGAGAGGGCGATGTGAGGCGAGGGATAAGAAAGCCGCACGCTGTATCGACTGGCTGCTCCACTTCACGCCCCGCATAGGATAGGATTTAAGTCGCTCTAATTTGAACACAAATGGGTGTGAGATTGCAGCAAAAGACAGAAAGAGAGAGAGAGAGAGAGAGAGAGAGAGAGAGAGAATGGGGATAGGAGGGGGAGAAAAAGAAAAAAAAGAAAAAGAAAAAAAAAAACACATTGGTGTAGTAGTGTGACACGCCGCAGCCGAGATAAGAGACGCCTCCTTTGTAGACGGAGAGAAGAAACTAAAACAGACATCAAACGAGTTTAGCTGGGAGGGAGGGAGCGGTGGAGCGGGGTGCGGGGTAGACACGGGGCGAGCGAGGGAGCGAGGATGGAGTAAGGGTGGTGGTGGTGATGGGGTGAGGTGGGTGAGGTGGGCAGGGAAACATGGCCGCTGCCAGGATGATTCTGCGCTTGTTTATGCATCAGCAGTCGTTCTAACCTGGACAGGTATTGTCAGGAGAGTCCGGCAGCAGATCGGGACGGATCAGTGCTGAATGCACAGACCTGGACGTGTCACTTCCTGCCGCTCACGCTACACGAGCAGCACGTCGTCACCGCGGACGACGCTTCACTCCATTCACTCCACACTAAATACCATTAAATACGTTTCTATCCAGTCAGATACGGCCCTGTTACCGCACATCACTTCAACATCCAGCGCTGTTCTGTAGCAAAGAGGAGGCGACGAGGCGAGGTTGCTATGCAACCTTGTAGAGACGGCAGAGAGACAGGAGCGGCATTGACTCGCTCGTGTGAGGTAGCAGGCCTCGCTTTCAAGGTATTTCATTCTCCTCGCTTTCGTAATTAAGCCTTCATCAAAAGCAGGTGTAGCTTACAGCAGGCCTGTAATGAGGATGAAGGAGCCGGGTCAGGCTGCGGCCCATTTCAGCAGCTGTTCACTTGTTAACTCCAATATATTCACTACTCTACATCTACGACTATCTACAGATTGGAGTCTTCGCAGTCTTGTATGAATTTGCTATTTTTGATTTATAGCAGATATACTGTAGTATATGAAGAGCGCTATAACTGAAAACACAGGTTCTCCACTGACTGATTAAAACCCTGACAACAGTCAACAGTCAGACGAGACAGTGATTGCTATATTGGCTATGCAGGTGCACATGGCAGTGAGCAAACCCACATACAGCTTTGGAAAAAAGCAAGAGAAATATGGTCATTTAATGCATTTATTTGTAGAAAATGAAAAATGTCTGAAATAACAAAAAAAAAAAAAAAAGATGCAGAGCTTTCAGACCTCAAATAATGCAAAAAAACAAGTTCATATTAAAGTTTTAAGAGTTCAGAAATCAATATTTGGAGGAATAACCCTGGTTTTTAATCACAGTTTATTTGCATCTTGGCATGTTCTCCTCCACCAGTCTTACACACTGCTTTTGGATAATTTTATGCTTTACATTCCTGGTGCAAACATTCAAGCAGTTCAGCTTGGTTTAATGGCTTGAGATCATCCATCTTTCTCTTGATTATATTCCAGAGGTTTTTAATTTAGTAAAAATCATAATTTTTAAGTTGTCTTTAAGTTTTTTTCAGAGCTGTATATTTATATTTGAACTGTCCATATGAAGCAACAAGCAACAAACATATTCCACAGGTCAGTGCAGCAGTCTTTAGTTTTCATGAGACATGGCAAAAGTCATGGGATACAATACTCATCCTGTCCAATTACTTTTGGCATTCTTTCTTTCAGTGTACATTTCCTGATTCATTGTTAACACACCTGCACACACCTACACACACATATGTTATATACTGCAGCTTAATCTTCATTCTGTGATGATAAACATCAAGCATCACTTCAGCATTACTGCAGCATTTCTACACTAATTATAGATCTAAAGAATTAGCAGCCCCCTACACAACATATGTTTTCTATTAAAAGATGTGTAGCTGATAGCAGCATAGCTCAGGTCTGCTGTGGGCTGCATTAGTCTGCAATAACCATTTACATGACAGCGGCGGTGACTGAGGCTGCGTCTCCTTTAGCTCTGAAAAAAGACACTGAAATGCCTCCTGAATAGCCCTTATTTTACAAAATAACACCCTGCAGAAAAGCAGCACACGCCATGATTCAAATAAACAATTTTCATTACACGCTTTAGTCATCATACTCAGAGTCATACTGATGCATAAACACCACTGAAAACCTCCTGCTAACCACCTTCACCATGTCAAGTGTTCATAATGTCCTAAACTACGGCTTTATCTCCTCCAATACGGCTGCTCACAGCAATCCAAGAACTGAACTATTAGTTCATCTGAGTAAAGCAGTAAAGCAAACATCTGTTCACTATTGCAAAATACCGTTCCAACAAAACTGCACTATAGAAAGTAGAGTTAAAAAATAGAAAAATAGAGTTACTCTAAAGTGGTGGAATTCACAATTATTCCCACAATGTAAAGCATTGGACTTTAATCATACTGCAACAGTGACAAATTAGTACTTTTATGAAGAGTGTCTTAATTTATAGTAAAAAATTTCCATAATTGTAGCGTTTCGGACCTCCAAAAAAGTGCTCTATAGTACAGAAGCATAACTAACAAATGAACACTATTGTAAAGTAGCAGTACTTAAAAAATGGGCCCTTTATAAAATAGCAGAATAAAAAAAAATAATGCACTTTGTAAAGCAGCATAATATACAAATAAAACACTATTACAAAGTAGCAGAATAAAAAAAAAAAAAAAAACATAAAAAAAAAAACATAAAGCTATCTTGGAAAGTAGCCGAATACAAAACCATGTGTGCTATTGTAAAGTTGCATAGTTAAGAATTAGTGCAATTTTGAAAATAATAATATTTTTTTTTTTACAAAATATTGAAAATTATTATAATGTTGATATCAGTGCACTATTTTAAAGTAACATAATTCAAAAATAATTATTAATAATTAAAAATAAACTGTTTTCTTCCTACCTATATTGTATTCATGTTTAATTATGCCACTTCTCAGTAGTGCACTAATTCTGAATTGTGCAACTTTACAATAGCACACAGCGGAATTTACAAATAGTGCACTACAGTAAAGTAGCAGAATGCAAAATAAAACCTATTTGTAAGGCCGAATTAAAAGAATTCATAATTTTAAATCAGCGCACTACTGTGACGCAGCATACTTTAAAAAGAGTGCACTGTTGTAAAGTAGCATAATTTATAAAGCGTGCACTATTATAAAGTAGCATAATAAAAAAATGTGCACAAATGTACTGTGAATCTAAAACTGAAAAAAGCGGGAAAAAAATATATATAGTGCATGATAGTGCACAAACACTATTGTTAAAAATGCTACACTGTTTAATACTGATGCACTTTACGATAGTTTTTCTTTTATTATGGGTGTTATCATACCATGATGGGTAATCTCAGTGCATTATTTCAAAATAGAAAAAATTAAAATGGTACTCCATGATAAAATAGCATATTAATATTTTATTATTTATTATTATTATTTATTATTTTTAGAAGATGGCAAAAATGCTATGTGCTTAAATACTTTTACCTTCTGTTTTGTTTTATTATACCAAGATGGGTCATGATGGGTAGGTGTTGAGGTACAGCACTTGTGCTGTGGCTAAATCCATCATTTCTGTTTAGCTGAGGCCTCTGTGAGCTACAGCAGAAGCTCTGAGCCGTTAGCGTGGTAGTGCTGTTAGCGTGGTAGCATGGTGGCGAGGTTGTGCTGTAGGCACGCATGCGCAGAAGATCTCCTCAGGTTTCTTTGAGTTAAAGCTTCAGGGAGATGTGGCTGGAATTCCAACATCTCCCCCCCGACCCTCACACACGCAACCACACGACAAACCTTGAAGTGCTGCTGCGTTTCCCTCAGAGCACTCTGCAGATATGATAACTGGTCAGCAAGTGGCTTAAAGCACTTAAAGACACACAGCACGAAGCCAACGTTAACCAAAGCATGAAACGCTGGGGTTTATACGCATATTAAATCCAGTCTGTCATCATATAATAACAATATTCTTCTTATTAAACTTATTAAACAAATACTGGGAATATAAACAGTGACCAAAATGTACCAAGATATAGATGTTAAAATAATAAGATAATGTTAAAACACTACAAGATGGAATTTTTCTGAATTTCCTTTGTTTTAAAGTATAATATAATTCAATAATTCAATTAATGCAATTCCAGCTGAAACTGCAAGTGTGATTGTAATCTGCTGCTATGGTGTTGCTAAGCGGTTGCTAGGTGGTTGCTAAAGTGTTGCTAGGTGGTTGCTAAGGTGTTACTATTGTATTTGTGGTGGTTGCTATGGTGCTGCTAAGTGGTTGCCAGGTGGTTGCTAATTTGTTGCTAAACAGTTGCTATGTGGTTGCTAAGGTATTGCTATGGTATCTGTAGTGGTTTCTATGATGTTGCTAAGTGATTGCTAGGTGATTGCTAAGGCGTTACTAGGCGATCGCTAAGGTGTTGCTATGGTATCTGTGGTGGTTGCTATGGTGTTGCTAAGTGGTTGCTAAAGTCTTGCTATGTATTTGTGGTGGTTACTATGGTGTTGGTAAGGGGTTGCTAGGTGGTTGCTAAGTTGTTGCTAAGCGGTTGCTAGGTGGTTGCTAAGGTGTTGCTAAGTGTTGCTAGGTGGTTAGTGTGGTATCCGTAGAGGTCAGAATTAGTGAAATTCACAATTACTACAATATTACGAAAAGCAGAGCCTGAAAACACTGCATTTTGCAAAGTAAAGGACTTAGAGAACTCTGAACTCTGAAGTAGTAACTCGTGTGGTTGTAACCATATACGTAACCCAACCAACAGAAGATTAAAAAAATATATTTTGTGAAGTTGTCAAAATTTCAAAATTTAAAATAACAGATTTTTTGAAAAATATCGCACTACTCCAAACACGGAAATTCAGTGCTACACCAGTGATGCTAAATGCTAAAATACCGCTCTGCTAATACATAGCTCTGGGCCTTGCTCTGCATTTCCCTGCTTCCATAAGAGAATCTCAAAGATCAAAGTGCTTGAAGTCAAAGGCACCTATTTATTCTGCAGCCTGCGTTTAAAACGACTCGAAATAACATGAAAGCGGCTTAATCAGATATAATGAGTGACTCAAACGCAGTGAATGAAACTCTTGTCTGATTAGCGCGCTAACAGCAGAAGCGCTCACCACCTGCTAGTTTCTCTGACAGGGCGAGCCCTTCTTATCTGCCCGCCGCTCCTCTGTGGACCGCCGAAGTGCCGAGATCGCTGGAGCCCCATACTGAGAGAACACGAGCGTTTGAGGATTATTACTCATTTCCTCTGTCGCACTGGAACGTGGAAACACCGGCTGAGCTCGTTTCAAATCCCACTGCCTAAACGCTGTGTGGGTAAACCGCCTATCAAATATTAGGAGACAGATTTTTTTTTTTTTCCATATTTATGCTCGAGAATTGGTTGATGGCTTCAGGCCTTTATTCTTCTCTACTATAAATTGGATAATATGTCAGTCAGTCTGTAATATAGCACATGCTTTACACTTGCATTTTATGAGCTAAAGAGATAATGAACCATCACTGAAAGTGAAAGAATCATGTGGACTGAGGCAGTAATATTATATACATTATTAGTCATGTTAATGAGTATTGAAGTCATCCAGATTATGAAGAAACAAACAAACCAAAATACTCTGTAAAGACTTTAGGTGCTCTTTAACTTTATTTAACTTGGTTTCTGACACTGATAACTTTGATGAACTTATCCTGTGCAATAGACGTAACTCTTGCTCTTCCTTTCCTGAGGTGGTCCTGATGAGTGCCAGTTTCATCAATATATTTTTTTTATGGTTTTTATACCATGTTTTTTTGTTTTGTTTTGACATATGTTAAATGAATAACAAATTGATAACAAATAGCAATCATGTTTGAGAATGCACAGATACAGGTGCATCTTAAATATCTTTGAAAAGTTATTTTATTTCAGTACTTCAGTTCAAAATGTGAAACTCATATATTACATATAGATGTATTACACACAGAGTGATCTATTTTAAGCATTTCTATGCTTACAGCCAATTAAACCCCAAAAATCAGTGTCTCAGAAAATTCGAATACTATATTAGACCAGCTGGTACTTTTGGAAGTGTGGGTAGTGTGCCAAATCCTGCTGGAAAATGAAATCCACATCTCCATAAAAGTTGTCAGCAGATATAACACAGTGGATCAACACCAGCAGATGACAGACATGTCTCTCCAAACCATCACTAATTGTGGAGACTTCACACTAGACCTCACACTAGATTAGAAGCAGCTTGGACTGAGTGTTTAAAACATAAAACATGCTCATGCTTATGAGCTTTATACATACACACTGAGCACTGATCCAGGTCTGATCCAGACTACAGTGGTTGGTCTTGGTTGGAGAGCTCAGAGAGCTAAATGGTCTACCAGCGTCTAAATGAGCTCTGAGATAGCGTGAACACGAGGAAACGAGGCTGAGAGTTAATTTGGTCTGTTCTACTAGGCTCGGTTCTTGTCCCCTGAGTGGGCATTAGAGAGTGACGTGTGTGACAGCAGCCATTGAGCTGTGTGAATACTCCATCACGCACTGAAAAATAGCCTTGTCTGTCCTTGTAGGAGAAAAAACCCTGCTAGCCTGTGTGCCTGTCTTATTTCCAGAGCGGTGATTAGCTCCGTGTCTGCGCGTGACAAGCGGCGTGATGGAAGCGGCTTCAAGAAACGTCCACAGATGCATCCGGCTTCCTTCCCCTCGCTCTTTCCCTCCTTTCATGTGTCGTTTCTGCTTGCAATCTAAATGCAAAGAGCCCAGAGGAGTGCTCTTAATTACACATACGCAACATTCTGCATGCCCAAAAAACTCAAAAACAAAATCGCCGTCTGTCAGGCCTCGCTAAAACCCATTCTCTCAGTATGACCTCCTTTATTTTCCTCCTGTCTATCTCTTCATCTTTCTCTCTCTCTCGCTCTCTCTCTTTTTATTCCCATCAATCGGCACAGAGAGAGAGAGAGAGAGAGAGAGAGAGAGAGAGAGAGAGAGAGAGAGAGAGAGAGAGAGAGAGAGAGACGCAGCCAGATGCGACTGTCAGGTTAGCGTCGGCCGCTGGAACGTTTCTGCGTCAGTTAAAGCTGTTTGCTGCTGCTGGCTTTTTGAGGGAAGGGCGTGTGTTTTTAAAGCAGAAAACTGCCCATGAACGCCATTCACGACTCCGCTACAGCCACGGGAACAATGCAAGCCGGCGAGAGAGACAAATAACAGCCCATCTGTGCATTAGCATGAGCCTGGTGGGCAGTTAGAACATGACTTATGAAGAACCAAAAAAATAAATAAATAAACTGACTTCAGTTAAAGACTGAACTGGGTTTTAAATGGTAAAAACTAAATGGTAGTTTTTGTCTTTATTCTTTCCTAAATTAGATTAACTCTTTAAATGTGTCTTTTATATTTCAATGCTATCATGTAAAAACCTTGTACCTTGCATTGCAGTTACTTACAATAGAAGGCAATGTAAAACAATGTAAATCTAATTCCAAGCAATGTTCAATATCATTAACTACATTATAGACTCTATAAACACTGACTTCCAGCTTATGTTGAATATCTTTATATATTGTCTTCTTATTGTCTACTTCTTTACTTATTTGCATATATAAAATTAGCTTTTTTTATTTAAAGAGAAAATTGTTTTAGTCGGAATTAAATTTCATATTTTTATTATATATTTAGCTCTGGACAAAAAAATGAGACCACTTAAAAATTATGAGTTTCTTTGATTTTACCAAATTGAAAACCTTAATTGAAAGTCAAATACTGTCATTGCATGCATGTGTATCCTGTATGTGTTAAACACATCTAATACTACTGGTGTTGATTTAACACAGGCTAATGTGCTGTGTATTAGGTTATAATTGAATGCAATAGAAAAGTCCACGCAGCTCAACTTCTTTGAAGTAAAAATTCTACACAGACTCTTAAGATAAACTTCAAAGGAGGGAAAGAGAGGAAGAGGAGGAAGAGGAAGAAGGAAATGTAGAAGTGATGCAACAGAACCTGCACTGCTGTTCATGATCCATAAATAACACAGAAAAACCCAAAACAACTCAATATAAAATAAATAAATTAAAAAGCTGGTACAGTTCAGCTGCACAAACACTAGCTTTCCTCCAACCTCACAGAACCAGGAAACCACATATAAACCCACCCAGACTCCCTACACACTGTCTCTCTCTCACACACACACACGCTTACACACACACACCTACACACACACACGCCTACACACACACACACACACACACACACACACGCAGCATCACATTCTTCTTCTCCATGCAGAGAGAGGAGGAGAGCGTGGGGCACCTGGTGAGTGGAAGACGGGCGGGGAGGGCGTGTTACACACGATGGTCTCAGCCAGCAGGTTATTATAGGGGTTATTAGTGTCGTGAGCTCGGAGGAGGGGGTTAGTTAACAGATAGTTGCCAGTCATTCCTGCAGGAGGGAGAAAAGAGGAGGAGAAAAGAGGAGAAGAAGAGAAAGGGAAGGAGGAAAAAGTGGGAGGAGGGGGGAAAAAGAGAAGGAATTAAAAATAAGAGGTGGAATTCTTAGATAGCAATAGAAAAGTGCCTACCCACCCACCCACACATACTGTACGTGTCTATACACACACACACACACACACACACACACACCTTTTTTATTTATTTATTTATTTTTCCCCCAGACAGGATTAAACTGCAATTCAGAAGTGTTTTCCTGCCAGAGTCTAATTATAAAGCAGGACTATATTTGATCTACCCTGAATAAAACGATGACTAGAGGATAAATGGATACACACACACACACACACACACACACAGATCAAGCATAACATTATGACCACCTCCTCCTTTCACCCTGTTTCTCTATGGACAAGCAATCCCCCACAAAACCACCACAGAGCAGCTATTATTATTATTTGGATGGTGGGTCATTTATTTACTGATTAGCATGGTGGTGGTGTATGAGGTGTTAGTGTGTGTTGTGCTGGTACAGTGAATGGATCAGGTGCAGCAGTGCTGCTGGAGTTCTTAAACACTTACTTTCCTCCACTCTATTAGACACTCCTACCTACAGCTGAAACATCTTGTAGATAAAGTAAAGTCAGACATAGAAACTCTAAATCTGTTGCTTTCCAGCATGTGCTGGTCATTTTCTATGGCAGGGGTCAGCAGTTAAGTTTGGCCACGGGTCAGATATTTTACAAGTCATTAGGTGGCGGACCACATAAAAAATTCTGTAGAACAGGGTGAAGGTAGGATAATAAAATATATAGAGAAACATATTACATATCTGCAGACTGTAATAACAGTAGAACTACAAAGTGTCCTACAAAAAAAAAAAAAAAAAAAAAAAAACAGATAATAGGTATAGAAACAAGAGGGTGGTCTTAATGTTGTGTCTGATCTTTGTGTGTATATATAGATACACACGTCAATGTTCATCCACAGAGCCCTGAATTGTTCACAATCATTGTGAATTTGCTGCTTTCTATCCTTATCATTTACAGAACCTCCCACACACTGACAGCTCAGGCTGCTGTTTACACTGTATTTTTACTGCATTTACTGTAAAACTGTCTTTTTCTGAGCAAATTGGTGTAAATATGTCAGGTGTGTGACCCTCAGACGAGCAGATATGCAGGTCTGTAATGGGACTGTGCTGAAGTTGTTGGAGTAAGTAGAGTAAATGGACTGCGGACGATGATGACCGTGTTCCTGCGCCTCACACACTCACAGTGATAAACACCTGCTATTGAGAAAACATGTCCTCTATAAAAGAACGGCAGCGGTCGAGCAGAATGGCTCCGAGGCCCGATCCCAGCCCGAGCCAATAGCAGCGCAGCTGTCTGAGCGACTATGATAAATGTGAGCATTATTGCTACATTTGTTACGGCTTTAAACATTATTAAAAGGCTACTGGCTCAGCTCAACTCACAAACGCTGCCAATTGCAGCCGTTCCTGGCCTGGGCTTTTATAAGAATGCAGGGATACAATCAATAAAAAGTCAAATTCAACCCCCAGACTTGTGCATATAAAGACTAATATAAAACTATGTAGACTATAAATTATATTGCAACATTTATATTGCAATATTCTTATATTTTCAACAGGGACTACTATACATCATTGTTCTTTTAAATAGTGTTAAATAGTGTTTTTCTACTTATTTTCATATTTATATATTTTCTGTATGTATTTATGCATTGTTATTAATAAATACTTCTGGTTTCCATTGTTTTGCTGCTGTGACTGAAAAATCTACAATTTAAACACGACCCATTTATACACTCTGTCATGTATTTTATTCGCAATTTGTTTATAAGTTTTGGATTTATGCCCCATAACAAGTCATTATTTAATTTTGCATGACCATTTTCAGCCTTTTAAAATCCCATAAATCTTTTGCATATTGGACGAGCCTTGCAGAGCTTAAAAATTCCCCAAAATCCCACTATTTTAATAGTGTACAGTAGAATACAATATTTGTACAATATTACATTATACATATATCACAGAATTAACGTTTAACGCCAAAAATGTAAATATATTTTTCATTTGGAATAGGCTGGCCTTTAGAAATTGTACTGTATTTTTTTTTTTTTTTGCAGGTGCACTTAAAATCCTTACATTTTACCAAAAATTGTCAGTGCACGTTATAATACATTGCATCTTATGTATATATTTTTTTTCCAGTCAGGTATTACGGAGTATTCTGAAGTACAGAATTATATAGGAGTTTCATTGAAGTTTCTCCAGCACCAAGGCTGAAGCAGCATTAGCATTAGCCGCTAACTGCACTAAGCACTATTTTTTTTGCCATTCAGAGGTATGTAGTATCTGCCTGTAGCCTGCTGCTAACCCTGGATAACACTGCTGGAACAGTATTAGCATAAGCTGCTAACCACAACGCTAGCTCTTTCACCGTTCAGAGGTGAGTATATCAGAACTAACCATTTTAAAACAAGCTACGTGGGATAAACCGCTAGCTGATAGCGTCCTGGTTACTGGAACACTCAGGGTTCCTCAGTGTAGCGCTGTCGGGCAGCATTCACTAGCGCTAAGCGCTCCTGCTAACTGTGCTGTTGAATATATTGGAAATCTATGGTTACTGTAAATAAACGGAAGCACTTTATTTACACAAATAAACAGTTTTCAGGAGAGAAATATGTGCAATGACTTTGTTTTCTACTACTGAACTATTTAAAATGCACCTTATAATTTGGTGCACCTTATGTATAAAAATAGACCATAAAGCAGACGTTGATTGATAGTGCACCTTATAGTACAGTGCGCCTTATAGTCTGCAAAATATGGTAATTAGAGATTGTGACTGTGTCTTGATTGATATAGTGTCACAGTTACTCTAAGCCTTTCACATTTTCCAATTTTTTGGAATTGTATGATGAACTGACTAATAAAAATGCTCAAAAATGTCTTGTAATAAATAAACAAGGTCTTCTATTCGCTGTAAAGTTGTACTTTTGGAGATCCAAGGTTTAAATATAACAGTAAAGATATGTAAACGTATACATTTTTGTCCCATCATTAAAAATGGGCCTTTTTTTGCAGCTTAATTTGTATATACACTGACATGCCAAATATCATATGACAGGAACTAGCATTGTGTAGTTCATGGAAGCTAACTTGTGTGATATGTCTGTGGGGGTTTCCTGTATTACATGTGCATGTGACTGATTTTTGATGAGTTGCTTGGCTGTTCGCATGGACAGTTCTAGCCAGACACTGCTGGTTACCATCATTACCATCCACTGCACTGCTGTCCACTTTTATGATGTATTCTCAAAATAAACGTGATATTCCTGTGGATCGAGGAATGTTACATTTTTTGCATAATATCAGAAATTGAATGTCATCCATCCATCTGCGCCCACTACCAATCAGGCCTCGCTCATACAGGTGTGGGTGTTTCTGAGCTGCTCCCTGAGGTACTGTAACACCTCCACCATCACGACTTTTTGGCTTGTCAGTGTACAGATTGTAAAGATTGGATGTAAACCCAGTGTTTTTAACATTGTTTATAGTTCCACAGTGAAATAAATGAATATTTTTGTTCTGATTCAGGCCATTTAATTAGTAATTTGTACTATTTGTTTGCTTGTTTTCTATTTTCCACTCACATCATCAGTGTAAAACTCTTTTTTTTTATTTATGAATAAGTCACTGCTGCTCGATAAAGTTTGACAGATGGCTGCTACTGTTGGCTAATGAAGCCTACCTGTTAATTAGCATTAATTAGCAAACAGTAAACAATGCTGAAAACTCAGTGGACTCCAGTTTGGTGTAATAAAAATGAGAGTGATATGATTTCCTAAGAGGTCGATATTGAGTGCTCAGTGGCCAATCAGAAGGAGTGTTCATTAGCGTTGTGCTTTTTTGGTTGTTCTTTTTTTTTTAATGTAAATTAGAATAACACTGAAAAGTTACTTTTTTTCAGTAATTCAGTTCAAAATGTGAAACTCATATATTATATAGATGTTTTACACACAGAGTGATCTATTTTAAGCATTTATTTCTATGTGTCAGAAAATTACAATATAATATATAAGACCAATTGGTACTTTCTGCAGTGTGGGCAGTGTGCCAAGTCCTGCTGGAAAATGAAATCCGCATCTCCATAAAAGTTATCAGCAGCAGAGGGAAGCATGAAGTGCTGTAAGATTTTCTAGGAAAACAAAACTGCACTGACTTTAGACTTGATAATAAAACACAGTGGATCAACACCAACAGATGACATGTCTCTCCAAACCATCACTGATTGGTGGAAACTTCACACTAGACCTCAAGCAGTTTGGACTGTGTGTCTCTCCACTCTTCCTCCAGACTCTGTTCCCTTGATTTACAAATGAAATGTAAAATTTACTGATGATCAGTGATGGTTTGGAGAGGCATGTGCATCATCTGCTGGTGTTGATCCACTTTGTTATATCAAGTCGCCAATCCCTCTGCTGACAACTTTTTTGGAGATGTGGATTTCATTTTCCAGCAGGACTTGACACACTGCTGCCCATACTGCCAAAAGTACCAATTGGTTTTATATTAGATTCTGATTTTATGAGTTACTGATTTTTGGGTTTTCATTGGCTGTAAGCCATAATCATCAACAATAAAAGAAATAAATGCTTAAAATAGATCACTCTGTGTGTAAAACATCTATATAATATACGAAATTCACATTTTAAAGTGAAATAAAGTAACTTTTCAATAGTATTATATATTTTTCTATTATATTTCAATAAAAACTGCAAAACTCCCTTTACAGCTTTATTCTCAGCCTCGTGACATTACCACACACACAGACCCAGTCCTCTTTTCTTTGTGCTTCGAACAGCTCGCAAACACCTCGCAAACACCTCGCAAATTCCTGATTGGGGGAGCAATTATAGAAACATTCATAACCTCTCTAAAAGAAGCAGATTTAAGATCTCACATCACCTGGAACTTCTTAAAAATTGCCTCTTAAACTTTTCCGTTCTATTAGCGCAGCGCGTGAGATACCTGGTGGGCTGTTTTTAGGTCGAGCGTGTGACTCGGAAGCTCTGGTAGAGACGGGGGGTCGTGCAGAGTTGAACATCATCTTCTCATCAGCAACACTCTTGCTCAGTCTAAATAATTGATCAGTCCATTTTTAAAATCTGACAGGTGGTAGCGGGGCTTTTCCAGTGGGAGAACAGCGAACAGTGCTGTGAACGTCAGCCTGATCAGACCCTGATTTTTATCTCCGCTGTTTGCTGATGTGTTTGAGCTGTTCACGCTTTCCGACATGTTTTGACTCAGTAAAGCTTAAGAGGTGATATGTAGAAAAAAACATTTCTCAGAAGCCTGTGCCTTAAAATAATAATAAAATCAAAAACTGAGCTTTATACTTCTGATTTATGCTGCTCTTGGACAGAAATGAACATCAGTCTGCAGATGATCAGATAACAGAATTGTGATTACTGGAACAATCCCAGGCCAGCACACATTCATTACTAATGCATTAACTCATAAATTCAAGTGTCTACTACTGATCACACACATGCAGGGCTGTACAGCGCAGATACCCAGAATATTGGTGTAAAAAGTGATTGAATCCAGTTGTCAGTGTGGTTTTGACAGTATAGAGTCAGTTTCTTAGACAGGGATTAAGAGTAGAATTGAACTAAACAGGGTTTGAATGGAGATTTAACATTAAAAGAAAAATACAGTAAATTCTTTGACTAGGATTAATATATATATATATATATATATATATATATATATACAGTATATATATATAGGGTATACTTTTAAATATATGAGTATAGTATAAGTATCAATAAATACAATCAATATTTATGAGTAATCAGTTATTAATATGGTGAAAAGACACAGGTTTAGGTGCTGAACCTCTCTGACCGTCTGATTAGATAAACTATGTGTTGAATAAAAATGGGAAATAATAGCCTTCCTCAAGGAGAGATGTGGGTAAAAGCTTAGAATACCTTATAAAATGTATTAAAAATATACATATATATATAGCTTTAAATGTAGATATAAATCTATATTAAAAAAAGAATAGGGAGTATTTCTATTGGTCAATTTATCATAAAAATAAGAAAAAAAAACAATGTAAAAAAAATATAAACAACTGTCAGAATCACATTATGTATAATAATTTGTTAATAATATTATAATATTTGTTGTATTTATTGTAGTATTGGTTTTTATTTTAACAAGTTATGCCTGTTATACTGTCTGTGTTAATTTTTACCATTTGTCATCCGACATAATGTAAATCTATTAGTTGTTCTTTATATTGTTCCAGAATTATGAGATAAATGAACCAATTAAAATGCTCCAAAATTACATGGAATAAATACATTTTTTACATTGATTTCAATTGGAAAATTAAGATTTTTTTATTTTTATTTTTTTACTTGAAGCGATATATGTATGAAATGTTTTCGTGGTTTCTGCATGACAGTAACAGCATACACTCTAAATATAGGAAAATGTATATGTATATGTATAAGGTTTCAACATATGCTTGCCAATCAGAGCCAATCAGAGCCTATCAGAGTTTTTATATGTCAATTTATATTGCACTCTGTAACTCCAGTGTGCATGGACCGTTGCTGTAGACTCAGAAGATGTACATGTATATACTATGTGTGAGTGTGTTGATTCACACACATCACAAAAAACTGTTTAAAACAGGCTTGTGTGGACCAGGGGATGGGTTTATTTTGAAACTAACCATTTTAATACTACACCAATCTCCATATAGCAACTACAATATATCACACAATATATAATAACATATTTCTATGTTTATTTGCTATTTTTCATAATGATTTTTTACAGTATTTGGGTAAAAAAATGACTTCAGATTATTAGAGACCCAGCACTTGCATCGTACTGGTCTTATTGAAATTATTAACACTATAATGTATATATGTATATATATTTCTATTTCTTTCCATCATTTCATTACTTATGCATGTGTGGGAGACATGTGAGGGTGAAGGATGGGGTGGAAGTAAAATAAATTGAAGTTCGTTTTGTATTACTGTTTTTTTTTGTGGAATTTTTTTTATCAAAAACAAGTATATTTACAAAAAAATAATTATATATTTTTTCCATAGTTTTTTGTTTTCGTTTTCTTTTATGCAGATATGTTTTAAAAGATATATGTTTTTGCTGTATAAAGGTGTGCTTTGATATTAACATAACTGTCAGTACAGTACACTGTAAATACAAGTAAATTATAAAAGATTTATTTTTATTCAGATTTTTTTTTTTTTTGCAATATACAGGAGAGCAAATGAGGTCACATGCTGCTAGCGAATTGAGGTACGACACTGATGGATAAATTGTTTAAAAATATTAATATGTTTTATATATTTACTCAGGAACTGGATTCACAATTGACCTTTATGCCATAAAAAAAACAAACTTCAAATGCAAAGATATATAAAATGGGTTAGAGAGATAAAAATATTATCCTGATAAGAAAGAGCAGCCAAGCAGAGAAAAAAGGCCTCTCTCTCTCACACACACACACACAGACACACACACCCACAGAGACTCTCACACCCACACATTATCTTTGGTTTGTCTTGCTGTATGCAGTAGCGTGTGGGCCTCACCTTGGTTTAGCGTGGACGTGCTGTTGATGTCCCCAGAGATGAAGGACGACTCGGACTGTTTCCTCACTGTGTCGTTCCACATCCTCCTGATGCGGCTCTGCAGCAGCACACACACACACACACGCACACGTATATGCCGTTAGCTAGCAGCACTCACTCAAACACACACACAGCATGCAGAAAGAAGCACATGCTAATAATCTGCCATGCAGCGGAAGGTAGCATCTATCATTACAGTCCTCAGCTCAGCCAGCGAGCCGGCTACACAGGAGGAATTACAAAAAATCATATTCATATTTATGGATGATATTCCTAGCGTGACACTTCCTTATTAACATATTTGTTGAGAAGTAATTGCTAGAAGAGCTACTTTAGCGAAAAAGCAATAACAATATCCGCTTTATAGTGTCATTACGGAGGATGAGAATATATTAATAACGCACTGTAACGCGAAACACGCTGGGCTATATTGGGCAGAATCCGAGGTTTGACGCGGAACTTTATCACATCGGTTTGGAAAATGATGCGGCTGCTAATTAACTGCAGCAAGGAAACTGCAGCTGTGAAGCGCTAACGGTGCCGTTCCTGGGCAGTTCGTTTAACTTGCGCGGGGAAATAAATCCTACTTTCACAATTGATTTACTGTCGCTGGCAACCCACTAACCGCAGTCATGCTCATCATAACAGCTGCTACCAACGCCATTTAAACAGCACACTGAGATTTCACCGTTTGGCACCAATAAGCAAATTCCAGTTATGGAGTCAAATCGGGTCTAATCGCAATGAGAAATTGCGTTAGGGAGAAATTTTGGGGGTTTGTGATGGACTGGTGCAGTGTCGAGGGGGCATTGCTGCTTTGTGCCTCAACCAGGAAGAAGCTGATAAGAAAATAGTTGGGGAATTTGGGTGTTTTCAGAACAGAATTGGGCTAGAGGTGATTGGAGTTTAGCCTGGAAAAAATAATCAGCGCCAACAAAAAAAGAGGAGAAATACACCCAAGTGTAAGAGATTAAAAAAAAAAAATAGGCATCCCCAATGGTGTGGTTCAGTCCAAAACCACAATGGTATTGCGTCCCATGACTTGTGCCATGTCCAATTGAAGATAAGGAATACTAAACTGAACCTGAGTGTAGTGTTCACACGGACAGTTCTAGTCAGTGACCTGTGGGATATGTGTGTAAGTTTCCTACACTGAACCTGTGCCTGGACAATTCACATGGACAATCCTAGCCAGATGCAGCTGGTTACGATCATTACCACCTACTGCACTGCTCTGTCCATTGTCATCCATAGCTCCACCCTCTTGTTACCTCTCCCAGGTGTTTCCTGTTTCCTTTGTTTCTAACGTGGTTGTCCGTACTTGTGCATGTTCTACATCTGTCTGGCTGCTCCTTGTTTGTTCCTATAGTCTCTGTCAGTTCCTTTCATGTCTCCTTGCTGCAACTACCTGACATATATTTATATATTTTCAACCAACTCTGTGTATGAGCCGTTGCTGTTGGCTGAAACAATTTACAGGTATATACTGTATGCGAGTGAGTAAAAGCATTGAGTAAATAAATCATCAGCACCAACAAATAAAGAGAGAAATAAAGAGAAATACACTCAATTTCCTTTCCAAAATTTCAAAGTCTAGTGCGTAGCCAAATACGTAGCCAAATACCAAACTCACTCATAAAGATAAGACCTCACAGCTTATACAGGTTTCAGCAGGTTTCAGGTGACAATTCATAATCAGCTTACATACAGCTATCACTGGCATATAAGTGTATAAAATCAGCCTTAAAACTGTATTAAAAGATGGGTACCACTTTAAAATAAGACTACCTTTATAAAGGGTTAATAAATGGTTTACAATTAGTTTATTAATGGTTAATAATTAGGTTGTAAATGCCTTAAAAAATGTTATTCATTAAAATCATTAATAATTAGTTATGTTGCTGTGGGGTCACTATTTGGCAAACAACAGGTCTATGTACATTTCTACGTATGTGTTATAAATGATTATTAATTATTTTTAAGGCATTTACAACCTAATTAGTGACCATTAATAAACTCAACCATTTATAAACCCTTTATAAAGGTAGTCTTATTTTAAAGTGGTACCAAAAGGTGTATTAACATCTTCTGTCAAATGAAGACCCAGAATGTTTTTTTTTTATTCTGCCTGATCTCTGTTTAATACTCTCCTCCACTCTGTGCGTGTTTGTTCATCACCCTTTATTAAATCAGGTATTTGCTGAAGCACAAAATCACTGCATTAAGCTGCATTCATAATACATCGTAATGCCTTTTAATACAGTCATAATAACATCAATATTTGAGAAGACAAACCCGGCTAAAACCAGAACAAACATTAAAAATACAAATGAATGGATTTTTTTTAAGATACAGTTATTATAAAAAGGAAAGCATGTCATCTTTAGGAAAGAAATTGAGGATTTTAAACATTCAATTAATAAATTAATAAAACACAGTGCGAGAAGATGTGTGATGTGTTTTTGGTCTTGATGTAGATGTTTGGTAGATGATTACTTTGCATTCAGTTTCAATAGAATTTGAACGTTATAACAATCATAAATATATTAATTTCATTTTATAGCGCTAATCCCAACCCTTCCGCTAATCATAACTTTTCTTTTAAAACCATAATCCTTAATTTAACCTCAATCCAAAACCTTATTCTAACCCTTATCCATGTTCCTAACTTTAACAAAAAAACCTTACCCTTTACAAATCATCTAAAAATTACACTTAACTATGGTCAAAAATCCAAGCTCAACTCAAAACCTTAACTTCCAATTTAGCTATGGCCCCAAATTCATCTCTAATTTTATAATTAATCACAAACCTAAACTAAACCTTAATCCAGGTTCAGTTTACTCTTAATCCCAACACAAAACCTTCTAGCCTTAACCTAAACCCAACCTATAAAATAACCCTAAACTCGGTCATAACTCAACCCTTAACTTTAACCTGAACCTCAACTCAAACCCTAAATCTAACCCTAAACTTGGTCATAACTCAACCCCTATCTTTAACCTGAACCTCAACTCAAACCCTAAACCTAACCCTAAACTTGGTCATAACTCAACCCCTATCTTTAACCTGAACCTCAACTCAAACCCTAAACCTAACCCTAAACGTGGTCATAACTCAACCCCTATCTTTAACCTGAACCTCAACTCAAACCCTAAACCTAACCCTAAACTTGGTCATAACTCAACCCCTATCTTTAACCTGAACCTCAACTCAAACCCTAAACCTAACCCTAAACGTGGTCATAACTCAACCCCTATCTTTAACCTGAACCTCAACTCAAACCCTAAACCTAACCCTAAACTTGGTCCTTACTTTAACCTCAACTCTAAACTTAACCTCAACCTAAAACCTCACCTTAACCCTTACCTTTAGCCCTAAATTTTACACTTCTCTCAGTTTTAACCTCATTTCAAAATGCTACGTCATCATTTTAATCCTAACATTTGACTAGACCTTAACACAAAACCTTAACTTAATCTGTACCTTTGGTCTAACTTTAAACTTAATCTTAACACTTAACACTTATCTATGGGCCTTAATTTATTTCAAACTCTACTAAGATTAACCCAACCCAAAAGGAATATTTAACCCTATAATATAGTCCTAACTTTAAGCCTAATAATTTATCCATAACTGTAGCCAACTGTAATGCAAGCTTAACTATACATATATTTTGTTAGAAACTTAATCCTAGCCTTAACCTTAAAAAAAAGAAAAAAAAAAAAAAAACATAGTCCTTGGCTTTTATTATCTCTTACTCTAATGCTCTCATTTTGTCTTTCACCACAGGCTGGAGTTGAGAGAGATGTGAAAATCTGCAGCATGATAAATAAATAAATAGATAAATTAGAGCAGACACTTTTTTTTTCTATTTAAATTCATCATAAACGTGTTATCTTTATTTGGTGTAAAGCATCAATTAGTTTGTCACCTTCGTTTAGGATTTTTGCACCTCACATCAACTGGAGAAAGAAAAAAAATCAGAGGTGCAGAAGCAAAGCCAGCAACACAGGATGTAAATGGCATGCAAATGTAATTCAGTGTTGTTCATAATCAATGTTATTAATTGTACAGTTGTGTAATTACACTGGGGGGAAAAAAAATGATGCAATGCAAATTGACTGTACTGCAAAACGACACTAATGGCTCTGGATTTAACAGTTCAGGCCGGGAAGTGATGGGGTGTGAAATGTGTCACCTGAGTGGCGGAGGAGTAGCGCGCGGTGGAGCGGGAGGTGGACGCTTTGCCGGTGCTGTGAGACCCCTCGGATGGGAGACCGCCGCAGCACTGAGACTGCCGGAAACACTTGCTGTACTCTTTTCGTACCTGTGGAGACAAATCGCACGTCTGTATTCTGGTGATGTGATGACGGCCTCACGTAGGAGAATGATCCCCGGTCGTTTGATTGCACGGCGTTCGTTCGTTTGAGACAACAATGGCTTGCTGTTATGTTTCGGGACACTGTGGGACATTGTGAGATATTATGGGATGCTAGAAACAAGTGGTTATGACAGGGCTTCATGATAATGGCCAGCAATTCTGACACTGACTACTGAACATGATTATTGTTCTGCTGCTGCTGTTGATGCTGATGTTTATTTTTTAGGGTCTCTTTCTGAGAACCAATAGCCAAGCGAGACACAGAAAGAGACATTATTCTGATAAATACTTTTATTATTATTAGAATACTGTGCCTTTTGGTGTTTCATTCCTTTCAAATGAGGCAATATTGTTTTGTTTTTTGACTATTGATCAGATTTATTGTTCATAAGCCTTCAGACTTCATTCCAATAGCTTTTGTGCAATAGCTGAAGGTGGTCTTAAACTCCACCTAGCAAACAAACTAAACTGACACTCACATATTTAAACAACACCGAGACACTTTATCATGTTACTGCTCTTCATTCATAAACATCTAAGCTGCTATAGAAAATTTGCACTCTGGATTTCATTTTGTTGCTACTTTTCTACTCTGCTTTATATTTTATTTAGTATACTTTGTGTATTTAACTTGATATTTATATTTATTTATTTAATTCTTATTTTATTTTATTTTATCTTATATTTATTTTATTTTAACAACTTGTGACTACACATAAATCATATTTTTCCAGCCAAAGTTTCCCCCAAAAATTGAATTCTTGTCATATAGCATCAATTATAGTAAAAATCTGATGAATTTGAAGAAAATGTGCATAACCTAGAGTTCATAGATTGTTCACAACTTAACCGTAACCCTTAACTTTAGCCCCGACTTTTTTTATTTATTTTTTTTATTTAGCCTTTATTTAACCAGATCGGTCCCATTGAGACACAATGATCTCTTTTTCAAGGGAAGCCTGGCCAAGACAGCAGCCTAAACATCAGTTTCAACATTTAAAACAGACAGTTCACAGTTAAGCCATAAAACAAAGAATCAAACAATAAGGAATCAAACAGTAATGTACAATATACAGTCTGGATAGGTCAACATGATTGAATAACAGGACCTTCACACAAAACATGAACAGAAACAATAAGAGGCTGATTCCAGGTTTCTTACAAAATTTCTAAATGTTCTAAGGGAAATAAGTTCCTTCAGTTTCAGAGTACTCTGCAATGAATTCCAGGCAGCAGGTGCAGAATGCATAAAGGAGCGTTTGCCGAATTCAGTGCGAACTTTGGGAACAAAATATCAGCTCTAACCCTTATTTCAAAACGTAAAGTCATTAATTTAACCCTTTAAAATTCAGCTAAATCTTAACACAAAACTCAACCAACTTGGATTTTCATTTGAATTTTTTTATATAATATAAAACAATATAATTAATATTATATATAAGACAATATAATACCAAAGAAATAGTATTATTAATTGCTGAACATGCTACATATGTCTTCAGTTCCTTGAAAATAAAATTGTTATAATTTAATAAAAGATGACAGGGTGGATAAATGATTAAATGAAATGCCTAAACATCTTAAAAGCGAAGGTTTTAATAATGTTATGTGTTTATATAGAACAAAAAATAAAAAAGAACAAACAATGCAAGATCTAAAAAACAAAAATGAATGTATTTTTAGGCTACAATTATAATTAATCATATTTGTAAAAACATTAATGATTTTGAACGTTTAATTAATAAAACACTGGCAATTGTAAGAGAACAAAGATGTATTTTGATAACATTAATTTAATTTCATAGCTGTAATCCTAACCCCACCTCTAACCTCAATACTTCAATATATTTTTTTAATTATTTTCTTAATTTTAAACCATAATCCTAAACTTAACCTTAATCCAAAACCTTGTTTTACTCGTACCCTTTTTAAATAATGCAATAATTTGTTTATTCAGAATAAATCTTAAAAAAAAAAAATCTGAAATACATAGTGTTACACAGTGTTTGTATAAAAACTGAAACAGCTATGAACTACGACACAAAAGGAATGTTATATTGATATCGACCCAGATATTGACGACCAGAGGGTGCTTCTTATTTCTTCTTTTCTTTCTGCAGTAGCAAAATAATATCAGCACCCGCATCAACAAAAAAAAAAGACTCATTTCACCCTCGAGAGGCCACAGCTAATGGAGCAGACAGCCAAACACTTGTTTTGACACCATTGATGAATTGAAACATTAAACAGAGGAAAGAATAACACTGAGTAATGGTGACGTAAAGTCTCCCCCCCGGGCGGATCTGGGCTTATTTACACATCACCACAGGCACCGCGCCAGTCTCAGTAATGTCACGTTCCTTTTTATTCGTGCTGTCTGGTAAATAACCCAGAAGTGCGCATCAAAGATCAACCTGATCGACGGAGCTGGAGCGGAATTGTCTTTAAAAAGTGTGGCGGCGGCCCCACGCATCGCTGAAGTTAGCGCAAGATCATTATGTGTAAGCGACTCGCTAATAGTCCCCAGAGGCTAATGCTATTTCCCCAATCACGACAGCTAATCACCAGCCATAAGCTTGATTGCAACTTAATTTAATTAGATAAATAAACAATAAAGCCAGAAAACAGCCCCCCCCCGGACTGCAGCGATCATTTAACTGCATTAGCAGCAGGGCCCCGCCCACCCCGGAGGATCTGCATAAAAAAAGAAGAAGCGCAACGAGTGGTACGAGTCTTAATCAGACCTGGATATGGACTAGGACTGCACAACATATTATATACATACATTTTTTGGAAGGATTTGAAATGTCAAGTAAGGCAAATTCATATCATATATATCATGCTACTAACTTGCTTTACATCTGGACATTTTTAGATTTTTAGATTTTTTTTTTTGCATTACATATTGAAAGGTGAGACATACTGGCCCAATATTTATATATTTATTTACTCTAATATGCAAGAATTAGATTATATTAATCCAGCTCACACTACTAGCACTAAGTATGGCGCTAATAGGTTTGTGTTTTCTATTCTACTGGGAGGACTTCTCTACCGGGACTAGACACTCATGTATATATATATATATATATATATATATATATATATATATATATATATATATATATATATATATATATATATATATATAAACATATATGGTAACACTTTCTATAAATGTCACCTCTATTAGACTCTATAACCACATTCATAACATATTATAATGCATTCATGAGGCATAATAAACATGGCTATACATATTTATAAAAATGCATAACCCATTATAGCCATGTTTATTAAGCATTATGACTTGTAATCATACTACATTATAAGCTGTGCTTATAATATATATATATATATATATGTGTTAAAATATATATCACAGTCACAAGACGTGAAAATAGACTGTTGACAGGGTGTAAGATAGCAATGAGCATCGTGACACGCCTTGTGCAGGATGTACGATAGGGCAGTATAACTTCAAACTAATAAAAATGAGCGCAATTCAATGAATTTTAGAGTTGCACAGCCAGTATTGGCCAATCAAAAACGATTTGAAATATCTAATACCGTGATTCTCAACTCCATGACCTGTACATTTTAGTGGTTTCTTATTTGGCTAATTAGTTGGATCAGGTGTGTTGGGTGAAGACGTTCAGGGTAAAACCAGGATTTGAAACAAAACTGCACACAGCCATGAATGGGTTAAAAGTAGAGGATGAAAATTAGCGTATTGCTACACAAAGGGTGAACATATGTTTCTTATAAAAAAATACATAAAAATAAGTCTTTATTCAGGAAAAAACAACATTGGATAGGTGGATAGGTTTATATTAAAGAAACCAAGATTACAACTAATTACAATTAATTACAGTTATTCTCAGGAGTGGGTTAAATCTAAGTTACTGATGGTTGAGTGTTATTTATAATGTACATGATCTTATGATATTAAAACATGCTCTGTGGTGCGTTTCCTCGTGAGTAACGGCAGTGAGACGTACTCCTGAGTGAAGAGCTGGAGTTGAGTGGAGAGGCTCTGTTATAAATAGTATTGAAACGGGACTCGTAACTGTACTCTCTCTCGTTCAAACGCAGCTTTTACACGACCGCTGAGCCTCTCTCGATAAAACCAGCTGCTGCCAACAATTCACAAGCTGGACCAAAGAGAAATGACTCAATATACAGCCTGAGAGACGTAGAATAAATATATACTGTATCTGTATATGATATGAACAGCTACTGGTAAGAACGTATAGCTGCGGTTGGTCTTGCTTTAAATTTCTTCTTCTAAAAAAAAAAAACAACAGAAATTTTAGTACATCTGATAATGGTGATGGACATGGTTGGACTTTCTGATTAATAAAAAATAGTGAAAATCGTACTGAACTAAATTGAAGCCATGTATGAATATGGTGAAATATGAGATATGATGGACTTATCATGGAATTATCATTTCTTATTCATTCAGTCTAAACACTTTTGTCCATATTATGCATTTTTATTTGTGCTTTTATATTTTAAGCATTGTTAGACATTGTATTTATCTTGTATTTTTATCTCAACGTTCTATATTTTTTTATTTGTAATTTTTTCTAAACATTTTCAGTCTCTATATATTTTTTTGTATTTACTGTATCTTATATTTTTATCTTAACATGTGTTTTAGCACTATACATTTTTTTTAGATCTTTTACGATATAATTTTTTTAAATCATATATATCTTTTCCCTTATACAGTTTTTTTATTTATTTAGGATTTAATTTATTTGATTTTATTTCTATCTGTGTATATCTCTTAGCTCGCTATATTTGTTAGTGTATTTTTATTCGTATACTTACGTGTGTATTTATTAACAGTAAATTTACTTTTTAATTCACTATTGTTTCTCTTTTTATCCATCTTTTAACCTTTAATGTTACATTTTATTGCTATTTCCTACAATGTATGACAATGTATGGGACAAATTTGATTTGATTAGATTACAAAGGTGTGGCAATGTAGTGTTAAGAGTTTTGCCCAATGACCGGGAATTTAACCCCAGTCCTCCACATGATGTAATAGCTCACTGGCAAGTAGTGGTGTTATCCACTGCACCACACCAACCACATGTTAACCACTATTTGACAGTTGATTGACAATTGATTTGATGTTTTACATTATTCCCCTGTGACACTTGAAGATGTACACTAAACAATATTACCTGAACCAAATATTTATAAAAAAAATATAAAAAATATATCACTATTAAATGTAGGTAAATATATACCCTGTTAAAGGCAAGCTGTGAGAATTCTATATGAGTCAAATATGGCAAATATTTGAGAAATGTCCAAATCCGTCCAAACTACACATTAACAATCAGACCTGCTGCGTTCTCACAGTGAGGAGAGCTGGGGGCGTGTTTACCTTCTTCTGCAGGAGACAGTGGAAGATAAAGATGAACATTCCCTGCAGGGTGTTGAAGATGGTGAAGAGGTAGGCCATCATGGACGACTCGTTCAGGAAGAACAATCCGAAAGACCACGTCAGTCCCAGAAGACACAGCAGCGCAAACGCACCCAGCACCCAGGACCTGAGAGAAACACACACTTACTGTTATTAACACACTTTACATACAATGCACCACATACAATACACACCAACGCACACACACACACACACACTGCTCTAACACATCTTTTTACCCCAACTGAGCAGGAATCTCAAAGAGTCTAGCTCTATCAGGTGGCATTTACGTCCTGTTAGCGGCTAATGCTAATGCTGCTGCACCCAGCCTTAGTGCTGGAGAAACTTCACTGAAAGCTCACCCTTAGACAAAATATTGGAAATCTAAGTTTACTGTAATTAAATGGAAGCACTTTACTCACCCAAATAAACAGTTTTCAGGAGAGAATTAACATCCGGCACTAGCTTGACTTTGAAATAAACTTTTTTTTTTAATCTTTGTTTACTTAGGTGCATCCCCCAGCTAACAATTAGCCTATTAAAGAACATCTATTTCAGCTGTTTAAACCAATTTTTGTAAAAGAAAAGTGTCAATCTGTTAAAACAGAAAAAAAAAACTTTCAAATGATCATTTACACTTTCTTGAACAAGAATATTAACATATTTTCACAGCAATAGAACGGCATAACTGTTTAAGCGCCTGCTTGTTGAGAGACAGAAGATCATAGGTTTGAATCCCATCGACAATACAGCCCTTCATGGTCAGGGGCACAAAGAAAGATAGAGATCTCAAGTCATGTTTCTCCTCTGAAACCTTTTTATTCCGTAACAATGTATACATTAATCTACCTGACTATGTACAGTATATTTGTGCACTTTGGGCTTTATTGAGATATCTAAGTTATCAAATAATTTTATATCAGCTGTAAATACATTTTTAAGCATATTTCTTTTTGTGGGAAATACATTTTAATTATTTGTAAATCTTTTTTTTTTTTTTTGGTCAAAATATAAATGATTTAATTTAACTGGAGAAATCAATCAAAGAAATTATGGAAGCAACCAATAAAATAAATGATGGATTAATCAACAGAAAATGAGTCATTAGTGGAAATACTAAACCAACAAACAACTGTTTTATATCAACACATCAACACAGCATTTGCATTGTTTCTTTGATTAAAAAGTTTTTTTTTTTCTTTCTCTTTTTTTCAACTGCAAGGTATTTTTGATAAGCAGTGTTACAAGGCAGAATGCTCTATATATTTGTTAGCAAAATGCTATAAAAAGAAAATGTTATATAATAATAATAATAATAATGAAAAAAAGAACGGCATGGAATAAAGAGAATGAATAAATCTTGTCTAGGTTGCAGAATAAATGCAGAAGAATGGAAATTTATTGCCATAAATTGGCAGCAGGAAGACCTGCTCTGGCTCTGCGATCACGCTGCTCTCCGTGTTTTATTAGCGCGCTAGCTAAACGCCTCGAGAAAGACCATAAATAACACAGACACACAGATTGACTCTGAACTGAGCTCGGAAATCTGATCACAATACCCAGAGAGCTTTTCTACATGACAGAACTTCACTTCTCTCCACTCAGAGTCTGGCGGCTGCAGTTTCTCTCTCTCTCTCTCTTTCTCTCTCTTTATTATTTCTCTCTCTCTCTCTCTCTTTCTCTCTCCAGAGATTCCCGGAACTCTTGGTATGGATCAGATGACACGTTTTCTAGAAAGGATGGATGGTGGCCTGCTGCTGCAGCTTCATGACATGAGCAGGGTTTACTGTTGCGTCCGTCTCCTGTTACCCGGCCCGGCCCGGCCGGTCAGTCAGTCAGTTTGAAGGCAGTTCTGACCACCAGGATCGTCCAATAAAACGTCTCCGTTCCTACAGCGCCGTTAAGGGTCCACACGTCTGAAATATGTTCACACTTTTCAAGGACAGTGTTTACAAGGGTCTGCGACGCCCCCGCGTGATGCTAAACCCGGCCGAGTCGGCTTAACTACTCCGCGCAGAGGTTAATGGCTTTCCTAATTATAGCCGTGAAGCCGAATTAGCCGCTTTGCTAACATTTGACTCGGACTCGGCCTTTAGCCCGTCCTCAGCCTTTGACCGGGAACGCTGTCCGGCACACTTTTGACAAATTACACATCCATTTCCATAAAACTAATCTGAGTTAATATGAAGTAATTGTCACATCGTAATTATTACGTTTGTAGAGGTTCGGCGTAAAGCGTGACCGCACGGAACGTCGCCAGTTAAAGCAATTAAGATGGCAATCAAGGAGCAGCGGGATAAATATGACAAATTATGTGCAAAAAAAAAAAAAAAAAACGCTCCTAAATATGCGTTTGAATAAAGGGGGTTGACTAATTTTGTGGACAGAAAAGTAGGCAAGTAAAAATAAAAAAATTATAAACGAATCATGCGATTAATCTGGAAACTTTTACATTAATTAATGTTAATTTGAGCATTTCAGCATTTTCATTTAGCACTGTAAACACTGCAATGACACTACTGTAGAGTTACTGTAAAGTAAATGTAGATTACTTTTTTATTTATGCCTAAACATATATAAATATTTAAAGATTAAATCTCATAACTAACTCTCACTCTTCTACTGCTCTTTTATCTGGTTCCCTCTGTGTGCTTGTTTCCTTTCTTCCTAAAGCTCTCCATTAAACCTTTATTCAGCACATTAGAAGATTCTAATAAAAAAAAAACAACTATAAAAAACTACCTTGAGATACTGTGATAATACTGTAAATGGTAAAGTAAACAAAAAGTCTCTTTTTTGTTTGCCAAAAATTCAACACTACACCATGATTTATGTCTCCTTCCCAAAAACAGAGGGGAGATATCACTGAAAAAATGATGAAAAAATGAAAATTTACGTTAAAACGTTTTTAACTTTCTGCATTTGCTTTTTTTTTAAAAGTAAATTTAATTTCAGATAAATTTAAGTAACTTCAACTCGATTTCAAGACTTAAATGTTACATAGAGTAAATAAGTGAACTGAACTTCAGTCAATCCTTTCTTTTAGTAAACTTTACTTAACTTCTGCATACATTATTAACTTATTACAATTACTTAATATATACAATATTACTTAAATAATTAATGATACATAATATATTATAATTCATGAAATTTAAATATTTTTAATTAAAACATACACATATTACACTGGCTCAACACATGGATGACACGTAATACATTATTTATTCTATAGTATACTAAAAAGAATGTATTACATGTAAAAGAATGGACTGACTGAAGTTCAGTTCACTTATTTACTCCATGTAACTTTTAATTCTTGAAACTTAGTTGAAGTTACTTAAATTTACTTAAAAAAAGCAAACGCAGAAAGTTGTGAAATTTTACTCATCATTTTTTTCAGTGTACCAGTAATGAATCATTTTTAGCCATGATTAATTACAGAATACAATTATTCATTCACTCGTAATAAATATAATTCCATTGTTCTAATCTTACATACATATAAATATCCATTATTTAATGCTTTTGGAAGTCTTTTTTTAATTGTTTGACACCACTAAAAATAAATAAATAAATAAATAAATAAATAAACAACATAAGGGAAGTGAACTCACCGGATGCTTTCCAGGCGGCTGGAGTCCGGCTTCACCGAGGTGGAGTGCTTCACCATCTTGTACATGGTCACGACCAGGAAGACCAGATTGAGCTGTCAAAACACGCAGAGAGCACGGTGAGCGGACCACACAGCCTCGCCTTTAATTTCCCGGAATCCCCACATTTGCATTTAATCATTCGCATGACATGTTTATCGAAGGCAACAGACACATTTCATATTCCCAAAGACTGATGCCTTTACACAGGGGTGTTTTCTCAGGCGAGCCGCGGAGGTCAAAGCGGCAGCGGGTCCCACCTGGGATTTGAACTCGCAGCCCTGTGATTACTGCGCTATTAGTTCAGCCGCTGGGCCGCGTTGCGCCAAAAATGGTTTATGTTGGCGGCGGCGCGTTACGTTCTGAAACGAAAAGCTTTCAATAACTCATTCCTCCGCGAGCGGCTGCTAACGTCGCCACGTCAAAGAGCCGCAATGGATCACATCTGCTGGAAACTCCCAAGAACTCAGTCATGTTCCTCGACTGGGGGAAGAAGACGAGAACTTCGCCTTCCGCACATGAAGTGATCACATATCCTGACGCTATCCCGCGTGTTTGAAACTCCTCCTAAACTCTTAATGTGATTAATGGAGCGGAGGACCGGGCCTTAAATCCCGATCCAGTCCCAGATACTGTTTTTTATTATGCGTAATGGTTTCCAACGAGTACGCTGTAAAGTAAACCTCGTCACCAGGCGAGAAAGATCACTGCTGCTGCTTCACACAAATTATCATCCGCAGCCTCCAGCAATACCAGTTGGTCTTGATTTGAAGCTGGTGGAGCCGTTTCGAGACGCGCTGCCTCGCTGACACCTTCCCAGGCCATAAGTCCTGACCGTGGGCCGCGGACAGGTCCCGCTCGCTGCCAAGAGCTGGTGTTTTTCTTCACCGCCCCGAAACACGGGAGCGTACAGTAAATTCAAGCGAGGCGGAACGGGGCTACTGGGACACGGCTCTAAAACAACAGTGCCAATTAAAACAAATGCTTTCAATGGGTCGGCCAGACTGATCCCCAGATCCAGGGATAGCTGCTGAAATGTGCTTGAGGGCTTGGGAAAAAGAAATACGGAAAAAAAAAAAAAAACACAAAACTGACCATGATTTCAACTGTTCAGGAAAACAATCTATCATTTGCATGAGAAAAAAAAGAGTAAAAAGGAAATAGAATATATTTTCTGGAAGAGTAAAGAGAAAAAGGATGTATTGCATTAATATAATGCATTAATACAAAAGTGTTAATTAAGAGTTATTTAAGTAATAATACACTCGAGTACCAAAGTTACATTATCGCTGTTTATTAAAACATTTTGAGTTAAAGATGACGAGAAAATATGCACTAAAACTGCACAAGCTAAAATAGTTCCATTGCTGCTCTGTTTGTAGCTGTACTGTTTGGCTTGTAAGCGCTGCATCGTTGCTAGTTTACCTGTATGTGGCGGAGTAATCCATGGAGAGCTTCGGTTACAGTGCATTACTGGCTGATAATGGCACTCATTAATTACGCTCAATGGTATAATTAAATATATATAACTTTTTAACTTAATTCTGTTTAAGTATATCAAAGTTGTTGATCTTAGTTTATCTGAAGTATGAAAAATCATACACTATATATTGTGATGCATACATTTTGTGATATCATGATGTATAGTGATTAGAGCTTTGTAGTGATAATGTTTTGCATCAGTTTGCTGCACTGTTTTTTTTTAAGTTTTATGGTACATTAGTTATTTTATTACTTTGTTAATATTTTACTGGTAAAATGAATAAAATATTTTTTCAGTATATCATAATTATCAAACTATTAATTCAGAGCCTTTAATTTAGGGACCACCCCTAGTTGGCACCACTGCCTTTACTGGAAAACCAGGAGCACTACAGAGAACAGTATTACAGTGAAAAAATCCAAGCTTTCTGAACTAAACTATTTCAGACACTAATGATACACAGGTTTGCTCATCGCCCGGTGACAGTAATCACGTTTCATCACTTTCCATCACTCTGAAATGACATCTCCTATAGCCTTTTCCGTGTCTGATAGGGTAGACTGTCTGTACACAATCTATTCCGGTACATTTGAGGATTGTAAAAGTGCACACTCAAAACCCAGGACATTACCAGGTTACTTGTACCAGTAATGTCTGGGCTTTGCATCATTCACACTTACAGCCTGTAGCCTCTTCCTGCAGGGACCTTAGTGACCATTCCACCAGAACTGAACGGAAACAACTGGTTGAATACTGGTTTAAAACTAAGCATGCATGTTCACAAAAATACTGATGCTAAAAGTCATTGTGTAGGAACTCGCATTGTATCCCATGACTTTTGCCAAGGCCCAAAGAAGCTAAAGAATGCTCCAATGACACGCTGAATATGTGCGAGGGGTCTCCTACATTGAATATTAATGTGATTTTCATGAGAGTTACTGTTCAAATGGACAATTCTAGCCAGGATGCCAACCTCACTCACAAGATAACACCTCACCTCACAATATATATATACAGGTGTGGGCATTTCCAAGTTGTGCCCTGGGTTAACACTTTATGATTAATTTACATGTACATACTAAATGTCAATGTAGGTAACTGTGTAGAATAGGGGATTGCTGTGGGGTTCTTGTTGGATGCGCTATGTTTTTTTTTTTTTTTTTCCTGAGTGAGTTTAAAAGCTTACTGAGAGTGCAGTTCAATCAGTAAGCTCTTATTTTTGCTTATATGTGTACTTATATATTAAATAACTGTACATTATTCAGTGTAATCTGACTGATATGCCATTAACACACCTGTTTCTTCTTGTTTTTCTTGTTCAATATCAGAGTTTATGACATAAAATTGAGGAATTTCATTTTTTTGTAGATTATGTTTATTATGTAGAAGGTAAATTCAGCCAAATAGTGAGGTATCATGTTATTACAGTGCACATATACTTCCTTTATGTACATACACCACTATGTTCATTAACCTTGACAGCCCACATGTGGATGTTAAGAAATTCACTAGATGGTGTATACTGTAGGTGTTTAGCTTAGATTGCCTTTCAAAAAATAAGGAATATGGAAGCTCTCATTTTCGCTATAAAAGTAAAAGTAAACAGGACGTGACATCCTCAGCATGAGGCTAACAGCTCCTTCATTCCTCAGTCATGGTGGCTGCAATTTTGATGTCAGTCAATTTCCCTGTAATGTATATAATGTACTTATGCTCCCCTGAGCCTTTCCAGTAATTTCCAGGGTATTGTACAGGGTGTCATGCAGGTAAATTACTGGCTCATTCATTCTTACTTGGATTTCAGCTTTGGATAGCTTTCATAATTCACCCCTTCCTGTTTCATTCTCATCAAATTCCTGCAGGAAGGAGCAAGAAGACTATATATTTTTATATATTATTAGTCTATGTGGCATAATTTCAGCCACAGCTTTAGATTAGTTTAACTCAGGTCCGAGTAGTCCAGCGGACTAAAGTGCTACCACTATGATAGAGAGTCCCGTTTATCTTTTAGAGCCCTGAAAGAGCACAATTGGTCTTGCTCTCTCTGGGTGGGTAGATGGGAGCTCTTTGCCCTCATCACTACAAAGGGGGATGTTGATCAGCACAAGGCTGCGTCTGTGAGCTGATGTATCAGAACCGAGTCGCTGCGCTTTCCTCTGAGCGCGCCGTGATGCTACTCAGCAATGCTGCATCAGCAGCAGGTTGAAAGAGGCGGTGGCGGACTTCACATGTATTGGAGGACAGTGAAGTCTCTGAAATGTTTGGACTAAGGTGCTGTCAATATTATTTTTAATGTTATATATATGTTTTATGTTTTAAATACCAGACCATGCTTCTTGCTATCAGCAGCCAGAGTCCGAGAGAGACCACAGTAGTGCATTATAAAGCATGCATAATAATACATTATAATTGTATTACAAAATACCTCATAACTCATTGAATGATAACTCATAAGTACTGTACATAAAGCAACATACCTAACGCATTATATTAGTATGTACAGTGTTCTTATAAACATGTTATAAAAAGGCATTATGATATCTTTCTTTATTTAGTCACATCTGTACTTCATAACATGTTATGTATGTTACTTCAAGGACTTTTAAGTTATAATCCACATAAGTTTAAGACAATATTGCAATCTTATCTTATTATTTTCATTTGCAATACATTACTTATGGTTAACCTATGGAGAATAATACTGGTTAGTAAATTCTGTTAAACTCTGTGAAACCAATAAATCTATAATTCCTGCAACTCAACTCACTCATTAGGACTTTATCATCAGGAGGGTGAAGACTAGAACATGCCTCCTCCGATACATGTGAAGTCAGACTCCGCCTCTTTTCGAACTGCTGCTGATGCAGCATTGCTGAGTAGCATTACAGTGCGCGACTCGGTTCTGACTTGTTTCCGGAGTGGGGGAAGAGCGCCATCTACCCACCCAGAGAGAGCAAGGCCAATTGTGCTTTCTCGGGGCTCCAGCAGCTGATGGCAAGCTACATGAACAGGATTCGAAGCAGCAATCTCTCCTGATCATAGTGGCAGCGCTTTAGACTGCTGGACCATCATTAGATGTCCTGTGATTCCCACGTGTATGATGTATGCCATATATTAATGTATGAATTTTATGTATTATATGTGTTATTAATACAGGATTCATATATTGCCACTAGTACTGTAGTACTGTATTTCTCTGCAGTATGGTGCTTCAAAAAGATGGAGTGAAATTGAGTAATGATCTGTCAGTTTGGCTCTCAGCCAACTGCATTCTGTCTTGGAAAAAAAAAAAAATGAGGATCGATATCCTGATGTAAATGTTACTGAAAGCTCCAGTCTTCAAAATCTGCCACCCATCTAACTCTCAGTGGCCCTGGAACAAATGGAAAAACCCCCTCTTAGCTAAAACATCAGCCAGAAGAAGGAAAACTCCAGAAGTAAAACACTGAAGGAGGGGGGGAGTTATCGGAAATAACATCACAGCGGACAAAAGTTATGAAAGCAGCTCGGCCGACGAAACAATCTGGAGCTGATCTGCAACATCAATACCCCTCTGCCTCTCTGGAACAGCCACAAAGCAAAACCCGGGCCCAGAAAATGGAGTCTGGAGCAAACAAGTCAAGTCTGCTTGAAAGGCAGCATGAAAAAAAAAAAAAAACGCACAACGGTCATTTCAGTACAAGTCGTTTTGTTTGAGCGTTTGTCCATCAGCTCTGGAAATGAGTTTGATTCATGCGTTTTTTGGCTCACTATTAAAAAAATGCAGAATAAATGGACAATCTGGTAAAAATGAGCAACACATTTCCACAACAGAGAGACGCAAACAGCAGAGTCTAACACAGCCGGGCCTGCAGCTCCGCACACACTCACATGGTATATTTTCACTGGCTGAAGTCCAGAAACAGAAAACATACAGAACCAAGCAGAAGTTGTTAATTAAGACCGCATCCATTTCATTCACAACAAAGAGCACACAAAAAAGTCCTCCTCACACTCAAAAAAGAGAGAGAGAGAAAAAGAGAGAGAAAAAGCAAAGAAAAAGAAAGTGGGCAAGAGACGAGCGAGTCAATGTTCTCTGAAAAGAAAATAGAAAAGAAAGCAAATGGATTCTTTGCTTCATGGATCAGCAGCACGGGTTCAACCTAACCACCTTTTTGACAAGACACAGTGCGAGCGAGCAAAAGAGAGAGAGAGAGAGAGAGAGAGAGAGAGACTGAGCACTGAAAGAGAGACAGTGTTATTACAGGATTATAGGAATATTACAGAAGGCCTTCTGTAATATTCCTATAATCCTGAAAAAAAAAAACCAAAAAAAAAACCAAATACATTCTTGTGTCTAAGATCCAGACTAATCTTTTTTTTTTTATTGTATACTAATAAATGTTAAAATATATCTGGAGTCACTTATACAAATTTAGCCATCAAAAAAAACATATTTTCACTCCACCAGCAATTACTTTTTTTTTTTTACTACTAAGGCTACCAGAAGTGTAACATATTAAAAAAACAGGCTAATGCTTAGCGAGGTACATCAGTCTTGACCATCAGGGTTGGCAGTGATTTTTTGTCTTACCCTTCCAGGAACTTAGCATAAAAAAAAAAAAAAAAATCTAGCCGGGAAAATATAGCAATGCTAATAAGTAGCTTGCCAGTGTGCTCATCGTAAAGTGATGTGAATTAACAGCAAACTGTGTATCGGTAATAGGCCTCTCATGATAAATGGTATTAACTTATACAATAAATGGACATGACCTCTATTGCCATTTTTTAAATATTTTTTATATTGTGTTTATTTGTATGTTTGCACACATGAAAACCAAAGAATAGTATTGTAGCCAGTTATGCAATACCAGACCAATGCTTCATAACTGTATTGGTGCAGTAGGTGAATTATGATGAATTGGTTTTTATCTCTAAAACGGTGTAACTGCTTTGTTAGGCTATTCTATTATTGTTATATTATCAGCATTTCAACGGTCTTAAAATGACAATAATATCATTTATTGCAATAATAAAAATAAAAAAAATAGTGACATGCCTAATCGCTAATATATCATAGAAGGTACAGTAGTTATAGTGGCCGGCGTCATCTGGATAGGATTATCTGTTTGAACAGATACTGTAAGCGAGTCTGGCAGAACTCACATCCACATTCAATACAGGAGAACACACACACACACACACACACACACACACACACACAACCCATCCCAGAAGTCAGTGCAGTTCCTTAGCTTCAATGGGACATGGGAAAAGTCATGGGACGCGATACTAGTTCCTGTCCCATGACATTTTTTGGCATGGCTGAGTATTATGCACAGCACATTTAAAAAACATTAACATAATAATTTAGGGATGGCGATATGAGCAGTTTTTTTTCTAATGTTATAAGTAAAATACTTTTTTGAATATGTCGTAGATATTGTCAGGGCTTAATGAACTCTGATCATAATTAGTCCTGTTTAATTGGACAAAATGCATGGAATATTTAATAAAGCTTTTTTTTCTTATCCTGACTAATGCATTTTATCTCCATGTCATAAATATCGCAATAAATATCCTGCATCATGAAAACATACAAGATCATATAACTTTAATTGTTGCAAAAGAGAGAGACAGAGATAGAGGGAGAGATAGAGAGAAGCACAGAGATGGAGGGATGGAGAGAGAGAAAAAGGAGAAAGGAAGACAGTGAGAAAGAGAAAGAAGAAAGGCATAGAGATGGAGAGAGGAAGGGGGCAAGAAAGAGAGCAAGTGTTAGAGAGAGAGGAAGAGAGAGACAGAGTGAGAGAGCAAGTGTAAGAGAGAGAGTGAGAGGAAGAGAGATAAATAGAAAGAGAGAAAGACACAGAGATAGAGAGAAGAAGAGAGGGAGAGAGAAAGAGAGAGTTAGAGAAAGAGAGGGAGGGAGAACGAGAGTGAGAGTTAGAGAGAGACAGAAAGGCATAGAGGTAAAGAGTGAGAAAGGGGGATGAAAAGGAGAGATAGAGTTAGAGAGAGAGGAAGAGAGAGAGAGGAAGAGAGAGACAAAGAGACTTAGAGAAAAATTGGGAGAGAGACATAGAGAGAGGAAAAAAGAGAGAAAGAGAGACACAGAAAGAAAGAGAGAGAGAGAAAGAGAGAGAGTTAGAGAGAGAGAGGAAGAGAGTGGCAGAGAGAGAGAGAGAGAGAGGAAGAAAAAGAAAGAGAGAGAGAGAAAGAGAGCTTTTAGATCAGGGGTTGCAGTGCTGCAGAGTTTAGTCTGAGCCGCTGGGGCCGGTGTGGGAGCAGAGGCTGGAAATGCACTTAACACAGCTGGAGTGATGACACAGATCTGATGAGACAGCCAGGCTGGACCAGGCACGACACACACACACACACACACACACACCTCCCTCCTCTCTTCCTCTGCTCTCCCCCTGAATCACCCCTCACCTGCCAAAAATAGAACCCCCACCAAACAGTACAGTAACATCAGAAACAGTCTGGCCGAAAAAAACGGCCGGGCAGAGAGGACCTTCAAAGTGAGCCAGTCGAGTGTTTTGGCAGAGAAATCTGTGTGTGTGTGTGTGTGTGTGTGTTTGTGTGTGTGTGTGTGTGCGTGTGTGTGTGTGAAATCCATTCCTATAAGTATGAATACAGCAGTGAATGCAGCTTTTTATGAACAGCACTGCATGTATAATATAAATATGTATTGATTTCACTCTGTATGATTTGCAGTGGTGCTAATATGTGAGTCATTCAAAAAAACTGGAGCCATTTTCACTTTTCAAGTTTTCCATCAAAAAATATATCTTGTCAAATATTACTGGTATCTTTTTTATACAGTCATGTAAGTCATATTCACAGTAAAACATTATGATATTTGATTATGAAATTTTGACTGTAAATAGCTGCACATGTTCATGTGCTCATGTTCTGTCCTGCAGCACATGGCAATCATTTTAAAAAGATTGATTTCAGTATATATTAATAGTAAATAAATAAACAAAGTTAAATAAAGTCAGAAATTTGCCTTTTTTTTTGTACTTGGCAAGTCCATTAACTCAAATTCTGCCACTTCCTCAGTGTGTGAAGTTATGTAATCTAAGCAACACTAAAGCATCAGTGGAAAAATAATCTTGAATAAATATATCTATTTAAATAGGTACAAAAATAGAATCCTTAACATAATTATGGTTTATTATATAAGTAATACTTATTAGCTGATATTTTAGTGTGTAGAAGCATGTTTTTAGGCTTAATGAATCATAATAAACATTGATAATAAAAATAGCACATATTTTGCAGTTGACTTAATTGCATTCATACAGCAGACCCTGTTAAAACACATCTAACAGTTTATTTATTAATGTTAAAGGCTGTATATTTTTTTTGTGAAAGGCTGTTTATTGCCCTGTAGTTTTGGCTACAGTTGACTTTATATTTATTGTATTTGTAGTAACTGGCTGTCTGTAGTGCTGTGTAGCACTTGGATTTAGGGGATACTCAATTTTGCTTTCCTTTTCTACATGAATATAATGAAAAAGTGTGTGTATAAAATGTTTTGTATAAAATGTGCCTTAAATGGACTGTAGGAAATTAATATGTATAGTGCAGCATATGAATGTGTCACTCGGTGCCCTCTCCTGAAACTGTCTGTTTAATTTGAGAGAACAAAACCGCCTTAATGGGCCGTATTAATATTACATATCCGTAGGTGAGTCCACCGTTCCTGTCAGTACAAAACCTCTGATCTAAATTTCTGTCATTTTATATCATTATATAAGCCATATCATTATTCTGGTTAAAGTACTGTGCAAAAGTTATCATTAAATAGTTCCTTATCTGGGCTGTAAGTGTGGGGTCTAGTATTATTTATAATTAGAACTTTTATGGATATATACTATATGTCTATTGGGCCACATGCTCAGTTATTGTTCCCTCTGAAATAAATAATGGTATTACAAGGACTTTTTATAGGACTGTTTTTGTTGGAGTAACTGTCTCTGCTGAAACACAGGCAACTGTAATTTGAAGCACTGCTGTGAGGATTTGATTGTAATCCACACAACACTTTTTTCATTAATCGGGTAGCCAAAAGTTCTATATGCTCAAATTGATCTGCTCCAAATAGTCCTATTCTTCTGGCAATAATTCTTCTCTACAAGGATTAGACAAGCTGTGTGTGTGTGTGTGTGCATTTGCACATCTGTGTCAGCACTGGATGAAATTTAACGTAACTGAATGAATGCATCTATTTGAATGCACACGTTTTGGACATAGAGTATCTGTATAGTATGTGGATATACTGTACATAGATGATATGTTTGTATACTACATGTTTATGACCTCATGTTGTGATATATATAAAAATATATACATAAAAAATGGTAACAATTTATTTCAAAAAAGCATAAATTAAACACTTATTATAAGAATTATAAGTAGAAAAATAATGATTTATTCTTTTGTTTACATTTACCTGTATTAATACATCATTGGTATACTTTAAAGAAATTTATGTGAAAATCAATAGTTCTAATCTCTGTATTAGAATGCTGCCAATGAAACACAAACGACGTATAGATAAGGTAATAGTTAGTAAATAGGTAATAGTTTATATATTAGGTAATAGTTTATATATTAGGTAATAGTTTATGCTCAATAATTTGCTTTACAAAATTGTGCATAATAACTATTTATTTAAGCATGCTTAATAGTATATTTGATTGTTTAATGTTTTGTACATTATTTGTTTTTGCCTTTATGTATTTTCCCCTGTTTATGTAAAGTAGTTTCCTTGCCTATAACAAATAATACAGCAATTATTAGCAACTACCTCATAACAGACTCCCATTTATGTACTATATAGGTCATACAGAATGAAGCTTAATAATAATTAGTAATAAATCATTTGAAAAAAATGTCTAATTCAGGCTTTATTTAGTAAAAACAAGCCCTAATAATAATTAATGAGCATTAATTTGTGTTCCTTAAAATAGAGTGTTCCCAAAAAGACACAAAAACTGACGCAGAAGACATCTTCTATTTTGTTGTGTGTGTGTGTGTGTGTGTGTGTGTCTGTACGTGTGTGTCCATCAAAAATGTGCCCCGGTCTCAGACAGTGTGTCCACACAATAGTGTCAGTCTCAGCTGCTGTCAGTGAGCTATAGAGTCGGACTGGACTAATGGCCATGTCTCTCGTTCTCCTTTTACCGTTACACCCCTCCTCCTCCTCCTCCTCTCTTTCAGGATGGAGTGACATTCAGGCGTGAGTCAGAGTCTCTCTCTCTCTCTCTCTTGCTGTAGCTGCTGTAGCTGCTGCTGCAGTCTACAGGGACAGGAAGTCTTCTTTGAACTCCCTCAGAATCATCACACAGCCATGGGAGTCTTTCATATAGGAACAGGGTGTTCACAGCCTACATAACTACCCACAGACCCCTCTAAGAGATCCGCAGAGTCTTTATAGAGGAGAAATACACTTACATTTATATTTATATTTATATTTTTCATTATTTCCATATTATATACACCAGTGATTTAGCACGCGTTTAATATTTTAGCTGTGAGTTAACACACAATGATATGGAGTGTAAAAAAAATTAAAAATATATGGACGTTCGATTCTAAAGCAGAAGGTCAGCTTCTGGGTTCATTTCCGAGCTGAATGGATCTGTTATGGTGAGAGTGTATACCAGGGTTATTCAATACAGGTCCAGCAGGGCCAGAGTCCAGCAGTGTGAAAGTACACAGAAGCTGCGCTTAAGTGGAAGTACGAGAACTGTATCAAATTGTTACTCTGTGAAAAGTATGGAAAATTGAGCAAAAAATCCAGAAAAAAAGAACAAATATAAGAAAAAAAACTATTAAAGAGCATAAAATTTGCAGCTGTAAATTAAAGTTAAATGCTTACATGTTATTGTGCAGTATAAATGATCCTGTACTTTCACTTATTCAATACTAAGAGGCCCCATTTTAGTAATCTATAGGCGAGCAACCAACCACGTACTGTGCAGCTTGATTTAGGGCGTCAGTGCGTCTTTGCTATTGTAACGTCAGGGAAAGTATGCCTCGTAATGCGTAAAAATAATGCGGCATGTTCTAATTCTCTTAGCTAATCATGGATGTGTTTTGGGAATAAATGAAATACTGTAAATCAATCAGCATGTAACTTGCAATTCCCTTTGAGAACCAGGTGTACTCTTAGCAGAGGGAAACGACCTGCTCGTTAAATAGTCTGTTGATGGGGTATAAGATAGCAAAGATAGAGCATTGTGATCATTCCTCAGTCTAGCGCTGTGAGGCATCATTAGCCTCCAACCACAGCTAGTGCTAGCAGTGAGCTTTTTAATGCTAATAAATTAGTATCAGGAACAGCAGCCAGGATTCACAGGGTTGCAGCAGGTTAGCCATGATGCTAACAGTCTGCCTCTGCAGGGTTAGTTAGATACACAGTGCTAACAAACACAGCAGCTAGGCTCAGCAAGGCTGGCACTGTTAGCTTCGATGCTGCATTGCTGGTGCAACATCTCCTGGCATAGAGCTCTTTTAAGGGAACAGTTATTGGTACTGATACTGATAGTGATTGGTCATGTAGTGTCACACCCACCATGGATACCATGGACCAGGACTGGAAACTGGAACCAAGGTCCAGAATTGAAGGAATTGCTTAAAGAACCATGTAAAATGTCTTTGTTTTAGAGTGTAGTTAGGTTGCCAAATATGAGTGATTACTGTAAGTTACCGGTAAGTTCTGTGCTGTGAGCTCTGTTGTTTAAAACACTTACCATGATAATGAATGCAACAGGACCGATGAAGCTCCAAATGAAGTGGTTATCAACCCTCAGCCAGCAGCTGCAAAACAATAGATGCAAATCAGTCGTTGCTGATGCAGAGCAACCCGATCAAAACTCTCCGTGCTAACATTTACTCTGTCAAAAAAACACAGCTTTTAAACATCTGAAAAGAAGGAGAAATCTAACCCACATCATCATCATCATCCCTCTGTATCCCTCTCTCATCTCCACCCCACTCTTCTACTGAGGCCGAGACGAGCCTGCAGTGGATGCTCCACACACTCGCACACACACACACACACACACACACGCCTATGCAGCTTTGATTAAGAATTCATAGCGAGTATGGAATGATTTATGTGTGTATTACAGATGCTATCTGCATTTGAATCCGGGCCTGATGCGAAACTGTACATCACAAGGGATTCTTTCGGGAAAAAAGAGATGAACAAGTAAAGCAATTTAGAGCCCGATCTCAATCAGGTGCCTTTGGAAAGGAGCTGAGTCGGCACGCAAAATCATTACGGTCACAGTTTGCTTAGAGCCTGTTCCTATTCCCCGTGTCGGAGTGGAAATACGCCAAGAGGGAGAGGCAAAATATGCTCTGTCTGTCTCATTAACACACCAATATCAGTGTGAACACACACACACACACATGCGCAGGTTGGAGCTGAGAACGAGGCCGCCTCCTCCCAGCCAGTGGCTCAGCTTTTCCACCAGTGGCCTTATAAAATCCCGGGTGTAAAAAGGTCTCCAGTTTAACCAGAATACAGAATCATATAAAATGGGATGAGAAAAGCAGCTGAGGCCTCACAACTACGGCTGTGCTGATCTTCCTCTGTCTGTACAAACAGCACATTTAACCCCATTTAAACTCTTTTTAAAAGCTTTTTATCATCCTGAATTATTCTGCTGCTATGATTTATTCAGAAATGAGTTATAGGTATAGTTATATTATTGTTATTATTATATAACTCATTTATAAGGTTTGCTGTAAATGTGTAGAATAAGAATAACTGCAATGCATACTCACATACAGACCATGGTTAAATTAACCCTTTATGATGAATTTGAACTAGGGGTTTATTAATGCAAAAAAAAAAAGTGTGATTAATTGATCATTAAATCATTAATTTATATAACTTGAATATTATCATAGAAGATATGTATAGATAATAATGATATTAATTTCATTCTGTGTAGGTTCACTCAGTTTGGCTAATATAGAAACATATAGCTTGTATTATTTTTTTCTGTCTATTTATCTGCTATAAAACTGTAAAAATTCTGTTTTAATAAATCATAATTTAATAAAAACTATTTGAAATATTAAAATATTAAATTTGTTTTCTTTGCACATATTTCAGAATGTTAGAAATGCTAAATGCTACTGTAAGTTTAATCATAGTATTACCTATGTAGGTTAATAATATTATACTGTTATGTCAGCATTATTGGATTTGTAAAATGTATTATTATTATTATTATTATTATTATTATTATTATTACAATTATTATTATTATTATTATTATTATTATTATTATTATATATTATTATTATTATTAATAGTAGTAGTAGTAGTAGTAGTAGTAGTAGTAAAGGGCCATTTAGTTTAATAACTCAAACAAACAAAAAGGGTAAATCCACATTTTATGCACATTTTGGCTAATTTCAGATGCAAATATAATAAATATTCAATATTTTTTCCAGTATAAATTGTTGCAATTGTTATTTTCTGTCCTAGATATTGGTAACTCTTATTTTAAGGAACACAAATTAGGCGCTTATTCATGTCTTATTATTTGCTTAATAAAGCCTTAATTAGACATTTGTAAATGATTTATTCACTACTTATTAGGCTTAATTCTGTGTTATTAAGTGTTATTGGTGCTTGATTAGGGGTCTATTCTGTGGAAATGATTAATAATGGCTGTTTTAGTTCTTATAGCGCACAATAAACAGTTATGTTAGCACCCTGTTAAGCAGATTATTAAGCATTAACTATTAGCTAAATCTACATGTTATTATTGTATTATATAATTGGGCGGCAGTTTGATCTATGTGAGTTTGGTAAGGTGATGGCTGTGCTGGAGTTTTATTTTTATTGAGTTAATAAGGGGTTAATAAGTCTGAATAAAGCGTAATAAATTATTTACAAATGTCTAATTAAGGCTTTATTAAGCAAATAATAAGACATTAATAAGCACCTAATTTGTGTTCCTTAAAATACAGTGTTACCTAGATATTTATATAAAAAATTATATTGTGTTATTATTGTATCACTAATTAAAATACAGTTGTTGGTGTTGTTGGGTTTATAAAAGGTGCACAAACATAAAGAGTCAAAACAGCTAATTTTGTTCAATTTAATATTATGTATTGTACTGCATTATACAGTATTGTATTGTAATTTTAACATACTTTCATTTTAAGTCATAGTTAGACCAAAAAGCATAATTTTAAATTTTTTTCTATTTTTCTATATGCAGTAAAAAGCGCATCGCTCTTACTGTATAAACTCCTCTGCTCCTCTGAGTCGTATGTGAAAAGTTTAACTCACTTCCTCTCAGAGTTCTCAGTGAATCCATGATCCACTCAATCATCTCCTGAAGCATGAGGTGAAAGATTTACACTGCTAATGTGAACGCGAGCGTGAACGCGGAGGGAAAGGTCACTCACGCTCTGGCGGTCCCGTAGCTCCTGTAGTCGATGGCGGCGGAGATGCCCACCACCACGGCTGGGAAGAGGTACCCGGCGGCGTAGTAATACTTCCTGCGTGAGAACTCGCTCTCAAACACCTCCACCAGCATGAGGTAGAGCTGCACGCTCTCCAAACACATCCAGGCGAACGCAGCCAGGAAGAAGAAGTGCAGCACTCCGGCGATGACTGAGCACACGATCTGCTCACACACACAGACACACAGAGAAACACACACAGAACCAGTGTTCAACACGAGCCGAGACAGCAGAACATCAGTCGCACACACTACTGCTGCTCCCGCACTCGTCCACGTCCTCATAACATACTGTTTTAATCTGCATAGCTGAGCACTGGATCCTTCCAGAAGACTCTCAGCAGAGGATTTGTGTTCATTATCAGAGCAGTTCATCATTTTCTCTGTGATTCTGATTCAAAACTCCGCCTGAGAGCTTGGACTGCAATGTTCTGACCTTCTCAACCCAGATCAACATTAACTTCGAGAATAATAGATGCTGTCACAGAGTGAAAAACGCATTACTATTATTTACAGCAGTGCGTCATTGTTTTCTGAGTGTCACGCAACTTCTCTCAGCACTTCTGCAACAAATGTGCTTGAAATAGATACAGAAAAATATGATATTTAACTTTGTTTCCTGCAGAGGAATTTCCCTAATCAGCTGTAACTTTATCACTGACCAACAAAGATACGGACTGCACTAGACATCTGAGGGTGTTCTGTGATGTCTGGCACCAAGACTAATCTGTTAACAACAGATTCTTTAATTCCTGTAATTTAAGTCCTGTAATTTGTGAAGTAGGGTCTCCAAGAGTATCATTAGTAAGCATTCGAGGACGCTGTAGATGATATTGTAGATATTTGTGGTGATAATGTTATGGCGGATCAGATGAACAAAAAAAATTCTAAAAGTTTAAAAGGTCAGAATGTTTGATCACAAGCATCCCACTTCTCCTGCAAGTCCTCGAATCCTCCCAAAAGCCCATGCCATGCATTAGGCATCAGGCTCTAGAGCAGAATGATAATAATAATGATTAAAAAAATAGAAAAAATGCTTTTGTTAACCACGTTTCCACGTTTCTGCTCATTCTTGTGCTCCCTCTCCTCCCATCTTGTTATAAGTGCACTTTTTTTCCCAGACGTGTCCCATTTTCATAAGCCGGGGCAGCGGTAGTGTATTGGAACGACACAGGTTCGATCCTGCGTGAGGAGCAGATTATGCAGAGTATAGCCTGGAGCACTCCATCTCATAACACTTCATTTTCCACACATTTGTAACAGCAATGTGTACAACTTAAACAAATGAAATTGTTCCGTGACATGTCTGCGTACCGGAGGTTCAGTCATATCAATGCCCACGAGGAAGAAGAGTTCGGCGATGAAGAGGTTGATGCACAGGTTCTTGTGGATGGTGTTGCGGTCGCTCTGCAGACCACGGAAGAAGCAGAAGGTGAAGATGCTGATGGCCAGGCAGACAAGGGACACAGCGATGCCCATCCTCTTTATCACATTCAGCAGCAGCTCGTGGACACTTCCATCACCCTGAAAGACACACGCACACAAATTAACATTAACACACATTCTAATTTTAAAGATTCAAGAACAGTTGTTATATGAAAAGCATGGATGTCAAAAAACACATAAAGAATACAAGAGTCATAGGGTTATCAGTGTTGCCAATAATATATATAATATAAGTTGATTTCTGTGTGTGATAAAGGCCTCTACCTTACACCCTACTTAAGATGTGTTACAATGCTCATTGCTATCTTACAGCCCACCAACAGTCTATTTTAACACCCTGCCCTTGCTCCATCTAAATATTAGTGGAGATAACAAAAATCTGATAGTCTGATAGAGAGTTCAGGTGAGCTCAGGTGAATTTCTGGTTTATGGTAATCTTGGCAACAGAAAACACAGGTGCGCCACTGACTAATTAGAACCTAGACAACAATCAACCATCACATGTGAATTGCTATTTTGGCAACGCAGGTGCGCCACGTGCGTTCAATGTGCGTACACACCCCTGCTCGTTACACACATTCACAGCAATAATTAATACATCAATAAATACAAAATAAAATAAATGTGTCTGTTCCTGTAAATGACCTCTGCTGAGAAGAGCAGAAGCACTGCACCGTTAAAGTAGCATAAAAATCATAGCCAAAATCAGAAAAAAGAAAATTAGTACCTGACTTTTGCACATTATGAGCCGTGCAACGTGTACTTTTCCCGTCGTTACGATAGCAAACACACATTGACACGCCCTAAATCAAGCTGCACAGTTAACACTGTTAATGGCTCACCTAAAGATCACTAAAATAGTGCCCTTAATTTCCAAAAGTCATCAATGTCTTGCTTTATAAATACACTCCTCAGTTCTACTGCAAAAACTTTCCATGTGACTCTTCGTGAATCGTCCTCAGAGAGAGCCAAGAGTCGTCAAAGCAAAGGAATCCAAATACAAGATCATTCTGATTTAATACTCTGTTCACTGCATGATTCCTTATGTGCTACTCCATAAAAACTCTGTTTTTTATGCATCACTATAATAAAAATATGGGAAAGACATCTACACGAGCGCGAGTGTGTGTGTGTGTGAGTCCTACGTATATCTGTTTCGACTGGTACCGTATACTGTGTGAAGCTTATGGGAAAAACATGTCTTTTTATGCACAGTCCATAAGAAATTGGACAACAGAATGACAGCCCGAGGCCTGAATCCCGCAAACATCCACTTATTTCCAGTCTGCGCTGCATCCAAACCAGCACTAAAACACTCTCCCCACTCTACTGACCTACATTCAGTCTGACATTCCCCCGCACTGTCACCAACAACACCTCCCGTCCTCCACCCTCACGTTCAAGCACATGTTACTGTCACACATTCACCACTTACATGCCTACTACTCACTGTGCTCTCAGTGTTAACATGCACACTTCACCCTTTCTCACACACACACACACACACACACACACACACACACCACTCTTCTGACATGGCTAACATTTCTGCTAGCATCACGCTCTCGCCGCAAACTCTCGTACTGTCAGACAATAAATGACTCACCATTAACTCACACACGCTCCACACTACCTCTCACACTCACTGTATACCTTCCCTACAAACACCCACAACATTCCTCCACAGCCGGTCTCACCTTATACATCTACCACACTCTTAACTCCTCACGCTGACATTTAACAAATACAGATTTCACCTTCATTTACCAGCAATTATTCTTCACTAGTAGCTTATTTAACCCATCCATTATAATGGACATCATATACCGTGCATTCTAATATTTCTAATAAGAAATGTTTTATTGCACATAACACTATTTGAGTGCTGTGGTCCATCAGAATAGGCCATGAACCAGCCAAAGAATGAGTTTATAAACCAATAAAAAAGTAGCTTGGCCCCGCCCACTGCAAAAACACTGAAAAAAAAAAAAAAAAAAACAGAGCTGAGAATTGAACAAGAGCTAATTTTTACTAATTAAAACACTTTTAAATTATGTTTTTTTTACTCTTGAGGGATGGTTTATGAAATAAAAAGGTGAATATGAAATATGAAAAATATGCCACACAGGCTTCCAATGTAATGAAAAAAAAAACAAACAAACAAAAAAAAAACTATTAAATATTTAGGTAAATTTGATTCATTTGAAATATAGATTTTATATTAAAATATTAGAGTATTTTTTTTCTGTGCATTACATTCTTACATGTGTTTCCATCACTGGAGATGACTCAGGTCTGAAAGGGTTCAAGAAGTGGAGAAATTCTGTTTAAAGCCAAGATTCTACAATTTCAGTCTTTTTTCAGTCCAATTTAAGTGTTTACACGGAAAATGATTAGCTATTATATCACTATATAAATACATTTTTGAAATCCTACAGATTTTTGCTGCATTAAATGAAGTACCTTTATTTTATAGTCCAATTTATATACTTGTAGAATATAATGAAATTATCTTGCATATTGATCAGAGGCCCAATGATGGCAGATTAGAAGACAATGGTATTGAACATATAACCATGTGATCAATAATCTGGCTCATATGTGAAAATAAATATTATTAAAGTACAACAGTAGTAGCTTAGTGGACAACTGTGATCAATACTCTTATATCAGCTTATACTGTATGTGAAAATATTTTTTCTTGTAATGAGATCAGAGGGATAGACCTTAGGTTTCAAGGTTTAAAACCCCCTTTTTTATATCCCGTCACTACTGAAACCCACTATTATTGCAGGAGTATGGTCCAAAAAAAAAATCTCACATAAAATCTAAAATTTAAGGTGGTTATTTGAACAATACAGCAGAAGACCCAGTTTTGGATGTGCAGGTTTTACACAAATTTAATTGAATAGCTATTTACGCTCATGGATCACATCTGTACTACTTTATGAACATGATTATGCTTCTTCCTGGAAGTTAAAATAGACATTCTATGAATCCAATCTGGACTTCCATTCCAGTTTCCATTCCTCGATTTTCTAATCACTTATCACTGTAAATGAGAAAAACAGCTGAGGTAACTGATTTCTTTATTTCTATGAGTGAAGTGAAAAGATTATATCATCTAGTAGATAAGAAAGTGTGTTCAGTGTGAAGCTCACTTAACCAATTAAGGATAATCTTTATGCTACCATGCTTTTGGTGAACTCGGCCCTGGATGTAATTGCAGTATGAGTCTTGTTGATAATACAGAATGATGACATAAACATAATTTATCATCAGAAATATTCATATAGACACCATGGCATGACCAAACATCCCGCTATAAATACCAAAGATTAATTCCACACTCTTTTTTTTTTTTTTTGCTTTTTTTGGAAGTTGTCACTTTGCCAGAACACGGCGACTAAACGCTGCACTATTTCAGCTCAATTGAATAAGCGTGGCGACTTTCAGCTGAAACAGATACTGTGGTGGAAACAGTACAAAGAAATAGAAAAAAAAAAATAAAAAGAGTCCAGTTCAACAAAAGGCAATTATTTCTGTATGAAACTTAAGTTTCAAAGCATCTGAAGAAGGGTCCAGAATTTCATGGGCTGAGTTATTTCATTACTCAAAGCTGATTTGGCTCCAGCTTATTTCATTCTGGAATTACAGCACAGCGCGGGCTCCAGCCCGGACGCAAAATCAAGCTTTTTCTTTTTGATTAAATTTGTGTCGTGGCGGGCCCGAGCACTTCTGAGGTCAACGCGGGGGCTGGTGTGTTCGCGGCCCGCGCTTTCAGAAGGCGGGATTATAATTGTGGTTAATGTTACTGCTGGAGTCAAGCGATAGATGGGGTAGAGTTCACGGGGCAAGACATATAATTACCTCAACCACAAAACCCAATGTTTCCACATTCATTACTGGCTAAACGCTAGCTGCTTATGATATTAATCATGTAATCGTGTCGTAATTGTATCGCTCCCTCCTAAACGGGGTCCCCCCTGTACTCTCGCGAGCCTGTGCTGAATAGCTGTGTGTACATTCCTGTGCACTGTGTGTGTGTGTGTGTGTGTGTTTCATGTTCAGGAGCATGTGTCCTTGCTGGCTTCCAGCCACAGACTGTAAACACAACTTGTTCCCAATGAGTTTTTAATGCTGCTCTGTTCCCCGCTTCATTTTACAGTGTTTAGACTCCACAAGCATCTGCCCAAAGCTACTCACTGAGCCTCTTTCATCACTCGGCCTGAGTAATCTGCCCGTTATTAACATGTGGAAATGGAGTTAACCTGTAGAAGTCTATTACAGACAAGCTATTACAGACAAAACAATAGCACGCTGTAATTCTACACGAATTATTTCTCAATTAGGACAGTCTGTCGATTCTAGTATTTCCACCAGTGCGATAAATATTGATGTTTAAATGTAGATGAAGAGAGATTTCATCCATTTTAAACAAAAAAAGGAATATTTTGCATCACTGTGTTCATTACAACAACATCCCAAAGCTCTTCTTATACGAGTTTAATGTTATTTATTTATAGCATTTTTGGTTATAAGGTAAAATCTTACTGGGATTTTAGGATGAACTACAATTTATACATATACATAGAATACCTCATATCTGAACTATGATAGTCAAAAGCCATGTGATAGCAGTATGATAACTGATCACGAAGGGTTACCTCGCGATGGCTTGGGAACGCCCACACCTGTATAAGTCGTGAGGTGTTATCTTGTGAGAGGGATGTGACAATCCATTTTTTGCAAATTGTGTGGAGGTTTAACCTTTAACTGTGAGTGCTAATGATCATGACCTGCAGTGTCTGGTTAGAACTGTCCATGTGAAGAGACAATACATATCCCACAAGTCAGTGCAGCATTCTTTAGCTTCCACAGGATGTGGTGAAAGTCACGAGACATGTCACTAGTGCAATATACTAGTGACTAGTGCAATATACTAGTGGCAATATACACAAACTCAAATATTGAAATATTAAATAAAAGTCTAGACGTCTTAGTCTTAGACTAGTGCTTAGTTGTATACCGGTTCATCCGCTACAGTATAACGGAGAGGACATCAAAATCTAATTCTCTGTCCAGCCTGGAGAAACAAGAGAACAACACTTTATCTAAGGAGCTCCTGCTGCTGTTCCTTGCAATAGGAGTGTTTTTATCAGAGTAAAATAGAAAAACAACAGCAAACAGCAATTATTCACTCAGAAAGAGAGGAATGGAATAACGCAATCAATCCACAGCTTGAAACAAACAAGTTTCTCTCATCCCTCAGAATTAGCCCAAAATGATGTTAATTTATAATGTTTATGGAAGTATTTAAAATATTTAGTTTTGTAAATGAAACTGCGTTAAATATGTTGCTGTATCTGTTTTTAAGGTCTATTGTTTAAATTCTTCAGCTGTTTTTCTGATAATGAAGTCAGATTTCTTCATGTATATTGTGTGATTTTGTGTCTAATATTTAATATTTAATTTAAAGCCTTGGTGTTTTAGATTATATGTACTACTAACAGTACAGTAAGCCACAACCCCACATAAAAGCCCAGTCATGCCAATAAATTAATAATTAAATAATAAAAATAAAATAAAAATACTGTGAAATACAGTGAAACTGCCAGGTTTTTTTAAATATAGTGATACTAAAAATACTATATTTTAATTTCAGTGGAAAATCTCTGTAAAAAAAGGATGTTCAATGCAAGACTAGACTTATTTTCTGTCTGGAAAACTGACTTTATATGTTATAATCTGTATACTGTTTCTAGACTGTTTCTGAATTGTACTATGTGTAATATAGTGTGTTGGTAAATCAGAAAGGTCATTTACCACGTGTCCTCGATGAGCCATGAGGATGGCGAAGTTGGTGAGATGACTGCAGGAGCAGGTGGTGTGTGTTTTATTGGTGCCCAGCAGTTTGCAGCCCTGAGTAGACCAGTATCCCATCATGCTCCTCTCCGAGTAGTTCCAGAAGGAGCAGTTTGGGTTGAAGTAGTTCTCCGTCTGAGAAGATAATCATAGGAGCATTTTATTAGTACGAGTCTAAATTACGCTGCATAACTGAAGGCGGTAGTAACAGCCTGTAATTTGTCTGTACTTTCAGTCACTTATATAAACCGCAGAACGGCGCAGTGTCTAAAACCGCACAAGTGAGTCTATTTGAGATTAATTTAACAACTCGACGGGGTCTGAGGCGAGCGTGTGATGATTTAAGCCTGGAGTTTGCACAGTGCTAATTTGCGGTAATAAGATTCCATTACATGTTAGCTACATTAGCCTTAAAGCCAGAGCAACGCTAAAGAAGATTGAAGCCAGCAGAGACTTTAAATATACCTCTAATATGGAATCAGGCCCTGATCTACATGATCATGCATATTTATTACCGTGCATATGTTACGCCGGGTACCGCGCTATGAGTTCCGTGTCGTATCAGCCTCCATGGCCTCAGGTGTGAAGAGTAGCTATATTAATTAATGAGTACCGACATCATCCATAATTACAACGCAACACTGTGCCCCGGGTTTTTTATGCTACTACAGCTGTGTGTCAATTGATTCATGTCACTAAGTCAGGCTGGATTTTTCTCACATTCCTGCTGAGTTGTGATACCATAACATCTCAAGGCCACAACTCAACACCCCTAATGAACGCTGTCCTTGTGCTCCTCATTCTCACCACTGAATCCCTGACTAGTAGATTATGTGGAGCATAAAACCTTATTGCCCAAATCTGTGTTGAATATAATAATACACTATATATATATAATACACTCTCAATTATTATCAATTATTCAGAGATCAGCCATAACATTAAAGTCGCCTTCCAATCGTTTTTTAGATTAAATTAAACAGAATAGACTCCACTCTGAAAGCTCTAAAAGCTCTGAAAGTTCTGTTCTGTGGTATCAAATTGTGAGGTTGGTCCACTATAAATTACATTAGTAAGCCCTGGGTGCTCTTTTTCTTGTTGTTGGTTCAACAGTTTTTCAACACTGTTTTTCTTCCTTGGCCAACTTCTGAACCAATTGTCTACCATCACAATTTGGCATTAAGCACTGACTGATTACTTGATGAAAATCTCCTAACAGCTGCAAAATGCATATATGGCTATAGTGTTGTAATAGTGTTGCTAGGTGGCTGCAATGGCGTTACTGTGGTGAAGGTACTTCAAGGTGGTTGCTATGGAGTTGTTTGATTGTTGATCTGGTGATTGCTATGACATTACTAGGTTGTTTTTTTTTGTGTGAATGCTAGGTGGTTAATATAGTATCATAGGTGGTTGTTATGGTGTTGCTTTGTCGCATATAACAGCAGTTTGAGTTTAGAACATCCTAAAGCAACACGTTATGGTATTTTTCAGCAGGATAATGTTCGACCACTGACAGCAAGGGTCCATCAAGGATGTCCTGACTGGTTGCCTGATTTAGCACCAGTTGATACTAATTTGTGGGACCTGTTGGGATCCATGTGTGTGCAGGATCTACAGGCCCAGCTGAAACATCTCTGGGTATAAACACTTACAATAACATTTCAACATTGCAATGGCTTATTGTTAAATATGTTATATTATAGTTAATACTATCACACTTACATCCAGGTGCTCCAGGGTGAAGATGACCGGTTCAGACACGAAGACTCGGCTGGACTCTTTGTTGATGGAGGCGGACAGGATGTGGGAGTTGACGGTCAGGGTGTGGTTCCTGACCCCGCCCTCCCCCACCAGCCTCAGGGTGGCGTTCTCTGTGGTCAAGAAGCGGCCCAGGTGCTTATACAGCACAAAGACCAGCTTGGCAACACCTGCGGCGCAGAAAGAGGAAACCACCAATCAGAGAGACAGACAGAAGCTCGAGAGCGAACGGATGATCCCTGAGAGCAGAGAGGTCTTTGAGTGGAAGGATCTTAATCCACTTTAATTCCTGCTAATACTACACGCGCTGCAGGGTCATGCACGTAAATGACGGTCTTAAGGAAGGCACGTACACAGATTCTGCTTGTGTAACGTTAATTGAGCAGTAAAGCGCCCCCCCCGCCCCCCACCCACTTGTCATGGGTGTGAAATTTCAGACAGCGCTGTGCTGCAGTGTTTGTTTGTAGAAACGCTCTGCAGAACAAACACATTATTACACCTTTTGCAGTTTAGTGGCTGCCTTAACACAAACAAACACATTTTCAGACTGAATGGACCAATAGAAACGCTCTGAAACTGAACCTTAAAACATTAAGTACCAGAGTGCGTAGTTTGAGTGGTTTACACTTCCAGGCAAGTTGCTAGCCTGTTGCTATGTGGTCTCTAGGGTGAAATACTTTAAGTTAAGTAAATGCCATGTTGTTGCTGTGGTATTCCAGGTGGTTGCTACAGTATTACAGATGGTTGCTGAAGTGTAAATTGAGTGTTTTCTGTGGTTTTGGGTAGAGGCTGCTATTTATCACAGGTGATAAAATGTTAATATGGTGTCGCTAGACTGTTGATAATGTAGTCTTGCTATGTGTTTAATATTCATTAGTGGTTGCACTAGTGTTGCTAATTAGCTGCTAAACAATAATACAGGTTGCTGGTATGGTGTTGCTATGGTGGTGCTGCTAGGTGGTTGCAATAGTGTTGTTTAGTTGTTGCATTAGTATTCCAGGTGGTAGATATGGTGTTACTAGGTGGTGTTGCAAGGTGTCTGCTATGGAGTAGATTAGTGATTGCTAGATGTGATTGATATATATATATTTAGTGAATGCTAGGTGGTTGTCATAATATCATAGATGGTTGTAGAGGTGTTGCTATTTAGCTGCTACAATATTACAGGCTCCTGCTATGGTGTTGTTGTGTGGATGCTGTGGTGTTGCTAAGTGGCTGATATGGTATCAGAGGGTGTTGCAATAGCACAACTGGGTGTCTGCTATGAAGTTGTTTGGTTGTTAAGGTGTAGGTGGGTGGTTGCTATGGTATTATAGACATACAGTGTTACAGATACAGTAATAAAGAACATCCCTGGTGTTACTAGGTGGTGTTGCAAAGTGTCTGCTATGGAGTAGATTAGTGATTGCTAGGTATGGTATAACAGGTGGTGGCTATAGTGTTGTGATAGGGTTGCTGGATGGTTGCAATGGTTTTACTGTGGTGCTTAAACGTGGTTGCTATGGTGTTATTTGATGGTTAATAAATAGTAAATGCTATGGCATTGCTAGGTGGTTGGTAAGGTGTTGCCAAAGGTGTCTACGTTGGTATCAGAAGTGTTTGGATTAGTACTGCAATAAAAGTAACAGCAACAGATAGTATAGTGTTGTTTAGAGGTTGCTACAGAACATCTATGATAACACTTCTTTTTTAAACATAAATGACAAACACAAAATATGAAAATGAAGATTATCGCCGTTATCGTCCTTTCCATTCAAACCCCTGGTTCTCTAAAGCATGTGGAAGCTGATAATTGCTTCACTCACCGTTCTTGCTGTTGAGTTTGACAGTGTTGGCTGAGAGCTGGATGGTTGCTCCTCCTTTGCTGCTCTGCGGGAACCTGAAGTCCTGAACCTGGCCGTCAGTGCTCAGCACGTACACATCCAGCACTGCAGGAGAGCAGACAGAAGGAGGAGAGAGACAGACAAGGTCAGGATGTGCACCAGGTCAACTGCAGTAGCTAAGCTGTGAGAAGAAGTCTCAACTCAAACTTAAACTTAAAGTCCATTTATTACTGTGATATAATGACTCCATTAGAAATGAACACTGTCTACTCAGTGCACTGTCTTCTTCAGCGTCTTTCAAAGTCTTGTGTAACCTGCTCTATTGTTCTAAGTTTTTGCAATACAATCTGGGTTAGCACCCGAACATCCCTTTCAGACAGCTTCCTCTTACAGTGTCCACAGTTAATCCTGTTGGATGTGGTTGGTCCTTCTTGGTGGTGGGCTGACATTACCCTGGATACCGTGGCTCTTGATACATCACAAAGACTTGATGTCTTGGTCACAGATGCACCAGCAAGACGTGCACCAACAATTTGTCCTCTTTTGAACTCTGGTATGTCACCCATAATGTTGTGTGCATTGCAATATTTTGAGTAAAACTGTGCTCTTACCCTGCTAATTGAACCTTCACAATCTGCTCTTACTGGTGCAATGTGCGATTAATGAAGATTGGCCACCAGGCTGCTCCAATTTAGCCATGAAACCTCCCACAATAAAATGACAGGTGTTTCAGTTTCATTGTCCAACCCGTGCATTTTAGCAATCTATAGTGCACTGTTTAATTATGCATCACACAGCTGGATTCAGGGAGTTTCGTGAGTTTTTGGTATTAGTAGTAGTAAATTAGCAATTGAAACTTGTAATGTGTAATGCTTGTTTAAATGGTGGTTCTCCATGATGGTAGAGAACAAATACATTAATATATATATATATATATATATATATATATAAGAGTCACATCTCCGTCAGTTTCCAAATTGCTAAAAGAGTTTCTGTCTGAATATTTTATTTGAAGAGTAAAAATCATGAAGAGTGCATCATAACACTTAACGTGATATATTCCTAGAAAGTTTCAGAAAAGATTTTTGGCTTTAGACAATGGATTAGATCATACTATACAGCGCAGGGGACAGAGTGTACTGTATCTGGGTTACTGCACTTTATTACATTACTGCATTTTATACATTGTACCGCATTTATAACCCTACAGGAATAAATCCAGGATGATCCAGCTGGATTTAATCCCATTTTATAAATGTTTACGACTTGGCATCAGAATCTGTCTAAATGTACACAGAAATCTTCACAACACTGTGACCGCCGGGTTTGATGTTGCAGGCGGTGTTGATGGATTAAGATCATCCTATAAAGCATTAGCCTTCACATTTAACCCATACGTGGGATTAGCACACCCGCTCAGAGCAGGTGACGGTCACGGTGCAATAGTGTTATCTAACGTACAGCTTATGGCAATAATAATGATTTATAAACATAATTTTTTTTATTACTGTGATAAATCAAATACATTTTATATACAGTGTGATTTATTTAATTATTGATTTAAATGATTCACTATTTATTAATTAATAATTATTGTCTTAATAATGTTTTTACTAAAAATATTTAGCAGTCGCTATAAATTATTCATTAACTATTACTAATATAGTTTTTCCATTATCTTTTAAATGTGATTTAATATCTACTATAAATAGAAATAGGTTTATGATAAATATGTCTGTATCTACTATACATAATTTAGTAGAGACTATAAATTATTTATTAACTGCTATAAATATATTTTAGTATTTAATATAAATGTTCCTACTCTAAATGATTTGGTATCTCCTATAAAATAGTCAGTAACTGTTATAAATAATTTAGTACCTATAAACTAATCTATGTCTGTCATATATTATTCAGTTTATATTATTACAATCCTATATACTGTGGCTTGCAAAAGTATTCATGCCCCTCAAACGTTTTCATGTTTTGTCACATGACAGCCACAAACATATTGTAAATATATTTAATTATAATTGAATGTAAAATACCAATACAAAGTAGTATATAATTGTGAAGTGAAAAGAAATTATGCATGATTCGAAACATGATTCTGAAAGTGTGCAAAGTGTGCAAAAGTATTCAGCCCCCCCTGAGTCAATAGTTTGTGAAACCACTTTTTGCTGCAGTTACAGCTGCAAGTCTTTTAGGGTACGTCTCCACCAGCTTTGCACATCTAGTGGCTGAGATTTTTGTCCATTCTTCTTTAAATGGAGAGTGTTTGTGAACGCCAGTTCTCGATTGGGTTTAGGTCTGGACTTGGGCCATTCTAAGACCATTATGTTTGTGGTTTTAATGTGACAAAATATGTAAAAGGGGTATAAATACATTTGCAAGCTACCGTATACTATAAATTATCCAGGAACTGCTATTATTAGCTCATTCTATATTATAAATATAATGATTCATTATCTAGTGTAAAAGATTCAATAACTGCTATAAACTAATAAATGCAACTTACTTATGTTGTTTGATACACTCAAACACATAAAGGGAAGTTTCCCAAACAATAATTAATATTAGCTATAGACCATATTTCTCATTTTTTTATGGAAAATCTCCATTCAAAATGCTGTAATAGTCAAAGACTAGGCTTAATGCCTGTTCAGAAATCTTTCTTTTTTAGTGTTTACTTTACTAATGATTAATTACTGTTAAATGTTGATAATTAGCATCCAAATAATGGTCATTAATGCAGATTGAGCTTGATCTTGTCTCAGTTGCCCAAAATAGTTTTTATAGTTAATAGTTAGTTATAGTTATATAGTTATAGTTTATAGTTAATTTTATAGTTAAACATGATGATAGATTTAAATTCTGCCCTGAGGGCAGTACGTTATTACTGTGTTTAGACTAAGACATACCTCTATTCTGATGGGAATGACAGTCACACTAATTGTCACAACAATACTGATAAAACTGTGTATTTATTCTGTTTTATATTTCTGAATGTGTTTTTCAGAAGTTTGGTAAAAGCCTCGCTGACCCACTACTATCTCTTCCAGCCTCAATCCCTGTAAAGCATTACGAGGATATTACCACGTCCACCACCGAGCGCTGAAAAGAAGGATATGGAGCATTTGCTGGCTGGAGGAAAACATATATGCACACACACACACACACTCAGAGAGAGAGAGAGAGAGAGAGAGAGAGAGAGAGAGAGAGAGAGAGAGAGAGAGAGAGAGAGAGAGAGAGAGAGATGTATACCCAGAGTACCTGCTAGCGTGTGAATGTCAAATATAGCCGAGATCAAACCTATCACTAGACTCTCAGTGCGCTTCCCCCTGTGGCTGCAGATAAGTTTGTGCCTCCAGTCTGAGCTGATTGAGGCCCAGACGAAGCTCCGCTCCACACCATTCACACTTCACACTCCACACTGCCTTTGATGTAGCAAAATACGGCAGGGTCAGGAACTAGCATTAGCGCTAGCTCCCTCCTCTCTCCTCCAGACAGTTCACACTCGCCTGCCTTCCTCTCCCTCTATCTCTCTATTTCCATATCTCTCACTCACTCAATCTCCCTCTCTCCCGATCTCTACACCTCTACACTCATTTTCTTTCTCTCTCTCTCTCACCCCCCTTCTTTCTTTCTCTCACTCTCTACACTTATTCTCTCTATCTCTAATACTCTTTTTCTCTCACTTTTCTTCTCACTCATTTTTCCCTCTTATTCCCTCTTTCTATTTCTTTACACTCATTCTCTCTATGTCTCTCATTCTCTCTCTCTCTCTCTCTCTCTCTCTCTCTCTCTCTCTCTCTCTATTTCCATATCTCTCACTCACTCAATCTCCCTCTATCTATCTCATTTTCTCTCTCTGTCTTTCTATCTCTCATTCTCTCTCTCCCGATCTCTCACCCCCTCTCTCTTTCTCTCACTCTCTACACTTATTCTCTTTATCTCTCTCACACTCTTTTTCTCTCACTTTTCTTCTCACTCATTTTTGTCCCTCTTATTCCCTCTCTCTCTCTTTCTCTTACTCACTCCCCCTCTCTTTACCTCTCTCTATATCTCTCTTTCTCATTCTTCCTGTCTCTCACTCATTTTCTCACTCACTGTCTCTCTTTTTCTCTCTTTCACTAAGGAAGGGAATGAACTAATGCTTCATTCCCTCTCTTTCTTTTCCTGTTCACTAATGCAATCTCTCTCTCTCTCTCTCTCCCTCTCATTCTCTCTCTCTCTCTCTTTCTCTCTTCCCCTATTTCTACACGCATTCTCTCCCTCTCGTTCCTTCTCTCTCTTTGTCTCTCTCTCACTCATTCTTTTCCTCTCGTTCCCTCCCTCTCCTTCTCTCACTCTCTACATTCATTCTTTTTATCTCTCTTTCTCTTTCTCTCGCTTTCTCTTTTTCTCACTCATTTTCTCCATCTCGTTCCTCTCTTTATCTCTCACTCCACACTAGATCTTTCTATCTTTTTTATTCTCTCACTTACTCTCCCTCTCTCTCTTTATCCTTCTCTCTCTCTTGCTCTCCTTATATCTCACTTGTTCTCTCACTCTCTGTCTTTCTCTTTGTCTCTCTCCCTAAGAAAAGGAATGAAAAAATATTTCATTCCCTCTCTTTTCCTGTTTACTATTACTATCTCTCTCCCTCTTCTCTCTCTCTATCTCTCTCTCTTAGTCTTTCTTTTGATCTCCATTTACTACCACTGTCTCTCTCTCTCAGCTAATGAAGAACATTATAAGAATGTTTAGCAACATTTTGAAAAGGTTACATTAAGGTTAGGCTGTAATCTGTCATATATATTTTTCCAGAAACATTATTAGGATATTTTTATCAACATTCCCATAGACCACTGAAGTCCTGTCGTGATTTTGTAGTCGGCGCCATGTTGTTTATGCCCATATTTGGGGCTCCTTTGGGGTTCCGTGTCTAAGCAGTTCAAGTCAATATGGGATTTGAATGGGCTTTTCAAAAACTGGCCTCTGTCACATTCTGTGGTAAATAAATATGTTCAGAACCCTGTATGTTTTATTCTGTGTACATTTACCTCCTAAATATCACTGGATCCTCTGAATTTCGAGATTGTTTAAGAGTTGTAATGAGAAAAATGCTAACTTTGAGCTAATGCTTAACTGACGTCACAGCATAGCGGCTGGAAAATGACTCCGGACTGGATTCTGCATAACACCAGTGAACTCCCATCAGATCGTGTTTTGGATTATTATGCTTCTTAACAGAGGCTCATTAAAGCATTTAAACAGGTGAAAACTCTTTCAGTAATGTTGAGCAGTGTAGTCTGTGTTAGAGCTTTAAAAGGCAGACAATAAGAGAAAATGGCTCTCAGTTCAGGATCAACGCTTACCTGCAGGTTTAGTATTTAATTACGGTCATTAGTTTATACTAATTACAACACCTGACCCAAATCATCAACTAACATCTAACTAATCAACTAACAGTTAGTTTATTAGTTGGATCAGCTGTGTGTAAAAGCCCTACGAGGACTACAGAATGACGCACGACTTCAGTGGTCTATTAAATGGAAACATTAAAGGTAACATTCCTAAATAAAAATATAAAACATTGACACAAGTGATGTTGCAGCAACAGTACCAGAATGTTCTAAAAACATCCAGAAAACTCTCTCTCTCTCTCTCTCTCTCTCTCTCTCTCTCTCTCTCTCTCTCTCTCTCTCCCCCTTCCTCCCCCAAGTCTGCTATTTTCCGGCAGTTAGAAATAAAATACTTGTCCTTCTTGCTTCTTCTCCCTCCATCCACTCCTTCACTTCCAGCACCTTCTCTACTCCACTCAGCCCTTCAGCGCTTACCTCGTGTTGTGGTCTGCGCTAAATTATGCTAATTGCCATTGAGAGAGACAGAAAGAATGAAAGAGAGGGAGGGTGGGAAGGAGTGGGCGAGAGAGAAAGGCAGGGTGAGAGAGTGAAGGAGTGAAAGAAAGAGAGTGGTTGGTTTAGGGGGAAGAAAAAATAGAAAGTTCTCTAATGCGCTCCAGGGCACATTCTGTCAGCCGTACAGCCAGCGGGCACCGGCCTGCATTGTTACCACATCTTACACTGCTCAAATGAAGAGGTGGAGAAAGAGACGGAAAAGGCAGGAATGTGAGTGAGTGTGTGAGGGTGTGAGTGTGTGTATGAGTGTGTGTGTGGTATGTGTGTGAAGCTTGTGTGAGAGTGTGGAACGGAGGGACATGGATGGGTGAAGGTAGAGGTAAAAAAAGGAAGAAGAGTCATTTAAACCCCTGAAAGCTTTACAGTTGAGACCATTTTTAAAGGGCCCACATTACAGAAAAACGTACACTATATATATATATAAAATATATATTTTTTCTTATTCTCTTTTAAACTGTTTTTGGATTGAGGTACAATACTGAACAGCCAATAAGAACAGATGCTTTTTAGATTTTTACAGGTTTCTATCATAAAGTAAAGTAAAACAAAAATAGATCTCAAAACCAATCAGAGGAAGAGGTGGAGAAAGAAGAGATGGAAAAGAAAATAATCTTTTTGAGTGTGTGGAATGCAGGGACATGGATAAGTAAAAGTAGAGGTAGAAGAAAGGGAATGTTAGAAAAAAATGGTAGTTTGTAAAAAGGGAAGAAAAGTCCTTCAAACTTAAAGTCTCCACCCACAGAAAAAAAACAGATCTTCAGTAATTCCATAATATTCTCATTTTCTTTTGAAATAAAAGTATTTGCAGTGGTAAACAACACTTTAATTAGCAGTTAATTAAAGCCATATTCTGTAACTAAGCTGCGAAAAAGCCTATTTTGACTTTATTACGTTTAATTTGCTTCAAATTATGAAAAATGTATTTACAAATGCCAGCTTTTTAGTCTTTGATTCCCATAACTGATTCAGCACAGACTGCTTTTTAGAAGAGGCACAGCACTGGACAGCCAATCAGAACAGAAGATCAGTAACAAAACCAGATCTAAAACTTAAATTTAGTTAATCAGCTGGGGTTAATCAAGTGACAAATGCGTAGAGATGTCAAATTCATATTTTTTTTGAACATTTATATTAATATATGTTGGATAATATATCGCAGAAATGCATTTGAAACATGAAGTGAATGTGAATCTGTAGAGTCTGCCCTTTAGACTCAACCTATTGTAAGATTGTACCTGATTTACATCTGGAGTTATGAAGCTCATCTAATAATACCTCAGCACCTGATTCTTTGTCTCTGTAGAAGCAGGTTTAATTGGACGTCTACATTTAAAGTCATTCATTGATTATACAATGAAATATATATAGGTATTATAAATGAAATGTACTAAGAGTAAAGTTCTTAGTGATTTCCTGAGTGTTCATTGGTCACTGTGCTCTAAACTTATTATAAAGAAAGTAATGAAAATTTCAAGAGATCTTGAATTAGCTCTTAGAAAAGACATTAGCTTAGGGGTTCACATACACCCCCCCCCCCCCCCCCCCGCACTGTGAATGTTAACATGTTGTGTTCAATAAAACCATGCAAACATATAGTTTTATATTATTTTCATATTAGTTTTTGTATTAGTTTAAGCAGACTGTGTTTTTCTATTGTTGTGACTTTGATGAAGATCAGAACACAATTAATGACCAATTTATGCAGAAATGGCAACAATATATATTTTTGTATTTTATATTTTTCTCTTTTCAGAATCTTAACCCACACAAACATCACAATATATATATATATATATATATATATATATATATATATATATATATATATATATATATATATATATATATATATATATAAATAAACTGCAATAGAGAAAAAGGATGTGTTTCAGAGGTTTTAGAGTCTTTTCACAGCATTCATTTTTTATAGGCTAAAACAGGGAGCCGAGTGCATCCCAAATTGTTCAAGACTAACATTTGAATATAATACTACAGTCATTTATAATGACTATGATGTTTTTTTTTGGGGGGGATAGTGCACTATAGGACCGTGTGGCATGGCCTAAGCTTTTGCTTTTAATGGCATTATTTTTTCTCCTTACATTACTGTTACTTTTATACTTAGTAGTATAGTAGTTTTTAAACACTTTTACCTAAAACGTAAAAAGCTTGAGTTAGTACTAAAACTTCTACAGAAGTATTATAAACCCTAGTATCCATACTACTACCTACAGAGTAATGAATGCCAATACTTTTGGCACCTTTGGAATTAAACTCCCAACAGGAGACAGCAACTATAAAACCTCTACTATTTTTCAGATTCAGTTAAATTCTGCTAAACTAATAGAACAGCCCTTCTCTCTACTGATGGATAATGACCCACAACATCCTTCAAAAGCAGCCTGAGAGATTCTTAAGGCAAAGAAATGGAATTTTCTGAAATGGCAGAATCAATACCCTGACTGTTACCCAGCCGAGCAGCTTTCCACTTACTGAAACAGAAAGACCCAAAACAAGCAGCGACTAAAAGCAGCTGCAGTAAAGGTCTGGTAAAGCAACAGTAAATAAGCCTGTTTTAGATGTAGCATTTTCAGATTTCATCAGCTGACTGAATAAACATTTGGAAACAATTTGTTTAAAAACCATGATTAAAATATTTGTAATTATGTAATTCTGTTTCTTTTTATTTTGACCTTGTTTAAAAGTATTGACAAGTATGTAAAAATGGCTGCATTTGCTGAATAGTTAATGCAATAAATTATTGTTAATCATTTTCAGCGAAACCTTTGCAATTCTATTCTATTGACTTTTAAAGTAAATGTGCAACTTGCAGGTAATTTTTTCATTATTTTTATTATTTATTTCTTTATTTAATTATCTATTTATTTATTTTTCTTTTTGCATTGTAGATTTATACTAAAGTCATCCAGACTATATGAATATCGTCACTGTCCAATGAAAAAACAGCAACTTTACAGGAGAGAGAAAAATCCTTGAAAACTTTCAATGGAAGTCAATGTAAAAATAGTTTATTTTAGGTAATTCCGAAAAGTTTCTATTGGTCCGTTCATCAAGAAATTTTGGCACAATGTAAGGGACAGTTTGTTTGTTCAAATTATGTAGTAAACTAAAAATCGACAAAAATGGAGATGTGTTTTTTTATTTTTTATTTATTGGACAGTGACCATAGACATATTATGTTAAGAATTTTTTTTACCAGGTAAAGAAAAAAAAATGCTTTAAAAAACGAAGGTCATTCCCAAGAACTTTAAAGTGGCTTTAAAGACCATTAAAAATGTTATGAAGGAACTAGCTCTCATCAGGACCGCCGAAAAAAAAAAGAAAGAGCAAGAGTTACCTCTGTTGTACAGGATAATTTCATCAGAGCTAACAAAGTTAACAGCAGCCCAATTAGAGGTGTGGCTATTACATACTGTTACATACTGCAGTCCCATGACTTTTGTCACATCAGTGCAAATGACATCTTGCTTCATCAGAAGTTTAATAAAAGGTGACGGAAGTGTGAAGTATATCCATATTTACACATCTCACCTGCTGAAAATTGCAGTTTGTGACACAAAATAATAATGGGTTTGATCATGTATACGTATCAAAATAAAGGTCCTGACAGTATGGAGAAATCACATGATTAAAGGAGAGGAGTAGACTAAACAGCAGAAATGGTGTATTTTGTGGGTTTATTACAGGGTTAAAGCGGTTCAGGGCATTAGGCTGGGGAGGTTATTAGTAAGAACGACTACTGTTTTCAGGCTCTTGGCCGGACAAGAAAGCGGCGCACTTATTAAAGTGCAGAGCATTAAAAAAATAGCTGTCCTGTTATCTAACAAGTGTTTCCTGACTCCTGTCCCGCAGAGGCTGTGCTGCACGCGCTCCTTATGAATCCCTGCCAACAAGCCCATGTGATTAATCTCTATTTCAGCCTAATCGCTGTTTGTGTAGATCAATCAGCTGTGTTTTTTTTATTTTATTTTATTATATATATATTTTTATTTGGGGGTCAACAGCAAAAACATGTAAAATATCACACATAAGAACCGGAATGGAATAAAGATGAACCTCACAAATAACTGATATCAGTATCAGTACCTATTATCTATCTAGTTATCTATTTACACCCAGTCAGGAACTCACAAACACTGAGGAACTTTACATTTGCAACTTTCTCAAATAGTTCTGAAATTTAAAGACTACTCCTCTCTTTTAAAATCCTTCTTTTATACCCAGACATGTAAGTTAGTTGCTAATTGATATTCTTATTGCTTTAAGCTGTCCTTTATTAAGCCAATTTTACATTTGTTGTCTTGTTTCAGTTTTTTTTTTTTTTTACATTCACTGCTATGATAAATAAATACAAAAATAATTATATTCAATAAAATTTTATAAATTAAAAAAAAAAAAAAAAATAATAATTTATTCAAGTGGATTTTTAGATTTTAAAGTTTAAATTGTTTATAGCAGTTGGATAAGCGGAGATATTGAGTTAACCAGGCTAACTTCATTAGATTATATATCAGTTCTCCTCTTCTGAAGTTTGGTACGTTATTAGGTATTTTTGGTTTGGTTTTTTTTTTTTGGAGCTCTGGAAGAAATAAGACCACTTAAAAAAGATGAGTTTCTTTGATTTTACCAAATTAAAAACCTCTGGAATATAATCAAGAGGAAGATGGATGATCACAAGTTATCATCAAACCAAGCTGACCTGCTTGATTTTTTGCACCAGGAGTAAAGGCATTAAGTTATCCAAAAGCAGTGTGTAAGACTGGTGGAGGAGAACATGCCAAGATGCATAAAAATTGTGATTAAAAACCAGGGTTTTTCCACCAAATGTTGATTTCTGAACTCTTTAAACTTTATGAATATGAAATTGTTTTCTTCTTTGCATTATTTGAGGTCTGAAAGCTCTGCATCTTTTTTGTTATTTCAGCCATTTCTTATTTTCTGCAAATAAATGCTGTAAATGACAATATTTTTATTTGGAATTTGGGAGAAATCGAGTCTGTAGTTTAAAGAATAAAACAACAATGTTCATTTTACTCAAACATAAACCGATAAATAGCAAAATCAGAAAAACTGATTCAGATTATTTATTTTATTATTAAAATAATATTAAAATTTATATACGCTATATGTTATAAATAGTAATATGTAAAAAAAAAAAAACGGTATTACTAATTTACAGCTGTATTACTACTTTTACTACTACTACTACTACTACTACTACTACTACTACTACTAATAATAATAATAATAATAATAATAATAATAATAATAATAATAATAATAATAATAATAATAATAATAATAATGGCTGTGGTTGCTTTTTAACTCTGTGATTTTTTTGTGTGATACATGTTTATTTTTTATTTATTTACAGTGAAAATATCTAAAGTAGGTCTAAGAATGTCTGAAAAATTTTCAAACATTAGTTTTTAACATCAATGATTTAATGAAAGAGTTTAATATATTCAACACTATCAAATTTTCACAAGCGTAAATGCTAAACACTTTCATGTTTAATGCTTAATGCAGATATAGAATGTGAGCTATGAACTCTGCCTGCTTTTAATTCATTATTTGTGTGTGATCTGAAAAAAAGGGAATAATAAAAAATCCAGATCTCATGTTTTAATCATCAGGTGTGTTTTTTTTTTTCAAGTTAAGCACAAACATTATATTATAAAATATTAAATATTGTTTGCAACTATCTGTGCTGCATTATATGATTAGATATTGAAATATACGGTATGGAGAGGTGTGAGGTTGCTCTCCATGCAAAAAGATAGAAAGAGAGAAAGAAAGAGAGAAAAGAAAGAAAGAAAGAAAGAAAGAAAGAAGCAGCAGCAGCACACAGTGATAATAATCCTCTTCCGCGTTACTCGAGATGACAGTAACTCTTTCCTCTTCCTCACATCTGCTTTTCAAATAGCGCCGGCGTCTGGTTTTACTGGTTTTGAAATTCTGATACACGCGAGCCCTACGCTAGCTTTAATATTCCAGCACAGCTCAAAGGACCTGATTGAAAGCAGAGTAAAACAGGTGCGCGGGCTCAATGTGGGTTTGATGAGGGTTTCCACGCAGCTGACTCTGGAATCAAAGGGCTGGAAGGCCATTGAGGGGGAGTTTGAAGGCAGAAGCATGGCAACCCAAAGGCCTGCGTGGAGGAGCGACAGTCGAGTGCTCGGAGCTGAGTAATATGAATGAGCTCACGTCGCTAATAAAGTCTACCGGTTCATCTGAACGGGGCAGAGAAATCAAACCGGCGGCGCACTGTGGATCCAGCAAATCCACTCTCTCTTTCAAAATCCCCTCCTCTCTCTCTCTCTCTTCCTCTGCTGAATAAATCCTCCTCAGAAAAGACTCTCTCTTTTTTTTTCAGCAAATCCATAAAACAACCGCTGCACAGCTCCCCTCGCCCTGCAGTCTGCTCTCCACTCAGATGTATTAGTGACGAGAGAAACTAAACAGACATCACACTCGCAGACTCGCATCTATGAATACTAGATTTTATGTTGGTTTAACTTCTGAAAAAAAAAAAAAGGTTTTTACTGAATCATCTCCCTTTTTCAGCTTTGAAGATTTGAGAAAGAGAGAAAAAGTGATATTTCCAATATAATTATGCATTTGTCTGAATAATTACTTGACTAACTGTGAAAGAGAAAAAAAAAGAAAAAAAAAAGAAATATGCAAGATCTACACTCTACAAACGGTGATGAAAATGTGGAAATGGAAGCTATCAGATGAAGCACCCCACAATCTCCACCATCGTAGAATCCTTAAAACTGTGAATGATTTTCAAGAAAAAATAAAATAAAATAAAATAAAACTGTTTAAATGTACTGTCTTAAGGATTATTTTTTTATGCACAGCATGACAAGTGCATACAATCATATTTTATATATTTTTTTAAAATAATCATTTAATCACATTCTCTTAAAGGTTAAGCACATGTGGTTCTTATTTCTTAGAAACATTTCTGAAACATAAAACAGTTATTCAAAGGGACTTTTACTGTGAAATCGTGTTCTCTCAGAATTGTCACAAAACAACTATGTCATAAAACTATGCTATATACTGTAGGTTTTTAGAGGCATTTTAAGTCCATTCAACATTACCATAATTTGAAATAAATTTTATTTTGGTCTAAAACAAAAAAATGGAAAGGCAAGCTACTGAAATGAAAATGAAAGCTTTGCAAAAAAAAAAAAAAAAACACTGCTCTCAAACTGTGGTGGATTTTTAAGTAAAAAAAAAAAGCATAATTTTCACATTTTCATTTAAAATAGAAAAGGAATCTTTAAATAAAATAATTTGGGGGCTATTTTACCTTTGTCATGCAACACTGTACCAATACTGTAAATAAACTTTAAACTGAAGCTAAACGAATACAAGCAGAAAAAAAAAAAATCTAATATACATTTTCTTTAGGCTTCAGGTTTTAGAATAGCAAACACAATATTCAAATAAAGATACAATATTTTGCATAGTAAACCTTTTGCTGAAGAGTCTCATGGACACACATCCTTAAATGCATATTTAAATGCAAGTGTTTTTATTTAAAATAAAAAAATAACAGCATGACTAAATTGCTGAGAAATAAACAAGTCATGAATAGTGATCTGATATGAAATCTTGTTTATATAAAGATTTCACCGGCTCTGATCAATGTGTTTCCTTACATCATAAACAGTGCAGATCATTTCCCAGTTTAATAAAATTTTTTGTCTGTTTGTTTGTTTTGTATGACAGCTACAGTTTATTTACTGTTGAATATTACCTCTAAATATGCTAATATTCACTATACAGATATTACATCATTTTTAACCTCTTAAAAGTTTTTAATTTCTCCTAGCTATTTGGGATTAATAGGGGCTAACAAGAACTAAACGTTGTCTGTGTACAAGAAGACTTTTTTGTCAAACAAATCTTTTAATATTATAATACTTAATATTTAAAAATTATACTTACAAATTTGGATCAGAAGCACCCAATTAGTCCAACATTTTAGCTTTCTAAAGTAAGTAAATGAACTAGTCCCAAATGTAAAATTGGAGGAGAAAATTTTACCTGGTCCATGTTTTTGTCTGGACTGGCTGTAGAAACTTTTGACTGGGATTCCCGACATCTTGTTTTCAATCAATTGAATGTAATATTGTCATGTGACCACGAAAAAGTACAGATATATGATGGTAATGTATATTATCATGGTGTAGGGAAACAAAAATGCAACGTTCCCATATGATGATACAGAGTATCAAGAGGTTAATGTAATTGAGAGCCATGGATGGATGGATGGATGGATGGATAGATAGATATGGATGGATGGATATATCATGGCATCCTCAGCAGCAGTGGTTTTCAGCACGTGTTTCTACGAGTGTTTTAAATAACTACCAAACATCATCTGAATTCCTAATGAAGCGAGAGCATCATATTAGGTTTGAGGACGTTTTTGCGGTTTACTTCAAAATCAAATTCAAAGCGAGAAAGTCTGAAATGAATCCAGTTAATTTGGAAGCTGGAGGCAGCGGACCACTCGGGAGAGATCGTCTGCTCACATCACAGCAGCTGCAAAACAAGCGCAAACATATCATTTGCTCTCCTCTCTGGCTCTGTGGAACTTTTCTGGAAGGGTCACATTTGGGTTTATTCACTTTGACAACAGACGCTTTAATGAACATCTGCAGCCCCCGAGCTGCTGCGGTGGGTCAGAACACGAGTCCGCTGGGTCACGGAGGAGAGGTGAATATTAAAACAACAATTCAGATAAAAATCTCATTTACACAGATCTCCTCTGAACCTGACGTTCAGTGTCTGAACTTTAGTTCTTTAGTTTCGTACAGGAACTAAAATATATATGTCCAAATGTTTGTGGACAACATCGCTTCTAATGACTGCATGATTCAGCTATATGAAGTCACACGTATTGCTGTCTAGAATATAGAGAAATACAGCCAAGAGAATAGGACTCCCTTTGGAGCAGATAAACAAACCCATAGTAAACCCATATGAGCCCATAGACACTGTGACTATTGCCAGGCCTGAGTTAGAGTGTTTTTTCTATAAAGCCTTCAGCATTGAGCTGTGGAGCACAGGGTCCGTGCTCTCTAGAATGATGGTCAGGATGAATTAAGGAGTTGGGGAATTAAGAGGTGGGATGGTGACCATCCAAAATATTTAACTCATTAATGCTTGTGTCACTAAACACAATTATATTCTCAGAGCAATGATCCAAAATTTAGTAGACGGCTACCCTGGAGATTAGAGACAGTTACCCCAACAAAATCATATAATATAAACTCTTTTAAATAGCCTTGACTCATCTAATGCTTCATCTTTAACCATAGCTGTGCTAATATATATGTAACATATATGTACCTATGAAAACCCTGCAGTTTACATAGTAAATAAACTATATACTGTGATTATGTTTTGAAACAGTATAATATAAAAAAAAGTAGATTCCGCCCAATCCTAACATATATATCGTCGCTGTCCAATGAAAAACGTATCTCCAAAATAGCAATTTTGACACAATGTATGGAAGAGTTTGGATGTATATATTTTGTATATTTCTGAACTCTTAAAACTTTATGAATATGAACTTGTTTTCTTTGCATTATTTGAGATCTTTTTTGTTATTTCAGCCATTTCTCATTTTCTGCAAATAAATGCTGTAAATAATAATATTTTTGTTTGGAATTTGGGAGAAATGTTGTTGGTAGTTTACAGAATAAAACAACAATGTTCATTTTATTCAAACATATACCTTTAAATAGCAAAATCAGAGAAACTGATTCAGAAACTGTCTGAAGTGGTCTCTTCATTTTTTCCAGAGCTGTATGTACATATATACGACATCCTAAACAGTTACTAAATACATTGTAATGCTTTCTACATGAGCACACGTTGTGGTGTCCTGCAGGGTTCTGTTTTAGGGTCTTCTACGTTGATAAAGTCGCTAATTGTGGACATAATTCAGTTATAAGAGAAACATAAATAATAAAATAGAAGTGTGGGCTTATGAACAAGGTTTAAAGGGCAAAATAACAAACTATACCATATGCAGCCATGCACTGAGAAGTCTCGGTATACACTCGTTATTAATTATGCTCTGTAACTTTTATCACATTCTGAAGATCAATCTAATCAGTAACTACATGCAAAGCAACCTGTCATATCTTATTCTATGGTATACCAGTTGGGATGTTTTAGAGAAAAAAGACCTCTTCTTTTGATTAGCAGGAAAGGTTTAAGCTGTATATTGTATATGTGCACTATAAGGCTGAACTATAAGGCTGCCAGGTGGCTCAAATCTCACACATTAAAAAGCTAAAAGCATTTTCATATATTTCACATCCCACCCACCCTCCACCCTCCCTCTCTCCCTTTTTTTATTAAGTTCAGTATGTCTGCTGAAATGACTCACTTATATTATCGGCGGGCACTTTGACCACGGCGGGCTCGATCAGGTTGTCCGCGAGGACAAAGGCCCCTTCCTCCAGGGTATCCAGTAACATGGTGGCGGCGTGCGTTTGCTCCGTGGAATTCATGTCCTTCCAGGACTTCAGGGCTTCCGGCCTCAGGAGGTTGTCCACCGTGTCCACGATGGCCTGTAACCGTGGAAACAAGAGAGATGACAGACGTTTGATATTTGCCGTTGCCATTTTTTTTTTTTTTTTTTTGCGGACGTAGGAAGAAAAAAAAAGGAGAAAAAAGAAGAAACTCCAGAGAAAGTGCATACATGAGGCACATGAGGGGGTAAGAAAAGCAAATGAAATCATGACAAGCGACTACTAGGAACATGATTGGGGTGAACAACGGGGGTGAAGTGGAAGGGGGGGGGGGGGGGGGGGCAGGCAGGGTTTGAGGGGGTGCAGTTGAAGAGTTGAAGGGTATTTGGCCCGGACACGGCTTTGTTGTTTAATCCCTGGAAGTGCATGTGAGTGTATGTGTGTGTACAGTACAGGCCAAAAGTTTGGACACACTTTCTCTTTTTCAATGCGTTTTCTTTATTTTCATGACTGTTTACATTGCAGATTCTCACTGAAGGCATCAAAACTATGAATGAACACATGTGGAGTTTTAAGTACTTAACAAAAAATGAGCTGTCCTCCACAGTCACCGGACCTGAACCCAATCCAGATGGTTTTGGGGGTGAGCTGGAGCACAAAGTGAAGAAGGTAAAGAGGCAACAAGTGCTAATAAACACCTCTGGGAACTCCTTCCTTCAAGACTGTTGGAAAACCATTTCAGGTGACCACCTCTTTGAGAAGCTCATTGAGAGAATGATGCCAAGAGGGTGCAAAGCAGTAATCAGAGCAAAGGGTGGATATTTTGAAGAAACTAGAATATAAAACATGTTTTTTTTAGTTATTTCACCTTTTCACATGTGTTCATTCATAGTTTTGATGCCTTTAGTGAGAATCTACAATGTAAATAGTCATGAAAATAAAGAAAAAGATAAGATGCATTGAAAAAGAGAAGGTGTGTCCTAACTTTTGGCCTGTACTGTATGTGTGTGTGTGTGTATGTATGTGTTGGTTTTGTGTGTTTTGTGTACGTATGTGTGTTACCTTTGTCATTTAACCATCACAGGGATTGTTAAAGCAAATTGCGGTGGGAAACCAGCCCGCTACTTTTCTAAATAAATGGAGCATTCTTCTGCCGTACACTCGGGCTAAGCAGGCCCACTCCGACAAAGCGGCCGGCTTTCCAAGGAACAATTATGATTACATTCCATAACAGGATCTGACCGCAATGCCCTCAGAATGTATGCTTTTTCCTGCGAGGGGGAAACGGCTTATCGGTTGGCGGGATCTGTTTGCCGAAGCCCGACAGACTGGAGGGAAAAGGAAAAAAAAAAAAAAAAAACTCTAGACGTTCAACGTTCCCTTTCCCCGCTCCTAATCACAATCCTTTCATTTCCTGAGGCCCGGAGCAGCGAGTGCTAACTGAATTAAATAGTTCCAGGGCTATTCCATACCGTATTTAAACACTGTCGACTGGCTCGCAACACTGTACGCCGGCTTCTTATGGCACGGTGTCACTCCAAACTCGCTATTAAAGAGAGGAAAAGCAGATAGCCTGCCGAGTTTCCGCCGAGTGGCCCTCGATCCGCCGGAGATAAAACGGAATTGAGGCGCACGCGAGCCGAGATTAGCCGTGTCACAGTGACAGCGAGCTCTTCTACAGCTCTGTCACCATCTATAAGCGCAATAACGCCTGCCGCTTCACCACTTTTTTATTTTATTTCTGTCCTCTGAAGGAATGTGCTCCTCATAACCTACAGATGGGTCAGATTAACCTTAACCTCAGGCCTCCACACTGACCAACTGACCACTTTAGAGCTTCCATGACATTGAGTTCTGAGTTGAGAATGTGTTTCTTTATGTGTTTTATTATTTTCATCTAAAGATCTGATCTGGATACGGACCTAATCCCAAATGCTTAGAATTCCACTATAAAACTCAAAAAAAAAAAAAAAATAGGTTTTATATTTAGTTTAATTAATTAATTCTTATGCAGAAACTACTGATAACTTTGTAAAAGCATGATTTAGCATATCTTGTGAAATCCCTCTGGGTTATATTGTAGGGCCCATGTCAATTGTATTGTTATAACATTAATGTACAGTATTAGTACAGTATAAACATCAACATGTGTGTGCTCCACAGTCTAAGGGGTTAACATGCTGTAACTGGCTGAGAACCTTAACATCTATTGAAGTTTTTTAATGCTATGTTCAAGAGATGATAGTAAGGCTGAATATATATATATACATTTTTTTACTTCTATTGGAATTACAGTACATCTCTACATGGATTAGAAATATTTCAATTCCAATTTACATCAGGTATATTCATTTTACATCATATTTATTTTACTGAACAGAGCTGTCGAAGTGCTTAGTAATGTTTAACAGATGTTTATAATGCTTAAGAAAGGCATCATTGCTTAGTCATGGTTTCTATTTACAATTTATACATGTAAGTTGAGTTCCAACAAACACTCACACATATATATGATGAAACGAAGCATAAGCACCATCCAGACTAATATTTACTTAAGAAATTTGAATTTGAAAATTTAATTTATTATGATTAATGTATGCATAACTGCAGTACACAAGCAAATGACAATAAGATTAACTAACACAGTTTTTATTTGTTTACCTAACATCAGTAAAGTATATGATAATAAAGTATATGATTTATTATTCATCTTACAAATGATTCACTTGTAATGTGAAAATAACATTAATTAATGCAGTTGTTCCGTGTTTAATTAATATTACCTAAGCATTGTTTCTGTATTACCTCTTGTCTTATTCATGGTAACTAATGAATTAATTCATGTTAGTTAGTCAACACTTAATGTAAAGTGTTACTGTTATTTATATTAGAGATATATTAAGAGATATATTAAGAACCAATACAAAATATATATATATATATTTTTCTACTAAAAATCAAGACTGAGGGCTGCAGGGTGGAGCAGTGGATAGCACTGTCGCCTCAGAGAAAGAAGGCATGGGTTTAATTCCCAGCCGGGGTGACCAGGGTCTTTCTGTGTGGAGTTTGCACATTCTCCATATTTCGGCATGGCTTTCCTCCAGGTGTTCCAGTTTCCTCCCATAGTCTAAAAATGTGCTGTTCAGGTGAATTGGAGGTTTTTGAGAGGTGTCCAAAATGGATTAAGCGGTTGACGATATATGAAAATCAAGGCTGTGCATTTTTTAATCCAATTCAAATCCTAATACAACATCTTCTTTACAAACAATATTACAGCTCCATACTGCTGCTCCATTGCTGCCAACGATTTTAACTCCTCTGACTTCTAGGGGTTAAAGCGAGCGCTGCTCTGAGGGCAGTCTTCCACACGCGAGAGTAAATTAGAGACGTGGAGAAGACCTAGACGCACTACGTGCCATTTATTCAACAGCTGGGTCAGCCAGCTGGCTGGGTCTGCAGTGCAGAGCCCATGGTTTGTAGTGTTTTGCTGGACAAATGCTAAAACACAATTAGATCGTTACCACTGCGGCTACTGTTACACGCTGCTGACGGAGGAAAGTGCTGGTGCGCCTCTTTATTTGTCAACAGTCCAGTTGGGTCTATTATTGAAGCGTTATATATTTTCTGATGCACTTCTACGAATTAGTGTATCAGGCTGCACTTGTGGAACATCAGACTCAGTTTCTTAATGTTGTAAAACCCAGATTTAGGACATAAATATCTAAAAAATAACTTAATTTAAACTATTTTAGAATGAGTCAAACTTTTGACTTCTTTACAGTGTATTTTTAAAAATATAAAAAGAACCTTCAAGAGATATAGAAAAAAACTCTTTAACTAGACCAGGAACAAATCATTCAAATCATTTAAAGAGTTTCTGTAATATATTTAGAGATTTGATCAAACAGTAGTTTTTTTTTTTTTTTAACTAAATAACACTTCTAAACTAAATAAGGCTTTAAATGGTTATTTGAGGGATACCATAGAAGAATCACCTTTTGTTTTTGTTGTTTTGTAATGTTTGCACTATATATGTTGTAGTTACATCACCTTTAAGTGATCTTTACTTATTTTTTTAACCAAAGTGTACCAAGGTAATAATTATGTATTTACGCAATTACGTAATTGCATTGAAACCACTACATCCTGCCAACTGAGTTTATAGCAAAATGAATGCGACAAATTCCAGACTTGTAAGGGTTCATTTTAGGGCTGAGGTTGTTTAGGAGAAAAAAGAAAAAGACTAAAAATGTTGTGAATGCGAGACGACCTGCAGCAGACGAGCCGGGTTTACTGCATGAGAACTGAGCGCTCGGGGCGATCTTAATTTGAGGCTGGTTTTGTCGACACTAAAACAGGCGTTTGAATGGAGAGGGACTTTGAGGCGGGCGGATCATAGCGCTCACTCGAGGAAGTTGGCACACGAAACAACCCGGCGTTGGCCTATTTCTCTTGGCAGACAAAAAAGGAGGGGGGGGGGGGGCAATGCTTTATCACATAAATAAACCCCAGTCAGGAAGAGTCTCACGTGGCAGCGGGCTGGGAGTTCGGCGGCAGCGGGTGTTTGTTTCGGTGAAGAAAGAATGCACCCTGGCGTGAAACACAAGGTACTGGGGGAGCAGGGATAAAGTATATATCAGATATGAATACAGTAAATACTTCAGCCGTTCTGTTCTGTGACGGGGGTGCATATGACCTCCAGGAGCCGGAGGGGGGTGGTGGGGGGGTGGGGGCAGGAGTCAGAAACGGGTGAACGGCGTTCCATTGGGTTTGTTTATTGGCAGCTGGGTGAAATGAGGATGAGGGGGTGGTGAGAGGGGGTGGTGGATGGTTCAGTTACACCAGTAGAAAAGCCAATAAAATATTCAAACAAACAATACTCGTACAGTAGACACAAGAGTTGAGGATGAAGGAGTGGTGCCCAAAAAGGTTGGTGCAAAGGAGGAGAAGAAGACAAAAGGAGCAGTGGGAGATTGGAATAATAAAAGATAGAGAGAGATAAAGAAAGAGAAGCATCCCAATTGTGTACTGACTACTAATACTACTAGCAAGGTTTAAATCTATCTTGTAATTAAAAATACTTGTGTAATAGTGTATTAATCGGATTTTAAGGTGCATTAAGCGACACTAGTTAGGATGCCTACATTGAAGTGAGCAAGGGTGTCACCATGTTTTCCTTCTAATGAGGAAGCTGGGGAAAGCACCTAAGTAGACGAAGTAGTAATTGTTAAAGAGAAAAAAACAACAGACAAACGAGGGCTGGATGCTAATCTACACAGATTTCTCTCGTGAAAACTGTTTATTTGGCACCTGCTTATTTACAGTAAGTTTAGATGTCCAATATTTTGTCTAAAGGTGTTTTTTCAGTGAAGTTTCTCATGGACTAAGACTGCGTGCAGCAGTATTAGCATTAGCCGCTAAACCACATCGCTAGCCACTGTTAGCCGCTAGTGTTAACCACAGTTAGCGCTAGTAAATGCCGCCCTATAGCTCTAGACTGAGGAACCCTGAGTTTTTCAGTAACCCAGGGCACTATCAGCTAGCAGTTTATCCTAAGTGGCTTGTTTTAACACAGTAAATGCGAAAGGCAAAAGGACTTACGCTGCGGTTAGCAGCTAATGCTAATGCTTTTGCTGCTGCACCCAGCCTTAGTGTTGGAGAAACTTCACTGAAAACTCAACCTTATGATGTTGTACTTCAATAGAGTAGCTTTATGGCTCCTTAGTACCTGGCTGGTAGAATTCATACATAAGGGACACTGGATTATAAGCACACTGTCCATCTTTGGGAAAATTAAAGGATTTTAAGTGCACTTTATAGTATAAAATATATGGTAGTCAAAGTTCAGTATACTATAATAGCCAAGAATCATCCAAAAAACAGTTTTTTTGGATTTGAATGTGTATATGAAGGACACTACTATCCCACAAGGCAATGCAAAAAGGAAACAGAGAAGCTACTCACATCTGAACCAACATCAGAAAACATGTTAGATAATGGTGAAAAGAGCAGTGGAGAATTTGCAGTGACATATTTTCCCATAGTAATGCTTAATCATCAAGTAAAAAATGGGTCACTACATAAAAATATCTGTTTTTCTGTCTATCTATCTATCTATCTATCTATCTATCTATCTATCTATCTATCTATCTATCTATCTATCTATCTATCTATCTATCTATCTATCTATCAAGATATGTATATATTAGTATACATTAGTATATACCCATAGTAATCTATACCTTATAGTATTAGTGTGTGCTACGCAATTGGAACACAGCCAGAGAGAGTGAGAGTGTATGAAAATGCTGGAAATTAGGGGCGAGAGACAGAGACTGAGAAAAAGAAGAGAGAGAGAGAGAGAGAGAGAGAGAGAGAGAGAGAGAGAGAGAGAGAAGGAGCATAATAAGAGAAATAGCAGGAGTATAAAAGTGGGTAGGAGAGAGCGAAGGCATGATGGGAAGGGAGGGGAAGATGAAAGGTAAAGGAGGAAGAGCGAGTGAGGGAATGTAGTCAGAAATAGAGAGAGTATAAGAAAGAGAGAGAGAGAGAGAGAGAGAGAGAGGGAGGCAGTGGGGAAGAGGAGGAAAAGAAAGAAACAGAGCAGCAGCCAGGCAGACAAAGGCAGAGACGCTAACAAGTGCCTAAAGAATGAGTCAGAAACCAGCAGAGAGCGTCCCGCAGACTCACAGACTGAAACACAGACAGACACACAGCCAGCCAGACAGACAGCCAGACAGACGGAGAAGCCGCATGCAGCGAGGCAGGGCAACAGGAAGCGGGATGCAGCGTGTGTGTGTGTGTACCTTCATATAGGCCCTGCACGTCTTTTCTCGCTTTTGACGCTTATTTAGAGAAACAGAAGCACACATACAGAGAGAGAGAGAGAGAGAGGAAAGATCAAGAACTCATACACACCAGGACTCATTCACACCACGGCCTGACTGATATCTCATCCATAATCACAAACAATCCCCAGTGTCCCACGGATTTTACACATGTTGGCAAAATAAATCTGATAAATCAGATGGAAATAAGAAGTCTATTTTATACTGTAATGGACAGATAACTGTATACAGTATAATATGAAGAAGAATGGCATGGTAATGGTTTCAGACCCTTGTTTAAGTCTATAATGTATTCTTTATTTCAAGTTAATTATGATAACAATGTAGTTATTAAAAAGTGAACATATTACACTGCCACTTTTATCAACTCCCATTCCCAAGATGCACCAGTTAATCATGTGGCCCCACCAGCCAATCAGCACTTGATTGGCTGGCTGATTGAGTTCTAATTCAGTTTGTTACACCTGTTGCGTAGTATTGCCACTGTTTACAGCTGCATACAGTATGTAATCTCTCTGTTAGTTTACCTCTGTGTTTGACACGTTCTATCTGACTGCACACTGCAAAAAACTGAATCTTAGCCAGTGAAATTTTCTAGTTTTAAGACAATAGATTCTTGTTTCCAAATGTAGGAGTAAGTCTTAATTTACTTATTTTTAGATTTTGTGAATACTTTTTTAAAATAAATCTTACCAAGAATAATTAGTTTCACCAATTGGCAGAGTCTTTTGCTTAATATAAGCATATATGTCAACATTTACAAATTTTTTGTCTAGTTTTCACCAATGGAGGTTTTTGCAGTGCATATTTGATTGATTTGTGTGATTTGTTCACTTAACTTACTTTTCTCTGTTCTTTGACCATATTTTTGTGCTTCATTTTTGCAATTTTTTGTACCCTGTTTGTACCTTGACCTACATCCTTTGGCTCAGTTCTACATATTAAATACTTTTAGTGCTGCTGGAGTTCAGTCTGTGGAAGTGGGAAGTGTGGGCTACAGGGTCTAAAGGGTTAAGTAGCTGCTTCAGGAGCTTATTACAACAATTACGGGTTGAAGCTGTAAATCTGAACTAACAACACCAATATGGTTAACATATACTGATCTAGGGTTGATGAACGTGTTGGCACATTCAATTCATATTTGTTTCAGTACTGCAGTGACACTGGTATGGTGGTGGTGTATAAAGTGTTACTGTATATTTTGCTGGTATGAGTGGATCAGATACAGCAGTGCTGCTGTTTTTAAACACCTCAGTGTCACTGCAGGACTGAGGAAAGTCTACCAACAGCAACTTTTGGGGAGGATGAGAGGATGACTAAAACAAACTGTGCAGCAACAGATTCAGAGCTTCTGTCTCTGACTTTACTTTACATCTACAAGGTGGAGCAGCTGTTGGTAGGAGTGTGAAATAAATAGAGTGGAGGACAGTGAAAGATTAAACACAGTGTTTAAAACCTCCAACAGCACTGCTGCTGCATCTGATCCACTCACTGTACCATCAGCACAACACACACTGTCACATTGTATTATTTAACTTTCTCATTTCTTATCATATCAGCCAGGCCCACACACACACACACACACACACACACACAACACACACACTCTTAGTTAGAGGTTAGAGAAGCACATATAGGGCCTACACGTCTTTCCTTGCTTTTGATGCGTATTTAGAAACAGAGGAGAGAAGGGAAAGATCAAGAACAAAATAGTCAGAGCAGCACATCCTCACCTACGCATACACACACACACACACACACACACACACACAGGAAATAAGAACACACATATATAGGGAAGATCAAGAATAAACTGACACAAGGACCCACACACACACAGAAATAGAAAAGATCAAGAATAGCACACTCTCTCTCACACACACACGTACACACACACACACACACACACACACACATCACACAACCTCAAATGCACACATACACACCAACAGACGCATATACACACCCAGCGTTATAAGACAGAAAGAGTGTATGAAACCGGCGCCTGCATCGTCAAAGGAACATCAAGGTGGTGCATTCCCGAGCACACTCGCACGTTTTGGAGTGTGTAATCAGAGCGCGGCCACGGCCGGCCGAAGCCGAGCAGGAATGGAAGCGGCCCAGCCGGCCCATTTCCCCCCACTTCAATTAAAAGTGCCTTTAGAATACACGGCCAACTTACATAACCACAACAGCAGCGCTGCTCTGGATCTGAATCGCAATGAGAGACTGAGAGAGAGACACTGAGAAAAAGAGAGAGAGAGAGAGAGAGAGAGAGAGAGAGAGAGAGTCAGAGTCAAAATAACAGAAAAGTCAAAGAGAGAGTGAGAGACGGGAGAAGTGAGAGAGAGACGAGAGAAGAGGAAAAAAAGGAAAACGACGGGACGGAAGATGCAAGTAGTGGACCGTGCATTCAAATGAAGCCCGAAAATCCATTAAACTCAATCCATTGAGCTGGAGGAGGTCATTTGTATTTGATGGTCAGGATAATTGTGCAATCTGGCGATATGATCGTTTTCGGGCTCTGCGATAGTCATTCCATCAAAACAAAGTGCCCTTCTTTTTTCCTCTCCCTCCCTCAGCCTCCTTCTCTCTCTTTATCTGTCCATATACTCTGTAAGTGCGAAAACATACACTAGCTAATAGGCTCACTGCAAGCTAAAGTTGTACGATTAATCATACAGTATGTTTAATGTTATCCTGACAGGATTTCTTATGATATTACATAAAAAAGAGCTGCGCTGATGCTGTAAAAAAAAAAACAGTTATCCACCTGCATCAAACAGACTACTGCTGCAGACTAAACTTTATTCAACATATTTGGCCAAAAACCGCCAAAAAACAACAAAACACTTTTACTGTTATGAAGAATCTGCGCAGTCATTACTTTCCTTAAACAACTAATTCAGCTCAGAGAAAAAAAAATAGAAAAAACTGTTAGCATCACGACTAACCCACTCACACACTGTAAGCATCACATATCCAAGCCCAGTTGTTAGCATAGTGGCTAATCATCTATTCTATAAACAATCTGTCAGTCAATACTTAATTCTCAGTAACTAATTCAGCTCAGAAAAAAAAAAAAACTGTTAGCATCACAGCTAACCCACTCACACTCAGCTGAGACATGGTTGCTGTGTCTGTTAGCATCACAGATCCAAGCCCAGCTGTTAGCATTGTGGCTAATTATCTATTCTATAAGGAACCTGCACAGTCATTACTTAATACTTAGCAACTAATTCAGATCAGAGAAAAAAAAACAGTTAGCATCACCGCTAACCCACTCACACTCGGCTAACTGACACAGTTGCTGTGTCTGTTAGCATCCCAGATCCAAGACCAGCTGTTAGCATAGTGGCTGTTTACACAAAGAAGCAAACAAGCAGAACAAATAGAGGTAGCCTCTCAGATTAGAGCTGATGACTCGGTTTTGAGTCAATTCAGAGTCAGTTCTGAGCATGTTTAGAGTCTATGCAAAGTCTCTATGTCTCAAAATGCCCAAACATGACAACTTCCATGAGTTTTTCTTTCAGTTTTTCAGTTTCAGCTAACTGTTCCATTTCGATGCCTCCTTAGTAACTAGTCTCTGGACCTACTACTACTACTCCTTTGTGGGAGTGCACTTGCCCTTTTCAAAAAAAAAAAAAAAAAAAAACTTTTATTTTAGTTCCAGAGCAGCTCTTTTATCACCAGATGAGAGGAGCACCGAGTGCCAGCCTTGATGCCGTATGAGCCTGCTTCTTTTTTCTCCCTGCTCTCTTCGCTAAGCCCACCACCTTCCACCCCTTCATGCTGGATATCTGTGGCCTCCTGGGTTCCAGCAGAGCTCCTGTGAAAATATCTCCCAGCAGCCTGATCTTCTGCATCCAGGAGGGAAATTACACTCCCGAACAGGCCGCCATACGCCTTTTACACTTTTTTCTCTCTCTTTTTTTTTTTTTTTTTTTTTTTTTCGGACAGCTCCTGGCCATTAGCGGCCTGGCTTTTTACATCTGCAGCAGCAGGTGAGTCGGATGCGCTAACGCAGTAATTACAGAGGAGGTGAGTTGGAACAGAGTCAGTAGGGGAGGGGGAGCAGGGGGTTCTGGGAGAAGAAAACGAGGAGGAGGAGGAGGAGGAGGAAGAAGAGGAAGCAGCCCTGGGGCCTATAGACCTGCTCTAATACCAGCAGGCAGAGTTAGGCCACAGGGAGTGGCCTCCTTCTCCAGTGTGAAGTGGAAAGTGGAAAAATCTTGTCAGAAAAAGGAGTAGAAAAAAAGGGATTGTGCCTTTTATCTGAGAAAGTCAAATATGCACAGGCCGGGTCACTGTTCAGGGAATCCGCACGGCCCGGCTGAATTCCACAGCGGCAGGAAAATGAGCTCTGGGAATTGCGGGGGCAATTGGGTTCAGGAAATCCACAAATTCCGAATTGTTCAGGGGTTCAGGGTTCCTCCACAAGTAGAGGGGGTGGTCTTGTGAATGAGGCTTAGCAACAGAGAACAAGCAGAACCCACTCTGCACCTATTACTAGGAGCACCAAAAGTTTGGGGACACCTTGGCTTTCTTTTCTAATGAACAGATTTGACTTGAAATCTCTTTTTCTTTCTTTTCCAACTATTCAAAAAAAGATACCTGTATTTGGGTATAAATAAAGTATCTTCCTTGACATTGAGAGCCTGATGAATACAGCTCTGGAAAAAAAAAATAATAATAAATAAATAAGAGACCACTTCAGTTTCTGAACGATTTTATCTGATTTTGCTATCTATAGGTATATGTTTAATTAAAAAAAAAAAAAAAAAAAAAAAAACATTTTTGCTTATTCTATACACTACATACAACATTTCTCACAAATTCCAAATAAAAATATTGTCATTTAGAGCATTTATTTGCCGAAAATGAGAAATGGCTGAAATAACAAAAAAGATGCAAATAATGCAAAGAAAATAATGAGAAATAAGAAATCAATATTTGGTGGAATATCCTTGGTTTTTAATCAGTTTTCATGCATCTTGGCATGTTCTCCTCCACCAGTCTTACACACTGCTTTTGGATAACTTTAAGCCACTCCTGGTGCAAACATTTAAGCAGTTCAGTTTGGCTTGATGGCTTGTGATCATCCATCTTCCTCTTGATTATATTCCAGAGGTTTTCAATTTGGTAAAATCAAAGAAACTCATCATTTTAAGTGGTCTCTTATATTTTCCAGAGCTGTATGCTTTTGATTTTTTTACTGTCAAAACATTTAAGATAAGGTTAAAACCTACACTCCTAAAAACAAAGGTGCTACAATTGGTCATTTGAGGGATGCAGTAGAAGAACCTCCTTTGGCTCCACTGTGGCACTAGAACCTTTACATGGTGTAAAGTTAATTTATTTTATAATCATGGTTCTTTATGGAAACATAATGACTCTTCTATAGCATCAATCAAACAACCATTTGTAATTAGAGCTGGGCGATATAGTAAAAATGCTGTGGTATGCAAAAGAAGTAGAGACAGATTTTTGAAAACTACCATCCATACACTCTCCAATTCTTACTACAACAGGACATATTATACAACTGCTGGACTTCATCTGTTTAAACAGCACTAATTAGACCAACTCTTCTTTAGTTTCTTTCTTAGTTTCCTTAAGTTTAGTTTTTTTTACACAATTTTCTTCCCAGTTTAGCTTAGCCAATTAACCCACGCACAAGGACTCACTAGGACTCCTCCTATTGCAATTCTCCTGACACTAGGAGGGTGAGGTTACACGCTCGTCCACCACATGGGAAGTTATGCACTGCCAATGCAGCACCATTTAGTGGCCAAGACACTCAGAGGAAAGTCCTGGAACCCCCTCCTCCGCTGATGGGGAAACAGCGTGACCTAGGATTCAAACTAAAGCAATTTTAAGCCCTTCCAAATAACACTTTCTGGTAAAAATGTGATGTTGTTCACTGTTCTTTAGGCAATAAACAAATTTATTACAATACAATAAAGCATTTGTCACATTGACCACCCATATTTGTAACACCTTTATTTTTTTAGATCAGGAGATCGCCGGTTCGAATCCTGTTCATGTAGCTTGCCATCAGCTGCCGAAGCGCTGAGAGAGCATAATTGCCCTTGTTCTGTCTGGATGGGTAGAGGGTACTCTTTTTCCACATCACTCCAAAGGGTGATGTCGATCAGCACAAGGCGTCTGTGAGCTGATGTTTCGGAACCGCTGTGCTTTACTCCGAATGTGCTGGCTACAATTAGCAGCAGTTTGAAAAAAGATGGTGGCTGACTTTACATGTATCGTAGGAGGCATGTGCTAGTCTTCACCCTCCTGGTGTTGTGACAGTACTAGTGATCGGGGAGTGCTAATGAGTGGGTTGGATAATTGGCTGTATTGGCTGTATAAATTGGGGAGAAAATGAGAAAAAAAAAAAAAGAATGTAGGCCTAGACCACACTATGCCCTGGAAACCAACAAAGATTTTTTTTGTTTTTAATCAACTAAGAAAAGCTAAGAAAAGCTTCCCCCAAGCTTTTGATAAGCATTGTTTCAGAGCCACATATTATTACAATCATCACACAGGAAATAATACAGGAATTTCTACTAAATATTAAAGTTGGGACAACACTCAGTGACCACAAACACTTCAAACACCGCAGTCAAAAATCACAGGTAAACTGGAACGCCTCCACAGATTAAAATTACCACACAACACACACACAAAAAAAAAAAATACAATTTCTGAACATTGCACACGGAGACACAACTGTAACACGAAGATAACATCTGTAAGAAAGTGTAAAGGAGCGTACCTTGTTGAAGCTGCGTCCAGCCGAGTCTTTCTCACTGGGCCTGAGCTCCTGAAGCTGCGCGTCCAGGATGTCCACCAGTTGCTCCATGAGCCGGACGGAGGAGCTGACGTCTCCGGCGAACACCGGGCCCTGCGTGTGCCGGGCCAGTTCGTTGGCCAGATTGGCCGCGTTCTCGCCGCTCCGGATCTGACCCAATTTAGAATCAAATGTGTGATTACGAGCACACAAATTACAGGTCTGTGTTAATGAGGGGGTTGGTTTGAGGGAAGCGGGTAGCCATGTTGATAAACTTTGGAACCCTTCGCAACACAAATACAGCCTGCGGGGGAAAGCTGCGCTGTGCTGTGCTGTGCTGTTCAGCCCACTCTGAGGGTTAAATTGATACTTGCTGAGCGCTGCTGCTTTTTGGCTTAAGTGTTGCAGGGAAAACAAAGGCAAACAGCTGTATCTCAACATGTTCACACATACATACAAACAGGGTGTTTAATACATGTGTAATGTATCATGTTTACGAGACCCAATACTTAATTTAAGACCTTATTAACACTAACAATTAAATAAATGATTTGCTAATGAGTATCACTTTAATTTGACTGGATTTGAGTGAGATTTAGGTGGGCTATAACTAAAGCTTTGAGTAAAAAACCAAAGACCAAAGACCAAAAACTCAGCTAATCCAGTGTTTTTACCAAACTCCAGTTGTGAAGCTGTCTCCACACTGCTAATATATAAATACATATTCTTAAGCAATAAAATTTAGTCATGTGTAATAATGTAAGTGTCAAATAACGACTAGTTGAGCCCTTACGTTACCATTTAACAATATTCATTACTGCCGCAAGTACTGGTAACTGATGTACACTTATTGTAAAGTGTTACTTGGGTTTATTTTTGTTTCTTAATACAGTATACTTAACACAAATGAACACCATTTTCTTATGTTTTCCCCTTTATAGTACTATGTTTTTAGGATTTACATGGGTGGGACATGGGTTAGGTGGGTTTCAGGTGGACATGGGCTCTGTTACTGGGACCCAGTTATATTTCTCAAATAAGCCCCTCCATTACAGCCCACCTTGGTCTCAGGGGCTCATGTTTAACTACTACTAGATTATAATGGGACCATCACTAACATCCATAAGGCCACTGTCCAATTAAAAACATGTATTTACAAAAGGAAGAATTCACAGAAAAAGACATAGTTAATGTAAAATAAATATAAAGTTCCAAGTAAGAATGTTTCTATTGGTCATCCAATGTTATTGACTCAATGTACAGAACAGCTTTAGGGTTCAAACTTTGGTAAAAACTAAAAATGTGGGCAAAACTCTGTCTGAGTCCATAGCTACTGACCTTTTGCGCCACCTGTGTGACCCAGTGGGAAGTGCAGTTGCTCAGATCCGGCCCTTTGGGGTTCCAGGTGCCACTTGCAGACGTACAGAGGAATGAGGCAATACCTGTGCATGAAGATGAGGAGAGAAAAAGAGAAAAATTGATGAAAGAGTGAAGAAATTTTAATACAAACCCAACAAATGTGTGATTAACCCAGCTTACTGTTGTTCTAACCTGCCCTGTTCGTTCACTACTGTACAGACACGAGCCAAATCCCCCTGAGGCTGTTCCTGGTGAATCAGGGGGACAGGCCAAGGGAGCGAAGAAGCCGGAAACTCAGCTAATCCAGTGTTTTTACCAACTCCAGTTGTGGAGCTGTCTCCTCACTGCAAGCTAACACACCTGATTCAGCTGAAGGTAGACCTGACAGTGCAGGAGGTACGGGGAACCGAGGAGCACTGGTGTAATCCCGAGACAAGCTGTCAGAAGCACATGCAAATCCCCACCCCGCACTCTCACACGCAGCCAAATCACTAGCGTTAAATCAAGTCCTGCAGTGCTGAACAGACACCCACAAAGCTAATTCTAGGCTAGGTGGCTCACTGTGGACTGAAGTGAATGGTCTTAGAGGCAGTAAACATAGCATTTCACACATACACCGCATAGCACAAAGCATTACATTGTGACCACCTCTTTGTGTTTGCCCTCATTATCCATTTTTTCAGCTTATAACTAAGCATTAGCAGTAGTAGTGTGTGTTGCGATGTTTTTAAAAAAATCTGTTCCAAATCTGTTTTGGAAAATGAAGTGTAATGGGATGGAGTGCTACAGACTAGCAGCTCTCCAGCTCAGAGGGTTGTTGAATCCAATTGCAGAACAGTTGATCTCAAGCAGGTAAATCCAAGAAGAAAGGAATAAAAAAATAAATAAACACACTGTTCCTCACGCGGGATTGAACCCGTGGTGTCAGGGTCGCAGCCCAATACACTAGTGCTGCCCCGACTGGTGAATTGGGACACGGACGGGAAAAAGGGCCCTTATAAGGAGATACGGAGCCCGAGAAATAAACTGAAATAAATGACCCAAAACAAACTCTTTTTTACATTGACTTCCATTAAAAGTTAAGAATGTTTGACTTCTCTCCTGTAAAGTTGCCGTTTTGGAGATACTTGTTTTTTATTGGACAGTGACGATATGTTTTTAGAAATGGATAAATGCTATAGAAACAAGCAGGTGGTCATAATGTTATGCCTGTTCAGTATATTTACACACACACACACATACACATACACATATATATATACATACCTCTGGTTCCTTTCGGACAAGGCCGCTCCACAGTAAGACCCCTGTGTGTCTGTGGCCAGATGATGTCCCTGACCTCAGTGGTCTCGCAGAAGCGTCTGCTGGAGGGGGGAAGGCTGGAGATGGTGGGGTCCGTCGTTCCGGGGTGCTCCAGTACTGGGTCCAGCACCCCCTTGCTTTGCCTGGGGTCTGCGGTGGACGTGACGTTAGCAGGGCCCCGGTGCGTGGTGCTGGTGGTGGTGCTGATGGTGGTCGTGGTCCTTCTGGGAAACATTGTGGAGACCACGTTGTCTGGTACTGTTGATACTGCAATGAGAGAGTAAGCAGGAGAGGGTAAGAAATCACTGTCAGCTACATACAGCATCAAAATCAGAATGTATGTATGTATAAGGTATGAGGTGATATCTTGTGCACGGGGTTAAAAAAGTATTGCACTGGTCAGTCGGCTTATGACAAGGTGACATCAGTTATTATCAGCCATTCCATGGTATTTAACATTCCTTAAACTACAAAGGTGTGTTCCAGGAATACATCATAGAAGGTCATTTGGAAAATATTATGCAGCCAATTACAATCATTACAGCCTACCAAACTGTCTACTGTGAGTGGAAGTTTCTGGTTAGAACTGTCCATGTAAACAGATAAGTGGCAAAAATTGTAATCAGATTTAGTGCAAGAGGCCCCACATAAATATACAGCAGGTCAGTCCAGATTTATTTAGCTTCTTTAGGACGTGGCAAAAGTCATGGGATTTTTTTTTAATTAAAATTAAGAGACCACTTCAATTTCTCTGATTTTGCTATTTCAAATGAACATTGTTGTTTTATTCTATAAATTTCGGACAACATTTCTACCAAATTCCAAATAACGCAAAAAAAAAACAAGTTCATATTAATCAAGTTTAGAGAGTTCAGAAATCAATATTTGGTGGAATAACCCTGGTTTTTAACCACGGTTTTCCTGCATCTTGGCATCATGTTCTCCTCCACCAGTCTTACACACTGCTTTTGGATAACTTTATGCCTTTACTCCTGGTGCAAAAATTCAAGCAGTTCAGTTTGGTTTGATGGCTTGTGATCATCAGTCTTCCTCTTGATTATATTCCAGAGGTTTTCAATTTGGTAAAATAATAAGAAATTTTTAAGTGGTCTTCTATTTTTTTAACACTAAATGTGAAAATAAAGTTGATTAATCTGTATTTGCATATTACTTACAAGCTGTACTACTGTAATCCACTAGTATCTATGTAACTAATGTGTAACAACACAGTCATTACATACATTTAAAGTGGGGCCTAGATTTAATGCATTTACTTCATGGATTTTATGTTTATTTGATGTAGTTTTGATTGATATTCTAAAAAATGTAGGGAAAATCTGGGTCTATATAGGCATGCTTAAACCTTTGACTAGTACCAAATGTATTACAGGCAGATTGATATTAAACACATAATCAGCTAAAGTAAATATTCAAGATTTTTCCACAATAATACTGTCGAATACTAAAATAACAAATCGTGAAAGAATGATCTGGTCCATGGCGGGAATTTGCGGTCTTCTATTGGGCACATGACGTGTTTCTAAAGTGCTTATGAGAGCTGATTTAGTGGTTTTGCAATCAACCATATCCCAACATCATACATCAAAAGTGTCAGTAGTAACATTTTGGACATTGGACCAACATTGCAGGACCATTCTCTAAAGATTCATTTTCCGGTAATGCACAGTATGGTATTGTGAGAGTCCTCTTTCAAGCATATCACACAGTATATAGAAAAACGCTATAGGCAAAATGTATTTCTATATTTTTTTTTTTACCTGGTCTCAGAAATGTATGATGACTGGACCAATAGAAATGCTGCAAAAAGTTTTCTTATTACCTAGGATGCGAAGAAAAGACTTGTGTTCTTGAGAAGGACAAAAAATTACTTTGCACAAGTACAAGAACACAAGAACATAGGACCTTTTGAGATGAAGTGTACTATTTGTGCTATTGTAATTTTTATTTATGATTAAATGATGAATGAAGTAGATTGAAATGGTCAAATCTGCCCTTTTCACGTTTAGTCGCTATTATCCAAAGCTAACCAGCTTAGCTAAGGCTACCATAGGAGGGAATACAAGCAACTTAAAAACCCCTAAAATTCTCACCTTATTTATTTTTTAAGAAGTCGCCCAGTTTATTTAACCCTTGTATGGTGTTCATATTTTTGTTACTCGTTTACTTTGTTACTTGTATTTAATTCAGCAATATTAAGCAATTTTACATTAAAATGCTTTACACATGCTTGCTTCATCTAAATTGCAAGCAATATAAACAGCTTACATGGTTAATATTTGCCCTTTACCTTTCTTATGTTACATTTCTTTTAAAAAGTGCTACTCTTTTTTTATTAGTTTTTTAATAAAATGTGAAAGAAAATGAATTAAACATAATATATGAGTAGAAAGTTTGTTTAGTTTCAAATTTACAAATGAAGCAATGTTTATTAACCCTTGGCCAAACATACTGTATGCAATATGAATGTGTGTGTCGGGGGGGGTGTACAGTGTGTGTTTATCGAAAATGTGTTTTGATATATGTTTTTCACAAAAAATGAGCCAATGCCAATGAGTTTGAGTTAGAAAAAAAATATATATATATATATATATATATATATATATATATTTTTGTATCATTTGATGAAAAATGAAAACGGGTCCCACAGACCCGAACACCACACAAGGGTTAAATACATGTACAAATACAATTTCTTGTCTGACCAACATCAGCCATTGTTTTAGCACTGAAGTGCCAATTATCGTTGGGTAGTTTCAATTGTTCTCATTGGCAAGTCACCAATTGATGCATTTTCAGTGTTCAGGGAGGAACAAGAACACATTTAGAAACTTAAATCTTTCGTGGTTAAAAAACAAACCAGGTTCTGCTATGGTTCTAGGCCAGTGATCATCCGTTTATAAGAATGGTACTAGAAGATGCACAGCTTGTGCCCTCATGCATGTCAATGGCAGTCATTACAGAAAGAATAAAAGAATAAAAGTGAAGCTTACAGCACATGGTCTTGGAACCAGATGATACACAGCTTGTGCCTGATGCAAGTTAATGGCAGTAGTTACAACAACAGTAAAAGTGAAGCTAACAGATGACCCAAGCACATTTTGGTTTGGTTTATTGCTGTCTCCTCAAGACAACAAGTGAAAAATGAGACACGGATGACACATTATTTGGCCTCACTTTCGACACTATAAAAATGACATGCTATAAACTCAGAAGACGACTTACAAACTTCATCGCCCACTGAGAAGAAATAGAGTTAATCCAGGGTTGGGGAAGTTTGGAGCTGTTTCTTTGTCCAGGCGGCGCTAAATGATGGATGGCTTGACCGACCTCCCCACCCTCTACCGAGATCCATCAAATCAACAACAACAATGTTTACCGTCTGAAGCACTGCATCTTGTTCTCTGATGACGGCAAACTTCCCGTTTGATAATGATTTGTGTAAACTGCGCTGGAGGTCTGGAAGAGGCCGTTCCTCCCTCAGATGTAGAGCTAATTCAAAGCAGAAAGGCCCTGCCATCGTCCAGAGCATGTTGTTTTCTTTTGCTCCCCACCGCAAAACTGATGGCCATGCAAATATTTAACCACCCCAGGATTTCCAGTTCCATGTAAGACGTTATGCCCAGAGCTCATGAAAGAAAGAGCGAAATTCTGAAGCTCTGTTCTGCTAGGACATCGCTCTCTTTTGTGGAGCCATTTGGCTCCCCTGGCCTGATTAAACGTCAATAGCGAAGAGACAAAAAGCAAGGCAGGCCTGCGTTTTATTCCTCTCCAGCTTCATCTCTTTCTCTTTTCTCCTCGTCTCTCGCTATCCCCCCAGCCTAATTCTTTGATAAAGTGAATCTGAGGAAGCTAAAAATGCAAAGTCCTTGGGAGAAATCCCACACATCACAGCAGAGATAGAGATAAGAAGGTTTCGACGCAGTTCGGTCTGACATGTTTAAGAGAATTCGTGATGAAGTGCACAGCTTATATTTCAAATAACACACTCACACAAACACAGACACATTTGCGAGTCCTCAAAGTAAAGTAAGTACGGCAAGGCGATGGCTTCCCGCAGCTGGGTGCTTGGCCATGTTTGTTTCAGCTCGGTTCATGTATGTTTGAGTGCTTGAGAGGAATAAAAAGAAAGAGAAAGAAAGGGAAAAAGCTTTTCTATTGGATACGTTAAATGCGGCGTAGCACGCTGCTAGGATAATTCCAGCAGAAGTGTAAATGTGTTTGTGGCTTGGCTGTTTGCGCCTGAAGCCACTTGATCACCAGGATCATGCTGGCTAGAGCACGGCGAGGCCCGATAGAGCCGATAACTTGCTTGGGGAGGGTGGAGAGTCGTTACAGAGGAAAGAGGGCCGTATCGCATGTATGACAACCCATCAGCGGACACGGAACTGCATTCCTCCGAGCCAACACATACGCCGGGCCGGAGTCCAAACCGCCAATCTGGAACATCTTTTCTCTTGTTCCTTCATTACGGCCAAATATGCAGTTCATTATGCCCTCAAGTCCCTCCCGCCTGCATCTTCCCTCCACATCAGCCCTGCAGCAGCTCCACTTTTGCCTGAAAAAGGAAAAGAAGCTGGAACACCATGACCCGCTGGGTTAAAACAGTCACTGCTCGTAACATCCCAACCCTCGAATCACGATCACGCTGATCATTCTAGAGATTCCAGAGCTACCAAATAAGACGGACGAAGTGGGCAGATCTTCATTAATTCAACCACGTCCTTCATACTTCCTGTGCTTTCTCTAAAGGTCTTAAACATTTACCCTCTTGACATCGCCGGATCTGATTACACTTTTGTACAATTTCCAGAGATGCACTGCTGTGGAATCCTGGACTGATGCTAATCTACAGTGGTTTTCAAGTACAGTGGAGTCCAAATGTCTGAAAGCACTTGTAAAAAAATGCCTCTTTTGCTTTCCTCCATCTTAGTGTTCCAGCAAATAAAGGGGATCTTTAGTAACAGAGCTTGTTTCCTGGTTTCTCAAACATTAGAAAAGTCTTTCTCAAGCCAATTTCTTTTAAAGTTTACCAGTTGATCCATACACTTCAGCCTTTTTTAGGCCAAACAGGTCATGTTCATATTGGTTTGGTTTATGCTGGAAGCTGGTAAGATGCAAAAAAGTAGAACATGTTTTGGACCTTGAGGACTATTTTGAAATCAATGTATTAGAACACCACCTGGCAGAATTATGCTGCGCTCCATTTAGACTTCCATTGGACATTTTAACTGGAGTAACTGGAGAAGTCAGCTTTCCTATTGGGAAAGTCAGGAAAGCCTTAAATTAACAAACCTAGAGTTCAGAGTCCTAAATAAACGCTTAGTACATCAGTCTCACACACACAGAGTACTGCCCAACTTCTATCTGTATATATGTTTTATTGTGTTTGGATGTGAAACACAATAATTAATCGGAAACAATGCTATTCTAGGAAAATACTAAAAATCAGAACATGGGACACTAAAAATGTGACATATTTTGGCTGGTAAATGACTCTCAAACCAGCTGTGGTCAACTCCAAATTTGCTAATTAGCTAAATGTTGTAAAAATCAAGTTTTGGGTGTGACATCATTTCTAGCTCTGACATCCAACTTTTAAAGTAAATGGAGCACAGAGTTACTGTACATCCTCCACATTCCCACCACTTTTCTATACAAGACTATACAACTCCAGGGCACCAACCTCCAGGGTGCCTCTAGAGCAGGCTTGGACATAAAGCCATTTATAGCCAGTCTCACCATCACGTCTCTCAAAAAAAAAAAAAAAAAAAAAAGACACCTGGCTGACCATCACCTTGAGAGCACAAACAGAAAAGTCCTATTCTCTGCAGACGACGGGCTCTCTGACAAGCAAACATTATTATCATCCAATGCCCTGTCATGCGCCTATCTGACCCTGTCAGCCTACCCAAATGAAGCCGGCGGAACACTGCTCAATCCCGAAGCCACCTCTGGCCCTTCTCTCTCAGCTTCCATTGAATGTTGGCTCTTCGTCGTCGGCTTAAACGGTCTACTCCAGCTCTGCAGCCCGAGGTGAAGGGGAAAGAAAGAAGAAGAAGAGCGATGGGGGAGGAGGAGGTTTGGGGTAGGGGGTGGGTCAGCGAGCGAGGTAAAGCGCCTGTCAGTGACCTAGCCTGCCTCGCTGTTTCTTTTGACATCTCCTGTCTCGCAGCTCTACAATTTTCTTTTGATTATGTCGAACAATTTCACAGGCGGGCAGAAAGGAGGAATCTCGGGGCGTCATCCAGCAGCACTCCGCCGGCAAACGAGGCTCAATTAGCTGTCATTTCAAGAGCTGGCGGAGTCACTATCCGTGGAAGAATCAGAAATCAAGGACATATAGTCCATCAGAGGCGTAGACCACTGGGCAAGAGACGAGCGTTAGCAATAACACGAGCAGCGGGGTGAGCAGCCTCGCCGCATGCTCTGCTGATGAGCAGAGTGAAAGCAAGTAAAGGTGGAGCACAGAGCAGGGCGCCGAGGTTTCCAGCTCATCTACATAAAGGCTTAAACGCTGTAGCAGACTTACATACGGACTCGCAAAGGCAGGAAAAACACACAACAATGTCAAACCGCTAGCTGCTAGCCCTGAAGTAACGTCTTCTCCAGTTCTCGCTCAATTTCTCTCAAATCAGAGCTTCGCCGTTCCTTTGCGTAGAATGCAAATCATTCATTTGCCCACTCTCCGAGTGTTTGTCCGAAAGTTCCTTCCATCTTGAGTTCCCAGATGGCTGCCTTTTGAAGGAAAGGCACAAAAAAGCAAGTTATTAAATGAGTGTAGAAACAAGCTGGGCGCAAGACAACAAGATAATGAAGGAGGGATCAGCGTCTGTATGTTTAGTCTGGATGAAGCAAATGATGCCAAACGAAAGCCGAGTTGCTTAAGCGGCGCCCAGATGTCAACGGAAGTGGGAGAAAACGGAAAATAGGTGGCCTCGAAACAGGCAGGAGAAACGACTGTCAAATCCGAGGAAAAGCTTCTACGAGGGAAATCTGAAAGGCTTCCAATGCTGAGCAAGAAGGAAGGTATATATGCACAATATACACAAATCAAGCACAACAAATATGACCAACTTCTTGTTCCGTGTTTAAAAACTCCAGCAGCAGTGCTGCTGTGTCTGATCCACTCGTACCAGGAGAACACATACCAACAAACAACCAGCTCTGTGGTGGTCCTTTGGAGCCCTGACCATTAAAAAACAAGGCAAATGATGGATAATAAAGTATGCAGAGAAACAGATTAAAGGAGAATCTTCTGTAAGTAGTAGAGAAGCACAAAGTGTCCAATATGTTCAGTGGAGCTAAAAAAACGGTTGTTCATAATCTTATTATATATATATATATATATATATATATATATATATAGTATATAGACAGACTTGCACACTACAATCATGTGTCATCAATGTGTCATTGCTTACTCTGCTACACCAGCCTAAGTCTAAACGAATGGGTATTAACCAGAAAAAACAACACACACACACACATACACACAACATGGCAAGGCTGCATTCAAACTTTTAATGGCTTTTAGGCTCCAAGTTGAATTCCAACTTTTAATAGGTTTTAGGCTCTTGGATTAGGTATCATTAAAAAACGGAACAAACCCATTTTGATTCACATAACGAGAAAAAAAAAAAACTCCCTCTTAAATTTGGTCTCTTTGGTTCCCCTTATAAAAGAAAAAAAAGAAAAAAAAAAACAGCACAGCCAGGAAAACATGAAAAGAAGTCCAAGAGATTTTGTTGGCGTATTTGTTTCAATACTGGAAATTAAGTGGTTGTCACACAGATGGAATATAAAGCGCAGTCGGCATGTGCTTGGTAAATGTGTGACATCAATACACCCCAAAGCATGTCTCGCTCTACTGCGGTGAGTAAATACTCCTCGGGGGACAATTTATCAGCCACTCTTCACCCCTCGCTATCGATCATGTGACCCGGCAGCTGAAGTCATTTATGACTGTTTCCTCATGGATCCCGAGCCTAAATCAAAGCGTGATTGAGATGGATGGGTGCTTTACCTTGCCTACTGAAATGCGAAGTGCGAAATGTGGAAATTCAAAGCGTTTCTGTTTTAACGGCCATCTGCCGGAAGCAGGCCGGGGTCCGTACTCAATGCTAAAACACGCTAAAGCGCTAGTCAGTTCGTTCAGTGACCTCCGCTAACACCTGCCACCCACACCTATGGTTGTTAGCAGTTGCTCACCCCGGTACAAGCAACCTCCACCGGCAGCAGCAGCAGCAGCAGCAGCACTTTCCTCAGTGACTGACGCCACAAAATAACGGGGGTGTGATGAGAGACACCTGCTTCTTTTTTTAGAAAAGTGGTTTAAGGGGTGAATCATTCTCGTCTCACTTCACTTTGTACCCAATGCTACCTGCTGTAATAGTGAGAGAGGGGTTGCAGTAGTGAGGCTGGATTAAAGTTCAAAGGGTTCAGATCGCCAATCGCCAAAGAACACTACCACTGAAACATCAGCTTCAGTTAAAAGAGAGAACTGCAGCCTAAACCTTGGGAACTTAGCCCCTTTTTCCTGCTACCAGAAGTGACAGGGAATCATTGAGCACTGGGCAAATTCTGACAATAAAAGCACTGCAGGTGGATCCATTCACTCCCATTATAAAGATATTCTTAAATTGGTGACCATAGTCTGGACGGGACATTAGAGACCAGAGGCAAAATCAGACATTCCTACCGTCCATTTATAACAGAAAAAGTGTCTCAGACTGCCTTCCTTGAGTTCACACATATGCACAGCATAAAGGACCAAGGCAGAGTGTTTTTGTTATTTTTTTGTTTTTGTTTTTTTTTTTTTTCTCACTGGTTTTACCAGTTTGTTCAACCAAACAGATGCATTAGACATGTAGTGGCTTCATTTAAAAAAAAAAGACATTGTGTTTTCTAGCTACGCCCATTCCGTAAACAATTCAACATGTCTGCAACCCTAGGTCAACTACATTTCCACCAAATGGCAATATGATGACTAGTCAGATAACTAACTCTGATAATGACCCATAAGTGGTCACCATCACACAGGTTAAAAAAGAGTGTGTGATGATCTAGACACACAGTTAGCACCATGCTAACCAAGCAGTTACAACCTTCCACTACTTGTTAGCTACCTTAGCCTTACACATTAAAACTGAAGAAATGAACATATTAAAAGCAAATAAAGTAACATATTAAAATCAAAGAAAGTAACATATTAAAAACAAATAAACTAACATACTAAAACCAAAGAAACTGACATATTAAAACCAAAGAACCTAAAATATTAAAAGCAAATAAATTAACATTAAAAGTGAAGAAATTAACATATTAAAAACAAATAAACTAACATACTTAAAACAAAGAAAGTAACATATTAAAACAAAAAACAACTAACATATTAAAACCCCCAAAAACTAACATATTAAAATCAAAGAACCTAAAATATTAAAAGCAAAGAAATCAACATATTAAAAGCAAATAAACTAACATTAAAACCGAAGAAACTAATATATTAAAACCAATTCTAAATCCTGACCTAATAACTGTATTTGGGATAATGGATATGGGGTAAAGGCAGGCATTAGTAGAGTGTTTCTAATAAAGTGGCCAGTGTGTGGAAACACAAGGCATTAACTAGTAAAGTGTTTCTAATAAAGTGTCCAGCGTGGGGAAACACAAGGCATTAACTAGTAAAGTGTTTCTAATAAAGTGTCCAGCGTGGGGAAACACAAGGCATTAACTAGTAAAGTGTTTCTAATAAAGTGTCCAGTGTGTGGAAACACAAGGTATTAGTAGAATGTTTCTAATAAAGTGGCCATAAAGTGGCATTAATAAAGTGTTTCTACTGTATTGCATTAAACTGCATTATAATGCATATTATAATGCATTGTAGTGACTAGTATGCTAACACAGCATGTTAGCATGTGGCTACAGTTTAACAGTATGTTATATTCAAGTTGCAGAGCTCTTATGATTTGACCACACCAAAGAAATCTATATTTTTTCATGCTAACTTTCTATTCTAAATTCATGTAAACTCATAATAAAAGTATACTTTTTGTACTGACTATGTTACTGGAGCAGTGCTGCTACTCAGGTGACACCTCCAGTGGTGTGGAAGTGCTGTTGTTGATCTACCTCTCACGGTGAGTACTACAGGACCTTAACTAAATGCAGATGGGCATTTGTCTCGCAGCTTGTTTTCCTCGTAAAAGATAATTATAGACTGGAAATCACATCTTGCCACTCTCATTAATTTCTACCTTATTGACTACTGCTGCTCGTAAAACACGGCCTTTAGCGTACAGTATGTTGAGAATGGAGCAAGGCTTTTTAATACTTGTTTGTTTGTTTGTATTGTTCATATTTTATTTATTAATCTGACATATTCATTTAATATATTCATTTCCTGCTTATCTGAGCAATGTGTGAATATTTATCATAAGATAACTAAACTCTAAAGAACAGCTGGTGAATGAGGCCCAATTATTTTTATTGAGAAAAAAAGAAGTGTTTCTTCTTTAGCATCACTTGAAAGAAGCATCTGTGTCATGTTGATATTTAAGAGTGAATGATCAGGATCAGAAAATACCACTGCATGCAGTAAAACACACACTGGCTGCGTGACCCAGTTCTGTTCAGCAGACACTGCTGATTCTGTAATCACTTCAGACTAACAGGTGTTTGCTGCTCCTTGACTGCCACACATGAGCCGCTAACAGACGGAGCGCTATGCCCCCCATCACAGGCTTTTAAAAGACCACAGGCAGATTCAAGCACAGTGGACTGGTGCCAGTCCTTCTCCTGATGCAAAAAACAAAAAGCCAGATTTACGAGGCCAAGACGCAGCTTATTATTCACGGCACTGACGCTCTCGCTCTGCCTCTAGACAAACACCAAGTGGGAGAGATGGAGAGAAAGAGAGAGAGAGAGAGAGAGAACTGAGGCCTGTGATAATGGAGGAATAAGCATTATGCCAGTTTCGCTTTTCGTCCACATTGGCTGCATTTACACTGCAGGGCTGAAAGGTTCTGAGCACGAAGGATAAGTATCCTAGAATCTCCTGAAAATAACATGCAGCCTGTGTGAATGTTTCCAATAATATACTTTGTAATTGTTTGTTTAATATAGGTACTAAAACTATCAAAATGTACTGCAAAACTGGTTTTAGGGCCTAAACCAGTAGAAAAATAATTTTGACTAATCGACTACAAAAACCATGTTAATTCCACAGGTGTCCCTTGTGTATAAATGTGCCTGTGTATAAATACCCTATGAGCTCCTTTGTTCTGTGTCATGCTTTTTGTTTAACCGTGTCCTCTTACTCTGTCCGGAACTTGTTTTGTTTAGCCTTATACCTGCTATGTTTTTTGTCTTAAGTGTTCCATGTTTGCTTTATGTAGTTTGGTTCTTTATTTGTTATTTTTGCTTGTTTGTTTCAGTCTTTTAGTTTATCATAGTTCATAGTGTTTTTGTTTTTTACTCCCTAGTGTTCTTTTCTTTGTTAGTTTAAATATGGATAATAAAGGAGACTTGCATTTGCATCCTGCCTCCTCCTCTTCGCTACACTTATCCAGCTTATGTTAGTTTATCTAATGTTATTTATGTTAATGAAGAGTGAAGCCTGTTTAATCTCACCTCAGCAGCTCTCTGCAGTAATTTAACTATCCGCGGGTAACATATTTAATATAGAAATCAGAGTTTAAACTGTACAGAACTAGTAAAGACAGACTGTAGAGATTTTTTTTTTAGAGTTAAATGTGTTTGTTTGTGTTTAATGGACACAGCGCTGATATTACACTGCACGCGCAAGACTCTCCCAGACTGAAACCTCATTGGCCAACTAAGCATGAGGAGAGGCCAATCAGGATGCTCACTCCCTCACTAGGTGTGTGTCTTCTTCTCTCACCCCTTTTTTTTTTCATACACTCTCTCTCGTTCTCTCTCTCTTTCTTTTTCTCTCTCGCTCCATCATACTTTAATGACTTGTTGACAATGAAATTTCACGTCGACTATTTTTTATAGTCAATGTTGTTGATTATGCTGACTAATCGTTGCAGCCATAATACAGTAATTCAGAGCTTGTTTTTTTTTTTTTTAGGATGTTCAAGTACTAACTGTACTTGGAGCCATAGAATCATTCAGTAAGGGGGATTAAGGATTTAAGGATCTGGCAAGACTATTGGCTGGCTGGGCTGAGACACCACCATAGTATGTTAGATGTTAGATGAGCATGTTTAGCTTAATGCTAACGCTGTGTTAGCAATGTTGGATGAGCCATGGTAACACAGTCTTGGTGATGTTTAATGCCGCATTAGTGTCGTTGGATGGACCCAGTTGCAAGCATGCTAATACTACCCTGTTTCACAAGTCAGCATGCAGGAAGGACACAGGACACGTCTGATGACTGACGATCACTAATGAGACCCTGCGCACTGTCTAGTCCTGTTTAAGCAACACAGCTAATAAATGAGAAGTTGTGTCAAGATTTCATGATGAGTAGACCAATAAAAATGCTCCAAAATGATCTTTTTCACACTGACTTCTATTGAAAGATAAAAAGATTTCTCGTGTAAATCTTCCAATTTCAACATTCGAGGTTTTTGTGCAACAGTGGCAATACACAAAGTTCTGCATCAGTTTCCACATTAATAATTTGCACATATTCACTATACAATGACGACATTTTATACACAATTTTGTAATGCTTTCTTTTTTTAAACAAAAAGTGAAAACAAAAAATATTTACATACTTTTACCTTTGGTTAAATGTGATTTTTTCTAATGGATGGAAAAAAATAGAATTTAGGGTTCAGTAGAAAAGATTTAATTCCAGGTCATTTTGGAGCATTTTTATTGGTAGATTCATGAAGAATTTTGTGAAAAAAAGCTTAATGAAAAGACTACCTGCCAGATTCACACTGGCTCATAAAAAAACAGCTGAAGAATTTTAATGGATACATTAATTCTTTAATTCTGACAGAAAATGACAGCATCCAATCTAATGATAATGTTTTTGATAACATGAATATGTTATCAATTTTATATAGCAGGTATAACGTTATTTAAAAGCCCTTAAGTGTGATTATTAATATCAGAAACCTGGAAAAAGAAGTGAAACCAGGCTAAGCACAGAAAGGTACGACAAAAGCCTCAGTTACCATTTTTTATTTATTTATTTTTTTTGGTCTTGCAGTGGAAAAGCAGCCATTGTGTTCTGTCAGTTGTTCCGTCTGAAGGTTTCTCTGAAGGATTCATCTCCACTCCAAATGCTTCTCACACTCCAGTCCCCCCAGCAACAGCCCCAACAGCCCTCCCTCGAGAAGGTGTCCCCCCGGGGCCACGACTTCTGACCTCGGTTCACTTGCTAACGCTGTGCAATAATGGCGCTAAATACGCGAGTGACACATTCCGAGACGTGCTTTGTTGAGGTTTATTTAGAGAACGTCCTCATTTTGTATTCCGGCTCAATGATTAAACAAACGAGTCGGGATGGGCCGGGCTGTCAATCAACCTGAGCTGAATCTCACCGTATCTCTACGGGGTCTTCTTCCCTTTTACTGATGAAATTAATTAATTTTACTCTTCTATTCTTTGGCTGTTAGATCAATACTGCCTCTGAGGCAAATTCATTTTCTGCATACAGCCCGCATTAATTTGAAAATGCTCCTGGAAATTATTGGCGTCTGTGATTACAGCTCTTTAATTCCTCAGGCCAAGCTAAGGGCACGCGCTCCTGTGTTCCAGACGGCCCCTTTGAAGTGTCACCGTGAGCCGTTTCATTCGCTGGTATTTAGCCACACGTTTTATTGGCAGTCTGCACACAGAAAATGCCCTTAGAAGATAAGCCATCACTGTCATTCCTTTTTTAAGCCATGGTTTCATTCCTGTCCAGGCAATAAGACAACAATTTCAAACCCCAGTCTGGAACAACACCGGTGAGCACGGGCACGGAATGCGTGAGCAGAGCAGACAATGCAGTAAATTCACTGTATTTCTGTTACTGAAGGACTTTTTGAAACGTTAAACATTATTATTCTCTGCCAAATGCTTTAGTGTGGAATATTAGATATCATTACCTCAGTCTGCATACATGATTACTACTGAGTCATGGAACGATAAGAGGCTTTTCTGTATTCGTTATTAAGCTACAGTATCCCCATTTTTGTAAAAAAACAATTTAAATAAGCTGATATAATGTGAATCTGGCAGCTGTGTCAACATTTCATAATGAATAGACCAATAGAAATGCTAATAAAATGGCTAATAAAATAAAATCTAATCTGTTTCATTGACTTATATTGAAAGGTGGAAATATTTTTTTTTTAATTACCTCTCATGTAAAGCTTCCAATTTTGACATAAGGCAGGGATGGGCAACTTCCATGATGGAGAGGGCCACATTTTTTTCAGCATGACCATTGGAGGGCCACATGACCTCGCACTTCAAATAATTGAATATGAAAAACGCTACAAATGATTTTCAATAAGAACAAATTTTATATGAATTTATATCTGTATGTTTACAGCACCAACATTTATCAACAACTATTTTCTGCATATTAATGCATTTTAATACGGCAAAAGACAAACCGTTTGCTTAAAAAAAGTGCAAAAAGGAAGTCCTTCATATCAAAGAACAAAAAGTTTGCTTAAAAAACTGATTGCAAATACAGTAGTTCCTCTGTGTAAAATAAGTTCATTATAACAAGTCCTTCATAAGCAACAAGGACAAAACATTTGCTTATAAAAGTGCAAAAGGCATTTGAACTCATTTATAACAAAGAACAAAAAAGATTTAAAAACTGATTGCAAATAGCTCATTCAATAATAGCAGAAAACTAGACCACAGAGGCCCAACATTTATTGAAGCTAATGAGAGAGCTGTGGTTTGGCCTGCTGGCTCACAATGGACTGGATGTCAATGTAAATTTTCGTGGTTGTTTGGCAGCGCCCTCTAGCGGTCAAAAGTAGAATTACGTTTTTTTTTTTTTTTTTTTTAATTATGAAATTATGAAATTATTTTTGATCTATTCGCGGGCCGCACTGAGTGATGACGAGGGCCGTGTGCGGCCCCCGGGCCGCCAGTTGCCCATCCCTGACATAAGGTTTTGTGCAGAAGTGACAATACACACAGTTCTGCATCAGTGGTCACATTAAGATTTTGCAAATATTTACTATACAACAATAACAGATTATACGTCTTGTTTCAAACAAAAAGTGAAAAAAATATTTACACAATTTATCCTTTGGTCAAATGTGAGATTCGGTAGCATTTTTATTGGAAGATTCATCAAGAATTTGGTGATAAAGCTTAAAGAAAAGCCCACCTGCCAGAAAAAAAATTGAGATCTTTGGTATAACGTTTTTAATAGCATGGATATATCAATGTTATATAGCAGTTATTATGTAAAACCTATAATGTTACAATCAACTTACTTCCAATTTGCACATACAGGTCTGGAAAAAAATAAGAGTCCACTTAAAAATGATGAGTTTCTTTGATTTTACTAAATTGAAAACCTCTGGAATATAATTAAGAGGAAGATGGATGATCACAAGCCATCAAACCAAACTGTACTGCTTGAATTTTTGCACCAGGAGTAAAGGCATAAAGTTATCCAAAAGCCGTGTGTAAGACTGGTGGAGGAGAACATGCCAAGATGCATGAAAACTGTGATTAAAAAACAGGGTTACTCCACCAAATATTGATTTCTTAAAACTTTATAATTATGAACTTGTTTTCCTTGCATTATTTAAGGTCTGAAAGCTCTGCATCTTTTTTGTTATTTCTGCAAATAAATGTTCTAAATCATAATACTTTTATTTGGAATTTGTGAGAAATGTATATTGCATATTGAAAATAACAATTACAAACTGTTTAACATCAATCACAAGCTTTTTTTTGTTTGTCTGCTACTGATTACAGTACAGGTGCTGTAAGACTTTGGGATGAGCCCAAGCTGTGTCCCAAATGCAGCATTAGATTAGTTCATTATCAGCACACGTTGTATTGGCAGAGTCTTTAGTGGGAATAGCTCAGAAGATCAGTCATTGTCGTAATCTCCTTTTTAGGCCATGCTTTCACTCCTCACCATGCAATAAGAGAACAATTTGAAACCCCAGAAGAACAACAGTGGCTACCTCTGGCACAGAATGTGCTAACACAGGGCTTTACGCTCGCAGCAGTGTGGTAAAAGAGCTGTCTTTGTTTTAGTGGATATTATTTTGGGCAGAGGGCTTGTGTGCCTTATCCAAGGTACGAATAACTCAGACAGCACAGATTAAGCACTAGGCTGAGGAGAACCTATTTATTTTCTTTAGTATGAAAACACAATCTCATTATAAACCCCATTTCTAGAATATACACACTACAGCATACGGACAGAAGTATTGGGATCTGATCATGCTCATTTATATTTTCTCAGAAATCAAGATTATTAAGAAGAGTTTATCCTGCTTTTGTTGAAATGACTGTCAAGGAAAAGCTTTCTATTAGATTTCAGAGAACTGCTGTGAGGATTTGACTGCATTCAGTGACAAAAGCGTTAGTGAGGGCAGAATGTTGGCCGATAACCAACCCAACTTATATAACCAATGCCACATATATTGGATGTAGCACTAAATCAGTGTAAAACAGGTTCACTAGTACACAGCTGAATATAGGGGCTGTATACCCAACCAAACCCATGCCAAACATGAAGCATAGTGCCAATAAAGTCTCTATCTATCTATCTATCTATCTATCTATCTATCTATCTATCTATCTATCTATCTATCTATCTATCTATCTATCTATCTATCTATCTATCTATCTATCTATCTATCTATCTATCTATCTATCTATCTATCTATCTATCTATCTATCTATCTATCTATCTAGATAGGTTTATAGGTTTGTCTCCTCCTGAGAGTGCTATTCCATTAGCAGCATAGGGATGAACCATATCGTATCGTATGCAATAATATCGCCAACATATTTGACTATCATGAATGTTATCATGATATTATATCTTGAAATATCGTTTCATATCACCCACCCCTAATTATCACATCAAGGCACTACTTTTTTGCTGGTTTTAGCAAAAAATAAATAAATAAATAAAAAAATTAACACTGTTCTCATTTCCCGTTATATATCTAATAGAGACAGATTATATTTGTCCAGTATCATTTATTTGACTTTAATCCTGCATATATGGAGATATTTGGAGTGCATTATTAGTAGTATCATGACATTCTGAATCATTTACTGTTACAAATATTGTCTGGATTTTCTGTTACAAATCTGATCTTTTTTTTATATATATATCAGTTAGAGGTGTTCCATATCATATCGTATGCAATAATAAAATTAGATTTTCATTTTGTTGCAGTAGTTTATTCTTGATTTTTTATTATTTTTTATTCAGTGTTTTGTCATATAAGCAAAGAGTAATGTTATCGAGGAAATACCATTAAATATCGTGATATTATTTTAGGGCCATATCGCCCACCCTTAACCTTTGTGTGGTGTTCATATTTTTGTTACTCGTTTACTTTGTTACTAGTATTTAATTCAGCAAAATTAAGCCATTTTACATTAAAATGCTTTACACATGCTTGCTTCACCTACATTGCAAGCAATATAAACAGCTTACATGGTTAATATTTGCCCTTTACCTTTCTTATGTTACATTTCTTTCAAAAAGTGCTACTCTTTTTTTTATTAGTTTTTAATAAAATGTAAAAGAAAATGAACTAAACTCAAGATATGAGGAGAAAATTTGTTTAGTTTCAAATTTACAAATGAAGCAATGTTTATTAGCCCTTGGCCAAACATACTGTATGTAATATAAATGTGTAGGGGGGGGGGGGGGGGAGGTGTACAGTGTGTGTTTATCGAAAATGTGTTTTGATATATGTTTCTCACAAAAAATGAGCCAATGCCAATGAGTTTGAGTTAGAAAAAATATTTTTTTGTATTATTTAATGAAAAATGAAAACGGGTCCCACAGACCCGAACACCACACAAGGGTTAATTTGCACATCTCACAACTAGAACATGAAGCATCTAAATATTGCATTCATTAGAAGGGGTGTCCACAGACATTTGGTCATATAGTACATCAGCCTCTTCAAGAGTGTTCTAGTCTGGACTAGATGTTAAAGGAGAAATCTGTGTCTGTGTAGTTTAGTTGTTTTTTTTTCCATTGATTAAAAGCAGATGGACATGTGAACATCTTCAGTTACAAGTTCTGCTTGGTGAAGGATACCAACCAATCTGTGTTTAGAGGCAATGCGGTCAATGCCAAGATAACCGTAGATTAATACTTAAGTCCTAAAAACTATGAAGAAAAAACATGTGAAATTATTTAGTAAACCAAAAAGTGTTAAACAAGCCTGAATATGTTTTATATTTGAGTATCAGAGACACACTTCTTGCTTAAATGACAGCTTTGCACATCTATCTCCAAGTGCAGTTGGAAAGACCATCAAAAATGTCATGATGAAACTGGCTCTCATCAGGACCACTCCATATTTTGGTTTTTATTACAAGATTTATTATGTGTTCCTTCACAGTATGGATGACTTCAGTATTCATTTACAATGTTAGGCATGATTTACATCGAGCAATGCTTCTTAAGAACAGCAAACTCAAAACTGATGTTTTTTTTGTTTTTTTTTTTATAGGGCAGGGCAGCTTTAACCAACACATTCAATCCCATCACATTGATTGGACTCCAGGTTGGCTGACTTCTGGTTCCAATTAGCTCTTAGAAAAATCATTAGCCTAGGGGTTCACATACTTTTTACCTCCTCACTGTGAATGTTAACATGTTGCGTCCAATAAAATCATGCAAACATATTTTTAGATGAAGATCAGAACCTGTTTAGTGACCAATTTATGCGGAAATCCAAGTAATCCCAAAGGGTTCACATACTTTGACTTGCAACTGTATATATATATATATATATGTATATATATATATATATATATATATATATATATATATATATATATATATATATATATATATATATACACACACACACACACAGTATATATGTAGTGCAAATAGTGCAAGCCTATGGAACGAGCCTCCCTGATGCGGCATGAAGTGTGGCAGATTGCAGCACAGAAAAAAAAAGATTACTTAATTATCATGGTTCCTGACATTGAGAGGAACTACAGTACAGCACTCATAATCCATTAACGCATGTCTCAGCTGTTCACGGCCACGCAGCAGCCGGCCGAATGTAATCTGAGTCTCTGAGCCGCATTCCGAAAATGCTCTTCTGCGTAAAGAGAACTCGCGGGCTATTGGTTTTTGCTTTGCCTGTGTCAAAAGACATGTGTATTATGACACAGCTCCGGTTCCACGCCTGGCTTAACAACCTCCCCATCCGCCGCTGTTATCGTCAGAGCTACAAGTGGCCCCGCATGCTGAGAGCCTGAGAGCGGGTCTTCAAAACCGCACCAGGAAACAAAGACCTCGGATGGATTCTTGTCACATATGCTACATTAGCATTTTCCTTTGAGGGACGGGGGTTAGCATCAGAGCTAAATCGTTACACGGATAAAAAAAAAAAGAAGAAAAAAAAAAGACCAGGGCCCAGTGGCAATGAGGTGCATGCTTCCTTATCCCTTTCCTTTTCTTTCTTTCTTTCTTTCTTTATTTTCCATGTGTGTGTTTGTGTGGTTCTCTCTGTCTGTGTGTGTGTGGTGCATAAATTACCCACCCTAATGACTCAGGAGCCGTTCTATGTCAGCTTTCACCCCCGAGGAACATCAGAATTATCAAAGAAAGCCCACGAACAGCAGCATTTTTCTACACCGACACTATTTTACACTGGCTTATGTGTTATGGGACCAGCCTTTGATAGGGATTAAAGGTAAAAGGGCACACGAGCATAATAGTAGTGCTCTCATAGCAGCGTTCTCTCCTTTTAAATGATGAACTTCAAAGCAACCAGAGGATCATCTAGCATTTGGAGTTTACGGGACGCCTTATAATTAGGCCTGAAGTGCTCGGCTCAGCCCGCAACAGTCCTGCTGTATCCCGACGAAAGCGTCGCGTTACAGGATTCCCGCAATATTCAATATTCCCCACAAACACAACACGCTCTGCATCCTGATAAAGGCATCACATTACAATATTCCCACAATATCCAATATCAATCCCAAACTGTTGCTTTGAAAGCTAAGCTTGCGTATTGACTGCATGTTAAAAACAACGCTAGAACGAAGAAGCTGGTTTTAAAATACAGAAGGGGTAATAATGGGTGAATAGTGAGTGTAATGTCAATAATAATGTCAATACCATTTTAATCAAAGCATTAAAGCCTGTTTCGATAACAATGAAAACGAAAAACAGCCGGCAATATTTAAAGCAGCATTTCTTAAGATAATTTCGTTTTAATTTTAGGCTAAAAGCAGCAGTGTTCCTGAGTGGGAACGAAACAGAAATATTGCAATAAATAGGATCAATGTGCTTCTTTATCTTTACATTCCTACAAAGGCAAATATATTCAGTCTAAAAAAAAAAAAAGAGTGGTATGGTATTGAAAGCGTGAAAAGCATGCACTGGAAAGCCTGCACTGGACTGAGGTGCACAAGCACGCGTTTACAAGCACGTGCTCAGCCATGTGGATGGAGGCCATGTGCTTACCTCGTGTTTACTCCTGCTTACACTCCCCCTTGTGCTTCTCAGGCAGCAGCAGGCTGTCACTCACACAGACACAGAGACAGCGCTGTGTATCTACCGCTTGTGTCAAAAACCGAAACGTTGCAACATGACGTGTTTGATTTAATTGCCTTAAGTGGCTTTGAGATAAAGATGCTTAAACGAGACCCTATATTATACACTATGCACAATTACACATTACAAAACTTACAGACTGTCACTTTAATATTTGAACCATCTATATTTCACTATTGTATGGTAGCCTAAAGTACCATTTGTAAAACTTCTAACACCTAATGTATGCCCTATCTAAAATAATTATCTAAAACAACCCCAATAACTCCTCTAAAGTCATGATTTGTTGGAATTCAATCAGTGCTCAGCCACAACCTTCTGCTCAGTGAACCTTAATGAGCAACAATCAGTTTTATCTATCCCTGAACCGTTTTTCACTTTCGGGGAGAGACACATTATTCCAGCAGCATCGGATTCACATTCAGAGCAAGCTGCTTTATTACAATCTATAGTGAGAGCGGCAATAAAGCATAATAACATTTACAGCTTAAGTTGCTGGAGGTGCAAAGCATGCTAACCCAATAAACATTAACCAATTAATTCTGTTCATTCACTGAGGAACGCCCGCTTCCAAGCCTCCGTGTAACTGATCACCCAACTCCCTGCAAGGCCGGAATACTTTAAATTGGAATCTCTTTTATTAGCTGCATTACCTGCGGCAAAGGCACCGGAGCGTTCCAGTGTTCCAGCGTTCCAGATCGGCGGCTCGCCTTTTTTTGTTGTTTTTCTTTTCTTTTCTTTTCTTTTACGGCAAGGCCACAGCTATAACTGAAAGGAATTCTCTTCTTGGAGTGGTCATTCAACTTCAAAAATCTTCTGTTAAACACTTTATTTAAATGGTACCTACATAGGGGCTTCATAATTCACATTCATAAGCTCTGAAGAATGCATTTATAACACCAAAGTAAAGTAGTGGTGTCTCTCAACAGTAACAGGTTAGGAAGTATGTTTTTTTAGCTTCATTTCGCTTCATTTATAACACTGTTATGAAGCATCATTTCCATAAGAGACAGGGTTTATAAGAGCTTATAATAGAAAGACTCACATTAGCTACAGTTGCAAGAAAAAGTATGTGATTTCTGCATGAATTGGTCATTAAATGTGTTCTGTTGTGTTTTCCACCCTGCACTGTGAATGTTAACATGTTGTGTTCAATAAAACCATGCAAACATATATATTTTTTTGTGTGTTATTAGTAGCATTAAGCAGACTGTGTTTGTCTATTGTTGTGATTTAGATGAAGATCAGGACACATTTAATGACCAATTTATGCAGAAATCACATACCTTTTCTTGCAACTGTATATACATATGTATAAATGATTTTAAAGTCCTCTAATCTAATCGAATGTGAAAATGAATACGCCATTCATAACACCTTCATTTTTTAGCAGCAAAGTCACAACTTTAGTATAAGCCAAACTCGCTCACTGTCACTCACTGACTCACTCCTGAAGGACATCTCACTCTCACTGTATACAGCTCACAATCTTAATGCTAGTCTCAGAAAGGCATCTCGGGGTGTAAGTGAAGGAACATCAGATCAGGAGAATCTCTCGCTATCTTTAAGAAACTCCTGAAGACAGAGCTCTTCAAAGAGCACTTACTCTCCTAACACCTCTAACACACTAACTACTTCTAACCTCATTTCCTTCTTCCCCTCCTTCACTCCTCTATCCTATTATTCCCCTTTGTCCTCCTTTTATCCCTATCCAAACATGTTTTTCCTTTAAACTTATTTTACATTGTACTTGACTATTGTAAGTCGCTTTGGACAAAAGCGTCTGCCAAATGTAATGTAATGTAATGTAATGTAATGTAACATGATGGGCGATGCAGTGTACTACAAGATAATATGAAGGAAATCAAGACAAGTCCTTCAGCAAATTTATTGCAATTTTTAGTTAAACTATTTGGAGCCTCTGTGTAACTGATCATCTAATTCCTTGAAAAGCTGGAATACTTTAAATTGGAATTTTCTTTTATTAACCACCTTACCTGGGGCAAAGGCACCAGAGCGTACCAGCGTTCCGGATCGAATACACATTTTATAGCCAGGCCATACTATTCACAAACTTAACAATAGTCTCAGGAATGCATCTCATGATGTTAATGGAAATTTTAAATTGGAATCTCTTTTATTAGGCACAGTTCCTGGACTAAACGCATCAGAGCGTACCAGCGTTACTTTACGGCAAGACTGCAACTTTAACATAAATGCCAAACTTGCTCGCTGTCACACACTAGATAGGTAGATAGATGCGGTCTGGGCGGGGGTGATGCAGCCTCCCTTCAGAGAGGCTGAATCCGATTCCAGGTTATGTTCAGTCAGAGAGAGAGAGAGAGCTCTCACCGTTCAAATGCCAATCCGATATTATATATATTATATATAATATATATAATATTTTAAACAGCAATTGGACTCTCAGAGCGTTCCAGTGTCCCAGCGTTCCAGCATTCCAGTTTGGCCACACTTTGTTTTTTTGGCCCAACTTTTTATAGCATAAGCCAAATGCCCAACCGAATGGGTTGTGCATTGTACTACAAGAAAACATGATGACCAATCATTTGGAAATGTACACAATTTTCAGTTTAAATTTAACACTTTTTAATTCAACTTCCTCTAAAGCCTGAATACTTTAAATTAGAATCTCTTTTATTAGCCACAGTACCTTAGGCACCGAAGGCACCAGAGCGTACCGATGTTTCCTTACGGCAAGGCCACAACTTTAAAGTAAGCCAAACTCGCTCACCGTCACTCACTGACTCACTCCTGACAGACGTCTCACTATTAACGAATCAGGAACTGAACGCACCAGCACTTGTTAAAGCATCGCTGGGTCGCCTGGGAACGGCATCTTGAGGTGTAAGTGAAGGGAAGTGATGGAGGGGTGAGGTGGGGGTGGGATCTCGTCATTGGAAATGCTCGGCAATCTCGGCTGTTCTTTGTCACGGCGCTGTGATCACCCGCGGATGCTAATTATGATAATTCTGTTGTTAATCACATTTACATACGTGCAAGCGTCAGAGCGAAAGTGGGCTGTTTGCATGCATTCCCCCTCACGCATGGTGGGCCCATTAAAATTCTAGTGTCTGGATTGACTTAATTGCAGCTTGTCGGAGGCTGCTCCCGGACTAGACCTCTGCGAGAGCGAGAACACCAAGTAAAACAGCAACACGGATGATGACAGGGCCGACATGCACACAACAAGCCAGATATTGCCACTGTTTTTGCACTAGTCTTGTAAATAAGATCATGTTCAGCCACTGAAGTGCAGAGCACAACAAGATAACATGACAAAATCACAGCGAATCACTTGGAAATTTACAAAATGTTCAGTAAAACACTTTATTTCAGCTTCATAACACATACATAAGCATTGAGGAATGCATTTATAAAGCAATACTTCAAAATTACATATGTTTTTTTAGCTTTGTAAAGGAATCTAATGCCCTTAAACTAAAGTTATGTACCTTTAATTCGTTTATAACACTGTTATAAAGCATCAATTCCATAAGGTATAGAGTTTATAAGTTTCTATTTCATAAACCATACACAATTATTTTGAGGCTCTCAAACTAATATAGTAACACGTTTTTGATTCATTTTAGGCACATAATTAAGCAGAAAACTTAAGCAGTGCATTACAACACTGCATTGTACAATGTTCTTATGAAGAGATATTATAAGGCATTATACACTGTTTCTTTATAAATCCTTATACTTGTAGTTTATATTGTGTTGAATGAATGTCGCTGTGAGTACTTATGAGCAATTATACAGGCTTATTACAGTCATTATAAGGTATTATGCATGTCATATAAATGCATTCATAAGGCATTATGAATACAGGGTTTATAGGAAGTGTTACCGAAAACTCTACAATCCTTTGGTGAACATGAAAACATAATGATAAAATTGGTGATAAAAACTGGATAAAGAAACCAATTACAGCTAATTACAACAACTACAACTACTCCAACTTTATTTATAATAAACTCAAAAAGTCACTAAAAATGACACTGATATTTTATGCATATGTTTATGCATTAATGCAGTCTTATTTATTTCATTAAATCTACTAGAATAAATTAAAAAAAATTAAAACTATTGCTTTTTAAAAATGCATATCAATGCTTATGCTTTATATGCGATATAAAACCCTACAAACTATCATCTGTAACCTTCAAATGTTACATAATGTTATACAATTTTCCTCCTTTTCCTTTTTTTCTAAATTGTCCATCAGACATCAGACATGTTTTAATGTCTGGAGCTCATTCAGACAGATTTAGCCTAGTTTTAGCCCCAGAGCTATGAGAAGCTAATGCATCAATCAAGCAAGCAGGTGATGAAAGCTTATATATCCCAACAATTAGAATCACGTCAGGTACATATATACATGTCTGGAATATTCTCATTCTTCAAGAATGCTAGTCTAAACCGAGCTGAATCCCGCTGTGATCTGCCAGACTACTGCTGCCAGTGTTGTCGGCAGACGCCAAATGGTCATTAGGTTGTTTGCTAAGTGTGGTATTTAAAAAAAGCAGAATGTGACATTTGACAGGGAAGGAGGCTCATGGGACTCGGGTGATAAAGGATGAATATCAAGTGAGAAAGAAAATCTCCAAGTGCACAATATTGGTATGCCTGACAGCTATAAGCATAAGGGAAATACATCCAGTAACTTATGATTATTTGGTAGCACTTAAAGGTCACAGCGAGTCAGAAATACAAGTGGGAAAAGCAGATATCTGGACACTAGACAAGCTTACATCACTCATCACATCTTTCATGCAAGAAGCCTATAGCCCTATCCGGATACGATGGGTTAATTTCCTCTTTTATGGGGGGGGAAGGGGTTCTATGTGGTTTTATTCCCGTCCAGAACAACCATGTATGTGGTTTTTTTTTTGTTTTTTTTTTAATTACAGGCTGAATTACCTACTGTTATTCACTGAACATCCAGTCATTTTAATCCTGTCCGGATACACATGTGAGTTTCATCACCTCACGTTTAATAAAACAGCTATTTGTCCATGCTGCGCACAGTAATTACACTTTGGAGGCACCCGTTTCCACGGAGATTCACGTAACAAACACAACAGCGAGTGGAAATGGAGGAGCTACTGAACACGCTGTCATGTAACCGAGAAAGCCTTAAAAAAACTCACTAGTCCCAATGTTTTTTCAATTGCAGTCTGTATGTAAGTAGAGTAGAAGTGTGAAATATTTTTTTACAGACGTCCCCCTGAGAAACTAATCCAATCTGAAGTACAATGCATGTAGTTTACAGTGTTTTTCACACTATAGTGCGCACCGGCTTATAAGGCGCACTATCAATAAATGTCTATGTTCTGATCTATTTTAATACATAAGGTGCATTGGATTATAGGGGCGCATTAAGTGAAACTAGTAAGGATCCCAAAATCAAAGTCAAATGAGTGCTGGATGTTAATCTATACAGATGTTTCTCCTGAAAACCATTTATTTAGGTGAGTGCTTCTATTTCCAATATTTTGTCTATGCGGAACGTAAATGCCGCTTGTTAGTACTAGACTGAGGAACCCTGAGTGTTTTACCTCTGAATGGCGAAAGAGCTAGTGCTGCCGTTAGCAGCTAATGCTAATGCTAATGCTGCTGCACCCAGCCTAAGCGCTGGAGAAACTTCAAAGAAAATTCACTCTTATAACTCTGTACTACAGTGGAGTGGCTTTATTGCTCCTTAGTACCTGACTGGTAGTTGTAGGGTCACACCTACAACTAAAGTTATCTAGTCTGTAATCATACAGACATTCTCTACAAAGTTTTCTCTGTTGTCCATATTCATATATAGTTAGTGGTAAATTCACATGCATAAAATACGCTGTAGGTTTGTACTTTACTACAGTAGTCCTACAACAGTTCATTAGTAGCACTGGTTATGATGTGGCCGAGATCTGAAACATCAGATTCTTGTGCTTCCTCCAACATGGTAGTTAAGGTGGTTAAGATATTCACTGGAAAATAAACGCGTCATTTCACACAATTGCCAGTTTTAGCTGCCTTATGTTCTGGCCTCATTTGAAATCACATATATCTCCACTTCAAATCACTCAGAAAGTTGCTTGGCACACCTGTAAAAGAGCTGGCGGACATGGAATCAGATGAAAGTGCCCAGGAGAACGTACGAGTGAATGCACGTAAATCTCCGACGGCAAATGTTTCCCTTTTAAACTCTCCGCAGCATCGCAACCGTGACATAGATTTGGCCCGAGCTTAGTTGCTAGCTGCGTTACAAATGTTCAAAAGGCTAAATCGGTAGTTGCAGAGGCCCACTGATTTGACATGAAATGAGGGAATAGATTATTTGCGTGACATATGCCTGCCGTCCTGCCTTCCTTTGCATGCAGACATGCCAAACTGCTTTGGGCAACACTGGCATGCATGACTGGGAAACGTTGCCACTTTTAAGAAGTAAAATGCTGCCCCTGGGGGCAGAGTGGATGGCCTGGGCAAGTGGCTGCCAGGGGGGGGGGGAGGAGTGACTTTGCAATTATGCCTATTATCTCATTGTTCGAGAATCTTGGTTTTTGGTGACACATTTGTTGAGGAACAATGATCAGATTGGTGTGTTCAGACAGCTCTGGCAAAGTCTTATTATTAATGCTATTTAGGCAAAATCTTTAAAGTAAATCGGTAGTTGCAGAGGCCCGCTGATTTGACAGGAAATCAAGGAATAGATCATTAGCATGACATACGCCTGCCTGCCTTCCTGCCTTCCTTTGCATGCAGACATGCCAAACTGCTTTGGGCAACACTGGCATGCATGACTGGGAAATGTTGCCACTTTTAAGAAGTAAAATGCTGCCCCTGGGGCAGAGTGGATGGCCTGGGCAAGTGGCTGCCAGGGAAGGGGAAAGAGTGACTGAGTAATTATGCCTATTATCTTGCTAATAGAGAGTAGCACTTTCTGGTGACACATTTGTTGAGGAACAATGATCAGATTTTTGTGTTCATACAGCTCTGGCAATGTCTTATTATGAATCCTATTTAGGCACAATCTTTAAAGTAAATCGGTAGGTGCCAAGGCCCGCTGATTTGACATGAAATCAGGGAATAGATCATTAGCATGACATATGCCTGCCTGCCTTCCTGCGTTCCTTTGCATGCAGACATGCTGTTATGCTTTGAGCACTGCCGGCATGTACACCTGTAAAATGTTGCCACTTTTAAGAAGTAAAACGTTGCCTCTGGGGCAGAGTGGATGGCCTGTGGAAGCGGTTGCCAGGGTTTACCGCTTTGGAAGGGGAAGGAGTGGCTGGATAATTATGCCTATTATCTCGCTGATAGAGGAGCGCTGTCTGGTGACACATCTGGCTCCTCTCAGCTCTTAAGAGGTGAATTTCAAATCCATCTAACAAATGGCCCTCGGTAATTGAGCTCTTCTTCACCGCACAGTCATCCCTCCAACCTTGTCACCGCCGCTGATTTGTGGGCCCTGCCGGGCGCAGGCTATATGTTTGGCTTTCGCACTTGCCAAATGATGTCGGGGATTGTCCAAATCTCTTTCGAATTGTATTCGCCCATGCGGCTGATGAGGTAGCCATGGCAACAGGCATCACAATCCTTCAACGAGCCGGAGGAGAGGGTGGGTCATCTCTAGGCTCGCCGCCGCATTTGCACAAGACAGCAATAGCATATTTCACATCGCAACGGGCCACACAAGTGCCAGCGGAAGGTTAACAGGGCCGCGCTCATAATAGATGGGCACAGGGCCCCGGGATTAGACACTTGATGAGGTCGGAGCCTCTTTACGAGTGAAGCCGTCCAACTCGCGCCTCTTCGCCGCGATAATCAGCCTTCGCAGGCGGCCGGCACATAACAGCGCTGGAAATCAGCTCACGTCTTACATTTCCTGAGTCTGTCATTTTTGTTTAAAAGAGGACCCTCTCCGGAGGACCGCCGCTGACCGCTTCGCCTCCGGATCGCACTTGTAGCCCAATTCTCCACGCAGTAAAGCTCAGTCGCCTGTAACGTATAACTGCACTTCAAGCACAATCAGTGTGAGCACACACTTGTGTACACACTTGAAAAAAAAAAGAAAAAATACAAGCAAGCAAGTCTACCTACACATGGCCTAATTTCTAATTTCTCAGCTGAGCCTTACTGCAGTTCCAGTCTTTAGTCTTTTGACAATTCTCATTCATGTTTTTATGTGATCATTGGTATCTTATTGTATGTTATTGGTGTGAAAGCAATTCTCGACTAAAAAAAAAAAGATGTCATCACCATTGTTTTCCAAATCAATAAATCAATAATATCTTGTGTATTAGTGCTGACATGCTGCCAACACGGGATAATGATGACAGAACTGTACATACAGTGGAATAAAACATAAAATATGACCTGACTGTTCTCATTACAGTCATTTCATCACTTTTTTGACATCCAATGTTTCCAATCTGTGAACACACATGAAAGTGTGTCTTTTTGTATATGATTTAGCAGCAGATATGAAGGGGTAGTTTGAAGGAGGCTGAATTATTTTAGGAAAACTAATCAGATTTGTGTGATCACACAGCTCAGACAAAATCAGATCTGAATTCTGTTTAGGGACAATAATCAGATTGGTGCATCCATGGCCTTACCTTCGTCCGGATCGGGCGGTCCAAACTCCAGGTCGTATCTCAGCACGTAAAAGTTATTCCACACGTAGAGCTGGTTGTCTCGAGGGTTGTAATCCACGGCAGCGATGTACTGGTACTGGTTGGGGAAGGGGATATCGGCGCGGTCCCCCTGGCCCAGTCTGGTGTTGTAGATGTAGTCTATGTGGCTGCGCCCCGCCTCGCTCTCATTCTCCTCGTAGGTGGAGCGCACCACGTGCAGCACCCCGCACACCATGAAGGCGTTGGAGGCCGAGCGCTTGTCGTAGGCCGTTTCCCAGGTGGCCTCGAAGCGCAGCGTGTAGGGGTTGAGCTGGCTCAGCACGATGCGGCCGTTGTTCTGCTCGGTGGCGTAGATGACCCACAGACCCCGCTCGTCTACCGCCAGGTCAATGTCCGTCTTGCCCCCCCAGCGGTAGGGCGATGTGTCGTGGTAGTTGGCGTTGGCCACGATGGCCTCGCCGCTCTTGATCCGGGTGCGCAGGTCGAACTTGACGATGTTCCTGGTGCGCTCCTTGTTGAAGAAGATGGCGCCATCGTAGGCCACGAAGCCCGTGCCGTCCACCCGGTGAGGGAGCTTGTACGTGGTGGTCTGCCGGCCGTTCCGGAAATCGTCCAGAGAGCTGTATTCTATCAAGGTGTCCGTGCGGTACGGGGTCCAAGGCATGAAATAGATCTTGTCGCCCGCCTGCAGGGGGTCTTTGCACCAGGCGCCCGCTTGCTGCTCTGCCTCGAAGACAAAGGCAGGCTCCCCCACTGCTTTCAGCGTCCCGGGGCAAATGAAAACTGAAACAAAGGCAGGAGAGCGAGACCCAGGGTTAGAAATGCAAATGTTCCTGAACTCTTTATTGATTTTCTCTACAGGGATTCTTTTACTCCGAGATGCGTGCGTGGATGCGTGGGTGCGTGTCTGTGGGTGTGAGTAAGTGTGTGCGTTTAAGAGTGTGCGTATGTATGTGTGTGTGTGGTGTGTGTGTGTGGGTAGGCCAGTGGTCCCAACCCTGCACCTGGAGATTTGCTTTTGAAGGATGCCATAGAAGAAGCACTTTTGGTTCAGTGAAGAATCATGTTCTTCAAAAGTGGTTCTTTTATGGCGTCACTCAAAAACGTAACCATTTAACTCTTATTTTTAAGACGGTACCTCCTTCTAGAAGATCCACTAATCTCGATTCATTAACCCTTAGTAGTTACAGTTACTCTACCACCTTTAGTACTAATTAAATTAATTATCTATTATGCATTTTAAAGGGTGCAGTATGCCTCCAGTACCTGAATAAAAAAAAAAAAACAATGACATTTTATTCATTTTTTATTTCATCCCAATCTTCGATAATCATAATCAATATTTCCGATGCAAGGCAAGCTGGAAGTTCAGATTCTACATTGCTGGAAACACTTTCCATCTCCTCTACTCTGCACCACGAGAACATGAGACTGACATAACCATGCCATTAAAACATCAATATTCTGTCATGACAGATCACGTCCGGTAATATAACAGTGTCATGTTACCATTACCGATAACCGCCTGACATACGAGGTCATGACTTTAAACTAACATGTGACATCAACTGTCACAGCACCAAACACTGCAGCATCCGTCAGCAGCTCCACAGCTACGGAGGTGCTGTAACGGGTTCTTAGGGAACGCCACAGAAGAACCACGTTTGGCTTGTTAAAGAGATCAAGTCAGAGTGAAGAACCTTTTTTTTTTAGGGTTTAAATAATATTTTACTGTGTGTTGTAATTTTTCTTTACTGATTTCCTTCTTACTAGGTTCTTTAAAGTTACTAGGTTATTTAAAGTTTTTTTAAGGTTAATCTCTTTAAATGTGGGAAGTAAATATTAAACTATTAAAAGTTAAAGTGCTTCAAAGGGGATCTTTCAAAAGGGGCCCGTAAAAATTGTTTATTCTATAAAGACTCATGATGTTCGTAATAGATATATAAAGATGTTTAGAAAACATTTCTTTAATCCTTGTAGCACCTTTAATTTTTAAGAAGATTAATGTTCTTTATAGAACCAAAAACAGTTTTATATAGAATCACACAATGCAAAACTTGAGTGATTTTTAAGTATATGAAGAGGCTTTGTTCAAATGGAGAGGGTTTTTTTTTTTGACTGTTTTTAAAGTTTTATAGAACCAAATGTGGTTATTTAATAGAATTGCTCAAAAAACTTGTAGCACTTTAAAAAAAAAAAACTTTCTTTACAAAAGAAAGAATTGTACTTTAAACTTTATTTTTAAGTGTACTATTCATCTAATACACATTTACACTAAAAACGTTCATTAAACTTTCATTAAAAAGTTATTTTCTCAAACACATTTTTAGGATTAACATTCTTACCACTTTATGAATCCAAAAGTGGCTATTCTATGGAATTGGTGAAAGAGCCTTTTTTTAGCAACCTTGTATTTAAATTTTAAAAGAGTAATATTCATTGCCCATGTGAAGTGTTAATTGATAAGAATGGTTTTAATTGGTTATGATATTTAGACCTTTCGAGCTCTAAAATATGTTTTTTTTTTATTCTACTGTATCATTTAAAGAACTCTTTAAAAAAGTGTAGTGTAGTTAAATAACTGTAAATATATCTGAGTTAAAGTAATAACTCAACTGCTAAGGGTTAAGTGAGGAGCGAGGCCTGATTGAGTCAGATTTGGACTGGAGGTCTATCCGAGCAGGTGGTGACCACTTGTGTAAACCACGAATTCGAGAAGCATCATGAACTGGTTTGGGATCAGGTGTGCATGCATAGTGGAGACTGAGGAAATTGAACAGGTTAAAGTGGCGGCGGCTCTGATAGGGCCGGGTTCAGTGGGCTATGGCCTTGCTCCCTGAGATGTTTAACACAGGAGTAACTGAAAAAAGGTAAAAAGGGGACCAAACAAACCGCAAAAGAAGCCCTGCAAATAAAAGGAGACCACAGAGATGACTTTTGGCCTTGCTCTTTAGGTAGACGTTCTTTACTTATTTTTAATACCCAGCTGTACTTGGTATCGGATAGCTGGGGGGAGGGGGAGGGGCATGGGGGGGATGTTGGGCGTAGGGATATAGGGTTCTACCAGCAGCGCAAAAGCCATACCTTTAAAAATAAAACACACATACATGAATTATGTCTGAGGAAAGAACAAACAACACACATGACACGCGATAGGAGGGAAGAGGCAGGAGAAGGACGGTGGAGCAGAATGCCAATGCTGCTCAGGACAGATAGGATGACAGACAGCGAGAGAGAGAGAGAGAGAGAGAGAGAGAGAGAGAGAGAGAGAGAGAGAGAGAAGCGACCAGACTGACGTCGCTTTACAAGGATAATGGGTGAGGGAGGCCTTTCCAAAGATAAAACAACACGTCCATCTCTGAGGCCTTTGGCCATTAACTGAATGTATGTGCATTCTCTGGTGGACAGCATATCACATGCAGATGGCTAAAATAATCAGCGGCCTCTCTCGCCCATCACCAACCATGTGGTCAAAAGATGTTTATGGCAGGCGCTTGGAATAAAGCCAAATAGGCAAGCCAGAATTGGTCGTACACTGCAAAAAGTGATCTCTTGGCATGTGAAAGGATCTTAATTGTAGGCAGGACATCTAATGTTTCTATCTGTTTCAAAACATTTCGACATATTACCAATTGAAATGATCCTATAGCACTGACAGATAAGGTTATTTTGCTTGTGTAATGCTTGATAGTAGCAGTAATGTGTAAAAGTATAGTTATAAAGTATTAGGTAAACTGTATAATCTAAAACATATATTGTTTTATACTCATATTCAGTGTCTACCACATTGTTTATGCTCTTTTATATTATATTATATTATGTATTATAGCGTCACTGTGTGTTAGCGCCTCTCCTGTGTGTTCTTTCCACACGTGCTTCCCTACACATGGCCCTGTATGTTGATTATTTAACTCCACCCCCTCGTTACCTATCCCCAGTTGTTTTCTGTTTCCTGTTTCTATTTCCCGTGTGTATTTATAGGCCCTTTGTTTCAGTATCCCTGGTCGATTCTTGTACATGGTTGACGTCTGTTAGGTTGGTTTGATTCTTGATTTTGATTCTTCAGTTTTTGGTTTATTGTTTGTTTTCTTTTATTGTTAATTTTAACTCCTCGCCTCCCTGCTACAAAACTGACATATAGACAAGTATACCATTTGAAATGCTTTTTTTATAATGTCAATAACTGGAAAACAAATGAAACTGCAATTATGTTTATATATTGATATTTATTTTATTTTATATATCATCATTTTATTTTGACAAACCAGTGTTCTCCAAACATGCACCTAATACTTCTTTGCCTGAGCCAAATAATTATTGCCTTTAGACATTCTTTATTGGATGAAGGATGTGTTTTAGCTCTATTTTTATTTAGTTTTATTTTGTTTTTTTTATATTTTTCAAACTACATAAAATAATCTCACAGCAACTGATAAATATTAGATTTACACAGATCAGTCAAAACATTAAAACCACTGACAAGTGTTGGAATATACACTTTAAAGTGTGCAGTTGAAATTGATGTGTTAAGGCAGTAGAAATATGCAACACAATAATAGGAGCTTCTCTAATGAGTTTCAGATTGTGATGGCTTGAAAACTGGGTCGGAACGTCTTCAAAACGACAGGTGTGCTGGATGATCTGGACTGTATGCAGTAATCAGAATACCATTTTCCTTTATACGTCCAAAAATGTGTCATATAAAGAAGGAAAAGAAGAAAAGGTGGCTAGAAGCCTCTTTTCTAAGAAAAACATACTGTTTAAATAGGAACAAAGGCCTGAAGGAACCAGATGTTCCAACAGTAGAAGCGTGGGACCGTAGGGATGTGATCCATTGGTGCATTTGGTGTTAATATCTAGGGGTCATATACCTCAGGCGGCACATTGGCCACAGTTTGCCTCCCAGCGCTGGGATCCTGGGTTCAAGTCCCTATCTGGGTGAAATTTCTATGTTCTCTGAGTGTCCTCATGGGATTCTGGTTTCCTCCCACAGCCAAAAAAACATGGAGTTCAGGTAAACTGAATACTCTGAATTGCCCTGGTGTTTATGTATGTGTATGTAAATGTGTGCATGACTGTATGCCCATATATGGATTAGCACTCTGTCACTCTGGGTCCAATGCCTTAATGCACGATGCAGTCCTCCAGGCGTACTGTCGTTTTCACTTTCTCGTCGATTGAGTGTAAATAACTATGTGTAGAATTTGATTCTAAAGCATTATATAAGTGTAGCTAACTTCAATCAAAAAAGAACACCCTCAGAAGTCTAGGAATATTAGTTAGGTGATTAATGTTATGGCTGGTCTGTGTTTCCTACATTTCCTACACTGAAGATTCTTCCACATGCCAAAATCTCATTCTGTGTATAAACAGATTCAATTGTTTTGTTTTAAAAAGAAAAAAGAAGATGGGTTTTGTGCAATTTTATGAGTCTCAAAAGTCTCTCCAGGAACTTCAGCTTGTACACGCCGAGACCAAAGCATATCTACGAAAAAGTGATGTGAAGACATTGATTACGATGAGACTCCTCGTCCAAAAGAGCGCTCAGTGTAATTTCATTTGGAGTCAATGAGGCAGAGATCGTGCGGATCTCAGGATCTGGATATTGGATTTTATGGGGGGGATAAAGGAAGGCGGGAGCAGGAGGGAGGAAGGAGGGGGCAGGGTAGGGTAGGGGGGTAGAAGGGGGGGGGCGGGGACTGGGTGGAAGGCTCAGAACCAAACAACACAGAACAAGGAGCTGAGGACCGAGAACCAGAGCAGTCATTTACCTTTTTGCTCCACTTCTATTGGGCAGTGAGAAAAAAGTGGAAAGAGTGTCAAGGGAGAGAAAGGTTAGCAGGAGTCATAGAGTAAATGTACAGGTACAGTGTATCTTTACAGAGCGAGAAAGAGAGAGGACAGAAGAGAGAGAGAGAGAGAGAGAAAGAGAGAGAGAGTCCACATATAGATTATATACATATAGAAATGCATTAAAGGACAAAAATCTAGTCAAACATTTAAAGTTAAAGAACGGCGGTTCCCAAACTATTTAAAAAAAAAGCATGTACACTTTTTAAAAATGCCATAAAAGATCCACTTTTGGAAGCATAAGGAAGTACACTAATATGCCATAAATCATGGGATATCACTTTGTAAATTTACATTTAAATTTACATTTAAGGTATTTAGCAAACAAACTTATCCAGAGCGATTTTTTTTTAAGATTAGTTTAAAAACTCTTTGAAAAGATGATTCTTCAGTCGGCGTCTGAAGACCCCAAGTGACTCTGAGCTGTTCTAACCCCCAGTGGAAGTTTGTTCCACCACCATGGTCCTCTAGAACAGAGAAGAGTCAGGATATTTGTTTTCTGTTGGTCTTAAATGATGGAGGTTCAAGTCAAACCGTACTGGAAGCTCTAAGAGCTCTTGGTACAGATCTGGCTTTGACCATCTAGCTTTGGCATTACCACACACAGTGGACAGCACTGTGGATATGGTAATGATCGTGACCGGCAGTGTCTGGCTAGAATTGTCCATGCGAATATACAAGCGACCCTGATAGAAATCACACGTCCATCCAAATTCAATTCAGGAGACCATACCTTACAATCCCGAAGATCAGTGGGACCCAATACTAGTCACATGTCCCATGACATTTGGCATATCAGTGCATGTGTCAGTTGTAATAGAGATGTGTGTGTGAGTGTGAAAAACCTTAGAAAGGAGAAGCAGTATCACCTAATTTTAATGGTCCAAATACCTCAACTAACACTCAACTAACATTAAACAAAAAAATGTATATTAAATGCAACTTAACTCTTAGTCAAATGCAAATTATTATGGTATAAAACCTAATCCTAAACCTAAGCCTAAGCCTAACTTTAAACAGGAATCAAAACCTTAACCATAACCTTAAATCTAACTCTAAAAATAACCTTAAAATGTCAAATTAGAGTTTGGTTGCATTTAATAAACATTCACTTGAAAATTAACTGAGCACCTATGAGGCATCAATAATAGACCGTCCATAAAAAGTGATATCAAAGAAGCTACTTTTGATGTAAAGCTTCTTTTCCAGTTTAAAGCTTCTTCATATTCACTCATACATCTCTATTAAAATGTATTTTTAACTGGAAACTAAAACAACTCTTCTAAGGCATCTCTCAAAGATATATGAAGCATCTTTATTTTTTTAAGAGAATAAATTTAATGCATTCAATGGTTGGCAAAAAAAAACACACTTCTATATTTATGCAATGTTCCTCTTTCCTCAGGTGTAATTGATCATTTCAGACTATTCTGTGTGTGAAGTTTGTTTTCCACTGGTGCTAAGAGGCTAACACGGCTAACAAGTAAAGGAAGCTTACAGTCAATTAGCACTGTGCAAACTGCATGAATAAATCATCACACACTTGCCTTAAACCAGGTCAGGCTGTCAAGTAATCTCAAACAGACTCGCCTGAGTGTTTTCCTGACACTCTGTGACAAGCTGGGATCAACAGAAGCTAACAAAAGCTACAAGATGCAAGACAGCTACTTCTTCTTAGCTTTTTAGCTTTGTTTTTCCCTTCAAGTACCAAAAGTACAAAAAGCTAAACAAATAAGGTAAAATGATCAGTACTGTTAGCTGTAGCTGCACTACTCTACAGAAAATGGCATATTTAGCTAAATGTATGTATAGGTAGTATATTAACTTAACTATAAGATAGAAAGTGGATTCTTCTCAGTTTTATACCTAGCTAACTAACATTAGCCCATTTGTTCAACTACCAAAACAACAAATATCTACAGAAAGCTAGATACCAGATACCAGTACTGTTAGCTAGCTAGCTAAAGCTACAATACTATATAGCAAATACAATTTTAGCTAGACCTGGGCGATTGGTAGAAAGGTAAATATTAGATAGCAGATTTTTCTTGGGGGTTCTTTTTCGTAGCTAGCTAGTCAGCTAACTTAGCTAACAAAAATAACAAATATCTATAGTAAACATGATCAGTACTGTTAACTGCAGCTACATTACTCTACAATAATTGCCCTCTTTAGCTACACTCAACTCTTGGTTGTTTGATAGTCGATTCCTACTAGCTTTTTAGCTTTTTAGCGAGCTAAACATTGTCCTTTTGTTCAACTACCAAAATCTAGAAACACAGCTCATCCTAACATAAATCAAGTCATATTTTATTATAATTTTCACTACAGTTCAGAAGATACAAATAGAAAAAAAATGTTAATGTAATGCATTGTTAGAAATCACATTAGACAGTCTGCTGAGCACCATGCTAATCTAATAACAATAATCTACTAGTAGTTTACTTTTTACTTTTAGTTGCATTAACCTCATTTGTAGTGCAAGAAGGAAAGACAACTTTTAGGGTGTGGGCAAAATATCTACATTTATTGTTATTCAAACCACTCCTTATACATGTAACTAGGTGAAAAGAACTAAAAGTACAGCAAAACGGCTGTAATAGCTCTAAACATACGGGCTAATATGTCATGCTGCGTTCAAGTGCACCTTGGAAACTTGGACGTGTAACAGTTTTTTTTTTATTGACACACCTAAATTCGTAAAGTTTCTCACTGGCAAATTTTGCGTAGTTTGTGTTGGTGCTCATGTGCACTCATCTAGTAAAAAAAAAAAAAAAGCTATTTCTAACATGAACTGAAGGCAGCATAAAGGTACTACTGAAGTTGTCAGTTTGTTTTACTTCTCTTTTATTTCTCTTTTTTTTTTTTAAACAAAAAAATAAAATTGTATATTCTGGAAATATTGATACATCTTCACAAACTACCATTTTTTGGAACCCCAGATATGAATGATGCTAAATGTTGCTACATGACTTCATTCCTAAATGCAAAAAAAAAGGGTTAATCATTAGAGAGAGAAAGAGAAGGGAGAGAATCAGAAACAGATTAGAAACAAAAAGACAAAACTAAAAGTGACCGAATTGATTTTGTGACTGTATATTATATACTTTTTGCTTTTTTATTGCAATTTTGATAGCTTAAAATGCTCCAAAAGTCACAAAAATGAATTAATAGCGAATTATTTTTCTTGTCTGTTTGAGAGAAAACGGCGTGTCAAACCGAAAACACAACAGAAGTGGTTTATGATGACCAGAAGCTGAGTGTTTACAGACTCGGATAAGCTTCTCCGAGCGGACTGTCACCCTCTTTTCAATAAAGCATTCAAGGTAGCACACAGCAAAGAGAAAAGCAGTAATTTCAGCTCTCAAAAGAACTCTGACAGCTTCTTCTATAATATTTAGCTTTTTCCGCTGACTTTTCTGAAGGGAAAAGTGTTCTTTCTCAACAAAAATCAATCAAACTGGAGATATAGCTGATGACCACAGCCACAAAAATAAAAAACAGGGCTTTTCATAACTTCTATTCACCAGCCATACGCAGCAGACCAGGTGATCCAATTCAGAGCCGCTGCTGAAAAGCTGGAGGATTTAAAAAGCCAAATATGAGTGAAAAAGAGCATGTCTGGAGAAGAGATTAACGCGGAGATGACTCAGTAGACTCCTCGTCTTGGACTCAGCAGGACTCAACCTTCATAAAGGACAGCTGCAAACATGGAATTGTTCTAAATCAAAAGGGAGCACTAATGGAAAAAAAAGCTGCGTTAAAAGTAACTAAGCTTCCAGTTCGTGTTTGGTAAAATTCTGTTTTATTTCAAGCAGGATTTTTTCTTCTTTTTTTTTTTTGGCTCTTGCATTAACTAACACATTTTCTTTCTACTTCGTTTTAAAGGGCAAGAGTCAAACTTCCATTTGACTTCCATGTGTGAGTGAACTTTCTGCATCATTTAGTGGATCAGAGCAAAGCTAGATGTAATTCAATAATGAATGCTGCTCAAGACAGCAGCTTATTTTTTTTTAAAGCAGTTTTAATGTAGCTGCTTTCTATGAATGTTTACGTAGTAGTAGCATTAACCATTTTTTTTAAAGCAGAGTAACTGGTAGCTTAGTTGACTCCATATATATATATATATATATACTTTTTTTTTTTTTGCAACACCTTCAAAAACAACTCTACACATGTAATGCAACATTAACATCATACATCACACATGACACGTTTTGACACAGGTTATTAATGAGCGCACATTTTTCTTTTTGCCATCAGTCTGCCCTAAAATAGACTACAGGGCTCCAACAGGGCTTCTACAACAGCGAACATCAGCTTTGGAGGATCTGGAATGCTGTTTTTGGGCTAAATCACATTCAAACATCACATTTTTTTTTTTTCCTTCCTAAGGCTGAAGCCCATTTTCGTAAGCTATTGTCCAGATGTGGAGGGGTGGGGTTTTGTACGCTCACATATTTCTCCACTTCAGTGGCTGAGAAGGATCTGGTGTATATGCACAGACAGAAAAATCAATAGCGAGGAATCAGAAGATAAAGCTGCAGGTTTTTAGTGTTTTAGTGGAGTTTCTTTCTTTCTTTCTTTCTTTCTTTCTTTTTTATTTATTTTTTTTTGGAAAAATACCTGCAGTCACATTCAGTCCGAAAAAAAAGAGTAATAGGGAATAGTAGAAACATTTGGAGGTTTATTCTGGTGCAGCCCTCAACAAACTACTCAAACTCACAGCACTTTACTGTTACATAAGCCAGGTTTCCATCCAAATGTTTTGCAAAAGCTTTGTGAAATTACACAATTTCAGCAGAAAATATGTAAAATAAATCGTGTTTCCATCCACTACAGTTACGCAAAGAAACTTTAGACGGAATAGTCTACTGTGATTATGAGTGGCATTGATTTATTCTTTCCAGTTGCTTCCAGTCACCAACCAAGCAATCCAACTGCTAAGAAAATTACCATACAGGCTGGACATCTGTGCAGAATACAGAAAACTATAGGGATTAAAGGGTAGTATTGAATACTATAGGGTAGTGTACTGAATGGTGTATGGGGTAGTAAAGAAAGTATAGACATTATAGTGTAGTATAGAAAATACAGGGGACTGTATGGTTGTATAGTGGTATATAGGGTGGAGTATATGTGGAGTGTATAGTAGTATTAGTGGGGTATTATAGGTAGTATAGTGTAGTATGGTGTAGTATTGTTACTGTAGGATAGTGTAATACAAGGTGTATAGGGTAGTATAGGGTAATATATGGTAAGATTGTATATTAAAGGGTAGTATATGGTAGTTTATATTGTAGCATAGGGTGGTATTAGGTGGAATATGTTTGTATAGGGTCGCACAGGGTAGTATATATGCTAATATATGGTATTATAGTGTATAGGATAGTATAGCACAATGTAAAATAGAGGATACATATATACTGAAATATAGTGTAGTATAGGGTAGTATAAGGTAATATATGATATTTTAGCATAGTTAAGCATAGTACAGGGCAGTATGTGTTGTACTATATGGTACTACAGGTTAATATATGGTACTATAGTGTAGTGAAGGATAATATATGGTAGTATATGTTGTAGTTTGGGGCAGTAAAGGGTACTATATGGTATTATAGTGTAGTAAGAGGTAGTATAGGGCAGTATGTGTTGTAGTATATGGTACTACAGGTTAATATATGGTACTATAGTGTAGTGAAGGATAATATATGGTAGTATATGTTGTAGTTTGGGGCAGTAAAGGGTACTATATGGTATTATAGTGTAGTAAGAGGTAGTATAGGGCAGTATGTGTTGTAGTATATGGTACTACAGGTTAATATATGGTACTATAGTGTAGTGAAGGATAATATATGGTAGTATATGTTGTAGTTTGGGGCAGTAAAGGGTACTATATGGTATTATAGTGTAGTAAGAGGTAGTATAGGGCAGTATGTGTTGTAGTATATGGTACTACAGGTTAATATATGGTACTATAGTGTAGTGAAGTGTAACATATGGTAGTATATGTTGTAGTGTAGGGTAGTGAGGTGTACTATATGGTATTATAGTGTAGTAAGAGGTAGTATAGGGCAGTATGTGTTGTAGTAAAGGGTAGTACAGGATATTATTGGGTAATATATGGTATTATAGTGTAGTTAAGGGTAATGTAGGGTAGTATGCGCTGTAGTAAAGGGTAGTATAAGGTAATATATGGTATTATAATGTAGTAAAAGGTAGTATAGGGTAGCATGTGTTGTATAGGGTAGTATAAGGAAAATATATATTGGAGTATAGGGTAGTATAGGGTAATGAATGGTATTATAGTGTAGTAAAGAGTAGTATAGATTAATATAGGGTAATGTATGGTATCACAGTGTAGTCAAGGATTGTATAGGGTAGTATGTGTTGTAGTACAGGGTAGTATATGGCAGTATAGGGTGATATATGGTATTATATTGTAGTAAAGGGTAGTGTAGGGAAAATATATTTAGGAGTATAGGGTAGTATAAGGCAATATATGGTATTATAGTGTAGTAAAGGGTAGTTTAGGGTCGTATGTGTTGTAGTTTAGGGTGGTACAGGGTAATATAGGATAGTATAGAATACTATATAGTAACTATATGGTACTATATTGTATTAGGGGATGAGCTTACAGCTTGATATGTTCTCGTTTATTTAAATAATGCTTCTCAATGACTTCTTTATATTTTACCTTTAACAATATTCTTTAGCAATCCTCTGCACCTTATTCTAGTGTAAAAAACATGTTTTATATTTTTTATGGGCATTTGAATCAATTAATTTGCAAAAACTAGATGGGTGGAGATCCAGCTATAGATTGGCTATTATTTCATATGTAGAGCTTGATAATGGAGCATAAAGGAAACAGTCTAAATGACTTTAGCTTGTGGCTTTATAAGACTATGAAGAAGTACTTACTGTATGGAACACACTCATATTGGACCTCGAGGTACTTGTAGGTCCCAGGACACGGATCTGGAAAGACATCGGAGCCGGTGATAACGACGCACTGCGTCCGGTTGTTACATCTGCAAAACAGAGCGAGATTAGGAGCCAGTTAGTGCTGGACTCTGAGGCGCTCATCACTACACAACACACACACACACACACACACACACACACACACACATACACACGCTCTGTAACCGGTTCCTGTATGAGAAAATCTGGACGCTCTGCAGACCATGACTTAACCCTTTGGAGTCACAGTTACTGTCAGCTGTAACAGAAGAAGCTCTTAATCCTGGTTTATTGAAATGAGCTTCTCAAGTCAAGTCAACAGGCTTTATTCATCAGTTAAACTGTGTACGGATGAAGAACAGAGAGGAGCACGGTGGCGCTCCTCCAGGACCATGGTGCAACACTGTGCAATACTGCATACAGTCTAAATATGCAAACATATGAGCAAGTGTGCAACTTCACTCTTTAATATAAAGCTGATTCAAATGCTTCTCTGAGTGATGTCACAGAGCAGGGGTTCTGAACTGGTCTCAGCCTGGGACCCCTTTTTTCTCATGGTCATTAAGTTGCGACCCACTTATATTATAGAATACAAACTAAACATATACATTTTTGAAAAATAGCCTTCAAAAACCCATTTAAACATACATATGCATTAAAAGCATGTTTTTAAAGAAATTAATAAGAAACATGACAACTGCATGAATAAAATTTAATACAACAAAATACTCACAACTCACAAAATTACAAAAAATAAATAAGGCCACAAAAGAAGGTATATTTCACTTCTCTGCATATTTCTGCATGCAGTGTACATTAGTACACAAGTAAGAAACTCTCTCGTCTATTTTTTGACACAATATAAAGCATGAGTACAAAATTGTACAAGCATAATTAATTTATTTTTTAATGTATATATTTTTTTTAAACTGTACGCAACCGCCCCCAGAACGTGTCCACCACCCACTTTTGGCTCCCGACCCCCTTAGTTAAGAATCGCTGCCATAGTTGGACCCATAGTTGGTTTCACAAAGAACTATTTTTTGTAATAAAGATAACATATATCAATCAATTAGGGGTGGGCGATATGGCCCTAAAATAATATCACAATTTTTCACGGTATTTTTTTTTTTTTTTGCAATAACGATACTCTTGGCAATATGACAAAACACTGAATTAAAAAAAAAAAAATGATAAAGAATACACTCAACAAAATGAAAATTACATTTTATTAGTGTGTACAATATAATATGGCACACCACTAACTGAGACATTAAAAAATACAAGAATTTGTATCAGATTTGTAACAGAAGTCAATGATCCTGAATGTCATGATACTAATAATAACGCACTCCATACATCTCCATATATCTGGGATTAAAGTAAAATAAATGATACTAGACAGATATAATCTCTATAGTCTCTAGTAAATATATAATGGGAAATGAGAACAGTGTGATTTTTTTTTTTTTTTTTTTGCTAAAAGCAGAAAAAAGGAATACACTGATGTGATAATTGGATTGTGATGAGTAATATTGCACGATAATACAGGGCATAATATCCTTCACGATATGTAAAAATGTTGGCGATATTATTCTGTATTATTCTAATATCTATATCTATACTATTCATATCCTTTATTACATTGTTATAATTTTATATATTTTTAGTTTTACATTATTCTGTTTTATTTTTATTATTTGACCTTTATATTGTTTAAATATAGAAATTATTATCTTATTTCTTATTATAGTTTATTTTTTTTTAAACTACTATTCATTTTTAACACATTTTATAGCTCATTCTCGCAATCTAAATCAGGAAAAAGCTATTTTAGGGAACTCCAGTTGAATACATAACTGTGTAATTGCAGTTTAAACAGTATGGCAAGACAATAACAAAAACCCTGGACTTCTTGACAGGTTAATGGACAGTCAGTGCCAGCGTATGAACTCAAGTCCTCGGCTATACGACGTTAAATCAGTCCGTAGAGGGGATCGAAGCGTTGAGTTAAAGTAGTGGAAAAGAAAACAGAAATAAAGGAGGGGGATTTTTAGAGGTTACGCAGAGCTTAAAGGCAGGTTTTTTAGAATGACATTGTAAAATATCTGTCAGAGTTATGTCTATAGAAAGCTGCCAGTCACTGCCGCTGCCTTTTACCGGTATTTAACAGAACTGTCGACAGGCTGCGGTCTGGAAAAAAGCAAAAAAAAAAAAAAAAAGCAAAAAGGAGCCGAGGGAGGGTCGGGATTTTAGAACAACAGCAGCAGAAGCACAGAGAGAGAGAGGAGTTTCTCCTTGTTTGAAGTGAAATTAGCTCAGTACATTTTTACCACCTTTACCCCACCTTTCCACAGAGAACTGTCAGATCAAAATGCCGCTCCGTCTGATTTTTTATTTATTTATTTTTTTTTTTTTTCTCCCGTGCAGCAGCAGGTGAGATTGCTCCTCCTTCGGGAATCTTTAATAGTTTAAGTGAAGAGACGCTGATTGACAATGAGGCCGAGCGAGTGGCGCAACGTGAACTTTCAGCGTTCAGCTGCGCCTCTCAAGACGAGCGACTCATCAGGCATGCGTCTGTTGTTGCTCTCGGCGGAATAAATCACCTTAAGTATCTCCAACAAGAATAATTTGTGCACTTGTGTGCAACTGCTGGGAGATTTCGCTCCTTTACAGCACGCAGTGACCTTGACTATGAAGTTAGGCATCTTCAGGAATTGAAATGGGCTGGAAATGTGTGTGTGTGCACATGTGCGTGAGTGTGTAGGTGTGTGTGTGTGAGTGTGTGTGGAACACAGGTGTGCCATGTCATATCATACGCAATGATATCGTTTTTTTATTTTTTAAACAATATTTTTAAAAAAATAAGATCATGATAATAGTGGTATTCTGTCTTGGAATCAGTGTATTTTGTATGTATGTATTTTTTTTTTTTTACTTTGAAGCTTTAAGAGTATTATTTGTAAAATTGTTTATGTTTGCAGCTTTTCTAAAAAAAATCTGAATTTAATATTTTATAAATAAATACTAAATAAAAAAATATTAAAATAAATAAAATATTAAAATAATGCATTCTGGGTAACGTAGTGCAGAGTGTGGGAGAGATAGGAGTGCTTTTAGTAACAGGCATGACAGAAACTGTTACATTTATACTAAATAAAACTTAACATACATTTTGCTGCAGTAGTACATTCTTGAAATTAATTAAAATAAATTATTTTTAGTGTTTGTCATATTTCCAAAATCATCAGTGCCAAAATACCCTGAAAAAGTTAAAGTTAACACATTAAAACACATAATTAATCTGAAATTTTTAACCTTTTCGTTTTTTTGCTTATTAATTTTACCATACATTTGGCCTCAAAAATGCAATTTTTGCCTCTTGATGTATTAGTAGCTTTATTTAGCAATGTAAAACAACAGTCATGAAACAGTGAGTTTCAGAAGGTAGATTACTTTTTATTTATGCTGAAATCTCATAACTAACTCTCATATTACTCCTCCCTCCACTATATGTTCCTCCTTTTCTCTCTTTCTTTCTCTCTTTCTTTCTCTCTCTCTCTCTCTCTCTCTCTCTCTATATATATATATATATATATATATATATATATATATATATATATATTTTTTTTTTTTTGGTAAAGCTGTGTTTAGTGATTATCTTACATTGATTCTTTAAGAGATAAAAATGAAAAACATGAATAATAATAATTGTTATATTATTTTAGGGCCATAATCGTCCATCCTAAGTCTGTGGGAGTCTGTGTTGGCATGCATGTGTGTACCTGTGTGAATGAATAATGGAATAAATTTGGGTAAATAAATGATGAAATTAGCCAAACTTCAATCAAGCCTTCTATATGCAGAGGGATTGGTGACACAGTGGGAGCAAACATGGAAGATATACTGAGAAAAAAGGCAAAATGGGGACTCTCCACAATCAGCAGCTGTAAATATTTCAGCAGATTGAAAGCAAAGTCATCTTCCTTGGAGCTGAAGTTGTAAAAAAATGCATTCTGGCAAAGGACACCTTAAAGGACGGCCTCTCTCTTTCTCTCTTTATCTCTCTCTCTCTCTCTCTCTCTCTCTCTCTCTTTTTCTCTCTCTCTCTCTCTCTCTCTCTCTCTCTTTTTCTCTCTCTCTCTTTCTTTCTTTTTGTTTTTTTTTTCAAGCAAATTGCCACAGTATTTATCAGACGAAGGGCATCCTGACGTGCATTCCAATGATTGGGTGACTGCGTCCACATTCAGTAATTTACCACAACAGCGAGCCTCCTAAATATTTATAAAAACACTCTCTCGCGCACGTCTTCTGGCCGTTTATTAATATTTAAGACTGGACAATTTGGCGAGAGAACCATGTGAGCTAAGATTATCTCACAGTTGGAACTATTTCCCTCGCGCATGTTGTGGGGCAGCGATAAGGAAAATAAATTCTCGCCCGGCCTTGACGAAAAAAAAATAATAATAATACTGAATATAATACAGTGAAACAGCCCCAGTAAGCAATTACTGCACATCTGCACCATCCCACACCGCCCAGCACAGAACTCATGGCTTTGCAGTTCTGAACGATCATATTTGGGAATCTGAAAGGCTTTATGAGGACACGGATTGAAGAAGCTGAAGTTTTAGCTCGGCGTGGCTCCTGCAGGAACCAACTCAGAAAAGACCAAAGCATCTCTGACAAGTGCAAAAGTACCAGAAGTTCCAGAAGTATTGAACCTTTCAAGAGAAACCCATTCTGCATTCAGCTCACAACCTGGATTGTCAGGAACTGTTAGAAGATGAGTGAATTCCACTGTTAGGAAAAGAAAATCCTAATCCTGCTGTGCTTTACTCGTATTACATTCATATTCACCTCATTACCAATCATGCCCTAAACCTGAATCCGAGTCTCACGCAATCGTTTATACGTTTAATATTATAATCAGCAGCTCATTTGCTGGATCTCCTGCTGGACTTTGAGTAAGTGTAGATTTTCCTATTGGCATCATCAGAGTGGTTCTTCTTCAAACTGTTGTAGAGTCTCTCTTTTTGAGCCCAAGTCTTTGTCAATTTTTTTTTTCCTTATTTTATTTTCAATGGAGATTTTCTCAATTTGTCTTGATTCCTCTTAGTTGTTCTTCCTCATGTTATTAGAGATTTTCTCATTTCTCCTTTTGAGACTTGGTATCTCTCAGTGGCTGTTTTTCAAACTCTTCAAATGGACTTTTGCCTTTTAAATCTACAGTAGGTTCCTCTCAGTGGATGTTCTTGCATAACTGCATAATCCTATTGTACACCTTGTGCAAGGCGTGCCACAAAGCTTTTTGCTATCTTGCACGCCATCAATCAACAGTCTATTTTCACTTCTTGCTTCCACGCTAACATAGTGTCAGAGTTTAGTAATATATATCTACACTGGTGGGCGTGGTGATCTGGAAGTGAGGTGTGTTCAGGTAAATTTCTGCCGTATTTCAATCTATTTGGCGGCGTGAAACACAGGTGCGCCACTGACTGATTAAAACTCTGACAACAGTCAACAGTCAGCCGCCCAATCTTATCCTATCTTAGCCATGCAGGAGTGCTGTGTGCATGCTTCCAGTATGCAAATTTAGCTTTTATCTCAACAATATACAAATAAAAAATCAAAAAGCATTGGTGTTCCCTTCACAGCGTAATCATGCAGGTCAAGTATCCTCTGCTGAGATGCACAAAGTACTGCGCTGTTAAGATACAAACACACCAAAGTCAGAGCTCATCTGCCTCTTAAAGGGAATGACGACTGACACACTGATTGGTTTATTTTACATTACGCCCAAAACACACTCATTATTAATTAAGAGAATTAGTACACGCCTTTTGCACATTTTAAGACGTGCAAGGTGTATTTCTTTTATGCTGTCGCAATACCAAAGACACGCCCTAAATCAAGCTGCATGATGCGCAATTGATTAGTGATCTATACATGTATATCGCTAAAATAGGGTCCTATGTCTCATTTTAAATGTTGGTTTCTCATGCTCTTTTTTTCCTGCTCTATTTTTCTTTCTCAGTTTGAGTGTTGGTTTCATGTAGTGATTGTGCTTATTGCTCTTAAAGAGCTTCTCATTTTAAGTCTTATGTCTTAGTTTTTCCAAATATCTCCAAATTTCTCCTTTTCTTGTTTAGAATCTTGTTTTTTCTTAGTGGTTCTTGCTCAAGCTTTAATGGACATTTGAAAATTGAATGTTGGTTCCTCTCAGTGGTTCTTCTTTGTGCTTTTAGGAACTTTAGTATTTTGAATCTTGGTTCAATGGTTTTAGTTCATGCTCTTAAAGAGTTGTTTCTTGGCTCTTCTCAGTTTTCACTTTTTATGTTTCATGATAAAATCAGCGGTTTTCAAACTTGTTCTTGAACATCTAATGGCACTAGGTAGCGGGCAATACAATAGGTTTTTTTTTTTTTTGTATTTTTTTTTTTTGCTGCTGAGGGTTCAATTCTATTGGCAATACTTCATAATAGGTTAGACTAGACATGTTAAGTCTCGTATGTGTGTATCTGCACATATACGTTAGCAAATAAAACAACTTAAAGTAGCTAAATAATGCATTTTTTTGAAGGGATGTCCACAAACATTTGAAGATATCGAGTATACTGGATGCTCCACATTCAACAGACAGCCGGACGAAAAATAATTACTATACGACGCCGCCATGCTTTAGCTATCAGCAGTGATAAATGAGTCCTCCACCAGTTGAGCAGCATTCCAGTCAGGCCCGTGTGACGGCGTTCTTCAAAAGAGTTAATGGCAAATGGAAATGAGGCTTGTCAAACAGCTCCATAAATGTGTCAACAAAACTCTAACTAGCACTGTTTTATCTTTCCTGTTAAAGCCACTGCTGAGAAAGGCTCGGCAGCCACGCCGCCTTATAGTTAAACTGCTTCTGTGGCTTCATAATTACACAAGCAAAGCCTCCACATCCAGTTCCCTCTCAAACCCGAACGCTAGAACGCCTTCATTTTCCAACTTCCAGTCCTTAAATTCTGACTCCTGAGCAGCCACTTCAGTGACCTTTCCCCAAAAAACATCTCCGCTCGTTTTGTGTCTCGCAAGAACTTTTCGGATCTTAACATAACCCTAATTACAAAGTGTCATCTTCTCTGGCCTTTAAAAAAAGTTGCCTCTTCCTTGCATCATCTGGCGCATCATCTGAAGGAGCATGCTGATCTGTTCCATGCTCTCTCACGTACAGGATGCCGGTTCGGGTTGTGAGACAGTTGTGGCTTTGGGCGAACCATAAGCTCCATACTGAAAATATTAATTAAGAGAAATTTCATTATCCCTCGCCTGAGGCCGTAACGTCGGGGGAAAGATAAAACAGAGGAGAAAGGCTGTCTGAGCCCAGAGGACTCGCTCATCCCAAAGCACCGAGCGGCAAAAAAGTGTCTATATTAATATGTTTCCGTCAATGATTTCATTCCCCCTTATGTCACCGATGGCGTGCCGAAAGTGGGCGACAGAAAGGTACTTAAGCCAGATGAGGAGTCGTTCGGGCTGAAGTGGAGCTAATTTTTTTGTTAGCATGCGGCGGCTAACAGTCTGAGTTGGAGGACTCTTTGGAGAGATGCTGAATGACCATTGTTCAGTCGGAGTGCTGACCTTGACACCGGCAATGTCAGCCTCGCGGCGGCTCGGAGCTAAGTAGCGGAGTCATATAGGATGAGACAGCTGGCTTATTCTAAATGACTTAATTGGCAGCGGGATGACTCTCTCATGTACTTCATGTTCTTGAGATACAAAAGTGAATTAACGAGTCATTTTTGGACCCGGCTTTTTTCTCAAGTGCAGCTCTGCTTCAGCTCAACTCAACTCGAGAACTTGGGTGAACTCATCTGAGACTTTGACTGACTTTAGAGAACCCAAAATAGGACTGGGCGATATGGCTAAAAATTACAATATATCACAATCACAGTAAAATTCCTTTATTTTAATCATATACTATATGATCATAATACTATATAATTCCAATATTGATATGAACCCTATTAGAGCAACTTCTTTTTTATATTACTATATTTAAAGATAATACTTTACAGATTCTTCTTATGTGTTGTGCTGATGGTACAGTGAGTGAATCAGACGCAACAGCAGTGCTGCTGGGGTTTTTAAACACTGTGTTCTTCGCTCACCGTCCTCCACTCTATTACACACTCCTACCTACAGCTGCTCCACCTTGTAGATAAAGTAAAGTCAGAGACAGAAGCTCTGAATCTGTTCCTGCAGATACAGTTAACAGTGTTGGTCTGCCTTTAGACCTTCAACAGAGGGCACAGGACACTGACTATAGGGTCCTGTTGGTTGGATATTTCTTGGAGGTGGTGGACTATTGCCAGTGCAGCAATGAAAGCGAGGTGTTTAAAAACTCCAGCAGCACCGCTGTATCTGATCCACTCTTTACCACACTGCAAAAATCTGCCAATGGGGTAAGCAGATGTTTCTTTCATATTAATTTCTTAAAATAAGCATTTGCAAAGTCTCATAATAAGAGAAGTAAGACTTAAATCAAGCAAAATTCACTGATTTGTTGCTTTAAATTCAGAAAGAAGAATCAGAATACTTGACTTTGTGCTTATTTTAAGTTTAAAGGACCTAAAATAAGGTAAGAATTCAGTCAATCTTAACTGCTTAAGACTGCTAGGTAATCTTACACTTACAATGTTTAGCAAGACCTAAAATTATTATCAGGGAAAAAATAAGTTTATTGCATTGAAACTTAGATAATTTAATAAATACCATGTCAGTTTCACTGAAGTGCTGAGATTTAATGACCCACCACCCAAATAATAATAATAGATTTGTGGTGGTCCTGTCGGACCAAAGAACAGGGGAAAAGAAATTACGTTATATTATGTCATGGTGGATATGGTAGAACTACTAAAAAAGAAAAGAATCCTAATAAATGACATCATGTGTTTGATATTTTAGTGATATTTAAGCATATTTAAGAGTTACTACTGCTTAAATACCCTTTCCCTTAAGCAATACTCACAGTTTTACTCCCGGTCTTGAGAAAAGAACAACAGAGCTTAATTGTGAACCTCTGCAGGAAACCTCTGAAGCCAACAGTGGGCGGATCCACCACAAAGTGTCAATCATAACCTAAGACAACCCATGGGAACATGCGTGGTGCACTGTTTATATGAACAAAGAATCAACCAGTGTGTCAGTAGACGCACAGTTACAGGGACAGGCAATGCATATATTAATGCCAGGGAGTGATGTAAGAGTGAAACGACTCTTAAAAGTCCCTCTGACTTCATCTTATGGCCATAACACTGAAGCTGCTAACCCTTAACAACACATGCAAGAGCCATGTGCCTTTCTTTCTTTAATGCTGATATATTACATTAAAAGAAAAGAGCTGGAAGCTTCTCACACTGTATCTTTTACTAGAGCTCTAAAAGCAGGCACTGAGGAAGCGTCCAGTCCTGAAAGTCCTCTAAAAAACGGCTAAACGTCGCGTTCCCAGGCCTTTAACTAAGGCCTAAAATAGGGCCTTCGCCGCCTGCATCAGACGATTCATGGCGCTGGGCTTTAACTGGAAGGCAGCAGCTACACCGCGGGTTAGCAGCGCTTTTTCACCAGACGAGCAGCGTCGGCCGAGGCCTTATGAAATGTTAATATCTGGGGTGCTTTAAATATACACCATCACAGCTAGCAGCGGCAGCAGAGAGTTCCCAGTGCTGGGGATGTGTGCGCCAGTGTGTACGAGTGTGTGTGTGCCTGTGTGTAGTCTGGCAGCAACACAAGAATGTCCTGAGAGAGTAGGAGCAAGCACAAGTGTCACAAATATAAATGGTTTGAGAGGAGAGCATTACTCAGGGCTGCAGCCTATGCCACTGCCGCTGAGAACGCAAGCCCTGTACAAAGAAAAGCAGCTTTTCAATCTGTGAGGAAATAGCTCAGGAAATGGCTGTGTGAGTCCTGTATGCAGCTAGCTAGGGCAGTGGATAACACTTTAGAAGACTGTAGATAGAAGATATATACATAGAGATATAACTGTACAACTGTACAATATAATGCATCGTACTGTAGGTATCACAGTGTATCAGGCATTGTATTGAGTTGCATTGTTTAACAGCATGATGTATTGTACAGTATTGTCCCCTAGAAGATTGTATTTTTCTGTGTTATACTGTCTCAAATCAATACTATGAAAAAAACAACATTCTACTTTGAATATGACTGATTAATGAGTATTTTAATGTATGATTATTTAAATAAACATCCGACTTGTATTTGTATTGATTTCTCCTCCACATTTCTGCATTGCATCATACTTTATTGTATCATAATATATGATTGTGTATAATTATATTGTTCTGTATTGCAGCAAAGAAAATTGTAATCTACTATGTTGTCTCAAATAATATATATTATATTGCAAAGTATTGTAATGCAGCATGACTACTATATTACCAGATATTGTTCTATGTATGTTATATATATTGCAAATTGTATTATATCATAGCACATCAAAGTGTACTATACTGTATCACAGTATATCGCATTGTATTACCTTGTATTAAACATATATTGTAGGGATATGTACAATATTAAAGCATGTTCTATTGTAGTATGTTGCAATGTATGTGTATTGTATTATATTTTAATGTACTGTCAATGTAAGTAACAGTGTATTCTACTGTGTTGTAATATTTTGTAGTGTATCCTATAATTTTAGATATTCTTGTGTGTTATACTGCTGGACAATTCGATTCTCAAATCAATACTATGAAGAATTCAACATTTTACCTTTAATATGACTGATTCATTATTATTTTAATGTATGATTATTTAAATAAATGGCTTTGTATTTGTATTGATTTCTCCTCTACGTTTCTGCACTGTATTACCAAGCATTGCATCATACTTTACTGTATCACAATATATGATTGTGTACATAATATTATAAATGTACTAGGTTGTGTTAAAAATTAATATTATATTGCAATGTATTAGTGTAGGCTAACATTTGGTAAATTGACCCACTAAACTACTTTTTTATATTTATATTTAAAATATACAAATAACAATATAATCAGTATATCATTGGATCAATATACAGCTATGGAAAAAAAAGAGACCACTAAAAAAATGATGAGTTTCTTTGATTTTGCCAAATTGAAAACCTCTGGAATATAATCAAGAGGAAGATGGATGATCACAAGCCATTAAAGCAAGCTGAACTGCTTGAATTTTTGCACCAGGAGTAAAGCAGCATAAAGTTATCCAAAATCAGTGTGTAAGACTGGTGGAGGAGAACATGCCAAGATGCATGAAAACTGTGATTAAAAACCAGGGTTATGCCACCAAATATTGATTTCTGAACTGATTTCTGAAACTTGAATATGAATATAAACTTATTTTCTTCGCATTACGTAAAGGTCTGAAAGCTCTGCATCTTTGTTTTGGTTTTTCAGTCATTTCTCATTTTTTTGCAATCAAATGCTCTAACTGAAGTTTGGGAGAAATGTTTTCTGTTGTTTATAGAATAAAACAACTAATGCGTTGAAACATTAGCTAGTGTTTGAATTGGGACACTATATATTGCAATGTTAGATTTGAACATTTTAAATAAACTGAAAATGGAAATACAGTACTAACACACTGTACTGATTGTACTTTTTCTGACTGCTTTGATAAAATGATAAGAAAAAATGATAAAAAATTGGCAAACATGTAAAGCACAACCATGGCTATATATTAAATACAAATAGCAAACTAAATATCTCCTCTTCTACTTACTGTAAAAGTTCACTAAAGGTTTCTATGAACTACGAGTGTAAAATACTGTAACTAGTGTCATATTTCACTGGAGCTGTATTGTATTATTCCTGTGACTTCTCCAGCTTAAAAGCCTTACAATACCCCAGCATACCCGACTAATTTAGACAAAATCCAGCCCGTTTCCCTGCTAATTCACAAAGCTATCATTTTCAGCTCTCGACTTCATGCCTGCAGGCCCTGGTCTGGAAGCTTCTGTACCCAGACATTCTTTGAAATGATTGTGGTCAGGTGCACCTGGTGAAAGAACCCTTGAGTGAGCGGCGAGTCGGCCTTAATGGTAGAATTCAGGTTTATTTATTTTACCCAGCAGCCCCCTTTAGCAGCGAGTACCATACTGACTACCAGGGAAAAAAAGAGCTGCCGTACTTAAAGAGGCTCAGAATAACGCTCTATCTAGGAACAAATCTGGAGTCAGGAAATGGAGTCCACATTTGCACTCTGAGTGATGCTTGGCACGTAGCCTTTACCTTTGAGATATGATTTTGTAGGCATCTGGGAGGTAGCAGTTGATGTTTTCCATCTGGAAAGGGTCAGCGTCGCAGATCTTGTCATCCGTGCGGCCGTAGTTGGCCGTCTCGATCATAATGACGTCGCTCCCCGGGCAGCGAAGGTCAATGGGGTAGCCTTCGCACGACAGCTCTCGGCGTACCAGGCCAAACGGTAGAGCCGCCCGACTAAACGCTGCAAAACAGAGCGGGATGACGAGCTTTAGTGATGGAGGAACTGCAGAATGATAATGTGAACAGCCAATAGTGAACAGAATAAGCTGTGAAAAAAAAACATTAAAAATTTATTCAGCCAATGTATTCAGTTTTTCCAGTGCTTTATTATGCACATACTGTAGACCTGTCACTATGGCTGCTATGAATAGTCGACATAATTTACGGTAAGGTAGGGTAAGGTAAGGTAAGGTAAGGTAAGGTAGGGCAAGGTAAGGTAGGGTAAGGTAAGGTAAGGTAAGGTAAGGTAAGGCAAGGTAGGGTAAGGTAAGGTAAGGTAGGGTAAGGTAAGGTAAGGTAAGGTAGGGTAAGGTAAGGTTAGGTAAGGTTAGGTAAGGGTAAGGTAAGGTTAGGTAAGGTAAGGTACGGTAGGGTAAGGTAAGGCAAGGTAGGGTAAGGTAAGGTAAGGTAAGGTAAGGAAAGGTAAGGTAAGATAAGGTAGGGTAGGGTAAGGTAAGGTAAGGTAAGGTAGGGTAAGGTAAGGTAAGGTAAGGTAAGGTAAGGTAGGGTAAGGTAAGGTAAGGTGAGGTAAGGTAGGGTAGGGTAAGGTAAGGTAAGGTAGGGTAAGGTAAGGTAAGGTAAGGTAGGGTAAGGTAAGGTAAGGTAAGGTAAGGTAAGGTAAGGTAGGGTAAGGTAAGGTAAGGTAAGGTAAGGTAAGGTAAGGTAAGGTGAGGTAAGGTAAGGTAAGGTAGGGTAAGGTAAGGTAAGGTAAGGGAGTGTAAGGTAAGGTGAGGTAAGGTGAGGTAAGGTGAGGTAAGGTAAGGTAGGGTAAGGTAGGGTAAGGTAAGGTAAGGTGAGGTAAGGTGAGGTAAGGTAGGGTAAGGTAAGGTGAGGTAAGGTAAGGTAGGGTAAGGTAAGGTAAGGTAAGGTAAGGTAAGGTGAGGTAAGGTAGGGTAAGGTAAGGTAAGGTGAGGTGAGGTGAGGTAAGGTAGGGTAAGGTAAGGTAAGGTAAGGTAAGTTAAGTTAAGGTAAGGTAAGGTATAATTTTTGCTATAACTTAATATTGTATTCATTGTCACAGACCTGCATATGTTCAGGCATACATTACGACTGTTAATTAGGTGAGTAAAATAACATAAAATGTAAATACAAAAGGTCATACATATAAAATAACAATAATTAAAGATAAATTTAACACAGAAAAGCAATAACAAAAATATAAAACTCTAAAAACAATAATAATAACATATTTAAAAGAAAAGAAAAAAATATGTCAGACTGTGATTCTTAATCAATGCTTTAGATACATAATAAAATCCTAAAAACTGAATTTAAAATAATGTATTTTCATTTAATATCAGTTGCTAAAAAACTTTAAATAAAGATATATAGTTTGCCTTTATTTAATATTTTTTTTTCCAATTTTCACAAACTAGAAAGGACTACCCTATCCCAGCTGCCACTAGTATTAAGCTATTGGACAACTGAATGCCACCCTACCAACCAGCTCAGGAGGAATTAGCCCATGGATGACATGAGTAAAGAAAATCACAGTGATTGGCTGATGAAAGCTTTAATAGAGTGAGTAATAAGGCCAGCAGTTAGACAGTTGCGCCACCTCAATACAAATGAGACGGCTCCTCTGTTTTACTGTATAGCGACCAACATACTAGTTTTAGGTTAAGCCTCAGTCTGAGTCTAAAATGGGGCATTAAAGCCGAGCTTAGTTTAGAAATAGTGTAACATTAGCCACTCAAATGATCTGAGAATGAACGCATTAATATGTAAGGCGCACTTCCAGCCACTTTTCATTTTTGCTGTCTTGAAAAATGCATGGAATTGAGACGCCACTGTATTGTTTCAGAGAGTTTAATATACAGAGAGAGGTTTGAGTCTACTTTTCCAACTTTTTTATCTACAACCTTCTTCTTCCTCATACAAGCGTTTTCTATCTTTTATCTAATCTCTTTGAAAATATCTCCTAAATAATAAAGAACTCATACTTATACTTAAAGTCTGTTCTGACTGGAGGGACTCATCTCCCACTTTTCATTTATTCGACTGTTGTATATATTCAGTATGAGCTCTAAGTCAGGGAGGATTTACAGGACAGCCGCTTCACCACTGGTTTATTGACACTGAAAAAGTACCATGTTACATTAGCCGCTACCATAAAGCCGTAATGTGAGAATCGTAAGTCTTACTCTCAACACCGGTAACAAAATGTTAAGAATAACAATGTCTGAGGACGTGAAACGAGATACGGCTGCTCCTCGTCCAGCTTAACATATTTTCCTCTCTTCTTCTTAGAATAACTTTAGAGATCTATCCTTTAATGGCTTTGTGCTGGATTGTGTAATCTTTAGCATTAGCTAAAGAACCGCTAGCACCGAGATCAGCTTCACCACCACGTTTTTAATTTTTCTGGTTTGCTTATTCTGTTTTCTTGGCTTTTTGCCCTTAAGCCTAGTCGCCATACCTATCCTGTCTTTCCTGTAGAGATGCTGCCTACTTTTTATCGTAATTTTATAGTTGCTCAGGAGAAACTTTCTTATGCTACTATCTGTATAAAGTATTTCAAATTTCTGCAGAAACTTAAAAAAAAAAAAATAGTTCATATGACTTAACAAATAACCTCAAATTATTTGAGTAAACTTAACTTATTAACTTATTACAGTGTAGAAGAATAGCAACATTTAATATCCTAGTATTGAACCAATGGTGTTAAAGAACTATGCATAAATTAGGAACAGACAATAAATTAACCAATAGAAATGTTCCAAAATGACTTAAAATAAAATGCCTTTAAAAATGACTTTAAATGACTTCTATTGAAACATATATAGTAGTGTTTGTTTTATATGATTTCAACTGAAAGCCCTAAAGATGGGCAATACAGCAAAAGTACGTTTTTATGTTTTATGATACGTAGAAGTTAGGAACATTTAAATATGTAAATACTTATTTGTTTTATATTGTAAACTTTGTTAACTTTTGCACAGTGCTAGGCCTGTCACAATAATGATGTTATTGAAATTTTGTGCAACATTTACTTGAACTTAAACTAAATAAATTTTGCTGACTTCACCTTCCTGACCTGTCCTAATAACTAAGTTATCAATTTATTGCATAATATTTTATTGTCAGTCCTCCCCCACACCCCCTCCCCCAAGTATGTGCTCTAAGTCAGGGAGGAGTTTAGGTGTTTTATTGACACTAAAATACTAATATAGTAAAGTACTATGTTACAATGCACTTTACCATAAAGCTGTAATTAAACCATGAAAACAGAGTTTAAAAATAGGGTCTTCTCATTTAATATCAGTAATATCAGATATATATTTTTCCTTCATTTATTAATTTATTAATTTTTACCCACTAGAAAGAACTACTCGATCAGAGTTGCCACTAGTATAATGCTATTGGACAACTGAATGCCACTCTACATACCAGCTCAGGAAGAATTAACAAGTAAGGAAAATCCCAGTGATTGCAGTTAGACAGTTGCGCCACCCAGTGATTGCAGCGATTGCAGTTAGACAGTTGCGCCACCCAGTGATTGCAGTGATTGCAGTTAGACAGTTGCGCCAGCCAGTGATTGCATTAATTGCAGTTAGACAGTTGTGCCACCCAGTGATTGCATTAATTGCAGTTAGACAGTTGCGCCACCCAGTGATTGCATTAATTGCAGTTAGACAGTTGCGCCACCCAGTGATTGCATTAATTGCAGTTAGACAATTGCGCCACCCAGTGATTGCATTAATTGCACTTAGACAGTTGTGCCACCCAGTGATTGCATTAATTGCAGTTAGACAGTTGCGCCACCCAGTGATTGCATTAATTGCAGTTAGACAGTTGTGCCACCTCAATGCCTCCTTAGACTGAGTTTAAAATGGCTCATTAAAGCGGAGCTTTAGACATTGTGAGAAAATTCTCTCTCTCTCTCTCTCTCTCTCTATATATATATATATATATATATATATATATTCATTATGTGCTCTATTTTTCAGAGTTTAGGAGTTTTATAGACACTGAAGAAGTACCATGTTACATTAGTCGCTACCATAAAGCCGTAATGTGAGAATCGTACATCTTACTCTCAACACTGTTAACAAAATGGTAACAATAACAGTGTCAGAGGACGCGAAACAAGATACGGCTGCCCGCCGTCCAGCTGAACATATTTTTTCATTTCCCATCGATGACTTCATCCCCGTTTCACCTCAGTGATATCGGGAGCATGCGTCTTAATTTGTGTCTGAAAGCGATACGGAGGTGAGCGTGATGCGCAGTTGTTTCTGTCCACACAGGCCTTCACACAGACACACAATTAAACAGACGTTAGTGAATGTCCTTCATGGTTACCTCACCAGCACAAACAATCCCTCTTTCAGACTGGCCGTGCAGATAATGTAATGCACTCAGGCTCTCGGCCCGGGATCCGCCGCGCTTGTGATTTTTGGTCAAATGAAAATCTTAGCCACGCTTACCGACTCTAAACTACAGAAACATAAAAGTACGAATGTTAAGGAAAGTTTAAAGCCAGCAGAACAAAAATAAAAAAATAAAAAAAGATCTCCTTGAGCGAAAGACAAAGCACATAACCCCGTTTGACTACGTCTCTGATGAAGATGAAAGCCTGCATCATTTTTTTTTTTCTTTTCGCGGTAAAAGGGCACGCTGCAGACTCAGACTACAAGACAGGCACTTTGAAGATGTGAGAATCACTCAATCAAATTAACACTGGAAGCACATATATCCAAATACTTCCCACGGACACAAACAAAAAAGCATAAACGAAAGAAGATGAAGAAGAAGAAGGAGCTTCTAGGATCCGAACACTGAAATAATGAAATAACCCATTCAAAAAGTCTCAAAGCTTTAAATCAACATGAATCAAATATTAACACAACTTTACTATAAACCCACAGTTAGTTTGAACTGTAATAAATTAGGTCCTCTGTACACAAAAGTGGACAGACACACAGGTTAACACACAAATTACCCAGAGATATTTTGAGTTAGGCTAACAACTTAATTGTCAGGTAAATAGGTTGTAAACTATTTTTGACTATTGGAATTAAATGTCTTTACAATGACTCCCATTAGAAGTTCTATTAAATTCTGTATCATATGGCTTTCACTAAAAGGTCTAAGGGTGGTCGATTTGGCAAAAAGGGCGTTGAGCGTTCCAGCGGTCTAAATTGCTGCCACTATAATCGGGAGATCGCTGGATCGAATCCTGGTCATGCAGCTTGCCATCAGCTGCCAGAACCCTGAGAGAGCACAATTGGCCTTGCTCTGTCTGGGTGGGTAAAGGGCACTCTTTTCCCTCATCACTCTTAGGGTGATGTCGATCAGCACAAGGCATCTGTAAGCTGATGTATCAGAACCGAGTCGCTGCGCTTTCCTCCGAGCGCACAGTGATGCTACTCGGAAATTCTTAATCAGCAGCAGTTCGAAAATACAAAACACAGCTCTTCATATTCTGGGCACATACATTCACAAACTGCTCAGAAAATTACACTGAGACTAAACGCATCACAATAAAAACAAAATATCATTATCTTGACCTCCCTCGTCTCCATCATTCAGTGTTACAGTGGGAATATCAAGAGCGTCACACTGTTATTGAACTGCTATCAGAGAAAGAGGACAGCTTTGCACATCTACTTGTGTTGTATAAAGGCCACGTTCTATCTCAGCTCTATTCTATCTGAAACTCCTCACCACCTAAAAAAACTCTGCTATAACAGCGACTGCTGAAAACCCTGAAAGCTTCCAGGTAAAGGGAGCGTAATTCGTCTCTCTTTGTCGCATACAGGTTTTTACTATGTGTAATTTTCTACCTCCAGTCTACAATAGTGTGCGAAAAGAGAGGGAGAGGAAGAGTTATGTGAACAGGAAAGAAAACTGGGGTGGAGAGAGAGAAACTGAGAGAGAGAGAGAGAACATGAATCCTAGCCGCATGAAGTGTAATTTAATCTATTTTACAGTCGTGCGATCGAAGGAGGGACTGTCTGGAGTCCACACAGGAGGAAAAATCTATACGCAGCGCTGCGCAGTCGTGAGTGAAGTCAAACAGCCGTGCTTAGAGGGAAAATTAACTATTTTGCTCAATTGTGTTCCCCTTCAACAAATGATTTCAAAAGGTCGTTGTTTCTTTTCTGCGAAGCAACGAAAGGCAAAGCAACAGCTGCTTCAGGTAAAACGTGGGAAAGAAAGTTCTACACTGTAAACGCCAGAAATTAGTCTGAACTCAAATAAACTGTCTGGTATACGTAAAGCAGAATATTCCCATACATTATAAGTAAACATCTGCAATTTATACGGTAAATCGAATAGGATCTTTGGGTTGTTGGAGATTAGTCTATTTAGTCTATTTCCATTGGCAACTTGTTTTCTATTGGCTGCTAGTGGGTGTGTCTTCCAGTCACTTACACTCACCGTCAGTGTGTAGTCATCCCCCTTCCTTAGAAACCTAAGAAAAACTTATACATCATATATAAAGGCTAATATTGTAAGCTATAAAAGCAAAATATCTTTTTCTGACTTGCTAACTCTGAATCAAGATGTCTATTAATATAGTAATTTTAGAGATAAAAAAATGAATTTTGTTAATAACAATATTACTCGCTGGGTCATTTGTATTGGGTATTATTGCACACAGCACAATATGACACACCTGTAGGATCCTTAACAAAAAGAACACACTAATATTGAGATTAATAAAATTCATATTTTAGTATTGCAGTATTCTGTCTCGAAAGCAGTCTATTATTTATGCACAGATTTTAAGTTTTTTTTGTATATTTGTTTAAATGCATGCATTAAATATTCTGAATTAAAGTTTTTTTTTTTGCTACATTACTTTTTTTTTTACATTATATCTTTATACCTAATATTTATTTTGTTACATTATTAATATTTTATATGAGACATGTGTAAGTGGTTTCTACTGAATGTTTGAAACAGTCACTCTATGTATAACTTGTGTTTAGTAGTAAAATAATATTCTTGACAGTAATATTAAAAAATATATATATATTTTTTATATATATTGCCAAAAACATTGAAATCGCAAAATTAACATGAAATATTGAGATATTATTTTAGGGCCACATTACTAAATAAAAGTCTCATTTCCAAAATCTTGTCAGCTAAAGACTTAAATATAAGTTAAATACTTAAATATATCAAATATATTAAATATACTTATATAAATACATATCAACCAAAAATACTTCAAATGTTCCAGGTTATCATTGTTACCTTAAAAAATAAAATAAATTTATAAAAAATAAAAAAAAAATAAAAAATAAAAATCAGCAATCAGCAATCAGTAAACTGCTATCTCATTATTTTGAGATAGTAAGTCATTAATTTGAGATAATAAGGTGTTACTTTGAGATACTATCTCATAATTTTTAGACACATTATTTTTAGATTTAATCTCCTTATTTTGAAATATTCCTGGTATAACCTACTTCGCTAAAGAGAAAGACAGAAAGAAAGAAAGAAAGAAAGAAAGAAAGAAAGAAAGAAAGAAAGAAAGAAAGAGATAATAGTACTAAGCGAGAGGAATACGTGTTCAGAAGCGTGTTCAGATTGCAGCAGCGTATGCAGCACGGCGTCGGTTCTCTATAAACCTGAAAACACATAAGAACATGTGAAGGTGCTGCACTTCGCCTCTGCCTCAGCAAAGCATAAGGAGCCTGAACGAACTGTCAATAATCACAGTTGTTAGCGGCAGCCCTCCGTCCCGAGGGGGGCAGCTGCCATTTGTGTTTTCTGCTCTGTGCTCCCCAATTAGCCTGCTCTCAGCCTGTTGCCTCTGCAGGAAAAAAAACACAGAGAAAAGAGAAAACGCACTGCTCTTTTTCATCACGCCTTTCATTCTCCAGCCCTGCCATGTAAACTAACTCACTTAGCGCCCTGCCTCTAATTACCCCCAGCTCAGTACAGCACAGGCCCTGCACCGCGCTCACACTGCGCCAGCGCATACACACACACACACACACACACACACACACACAAACAGAATAAAGGCTGACCATCACTCACACCGCTGATGAGCACAGCCTCGGGAGAGTGACCGCTGTGATCTCCTTCCTCTGCAGTGCAAATGGAGATCCAGAGCAAGGTCCGTTCTTTTGTTTGAAATTGTGTTTCAGGGATAAACAGAACACGTTTTCACACTCAGACTAACCAAAGACCTGAGTTTAACAAGCAGCTTTGTATGATCACATTCGTTTTACTGTATTTCACTGTTATTATTTAGCAGTCTTTTAATAATGACCATAAAATACAGGTGTTCCTCCTTCAAAAGAAGCAAAACAGAGCTAAAAATTCCAAAACCTCAAAACTGTTACGCAACTTTCTTCAAGATCACATTTATATTTTGTTCCATTTACTTTAGAGTTTAGGAGATGAAGCTGGAAATTAAACATCTTAGTAATTATTTCCAAAAATAATGAACCACAGAAGCATCGTAAAGAACATTAAAAAAAACGTTTTTTTTTTTTTGGTTGCACTGCATATTTTATAGTTTAGGATGTAAAAACAACTTTAAATCAACCCTTATTTGACATTGCCTAATAGGAATTGTTATATAGAAACTTTTAATGTTCCAGGTTTGCATTGTTACCTATGGAACCCTGTTCCCACCACCTAAAAAAAAAAAAAAAAACTTTTTTTCTTATTATTAAGTAAACTGCTATCTTATTTTTTGGGATGCTAAGTCATTATTTTGAGATACTAATTCATTATTTTGATATACTTATTCATTTTTTGAGATACTATCTCATTACTTTGAGATAGTAAGCCATTCTTTTAAGATAGTAGGTCATTATTTTGATAGTGAGTCCTATTTTTGAGATGCTAGGCTATGCTACTCTATGCAGCTATGAGTAAACAAATAAAATAACATATAACACTAGCTTATATGAAGCTTGTTCCTATTGCTAATGTTACCTACTTAACCTTTAATAAGACTTGATAACAATGCATTATGTCGTATTTTGTACATTTAAACAGCATGAAAGCATTAATTAGAGACAAGTAATTCAAATGAATACAGTATAACCCCCCAAAGATTTTCACACATCTAAGAGTGTAATTGTTAAAGCTAGTTTAAAATGCTAATGTATAAGCTAACCTAGCTAATATCAGAGGATTTTATAGTTATAGTTTATAGTTATATACATGTGTTTGTATATTATAAAATTAAGTTAAGTTAAAAATTAAACATTTCAATATTTGTAAACTATTTCAAAAAGTTTCCACACAAAAGTTAACCACAGCAGACAGATTAGCTTTAGCAATATGTTAGCTAGCAGTGAGCCGCTATGTAATCCCATATGTGTGTCTTCATTGCTTTCATTGTCTTTAATATTAATCTACAGAAATATAAATAGGATTAAAAAAGTAAAGAGTTGGTGTGTCTTATTTTATTTTTGTTTTGTTTTTTTTTTTGGGGGGGGGGGTGCATGTTTAATATACTTACATGTTGGATTACTGACTTTTGTGGCATCTTGTGGGTTTTTTTGTTGTTTTTGTGTATATATATATATATATATATATCCCAGTATATATTGTGAAATAAAAACCCATTGTCATGTCAGTTCTTGCAGTCTTGCAGCTCAAAAACTTATGTAATATACATCTAAATGCTGCGTACATAGTAAACTATAAGGTATAGACTATGTGCTGATACTAGTAGTGCAGGTTTTACAGGTTAGAATACAGAATATTAACATACTGATCCATTTACATTAACAGGAAGTGGTCTCCTCCATCCATTTTTCCTAATACTTTTCAACATGTGAGTAGTTCCTCTCTTCCTGTTTCACACAAAACAGACTGATTTTGGGTACACATAGGGGATCTTTGAGTATACTTAACTGCAAACTTCATGCTACATACTCTACACAGAAAAATAATTAGTATTAGTAATAACTTTGCAAATGGGACCTCTGCCCTATGTTTCTACATTAGCCTCATATATGTTTATTCTAAAGAAATCTAAAGAAATGTGTGGAGAATTGTGCAGAACCAAATATAATAGGATGCAAAATGTGTTTTTTGTTTTCTCTGCTGCTTAAACAACTGTAAAGCTATACTTTATTATGTAGTTTAATGTACATGCTTTTTAAAGAGCCTCCAAATGTACGTTTAAGCACTCTAATACATGTCGCATGATGTTTTCAGTGAACACGTGAACGCCTCATGAGCACCTAAAAAGCATGAAATGTATGAATTCCACTTTGTTACACTGACTAAAGCACGGCCTTGAAAGCAGAAATCAATGATTTCACAGCACTTTCTGCACGATTAGGACTGTCTGAGCTGGACCTTCGAACGCAAGACCACAGCAGTGGTCATGAACGAGCTCAGTCCCGTAAATGTAACCCAGATAAAGTTGTGGAGCTGAATTATAGAAAGACATCTGTGCAGGAACGCAATATCCCTACAGGCACGTTAGCCTCTTAGGAGCGTAGAGTTATAATTATCGTCAAGTTGATTTACATTAAATGATTATTTTAGGTCATCGCATCGCTGCAGAATTAGTTACATAATGAATTGCGCTTACGTTCTGCGTCGGGCGGTGTGAACACGCGCTTTTCTCTTTTTAGTTTTCTCAGTTATAGTCCTGTAAAATTATATATAAATAATAATAAAAAACATCATGGAAGAATCTGTATAGGATACTTCTTTTTACTAAAAAAATAAACCATGCAAAGCTTTTAAATCAGATTAATGTCACGTCATTGTCCTGTCCCTTTAGCAGCCTCCATGTCTCTCCATGTCTCTCTTCTTGTCCCCACCCATGTCTTTAATGCTCCCACCTGTGTTAATTTGTAGCTCCACCCCCTCATCAGCAATCCCAGGTGTTTCCTGTTTCCTGTTCCCTCCATGTGTATTTAAGCCCCTGTGTTTTCAGTGTTAGTTTGTCTGGTTTTGTGCGTGTTATACATAAGTCAGGTTGCTGTTTCTTTGTTTTCTGTTTTGTTAGTTTATTCCATGTAAATTTCAGTAGTCCCGTCTGTCTGTATCTTGTTTATTGTGTATTAAGTTGGTAATAAATGACCTGCATTTACGTCCGCTTCATGTCCTCCCTGCTGCAAACCCTGACAATCAATATGATAAAATATTTTCTCTTTTTTTCACACGAAATCTTAATTACTCTTAACTAAAAGTTAAGAAATCCCACACTTTCCACAAAAGTTTTGTGTGGACACACAGGTGAAATAAAGTCATGGTCTGTAATGGATTTCACAGTACAGTCGACTGAATTTCTCAAAGTATACATTTGCTACACCTCTGGTCCACTGCTTATGTCGCGGAGGCAAGGTAAGAAAATGGTCCACCGTTTTGGTTGCTGCCCCTGATGACTACAGCTATCCATAACTGCAATAAAGAGCTGTCAGGAATAGAGCCTGAGCTAACCCAGGCCCCTCCCTCGCTTCAGCACAAAGACTGATGAATAGCTGGATGCTCGTTCCTCATGGCGGGGCGTGACAGGTTTATCACTCTTTAACGCTTTGCAGAGAGAGGGACCGTGCGTTTCATGGCTTTTCAAAACTCAGAAGAGATAAAAACAAGCCGCACATATTGCCTTTGTGCAGGACCACCCGTCACCGCCGCTCCCCCACCGTCTCCAAACTCCTTCGGCAGAAAGGCTACCCGCATCCATCAAACGCATGCAGTCTGATCGCAAACAGCTGTCAACGGAAGGCCTAGCAATTGATGAAGCCTGGTGCTGGAGCACGAGCCTTCCCTGCGCAAGATGTATGTCTCCGGGGCCCGAAGGCAAGAAACAAAAGTTAAATCAATAACAGGGACAGGGGAGTATCTGGACTAACCTGGGAACCTATCTCTGACAACTAATTACAATGCCATTCAGAATCCGGCAGTCAGTTTATCAAGCGAGACCCGTGGGTTAACGTAATCCACAGTAAGCACTGAGCGGCGAGCTCCGAAACAATAAAATGTTCCTAAAACAAAGCAAAAAACTGAAAAAGCACTTTTTGTTTTTGAGTTTTAAAGTAGTTTCACTCACTCTGACTAGAATCGAACTTTAAAGAGATGTTCCTTACAGGACCTTGGATAGGCCCTTGAATAGGAGCTTGGATAGGAGCTTCGGAAGCTCACACCGACTTCCTTAGTCGATCAAACCATCAAACCTGCCAAAAGAAGACGGTTCTTAGGCCCCATGTAGAGAACACAAGCCAGCTTGAGCTTCAAAACATGCTTCTTTAGGTTCCCGATGATCAATTCTTGAATCTAGAGCTCCATCTGTGAATCGGAGGGGGGGCAGCAGACCCTTCAATTCCTGCTTTATAACGAATGAAGTGACCAAAGAACTACTTTGTTGTACAAACCACGGAGCACATTTCCTTCAAAAACCGGCAAGAGAAAAGAAAGGAGAAAAAAAAGCCTATGAAGCTAAGCTAGTCAGCTCAGAGCGAGTATAGAGGGTAGCTTTACTCGTATGGCTGTATGGGCTTGTATATCTGTATAAGCTACCGAATTCCTTTTGTGAGAAGGTCGGGAATTGTCCGGGCTGCTTTCTGGCCGGAAAAGCTCGATTTAATTCCAAGCACCTGCATAGTTCTACATGCTCAGCCAAGTCTGGAGCAGCATATTGCCAGTAGCAGTCAAAATTGAAGATAAAGGGGAAAAGGAAGAAAGGAGAAGAAACACTGGCGCTTGCGAGCGCGCCAGCCGGAGCTGCTATCTCTATTTATTTCCCTCTGTTTTAAATTAAATCATGTTAAGGGGGTATCCTAGGTAGTAAATAATATATCACCAGGAATGCTCAATCCAATTTGCTGTGGCAACTACCCTGGCCGTGACGTAATTGGCTGCGATCCCCACTTTTCGCGGCCTTGTTGACACGGAGCCTTATCAGGCAATCTGGTCAGTGGCTGGGAAAACGCAGCCTTTCTTGTGACTCCTCCGGCCTCGCTCCCTAAGCTGCCTATTGAGCCCGGGCACGCAGTCAGCAGTCAATACAGTCGCACAATGAAGCGCATTCTGGCCACCTCCCTTCCTTTCTCTTTCGGTCCACGGCTCATAATTTACGGGTAAGAACTCCCACTATAATACAAATTTTGTTTTCTATCAACACCCTTGAAATTGGATGTGGCACTGGAGCTCAGATAAATGCAGCTGGAGGGAGAAAAAAACAAAACAAAAAAAAAAACAACAGAGAGGGAGAAAAATTACCACAGGCACAGGCGGGAGTGCGCCGTCACACTCTCAGGATCTTAAAGCTGAACTTGCTAATACATCGCTTTGGATCTTCCGAGCCAGCGGTCAGTAACAAGGCTGCGCTGACCCGTCTCTCAGACAAACTCTCCCTCATGCCTTAGTCTAGTTTAGGGGTTTTCTGCTTGGGCATTAAATTTAAGTGTATGGTGCCAATTTGGGATCTAAATAGGTTTTTAGTCAGTACTATTCCACCAAATAAACATAGGGAGAACAAATGCATCTAAACAAATGTGAATGTGAAAGTCTAATGTGCTAAAACCAGTCAGTATTAGTGCAAAAAACTAGCGTATTACAATGTATATTGGAGCTACAAGACTAATATAAACTTTTGCCTGTCCCATGGAATAAAAAGACACTGCATTGGTATGTGGGATATGTGAGTGGAGCCCTCTATATTTAATTCAAATTAGTCGCTTGTCTTTTGATTGGCACAGCTGGTCACAATCATTATTACCCAGTGTTTAGCTCACCTCATAAATTATACAGGTATGGGTGTTACCAATCCATTCATGATCCATGATTTTAAATACTGCTATTCCAATACTGATACATGACTTTTGGCATGTCGGTGTTAATTATTTTTTATTATAGTTATAAATGAAAAAAATAGCATTGTCATACATCTAAAAGGCATAACTAAGACAAACTGGGTCATGTAGTTCTGTAAGTTAGCCTTGTTTGGGTAGTTTTTTTTTAGTATGGAATGACTGGATGTCTGGATGGATCAGACAAAATGTACTTAGAACTGAACAGTCTCAGAATTCCAGGAATAAGAGATGTCCCATGCTCCCATGTATTCTCTCCATTTATCTGAATTCTACTTTAAAATCTCTAAAACCTACACGGCGTACATTTAATGCATTTTTGTTGGCTGGTGTTTTTAATCATTTCTGCAGAAAAATGGGCCAAATATTTCAGCTCAATGTTCTCTCAAAGTCATAACTCATATGTCATTGTGAAATTCCCAGGATATCATCCTAACATTTTTGCGCATAGCGTTATTGAGCAGACTGAAATAGTCTGAAGTATGTCCTTTGTCCTTAGCTGTGATTCTGATACATAAAAACAGTTTAGGCGAAACTTATGATCTATATATATTTGTAGAAAACAGTATGTGAAAATAGTATTGTGCTGTATGTCATATGGTCATATGGTGCAACCTGTTGCAGGTTACGGACGTGCGTATTGATTCAATCACAAAGTCTGAGCAATTCTTCCGCTACTTGTTAAATACATGAGGCTCAAGCCTCCAGCAAAAAACTCTAAAGCATGGAAACTGGACACCCAGCATTTCTTGGCTGATTTGACTGCATGCAGGGAAAGGGGAAAATAGATTTTTGGCTGAACCATTGCTTAAAGCACGAGCGAGCATCCGAGCGCTGGAAGCTCTGAGAAAAGCCCAGCCTGCTCCGCCTAGCCAAACAGAGTGAGCGAGGGCCGGCCCAGACAGGGGGTCCAGGCGTCGGGCGACGCTTGTCATCCTCCATTAATGCAGCTTTGATTGGCCTTTGTGGCTGTGGAAACGGCAAACAGCTGCATGCAAATCTCCCGGCCGCCGCCCCTTCCACCCCCCGGGGCCTTCCTCCATTGTCCTGAGACTCCTAGCCTCGACCGAGGCCGTTTCTCAGGGGAAAGAAGGGAGCGAGAAGGACAGAGCGTGGGAGGGAGGGTGTCTCTTTTCGGATGAGGATGAGAGGCCCCCGCCACGGGCTCAGCAGGAGAGCCCTCATGACTGTTTGTCTTTTTTTGTCAGTTGATTCTGAATATTACCAGCCAGGAACATCTTGGGAAGAAAAGGGGACCCCGAGAGTTAAGCACTGCCCCTATCGTGCTCATGCCTTCGTAATCCAGCGTCGCTGCAAAGGCACAGCTTACGGCACTGTACGCCGCTGCCAGAGACAAAGTCAAGATTTTCCAAGGGATTTAGAGAAAGAGGGGGGCGAAATCAAGAGCACGGTTTAGCCGCTTCTCATGCTGGAACAATACACAACAATGCTTTGTTTCCCGGCGCCTTTCATCTTCCGCAACTAGACTGTAGAGCGCTTAGTGAAGCTCCTCGCCATACAGCAAGTAATTAAGCATCAAAAAAAGCAGGAAGAATGCAAGTATTATGTACCTCATAAACAAACCTCAGACTGATTTCCTAAAACAAAGTGCTCAATCCCCTTCGGCAGAATTCTTCAACATCTCTGGAAGAAGATGCACAAATAAAGCTGGAAATCGTTTAGCAATTCAAGCCAAGCGCTGTAATGTGACTGTAAGACATATAGCATTTTAATTGTAAAATAGTATATTTCTGATACTTCAAAAGCACATCAAAAGAGTTGTGAAAACAATTGGGAATAACAGCAAACTCAATCTGCCTTACCATCAAGCAACAGAGGGAGCTTTTAACTTGTAACTTATTAGGCTGGAGGTAGAGAGAGGTAGAACTGCAACTAATGAATATTCTGTCGAATAGTTCTCAGATTAGTCGATTATTTAACGATTATTTCTGACATTCCCTCCATATTTGCTTGTTGTGGGTACGTCTCCTATTTCTAGACTTCGCTATCAAGTCAAAATGAAAGAAACAACTAAACATGAGATTTAAATGCTATAGAAATGTCCAGAAAGTGCTGCTATTTAGTGAGGAAATGTGTAATCTGTTGTGTTTGGGCACAGACCAATTGGATTGTAAACTGTGTGATGGAGCTTATTACCCTTCTCCCATTGATTTTCTGCCCACAGTAATTTGTGTAGTGCTACAAATGAATGATTAGTCGACAGTGATTTTTTTTTTTTTTATAATCGACATCGTCGATTATATTAACTAATCGTTGCAGACCTAGAGAGAGCTAGAATGAGGTAGAGCTAGGAAGAGTGAATTAGAGTGATGCATAATGAGGTAGATAAAACAAGTGCAACCCTATTTTTCGTCTATATCATATAGCCCTACCAAGTGCAAGTCTCCAATATACATCATCATGCTCCCAATGATGGCAACTGTCTGTGCACTTTTGATAAGGGAAGCACATTACCAAAACAATTTCAACCCCAATGCCAATAGGACATGGCATAAATCTGTGTTATTTTGGGATAGTCTTTATCACAGTATCACAGTATTGCATACAATGGTCGCTAACACTCTGGATTTGCGAAGGCAGGTGTCAGCAGGACCGCAGAACTATAAGCGAGGAAATGCCAGAGCGCGGTCCGGCCGGGTCGGAAGCACAATGCCGCTCGCCGGCCATCTCATGTAACATTCATGCCACCTTGCACTACCTTGTGGTAAGAGATTACGGGAGGAAGCAGAGAGACGAGATGACTAACCCCGAAGGCTAAAACCAGCCTTTCCCGGCGAGGTGCCATTGAGAAGACTGAAATTCCGATATATGCGTTTGGAAATAGCGCGGGGGAAACGCGCGGGTGCTCCATCTGCGGCGAGAGTCCATTTTCCCCAGGCTGATCTTCCTCCAGCCGGGCTTATGTGCCACTAACAATGGCCTCAGCTCAGGTTCCAGTCACCACTGATTTGTATTCATGGCAAAGGCTTTTTTTCCTCATATACCTACCACTCGCACTTCAGCAAACTCCTGCAAGACAGGCGAGCGAGTTATGCTGTGCGTGTTGATTCGTGTCTCCAGAATGGGAAGTGGGTGTTCTGTACTTGTTTTTTCTACCCTTCCCTTTTGCTTGTCTGGCTCAAACTAAGCGTAGAGGTGACGGAGGGGAACGCTCAGGTAGGTCCTGCCAGCGCAGATGTAGGTCCTGCCACCGGAAGATTCTCAGAAGAATCTGCCCTACTGATCCTGCCCTCCAGCTCGCATGAATATATGAGAGACGCCTGCCAAACACTGGTTTCTGTTCAACAAACTGCTCTTACACATGCGTCGCCTGCCAACTAACAGCTGCTCTGTGGTTACAGCTGATTTACCAAGCATTAAAAACAAGCTATGGAACGCATGCATGTGCGATGGCCAAGAACGTCAAAGAACATACTCTGCGATGGGTTATTGAATCAAATTGACGTAAAAATTGCCCTGCGTTATTGGAACCAAAATAGTCATCTTGATATAATCACGGATTAGTCAAGATGCTTAGAGTGGATCTCGCTTTATTTCTAAGGCTTCCCATAATATTGTGATAAACAAACCATAATCCGCCATAATTTACAACAATATACAACATATACTGCCAACCAATGACTGCTGGAGTCTCCAGTAGACTTGTCTAAGGTTACAAGTTAGCATACATACTTTCACTTTTGGTGGGAATGTGTGATTTTAAAACATTCACACAGTGTTTTGAGGGCCTTATGGTGCTCAAACATTCTTTCACACGTTTACTTTTGACTTGACTATTGACTTGATGTAGCACCATCTATGCTTTTAATGCATATTTGACTTCTGGAATGCAGGAAATCTCTTCAAAATGTTGTGCATTTCATTATTATTACTTTTATTTTTAAGATTTTGTTAACAGATTTACACATTTTGTTGCATTTCATCTTTTAATGACATCTTTTGACTTTTAATGCATATTTGACCTTTCAGAAATGTAAGAACAATGTTTAGAAGGCTTTATGATGCCTATTGATCCCATACAGTGCCATCTATACTTTAATGCATGACTGACATCTCTGGAATGCTTGAACATTTTAGAAATTTTGCGTTTTAAGAAACATTCCTAATGCTCAAAAGCTCATATTGTCATAGACGACCTTCCATATTTTCACTTTTGACAATATGCAATTAAATCTACTTTTCTTAGAGCACCTATTGATCTGATATAGTGACACTTATGCTTTTAATGCATTTTGAACAGCTTTAGAGTGCTCTTAAAAATTGCACACTCATTTATACACTTCTTGCAATATTTTAGAAATATACTATGCAAGGGCCCTTCACCCCCCACGACAGTTCTGCTGCCTAAAACTACATAAAACCTGCAAACTAAAAAAAAAAAAAAAAAAAGTTAAGGAGCTCTATAGCTCAGGACAATGTCTCGAAATAAAACTATGCCTCAAATATGCATTAAATTGGTGTGGTCATTGATCTCATCATCATACCAGACAAGCATCCCTTGATTTTATACGTCTCCGCTTAACAAGAATTCAGCAGCAGTTAACAAAGTGTGATAACACATCTGAGCCTATTATCCGCTGCAACAAAAGCCAAAAAATGCAGGAGGGAGTGTGCAAATGATAAAATACCATTGGGAAAAGTCCAACTAGGACACAGTGGAAATATTATATTCAGCAAACCTTACTTATGATCAAATCCCCCTCCTTCTTCTACCTTAAGTACGCCACGCAGAACCAACTCCTCTAACATCTGGTGTATCAAAAGGAGGCCATGTGCCGCATATGATTAGGTGTCAACCCATGCCGGCTTCTGAAAAATGATCAATATGGTGGCCCTTATGGTGGCGTCGCACGCTTCCCTAATCTGGAGCTGCTTTTCCTGTTAATAGAATATGCAACCTTTAACCTTTCCTCACCGCCCACGCCAGCCGAGAGCGCTTCTCCGAGTGGAGGATGAATCATAATGAACCATACACTCATAATCCTCCCAGGATTACAAAGGTAATCCATAATAAGACTCATCACAAAACCCCATAGAATTTACAATCATTAGAAGCCTTGCAGGAAATGAGATGGCTGGCTCTACCTTTTTGTGTCGGCTTCCCTTCTCTATACAGAATAACACAAGCAGGTTCATCACCTGAAAAGGCTTAAGGGGTGGAAGCTTTTCCTGTATGTTCTAATAAACTATATATGGTAATACTTTACATTAAGGGTCACAAATATCAGTCTTTATGACAGAAATAAACTTTGGTAAATGGTTCAGCAATGTCTGAACTAAGCATAACAAATTATGGCACTAATATACAATATCATGATTTTAGATCAAAGTCAATAAACAAACTTATTCACATCCATGGACCCTCTATTCATGGATAAACCAAATATTGGACGGTGAAAAGATTTACTATACAACAGTTAGTTAGTGACCATGCAATGTGATTGGCTAAAAGGCGTTCTGTGAGTGCCATTATCAGCCGGTAATGCACTGTAACTGTAAACGAAGCTCTCCATGTATTATCCCACCACACTTAGGTAACCTAGCAACGATGCAGCACTTACAAACCAAACAGCGCAGCTACAAACAGAGCAGCAATGGAACTATTTTAACTCACTGAGTTTTTATAACCAAACAGATCGTATTTTCTACTCCTCTTTAACTCAAAATCTTTCAATAAACAGCCACATTACAACTGTCTCGAGGTTCATGCTGTAACATGTAATATTGGCACTGCTGTGCTTATATTATACACTTTGTAGCACGAAACTCAAGAGTTTTATTCCTTAAATAATTTATACTCAACAATGACACTTTTGATGATGAGATCCAACTGCTTAAGAATGTTGTAGATGATAATTAATTGAATAATTTATTAGTAATGTCTTGACTAGTGTCAATAAATAATAATAATAATAATAATAATTTGAGACAATCTGTTGTAAGTACTGCTAGTTATTTGTACCTTTATTGTAAAGTGTTACATGGTCTTACATTGTATAATAGAGCTGGGCAATATATAATATGTAAAAAATATTGTATCATGATATTTAAAGACATTTTCATTTCACACGATACGTACTGGAGTGTTTTGCATGCGAACAAAATTTTCAGCATCAGTCGCAGATTCATAAAAACTGCTGTACAGATACTCTCATGCATAGTGAAGTGTTTTTAATTCAATTTTTGATTTACATAATCCAGTTAAACTACTTACATTCTCTGTAATGAAACTATTCTATAACTATGCATATGCTATAAGTATAAAATACCATTTTATATGACTTCTTCTGCTTTATATGACTTCAGTTCTTTTATCATGTTTGGGGGGGTGTAAAGCTGTCAGCAGTATCTAACTGTTTTCACTCAGTAAAGGCTTCTTTCTTTTACATTCAAATTCAGCCGACATTCCTCAGTCACAGTGGGAGTTGGCTGGCGTTGCATGAGAGGTAAAAGTACGTTTTGCATATCACTTGAACTCCTCTTATAATAATGATAGCGCAATTGGTGCATAAACCATGTGGTCAAGGGGGCTTAGAAAGAATGAATTCTGAAGAAAAGGCAAGGGAGCAAGCTTTTGCTGAAACGAGCTGCACTGAATTATCAACAACAGAGCTCCGACTCAACAGCATGAGACGTGTGAACTATGAAAATGCTGACTGCCCCGGCAGACTCCAGCTCCAGCAGGGCCTCTTTTAGTCTGTGGAACAGTCAGGGGTCGTAAATTAGTGCGGTTATAGAGCAGACAAAAGTGTGTAAATATGCAATACAACATTTACACCATAGATGAACAATATGGATGTAAAACTAGCAGTGTATTGTACTGCAGTTGGTAAACTGAAGTTGTAAATCAGGATATAATATGGGTTTCAGCCGTTTTTAGATTTTTCCTACATATTTAACTCAAAAGCTGATTGATAATTAGCTGATCAGTTGTCTGGTCAGGTATTTTTGAATCTGGGATCACATAAAAATATACAGAACAAGGTTGGGAACCATGGATTACCTGAATCCATTACATAAATACCCTAAGGCAGGGGTCAGCCATTAAGTTTGGCCGCAAACCAAATACTTTCCAAGCCATTACAAGGCATGCCACAAAAAAAAACTGTTTTGAAAAAAACGTGTAATAGGATGGAGTGCTACAGACTAGTAGCTCTCCAGCCCAGAGGGTTGTTGAACCCAATTGCAGAACGGTTGATCTCAAAGCAGGAAAACCTGAGAAGAAAGGAAAAATAAATAAATAAACACTCCTCTACTCACGCGGGATCTTACCCGTGTCATCAGGGTCGCGGTCCAATACACTACTGCTGCCCCAGCTAGTGAATTGGGACACAGACGGGAAAAAACGAGCTTATAAGGAGATAGGGAGCCCAAGAATGTGCGGAAAAACTAAGTATAAACTGGCCTTAAGCTAAACACCCATCACCTCTTAATTACTTACATTACACTAAATTAAAAATCACCATTTATCAACAGCTGATAGAACCACAAGGACAAGGGATTACTTTTGTATACCTGTGTTAAGCTCTACAAATGCAACAAAAAAGTTGACTGTGCAGAACAGAAGCCTTATGTTAACCATGTCCATAAGTGGCTTCAACTTCTCAGGGCTCTGAGGGTTCTTGGACGGACCCCATACTTTTCCTCATCTTATGACGTGAATATAGGAACAATGGGACAAAATAACACCTGAAACATTTCATAATGCAAGGGTCACAATTAAATTTGGGCGTCGGCCAGATATTTTCCAAGCCATTACGTGGCGGCCACAAAAAATTAAGTGTAATTAGATGGAGTGCTACAGACTAGTAGCTCTCCAGCCCAGAGGGTTGTTGAACCCAATTGCAGAACAGTTGATCTCAAAGCAAGAAACCCAAGAAGAAAGGAAAAATGAAATAAATAAACACAATGCTCCTCTGTGCGGGGAAAGCATTCTTAAGAGAATGGGCAGAAAAATGAGAACGGGCAGAAACTGAAGTCATACATGCATTTTATTTAATTAATTATTTTTAATTATCGTTTATTATAGTTCAAACAACCTCACAGGGCAGATGTTGCCGACCACTGAATAATGTCACCACTTTTCTGATTTGATTAGTACTTTAAGTCTGATAGAAAGAATCCTAAAAAAAAGTGCAATGACTAAAATAAGGGGAAACCAGCTAACAAACTAAAAATTCTGTCAAAAATGGCTTTAATTTACACTCTTATGACAAAAAAAGCTTCAGAATTACAACTCCAACAGCCACCCCTCCAAAAAAAAGTTGCTAACAAAGCCTGAATATTAGCATTCACCTTAGCTAGAAATAGTCTTCAGTTTTCAGTGCAAAACAGCCTTAAATTAACACTCCGCAGGATCTAACACAGAGACGCAGTATGACAGCTCCCGCGGTGCCACAGGAATTACATTACGACACTAACATACGACAAATGGCTCTCCTAACATTTCAGCAAATATGCATCAAAACGCAAGTGTGAAGATTCACACTGTTCCAAATGCCCGAGCTGCACAACGTTTATATTTTTAGAGCATTTATTAACACTTTGAAAGCACAGTGATGCGGGTTAGCGTAGCCTCCCTCACCTGCTAATGAATGAGTGATGAAAACCTCTGGGCTTCTAACAGACACATCTGTTGCCACTGAAACAAAGCGGTGAGGATTGAAGCTGTCCCAGCTACAGACACGAGCTACGAGCTCAGACAGCATTTAGAAAGCTGCACTTCTGCAATGCTCAATGGACTGTATTGAACATACAGGGGTTGGACAATGAAACTGAAACACCTGTCATTTTAGTGTGGGAGGTTTCATGGCTAAATTGGAGTAGCCTGGTGTTCAATCTTCATTAATTGCACATTATTGCACCACTAAGAGCAGAGTGTGAAAGTTCAATTAGCAGGGTAAGAGCACAGTTTTGCTCAAAATATTGCAATGCACACAACATTATGGGTGACATACCAGAGTTCAAAAGAGGACAAATTGTTGGTGCACGTCTTGCTGGCGCATCTGTGACCAAGACAGCAAGTCTTTGTGATGTATCAAGAGCCATGGTATCCAGGGTAATGTCAGCATACCACCAAGAAGTACCAACCAAATCCAACAGGATTAACTGTGGACGCTGTAAGAGGAAGCTGTCTGAAAGGGATGTTCGGGTGCTAACCCGGATTGTATCCAAAAAACATAAAACCACGGCTGATCAAATCACGGCAGAATTCAATGTGCACCTCAACTCTCCTGTTTCCACCAGAACTGTCCGTCACCACAATAAATTATTGTGCTCTAAAACCAGGTGTTTCAGTTTCATTGTCCAACCCCGGTATAAAGGCATTGGTAAGAAAAAAAATACTGAACATGGGTATATTGCTCTCAAGGTATATTGTCTCAAGATCATCTTAAGACTGATAGACTCCTCCAGATCCCCCGTATGAAACTCAGAGACAATGAAGAAGTGCCTTTTTGTTTTTTTTTACTGCGCCAAAAATCTGGAACACACTACCAATATATAGAATATTTGTCAACCAATCTCTGTTGCTATTTTAAAGAAAAGGCTAAAAACATATCTTTTTACATTAGCTTTTAATTAGACCCTATTCTTATTTTTCTAGCTTTCATTTAGACCCTTCTAATTTTTTAAAACTGTTTTATTATTTGGTTATGATTTTATGTTTACCCTATTATTATCTAGTTTTTATTTTTCTAGCTTTTAATTAGATCTTATTTTTATCTGTCTGGTTTTGATTGTATTTTTATTCTATCATAATTTACATTCATTTGTTTTGGTAACACTTTATAATAACTTTTATTAATATACCATTAACTAATGATTAATAACTGTTATATTTCACATTTTAAGAAATAAATAAGTTGCTTTTACATTTGTAAATTCTAATGAACACATTGGCAACATGAGCTGCAATTGATAAACATTTGCCTGGTTTAAAATTCGAAAATAACTTGTGATTTATTAATGTTCAAATTCTGACGCGCTAATGACTTGCTAACATTTCTAAATATAAATATCCATACAGATAAATAAGTGTTAATATTCAAATTCTGATAACTACTGCTTTATTCAAATCTACTGATCATTAGTTAAAAATATTTTAATAAAAGTTATAATAAAATGTTTCCTTTGTTTTTGAGTATTATATTTTACTAATGTTCATTTTAATTAACTTTTTTAATGTCTTAAAAAAGTAGCTTGTGTGCTTTTTCTTACTTTCTTTCTCTCTATGTAAAGCACTTTGAGCTGCATTGTTATGTGTGAAAGGTGCTATATAAATAAAGTTCATTATTATAAACTCATTATTATTATTATTGAGTATGCTAAGTTATTTTTGACTGGTTTGGACGGGGTGAAAAATGCTATATGTCGTTTAACAAGCATAAAATACCACCCTGTTATTTTATCTCAGAATAAAACATGACGATTTTCCAGTTTTCCATCTTATGAACTTAAATAAACCTTACGTTTTGATTGGCTGGTAGTGGTACTGGCATTATTCACCAAAGCCATGTGTTACAGCATAAATTTACCACTGTAACAAAAACACTAATTATTCCCTAAACTCTGGAGAATCCTACTGAACTCATTGCTGTGTTTCATTACTGTTCCACTCAATTAAAAAAAAAAAATCTAGAGCTTTCGGTAGTGGGCTAGAAATATATACATTTGAGAGTTTTAGACTGGACCTATTTTACAGCTCTGTCTGTTTTTGGTTAATTTGGATTTTCTTTTCAATGGAAACACAACACAGAAGTGTTTGACAGTCTATATTTTCTATCTAGGACTCACATATAAGTAAGCCCTCATCACAGCATCACAATCTTTTCATTTTTTTAACCTCTGTGCCAAAAAAAGTAGATTAATAGGTTAATTAAACAGTAGTTTTAACACTAATCTTTTAAATTCCTACTACACCAAATCTGCTCTTTATTTCTGAAAGGAAGCTGCTTTGATGAACATGAGAGTGGAGTAATGAAGCTAAATACCCACACAGTGTCCTCAAATAGCTGTTTAATGTCAACAAACCTTTTGCAGGTATTTTGACAGCCAGCATGGTCTTAATTATGCTTTCAACAGGCTGCACAGACTCTCAGCCACAGCTCACAGATTCCCATATAAACTATGAGAACTTTATTCTCACTTATTTTTCCATGGAATTATTATTCAGAAGCGTTTAATAGGTCAAAATGTTCATAGTCAAAATATTAGCGAACTGTTGATTACTCAAAACAGTTTAATAATTATAAACAGCTCTGGAAAAACAAAAATAAGAGACAACTTCAGTTTCTGAATCAGTTTTTCTGATTTTGCTAGTTATAGGTTTATTTTTGAGTAAAATGAACATTGCTGTTTTATTCTATAAACTACAAACAACATTTCTCCCAAATTCCAAATAGAAATATTGTCATTTAAAGCATTTATTTGCAGAAAATGATAAATGACTGACATAACAAAAAAAACAGAGCTTTCAGACCTCAAATAATGCAAAGAAAACAAGTTTTAGGAGTTCAGAAATTAATATTTGGTGGAATAACCCTGGTTTTTAATCACAGTTTTTATGCATCTTGGCATGTTCTCCTCCACCAGTCTTACACACTGCTTTTGGATTACTTTATACCACTCCTGGTGCAAAATTTCAAGCAGTTCAGCTTGGCTTAATGGCTTTTGATCATCTTCCTTTTGATTATGTTCCAGAGCTTTTCAATTTGGTAAAATCAACGAAACTTATCATTTTTAGAGTTTTGTATTAGTCAAAACAGTTTGATTACTTAAGACAAATAGATTAATTCGTGAAAATGGTGAATATATGATATTATTATGAGCAGATCTATGAGTTAAAATTATATGATGAGTCAAAAGTTTTAATTACTTAATTCAGTTGGGAGAAATAGCCAAATTAGTCAAAACAGTTCAACTAGTCAAAGAAGTTTAATTATTCAAAAACGTTCTATTATTCAAAGCAGCTCCATTCAAATGATTATTCAGAACAATTATATTAGTGATATATGATGTATTTGTTCTAAATAATCATACGTTTTGATTGGCCAAGAGTATTTTAAGGTAAAAAAAAAAAAAAACGTTTATTTAAGTGAACTTTTCTATTGGTAAGAAAAAATCACCTGTAACTCCAATGACCCAAAACTGAACTGCAATCTAAACTAAACTGAAGTGAACTAAAGCTATGTGTGTGTAAATCGTAAATCACTGCATTCCTCACATTCCAGCTACTCCAGTCTACTAGGTAACTAGTCTACGTTTTATTAGTGTGAAAAACGAGATAAGGCAGACGAGATAATCAAAGCTCATCATCCAACTTTCATCAACCCTTTTTATTTATTTTAAAAGTGAAATCTGTGAGTGTGAACGCTGTAATGAAGCAAGTTTTAAAGAGGATTTCTCTGAATCCCGTTTGGTGCGTGACCGCGGCGTCTCTCTGCACGTAACTGATAGAAGAAGGTCTAAATCAGGATGAGTTAGAACAGCGCACAGAAGCCAGACCAGACTTAGCCGGGATTTAAATGTCAGCAGGACGCAGGCGCAATTTACTGGGGTGCTAAAAGTGTCCCTCACTGTTTTCCTTTCAGAGAGCGAGTGGTGGGGGGGGGGGGGGGGGAGGGGGAGGGGGTTGTGGACAGGGGGCAGAATCCAGACGCATTCCAGCAGACCTGGTTATCTCTGAGAATATCCCTGATTTATGCCGTCAAAGCAAATTATTCTGGGGAAAAAAAATCTCATTTACACAATTTTCTTCTTCCTGCTAATGCAATCAATCATCTCAGAGATGTGCTTCAGCTCCGAGCTGTGATTGGAGCTTTATTGCCTCACCAATTAGCTTTGTTCAGACTGCCGGCCTAAATCACTGCCCACCAATTATCAGCCTAATCATTAGTATTGAGCTGGTAAGTAATCTCAAACCCCTTTTGTACTCGAGATACTTTGCTGTACTTACTGTTGTGCAGCCCTTGAATTGCATTTTACCTAGATCTGTATTAGACTGGGATGCAGGTGTACACACTCAAAAGTCCCCTAAAAAACAGCATTCTACAAAGAATATAACATGATAAATATGTGGATCTTTATGAGAGTTTTAAGCATTGGAAATGGATATGTATTTTGGACAAAGGCAACTCAAACAATGGTTCTATGCTTACATAGAAAAACAGTTGTACTTAAAAACAAAAAGGTTCTAAATAGTATCTATATCATCAGATAGGGTTCCACTAGTGTAAAAAATGTGTGTGTGGATATGTGTGTGTGTGTATCTGTGTTGGAGGAAGTAGTATAGACTGTATATATATAGTCTATATAGTATAAAGTATTTAGACTTAATCTATTTTCACTTTTATTAATACATACTGTAATTGGAAGACTAATATGTGAAAATCACTAATATTCACTAATATTATTAGTTTGTAATAATGTGCCATAAACACTGTTTCACCACCCTGTTATGTCAAAGGCAAGGTAAGTTTAAATAAATTATTTAAATAAACAAAGAAAATCATAAAGAAAAGTGAAAATATTAATACTAAGATAGAATATCTCAGATATGTTTTTGCCAATATAGTTATTTTTAATCCTTGTGTGGTGTTCATATTTTTGTTACTCGTTTACTTTGTTACTTGTATTTAATTCAGCAAAATTAAGCAATTTTACATTAAATTGCTTTACACATGCTTGCTTCACCTAAATTGCAAGCAATATAAACAGCTTACATGGTTAATATTTGCCCTTTACCTTTCTTATGTTACATTTCTTTCAAAAAGTGCTACTCTTTTTTTATAGTTTTTTTTTATAAAATGTGAAAGAAAATGAATTTAACTGAAGATATGAGTAGAAAATTTGTTTAGTTTCAAATTTACAAATGAAGCAATGTTTATTAGCCCTTGGCCAAACATACTGTATGTAATATAAATGTGTGTGTGTTAGGGGGGGTTGTACAGTGTGTGTTTATCGAAAATGTGTTTTGATATATGTTTTTCACAAAAAAATGAGCCAATGCCAATGAGTTCGAGTTAGAAAAAATATTTTTTTTCTATCATTTGATGAAAAATTTAAACGGGTCCCACAGACCCGAACACCACACAAGGGTTAAAAGAAAGTAAGGGAAAATGGAAAATAACACAATTAAAGTGACATTTAAAAATTAAAAAGTTGAAAAAATGGAATATAAAGTGAAATTGGAACTGAAATGGAGTCTAAAATGAAAAAAAATATATAAAAATATATAAACATAAAATATGAAGACGCAGTAAGAATATTACAAAACATTATAGTGGATTAAGATAATGGTAAAGCGATATAAAAATAGCTTTTTTGTCAGTATGTGCTTCATACAAGAGTTGCTTTCATCAGTGTTTGGATGTTTAAATGATAATGTCAGGCCAGCCACTTCCTGTCTGCCTTCCATGGACTCTAATTCAGTGACTTTGAACTACACCTCCCAGAATTCCCCTGTGCTCTCTCAGCGGACTTTCCCAGTCACGTGCCACTGCGTCTCACAAACTCTCCTTCATACTAATTAGTCTCATTGTTCTCACCTGTGCTGCCCTGTATATATACCCCTCATTTCCTCTCTGTTCTCTGTGCCTGGTATTGAATCATCTAGTCTCCAGCTCATCTTTCTATCTTACTTTGCCTTCTTTTGGACCATGCTCTCTGCCCTGCCCATGGTTAATGTTGTTGATCTTCTGTATCTTCTGTTTATGACCTTCGGCTTCAAACACTTTGATAAATTCTCTGATTCTAATCCGTGTGCGTCTCACCCGAGTCTGGCATTCGTGACAGAAAACATCTGCCTGGCTTGCAAGGGGTGTAATGGACATTTTAGTTGTTTTTTTCTGTATGTGTAGCTCAATACATTTTGCCCATATCAGTCTAAATATTTTATAATGTATTGTTCTAAGGAACTTTTATATTTCTTTTGAACAGAATCGCAATTGAACACGTCCTTCTGGGTGCAACTTATTATTATTTTTTTAATTATGAGTATATAATACTCAGTTTTAACCTGTCTGGAAATAGTCTGAATTATGTCCATACTCGTCCATTCTGGATCATCACAGGAATGGTCAAAATACGCTAACTTTGAGCTCCAAACAGGTCTTGACTGATTGAGCACATTAGCAGTGAGGGGAAATGTCTAAATTAGATTCTTATTTGTTTAACTGCGGCTTTAAGTGTGATTACTCCGCTCCGAAACCCACCTCTACATGACCCCGGCGCACAATCAGCATGCCTCCCTCAGCTGTCGATGAGAGGAACAGGCTGGAGCTCTGATAACCCGGCCCCCGCCTCCGCCGGCCTCCCTGACCCCGCCACTCAGTCCAGAATATGCTACACGACGGGGTCAACAGCGATACCGCACAGCAAACAAGGCCGCTCTTTGTGCGTCTTTTTTTTTTTTTTCCAGCACATTTTTCATACCCCTTCCTCAAATCACGGCTTTCAGAAAGCGCTCATTGAATTTCCCGAGACGCGGTGAGAGCGGGGGGCACGGGAGGGGGGGTTCTGACACTGTATATACCTGAACATCAGCCCCACTGACTCCTTTGTTCACAGGTGACCCTTCCGTTATTCCGCCCCCGCTCTGGAAAGAAAGACGTCATGCCCGACTGCAGCCCACATGAATTACCAGTACGGTGTAATGTGCAACGCAGAGACCGACCCGGCCTTGAAACCACATCTCTGTCCAATTAACATACCACTGTCGGTACATTAGCAACACTGCTGCAGATCTCTGTGTGTCGCAGGTGTTCCATTCAGAACTGTGGAGTAGGGAGTAGGCATCCTATTTTCACTTTAATTTAAAAAACTGCATTTGAATTCTACAGATCTTTAAATATACATAGATTTTTATTCAAAATGTGCTGCAATTCATCAAATTAAACAGCTCTAATGACACTTTCCGAAATCAAATGTGCATTAAATGAGCTTTAAAGCTTTAAATCCTCAATATGCTCAGAAATTAATATAATTTATCACACTACACAACAAATATATTACAACATATAATAAAAATTGCTTTACTCCACAACAGTAATACACAACAGTATAGGCACACCTGCCCTTGAACTTCATCCTGCTTTTGTTGGAGTACCTGTCACTACAGCCCAAGACAGTTTTCCACTAGATTTTGAGTCTAGCATTGCTGGGAAGTAGGGCTGCACAGTATTGGAAAAAATCTACATTGCAAATGTTCTTTTTTCGACGATATATAGAGTATAGTGTGATATGAAACAATTCAGGGCCCATGACGTCACCAGAGCCCCGCCCCTACCCGTGTGCTGTCTCGCGGCCGGACCGATTAAGAGCTGAGTCAGCACCGAGCACTCAAAACACGATGAAAACAGCAAAACAACAGGAATCGGCCCTTTAAACAGGCCTTTAAATGGATTTTTAAAAGTTTGTTCTGGGATTAAAAGCATGAATTCAGCTGAAACTGGAAATATCTGTGCAAAACTGTGCTGGACTGAGCCCCCCCCTCATGATTCACAGGCAGCAGCAGCCTGTCACTCACACAGACACAGAGACAGCGCTGTGTATCTACATCTTGTGTCAAGAATTAAAACATTGCAACATGACGAGTTTGATTCAACTGTCTTAAGTGACATTGCAACGACGATGCTTAAATGATATATCATATTATTCCCCTACTGGGAAGATTTGATTGTATTCAGTGACAAACACAAGCATTAGGAGGTAAACATCCTCAACATAATTTCTTAAATTTCCAATTTATCCTAAAAGTATTGGACAAGGCATCATCAATCCAAAGATCTCCATAAGCAGTTTTATACCTCTTTCTAGCCCATGTCTGGCATTAGGCATAGTATCATTTGGTTCATGTTTGTTTATCTAATTCTAGATAGAGTCCTATTCTATTGGTAGTACTTCTCTACAGCAACAAGATTGAGCAATGTTGAGTTGAGCTGTGGAGCAGTGGAACTGTGTTCTCTGAAATTATGGTACTTCTGGGATGAAATGGAGAGTTGTGGAGGTAAGAATAAATGAGGTGGAGAGATAATTCAGGATTCATCATCCTGACCTCACTAATGCATCTCTTGTCACTGAATACAATCAAATCCTCACAGCACTGCTAAATCAGAAAGCTGGTAGAAAGTAGAAAGCCAAAAGCCTACTCCAGGTTCTACTCCAACAGTAAATGAGCAGGTGTCCGTACATTTTTAGAAGACTTTGGTCCTTACAGTGTATTTCTGTCCTTATGTAAAAGCCATCGCGGCTTGCAAATGTAGTCGGATTGGAAAAGCATTTTAATTTGATATTTTCAATTCAATATGCTCTCTGCAGACTGGATTTCCAGCAGAAGAGAAGAATACATATTGCCTGTTTTCATTCCAAGTGTTTTCGTAGATTTGTAGCACTTTGTTCTACTCCAGTTCCGCGGCGAGGCCTTCTGCAGCGGCGCAGGTTTAATAAAACCACCTTAATAAGAGAGGCATTTATTAAATGAGCAAAATCAAGGCAGATATTCTCCCCCGCACGTTCAGCGGCCTTACTCTGTAGTGTGTTGGGTAAATATTGGTTTACAAGCGCGCAGTTATTCCCCTTTGTTGCAAGCCGATCCTGACAACTTGATTAAAGTTAAAAGCTTCTTCTATAGATTAAAAATACAGCTTTGTCATAACAGCTGTCAAGGAAGCCGACCGCAGACTGGAAGAAAGCAGACTCGGGGAGCTTACATTGGGCCAATGTGTTCTTTTATATCCATCTGCTATTCTGCGCTTTATCTGCTCTTTATCTGCTCGTACAAAAGCAGATAGCGGCCGTATAAACCCAGGCAGGCCTTGATGGACTAAAGGAGGTCTAGAAGGAGGCCCTGCGATTCCTGGGGAAAGCTTAAGTAGGTGGTAAGCCGCGAGCGAGCTGGAGAAGAAGGACGACCCTAAGAAGCCAAGATGATGTCAGCAAGGTTAAGATTTAGGGCCGGTCTAAGTCGCCCGAAATCTAACTGCCAAGAGCTATGGCTCCCGGTTCGTTTAGACGCAGTGCCTGTTCATCACCTGGGCGTAAAAAAAAAAAAAATTGCAGAGACGTTTTAAAATCAGATGTAAATAGACAATAAAGCAACGTCGAGCCGAGAACCCTGGAGGCCCTTAAATCCTCGGGGCTTACCGGAGAGTGTGTGCTGATTTCAGTTTACCCAAACCCACTCCCCACTAAATCTGCGCTTGACCGCGCACGGGGCGAAATTACATTGCAGTGCTTTCCTGAAAGGAGGCAGGGGGGGGGGGGGGGGGGGGGGACAGGGCCAATTTCCTCTCAGGCAGCTCCATCACAGTCTCTTTGGACGGCATTGTTTCAAAATCTCATATGCTTTTGTTTGCAATGCATCAGAAAGGGGTTTATTCTCTGGACTGTTTTATGGGCTTTATTCCGAGACTCACACACACTCACACTCTCACACACACACACACACACACACACACACACACACAAAAAAAAAAAATACAGGCAATGCTGCACCAATCGAGTAAGCGCATCCACCACCGCGAAAAAAAAAAAATCAAAACGCATCCAACTGCACGAGTGTCGAGGATCAATTTCTGTGTATTTGTTTTAAAGCACGTCAGTTGGTGTGCTTAGCAGCCTTGTTTTCTGACGAATTGCCTCCGCCGCTCTGCATGCATTTGTATCTGTGTGCTCAAGCTGGGAAATTAGGTGTCGCTAATCTAGGCCGTCAGACTTGTTTGTGAGCGAAGACAACAGACAACCAGAGACAGCAGAGAAATGTATTTTAAAAAGCCACCAAACAGCTGATAAGATAACTGATAGCGTAGATGAGTTTTAATCAGGATCTTTTAGTAGAAGAGATTTCTTCTAATTCGGTCTGGGAGGGGAGATAATCTCTCTGTTTAACGTCTAGAGCGAGATCAGAGAGATGCGAGTTTGCGGATGCCGAGGTCTATTTGGAAGAATGACGGGAACAATAAGAGAAAGAACGAAGAGAGAAGAAGAAAAACAGAGCTGATCGAGAATCTTTCAAAGAGCTTTCTTAGGTGGCTTGTTATGAAGAAGCTTTCTTTGAAACGGACGCAATCTGCATTTGAACATCTAGAGATCAAGGACAGGCTGAAATCTTCATCACAGCAGCAGCAGCAGTACTAGCAATAGCAATAGCACTAGCAGCGCTGGAGGAACGTCGCTCGCTAACGCGTCCGTCATGGGCAGACTGCGGCATCGCAGATAGGGCCGTTCTTGTTTCATGGACGATTTCCACTGGGCTGGAATGGCGTGTGAGATGGATAAATCATATCTTGTGTGTGTGTGTGTGTCTGTCTCTCTGTGTGTGCTTGTGTATATGTGTGTGCATTTGTTCGCTGGTGCATCACTCTTCCCCGAATCTCCCATGGCAATGTGGCGATAATTCATGATAGCCGTGTCACGTACCCCTATGATTCAGACACGAGCGGCAAAAAGGGGCTGAAACAAAACAAAGGCAAACCGAGCGTGAAAGCGAGATGACAGAGTGAACGTTTATGGTGGAGGACAGCTGTACAGCTCGTGCTTAATGACAATCCGACTCACTCTTTTTGGCGACGAGAGCTGGAAATATCTGGCCGCTGCTTTGATAAGCTTCGGTGAGCCATAAGCCGCCCTCAGAAGGCAGCGTCTCAGGGCAGTGGATTTACAGGCCTGGACTTCTCTGTTCGATTTTTAAAACACCTTTATTTAATAATGCTAAAGCCATCGATCTGTAAGGGGTAGGGGAGATAGACAGGCCGCACTACAGAAGCCTGAAACGTCTGGAGGTTATGGGAAAAGTTCAGAGAGAAGTCAAATATACACAGTTCTCCCCCTTACACCAAGTTTCCATGAGTCAAGCCAGGTGAGGTGGTAGAAGTTTGCACACTTGTCTTCAGTTACACTGGCTTTGAAATGGAGAAGCATATATTTTGTGATCTGGCAGGTAAACACTCCTAAATTCTTCTATAATTTATAGTATAGTATTATAAAATCCTGCAATACAACTCTATTGTCTTGGTTCACATGGTTATTTCCCTTTCAGTGACTGTTTGGTATCTCTCAGCTTGTCAAAAAAAATGCATGTGTAAAGCTTGTCCTTTAACAAGTGGGAGTTTATTACCATGAATTAGCAACATGCATCCCTAAAACACACAAACACACCGCCTCAGCAACTGTTTGTCGATTTTAAGTATTTTATATACAGTGCCAGAAACAATATTTGAGATTTGTTAAGGCCTCTTAAGTGGGTAACACTTATTAAAGATTTAGATTAGCAGTTAGCACAGTGCTAACAGTTGGGTTAGGTTACTTAAAAAATTATTACCATACCAACTCATCAACACTGGTTTACTATACTCCAATGGTTTACTATACTGAAGTATTTATTATTATTATTATTATTAAAGTAATTAGTCCCATAAAAGGTGTTTAAAAGTTTGTCCTTACCTGTCTCTCTGCTGTGCTCGGTGTGACTTTAGTTTCCACCCGTTTTTGTTTTTTTCTGCCCGTTCTTGGCCTCCTTATCTCCTTATTTTTCCTATTTCTGTCTCAATTCACTAGGTGGGACAGTGATAGGGTCTTGGACCGCAACCCTGACAACATGGGTTTGATCCCACGTGAGGAGCGGTGTGTTCATTTATTTATGTTTTCCTTTCTTCTTGGGTTCACCTGCTTTGAGATCAACTGTTTTCTGCAATTGGGTTCCACAACCCTCTGGGCTGGAGAGCTACTAGTCTGTAGCACTCCATCCCATTACACTTCACAGACTTAATTGTCGACCCCTGCTCTACTGACTGTAACAGAGAGAATAGCATCTCTATGAGTTTAGTATGCTTTTTTGTTTTATCGACGAGCCCTAATCGAGAGAATCGACAAATCGACACAATTTCTTAACTTAAGAAAACAAATGATAGATCAAAAATATTTCACTTATCACCTATCTATCATCTTTACATTTAAAATGTGGAAAAATCCAGAGTATCCAGAGAAATCTCAGTGTGTATCTAGGCCAAGGCCAAAACCACTATTGAATGCGTATAACCTTCAAACCCTCAGAACGCACTTCGTGAAAAACTATCATACCAGTGTCTTGAATACTGTCAAATGGGCTTGGAGGTAGTTTGGAACACTATTGTGATTTGACAATATCCAATGCTTTGTGAAGAAATTTAATCTGAAACTAAAAAAAAATGGTTATTCAAAAAAGGTAGTACATCATTCTAGTGCTTTTTGGGTGCAAGCTTATTTTAAATAGACTGAAAAGCAGTGGAAGCTTGTGCTGTGGTTAGAGGAGTCCACTTTTTCAAGGCCAAAACAGAATAACTGTCCAACTGTTAAGACATTTATGATGGTTTTGGGGACGGTGGGGGTTTTAGAAGAGTTGTAGTGTTGTAGCAGTGGTGCTAGTCCTTATGCTGCATGTCCTCAGAATTCTACATTTCTTTAGCTTTATATAGACACAATGAGTGAGTGTGCTTTACTGGCCCTGCCTGCAGTCCAGATCTAATTCCTATTAAAAAAAGTTTGGAGTATCCTGAGAGAGAGAAGAATTGCGCAACAGTGATCATGGCCTGTTGAGCATGTCTTGTGAAGTCTTGTATTAAAGCAAGAAAGGGCAAAAATGAACTTGTATTAATTAGTATCCTCAGTATTAAAGTGAGTTAAAAGTGTAATTAATGTAGGAAAGTGATGTAACAGGGTGGTAAACGTGCTTCCCTTTCTCATTTTTTTTGGTTTGTTTTATGTTCCATGTGTTGCAGCCGTCAAATTCTTTATTATCTTTTTTTTATATTAATTTTATAGTGTACATCAGTACCACAGGCCAAGAAACCCAACCACAAGAAAGATCCTATTTGTTTAAACCCCATTTCAGTTCCACAAGTTTGCAAAGTTTATCTGATCCGATTCCAAGAAACTCTTCCACTGGTTGCAACAAATAAAGTGTGCACTTCTCGGCTACTTTGGCTTGTGCTCTGCGTTTGATAGGATTTAGGTCTTGTTTGCCCGGACGTGTCTTGTGATTTTGGCTCCGTAGCTCAGCCCCTCATGGCTCTGAAACCTTTAATGAGATTTTCAGTGTGTCTGGGTGCAGCTGATTAAGAGAAAACACATTGTTTCACCGTTCCTAAACGGCCAGGAAATACCTCGGTGTCACAAGGGGCAGGCATGTTCTACCCAATTACACTTGTGCAATTTCGTTCCGACGCTACTTCATTTCCACAATATATTAACACCTCCTGCTTCCCTGCTACTTAAACGCATTTGGCAAACAAACGGAACTCAAGCTGAGACACGGCTCGCAGCCCTTCTGTCCGCGAGCCAAAGCGCTTCTTTCAAAAACACATAACAAACATCGGTTCCGGGACTTAATGCTGATTCTTGTCTACGCCGAGATGACACAGATCATTTAATCCGTCTTTGTGTCTTACACAGCTTGCCTTGTTATCAGCCCATTCGAATGAGACAGCTAGCGCGTTCTAGGCAGCTCAGTGAGAAACCTGGCCTTGTATCTAAATAACGCAGAGCGAAACACAATGCAAAAAGACGTAAACACACCTCCCCGCACCTTATGCCGCACTTTGAAGGCCGTAATTACATGCATTTACGCCAGAACGACAGGTAGCGGGACCACGGTGGCGGCGCACCTTTGTAGACGCTCCTTCTTTCTTCTCTCTTTGTCTGGTTGTAATGTAAATCTCTCCAGGCATGGACTGGCCCACCCACCCCTGAGGAACACAGACGCAGAACCCCCTCTGTCACGAGGCTCTTCAAGGCGTTCTTAAGTTAGCTGACAGCAGGGTCTGATGACAAAAGCCTGAGAATAAGTATGATAGGGATTAGGGCGAGCGCTGGAAAACAGGGGGTTGCATATAGCAAGGCCACTGTTTAGCATTCTCCACAACATCACAAACACTCTCAAAGCAGCGTTCCTGTTATTAGCAACCGGTGACGCATCAGGTAGCGGAGAATCGTCTTTTACATATTTCCATTTCCAACTACAAAGGATCGCTTGCTGTGAAGATTCAGCACAGATAGGCCACAGGAAGTGCAGTTCAGACAGAATACAGAGAATACAGAGACCCCTAAGATCCTGCTTATAGTTGGCGCCCCGTTGATTCATCATCTAAAATGTTAAAGATTGCCCTGTAACCAGAAACTTCGGGAGAACTTCAGGAGAACTTCGCTGGACGTTTCAAAGCGTGTCTAGAAGGTCTCGGTGCAACTGATCACAAGGACGATCGCCAGCCGCAGAGCAAGAAGCAATTACCGAGAGGCCCGTTCTGCGAGGGCCTCCACACAACTGCGGTTCATTTTTTTCTTCGGAGGGGGGGTTGGGTGAAGGTAAATGGCTTGCGGACGGATAAGACATTGTTTTCTGAGAAACCCACACACACATTCCATTATTGATGGATGGGTGAATGATCATTCATTGAGCTGGAGACCTTCACTTGGAGTGAAACCCAAAACCTTAGCTTCCTAACTCATGCATGCCTAACTACTTGGAGGGAAAAAAAGAAACAAAACAAAAAAAGAAACAAAAAAAAGTGAATGGCTTGGGCTGGACTTGAATATAACTCAAATACAGCTCTGGAAAAAAATGAGAGACCACATAAAAATGATGACTTTTTCTTGAAAAACGTCTGGAATATAATCAACAGGAATATAGATGATCACAAGCCATCAAACCATCAAACCAAGCTGAACTGCTCGAATTTCTGCACCAGGAGTAAAGGCATAAAGGTATTCAAAAGCAGTGTGTAAGACTGGTGAAGGAGAACATGATGCCAAGATGCATGCAAACTGTGACTAAAAACCAGGGTTATTCCAGCAAATATTGATTTCTTAAAACTTTATGAATATGAACTTGTTTTCTTTGCATTATTTCAGGTCTAAAAGCTCTGCATCTTTTTTCTTATTTCAGCCATTTCTCATTTTCTGCAAATAAATGCTCCACAGGACGATATTATTATTTTGAATTTGAGAGAAATGTTGTCTGTAGTTTTTACTTGGCCCTTGTAAAAGTCCTGGATAAATTATTAACTGAATATATTCAGTAGCCTAGGCAGTTTTCAGTCAGTAGTTACACATGGGAAAACTCCAGTTGCAGTTCTGTGCCAAGACTTCTTACTAAAAGAGTCGACACAACATTTTTTTTACTATACAAGCCTTGTATAACCCATATAGAATATTTTTTACGAAGTTTAGATGTTTTTAATTAATCAAGAATTAACACAAATGTTTTATTACATTACATTACATTACATTACATTACATTTGGCAGACGCTTTTGTCCAAAGCGACTTACGATATTGAAGTGCAAATAATAGAAGAGGTTAAGTACAAAAATAATAGAAGTTAAAAATAAAGCATCTATAGATAGGGCCTTATGGAGGTCAGAGGGAAATAATGGGATAGAGGAGTAGAGAAGAGGAAGAAGGAGATGAGGTTAGAATTAGTTAGTTAGTTAGAGGTGTTAGGAGAGTAAGTGCTCTTTGAAGAGCTCTGTCTTCAGGAGTTTCTTAAAGACAATTATTAAATTGCTGTAAAGTCATGAGTTAGTGCTAACATAGTACTAGAATCTCATAAAGGAGCTAGCAGAAATGAGCATTTTTATTATCTAACTATTTGTCTCTCTCTTAAGACCTGGGTCTACTACTCACAATTCAAAAAGTTTATATCAGTTTATATTGTATTTTATCCCCATGCAAATACTGTATATATAACAATATATACTTCAAAGGGGTACGTTTTTCCTTACCGTTCTTTACTCCACAAAGAGAAAATATTTCAAAATAAAGATGAAATGTTTTCCTTCAACAAGTCTAATCTCATCATGTGTTTGCTTGTTCAGTTCTCATTATCCTTTATGCATATCTTTGATCAACTGTATTAAAAGTGCTCTATTTACTTCAGTATGTTGAATTGAGAGGCTTATTTTGAGCAAATACAAGTGTTACACTTCTATGAAGCATTTCCAAAAAAATGCAGCTCTGAGGGTCTTTCAGTTCTGAGGCATGTAAGCTTATTCTAACCAATATAATATAATATAATTCCACCAGCTCTGCAAATATTGCGGACTTCTGGAAAATATCTGCTTGTGGCACTACACCAAACAAAAACAAGCCCGTTTTTCCACTGCCCTGGAAAATGCCAGCTAAAATAGGAAGCCACAGCAGTGCACGACAACAAGGGGGAAAAAGCAGAACTATAAAGAATGCCTCTCTTACTTGTGTGTTGCAGTAATCAATGTTTGGCACACGAGTGTATGATTAAATCAACTTTGTTCTAAAAAGCAGGGGAAAATAAAGAGACTGGGAGAGAGCACAGAGAAATAATTGTCGCCCATATGTGCAGTTTTGACGGGGTGTTTGTGTGTGTGTCTCAGCATCTGTGAGTGTGTGTGTGAGTGTGTGTGCGCACGAGGGGTGAGGAGGGTGGGGTGGGGGTTATATTCCGCGGCTACACTTGTAATCACAACCAAACATGTTAATCAAAGTCAAAGAGTCAGGGAGAAAATGAAGTAAGACTTGTGTTTTCTCAGCAGATTAGTGCAAACATTCCTTTCACCTCGCAAAGTCGTCATTTTGGCAGCCAGCCAAGTCACACATTTCACTCAGTCAGGTGCGAGATGGAGGTGGGTGGTGGTGTTGGGGGGGGGGGGGGGGGTGTAGCTGAGGTGCATGGGAAAAAATGACACCGCTCACATTTAAAACTCATCTTCATCCTCCCTGACAGCAACTCCACTGAGTTAATCAGCACGCTCTAAAGCTGGAACGGGTGATTTATTACAGAAACATTTTTTTTGGTCGTATTTCTTGGAATTCTCTTTAGATTTCGATCAATTAATCAAACGCAATCGATTAATCATATTAACACAGATTAATGGAAAGTAATGGAAAGTCCAAAAGACTGTAAAAACCACCGAAAAAGAAATGATTGGAAGTCCTACTTTCCACTTTTCCTCTGCCTACTTATTTCACGAATCAGCATGCTCTGCTATAAAACGACAGAAAAAAATGAAAGAATAGAAGAAAGAAGTAAAAAAAAGGCTTTAAACTAAAAGGCGCTGGATTAAGTATGAGGTCAAACCAGACTGAACACCAGTAAGTCTTTTTTCAACAGTGGTGAAAGTGAAAGATGAGGGAGTTGAAATCCAAGTAGATGACTCAAAACTTGCTGTTTTTATTATTTTCTGTTTATTATTTTATTTTTCCTAATTATATAGCCAACATACTGACAATTGTAAGCCATTTTCTGTTAGAATTAAAGTTTTAAGTCTGTATTTTATTATTGTGGAACAAAAACATGAAATCCTTAAATATTCTTGCCATTTTGACACAATGTCTCTGAGTCTGATCTGCCATTTGTTGTTTTTTTTCTTAATTTTTAAAAGTTTTACTTATGTTCATCTACTGCATGTGTGCATTGTAGTTTCAATCTTTTGAGAGATAATATATATTTATTATATATTAATCTATGGACATTCTTTGACATGCTGTTTGGCTTTTTTGGTGCCGTTTTTTAATTAGGACATGTAGTTAGCTTTTTTTGAATTAGTTTCTAGTCATGAAAGATTCCTCAACTTCCACAACTTGTCAGTGTTTTTTATTTATTTACTATTATTATTATTTTTTTTTTTCCAGAAATAGGTTAGACATACTGGCTTCTCCAAAATCACATATTCCAGGTTTGTCCTTTTTTTTTTTTTTTAACACACTCGGGTGTGTTAACTGTAACCTCTATTTAACCCACTATATAGTGGCCATATGTCAAACCATATGTATTCAGGTATGTGGGGGAGTATCTTTTAAAAAAAGGTCTAAAAGTAAGCAGTGAATCTTTTTCTCCAGTTATATTTTCTCAAAAAAAACTAAAAACTTACATTTACTGTTCTCTACAAAATCCTCTACTCCAGCTTTAACCTCTTTATTCATCAGGGAAATGTAGGACTCTGTGGCTTTAAGGATGATATGTAAAAAACCCGACTAGACTGACATGTCAAGGACGTGTGACGGGATAGCGATGACTGAAATCCACGTAGACGAGGCATTAAGGTGACTGTGTTTGAAAGTGTTTGAAAGTGTGTGGAAGTGTGTTAAAGTGTGTGTGTGTGTGTCCATGGGGAGGAAAGAGCAACAGAGATGACCTTACCTTCAGAGCACTGGTAAAAGGCCACGGCAAACAGGAGGCCACACAGCAGGGGGCACTTCCACACCGAGGCGGCCATTTTGTTCCTCGGCTTCCAGATGCCGGACGAGGGCAGCGGCGGTTGGAGAAGTGAGTGGATTAGCAGAAAACAAAAAAACAGCACGGGTATCCAGGTTCTGGGGAACGTCAGCGATCGGTCATGGGCTGAGGGTCCTCACCGGTCATCTTCCATCTGCGAGCACACGGAAAGAAGGCGATTATCAGCAACGTGGGAATACGCATCAGCCAGCTGCAAAGGCTATCTGCGTTCTGTCGGCGTTTCGCCCCCATCACGACCACATTCCTCAGCATTAATCTATCACAATTATCAATTTCTACCAAAACACTGTAAAACATGAAAGAGGAGAGCGATCCGAACGCTCGGACCTCGGAGGCTCCCCTTACATTAACAACAATCAGAGGAAGTGGATGCGTTTAAATCCGAGAATGAGACCCTATTTTGTCTGCGGACAATAAAAAGCAAACAGGCAACGGCTTGTTTTGGCCAAATGGTGGATAATGGCTCGCTATCTGATGGGCTTGTATTTACCGGCTTTTAATTCTCTATAGTGCAAAGTCATGTAGGAGACATTCACAAGCAACATCTGCACTGAATAAAGAGCCAGATTAAACTCAAGCCATTTAAGTGTCATTTAAGATACAACACTAAGCATCTGTTGAAAAACATACTGCTCATAAAGCGAAGTAGTTCCAGTACAACAGAAACTGGGCATATGTGGATTACACAGTTTCTCCAAACTACTCAAAAAAAAATAATTAAATGTTCAGCTGTTGATTCTCAGTCCTCAGGATTGCAGTAAAACACTGCACCAGTAGAGCTGGTATTGTTTTAGCATTATAAAAGCACAAGCACAAGCTAATGAAATCAAACACATGATGCTCTAAACTTTGTTTCGTAGTTTGATACAAAGGTGAAGTTCACACTATTCCAGATATGTCACGTTTTCCATGATATGTCTAACTAGAAACATCTGAATACAATAGAAATATCTGACCAATATCGGGGGTGGAAATCGAGAAGCATTGAGCTGTGGATATGGAGAGCTGTGTTCTAATGTTCTATTCAACACAGCTGATATAGTAGACAAGTTCATTTGGGGAGTTGGTTAGTTTATTCCAATGAAAGCAAGGCAAACTCTTATTTCAAGAAGTTTAAATATTAAAATATTGCGTGAGTTAAAAAAAAAATAATACAATGTCCATTTTTGTCCATATAGAGCAGCTGTAAGAAACAAAAAATGGCTGTTTTTTTGTTTTTTTTTACCAGTTTACTTATAGTTAAGTTATATATATCTTAATGTTATTTTTGAATAATAATTAGGTCTGAAAACCTATATCTAAACTCCTTCAGAAAGCAGTGACCAGAAACGTGTTGAAGAAATCAAAACTAACTTCTATTTATAAGATTCTTCAAAGTAGCCTCCTTTTGCCTTGATGCAGCTTTACACTCTTGGCATTCTCTCAAGCAGCCTCATGAGGAGCCACCTGGGACACTTTTTCAAAAGACTAGAAGAAGCTCCACATATGCTGAGAGCTACTTGTTCAGGCATTTAGAAAAGGTTTTTACTTTTCTTTTTTCTCCTTGTTTGTTTGTTTGTTTTGGAAAAAATACTTATCTTCATATTTTTCTTAAAAAATACAATAATTTTATTTTATCAGATTTGTAACAGAAATCAATTATCCTGAATGTCATGATACTACTATAGTAACTGATAACTAATATGCTACATATATCCAGGATTAAATAATAATAATATATATTATATTAAATAATATATATATATATAGATACTTGACAGATATAATCTGTCTCTAGTAGATCTATAATGGGAAATGAGAACAGTAGATTTTTTTTTTTTTATTTGCTAAAAACAGCAAAAAAGTAGCACCCTGATAATTAGGGGTGGGTGATATGGCACAATATTTCAGGGTATAATATCGTTCACAATATCCAAAAAATGTGGCAATATTATTGCGTACGATATGATATGGCACACCTCTAGTCACCAGATGTGGTAAACTTTTGGGTTTAAATAGTTTTAAACTGTTTTTCTTAGCTAATGTTTTAAACACTGTACAGTAGGGGTATGCCATATCATATCGTACACGATGATATCGCCCATTTTTTTTTATATCGTGAACGATATTATACCCTGAAATATCGTGCCATATCACCCATCCCTAATTATCACATCAGGGTACAACTTTTTTGCTGTTTTTATCAAAAGAAAATTTTCCACTGTTCTCATTTCCCATTATAGATCTACTAGAAACAGATTCTGTCCAGTATCATTTATTTTTTATTTAATACTGGATATATGTAGAGCACAATATTAGTGCCATGACATTCTGGATCATTGACTTCTGTTACAAATCTGATAAATTTCTTGTATTTTTTAATATCTCAGTTAGGGGTGTGCCATATCATATCACGTGCAATAAGAAAATTTAATATTCATTTTGGTGCAGTAGTGTATTCTTGAAATATTTTTTTAAATTCAGTATTTCGTCATATCGTCAAGAGTATCGTTATTACGATAATACCATGAAATATCGTGATATTATTTTAGGGCCATATCGCCCACCCCTAGTGTACAGCTAAGTAAAATGTATTCAACTAAGATACAATGTCATTGCCAGTCAGAATTTCGACATTATACTTCCAAGCTAAAGCAACAAAGCAAAAATGTAAACTACAATGATAACTGTATCCAATCTAATTGACAGTAGGCCAAAAACATATAATAAGTCTTCTATTAAACGAGGCCATGAATCTGCTTACAAACGATCCTGATTACACCAGCAAAACAACACCATTCTTCAAACCCAACCATGATCAGAAAAAATGAACAGTGGGTCTTAAAACTATTAGCAGCTCAGCGGATTGATGCCAGCTAGAAGCCACACATCACTGGAGAAGAGCTCTCACTCCCATCAAATAAATATGATGGGACACATTTGCCTAATGCGCCTAATAAACATTTGAACAAGTCAATTGTATTCATAAAATAAATCTGCGGGGGTCCATGGAATTTTTCCACGCAGGAAGGGGTCTCTGGCTGCAAAGCATTAGAACATCTTATAAGTAAGATATTTGCATCTAAAACCAATATCAGTCTTGAACTATGTTTTAAAAAATTGGAATCATCATATTAATATATATTTTTCTTATTTTATAAAGAAATACAAATATTGCAACTCAACAAATTGCATTTTAGACACTGAATTCAATGATGAATTAATTATTTAAACAGATGATTTGTTATTATAGATTTTTTTTAAAAAGCACATTTACTGTATATACTGTAGTATTTATTGTTGCTGCATAAACAGTATGTTTAAGTTGTCTGCCTTCAGATAAAAAATCTCCATTTTTGGCTGGATATGTTATTTTATGTATAAATGTATTATTTATATTCATTTCCTTTTTGATTGCTGCTCTGGACTTTTTGATATGCAAATGTATTCCCTGGATGTATATAGTTTTGTTATGGATGCTCAATAATTTTAGGCAATGTTAAAACTCTTAATAAGAAGCTCTGTATGTTTTTCTGTAATGCCTTTCTAAACAGAACAAAATAAAAGAATCTCCATTTTTGCAGTATTAAGAATCCTATATATTCCATTTTATCACAATTTAATTCTTAATGAATATATCTTTTAAGACATTTTATTTATTTATCCTTCTTTCACATTATTTTGAAGCCCTACCTTGTTCTAAATAAAAGCACTTGTTTGCAGTTTGATCTCAGTGATCTCGTTTTTTTCACTGAAGTTCAGACTGCAGAAAGTTTGAGCTGTGTACTTAAGAATACAGCAATCAGAAGACATAAACAAATCATCAGACACATTTATCCCTGACTATGTGGGTTGCTTGCTTTCCACTTCAGATTTGTAGGATCACTTTTCACTGAATGCTGTAGTAAAAGTGTATATATCGCTGATCTCCAATGAGAACCAATGAAAAAAGTATTTTCATGTTGTTTGTTTTCTCGGTAGTTTGAACCCTGTATACTGTGTAAATAAATCTAGATGAACAGACCAACAGAAATGTGATAAAGTTAGAAAGTGGGTGTATCAATACCTGTCTTTTTTGGTCCAGACTAGGGATGGAAATCTCAGGGCATCTCACAATACCACATACTCACAGTACATTGCTCACAATAGCGAAAATATTCATATATTAGTATTAATATATTTTAAAGGGTTGTAGTTACTGCTCTATTTTACTGGGATAAAAACACTCATACAGTAGAAACAGCAGCAGGAGGTGTTGTGATTTCTCTCCAGGTAGCATGGAGCTAGACCAGCGTTTGACTCCACAGAGCTGTGTGCGCTTCTCTGACGGCGCAGTTCTGGCCAGCGCACCGCAGCGCCTCTAGTGGTATGGCGGTATGAGAGAAACGCATACTGGTTCTAGTTTCCCATCCGGTATACCGTATGAATCAGTATATCTCCCAGCACTATTATGCGATACTCAATATATCACGATATAATTCTCTATGATACTTTACAACATCAGTGTTACTGAAGAGGATAAAATAATTACCTGGAATTATGAATTTGTTGGTATCTTTAGCAATTAAATTGGACAGCGAACCTTTGGAAGGGTAGAGCATCTAGGTTTCTATTTAAAGAAAAAACAATAATTGATGTCACATATCGATAATGTAACACAAATGAAAATTGTGTGACACATCACAATATCAATACTATCTCTCACCCAGAGCTGATGTAGGTGATAACTACAGGATGTAGCAACGACACTATCACACTCTGTGTAAGTGTAAAAACAAGCACAGTGGGGAGTATTCTCACTATTATATTGTTAATTGGAGTAAAGTTCCAGACACATTTAGTCCTGTCACAATAATTACTTACATATATTATATCAGTATATGGACATGACCTCAGTAATGGTTGTTGACCTCAATATTCCCCATTGGGTTTACTTAACAAGGAGAGCCCATTAAAGAGCCACTAAACACTAAACCCTATATTTTATGTTCTGTTGAAGTAATGAAACATGTCAGTATTGTGGTCATTTCCATCTCAGGTTCAACTCTGCTATAAGCGTGGAAGATATGTTTGTGTACTTTGGTACGCAGACAAATCACAATATGCAGATCTGTTGCTGCTGCTGCAGCTCAGCCAATCAGCTCTCCCTCCTGCCCTGCCTCTAAACCCATACATCATTCAGTGCCCCTCCCATTTTTTAGCTTTTTTAAAATCTGAGCTAAGGGTGGAGTCGGCAAAAATCAGGAGGTTTAGTGCCTGTTTAACATGAATGAGTCTGTTTATCGACTTTTGTTTCATGTTACGTAGGGTATATTTATTTGGGATATTTAAACAGTTACCATTATAAAGGGTTCATTACTCTTAAAAGGGGTGTAACTCTATCACCATTATATAAATATAGCATAAAATAACAGGGATGCATGATGTGTTGGGATTATATTATATTAGCTGATGCCTAGATTTAGCAAACTGACATTAGTGTATTTATTGAACTGACCAAGCGATGCTGGCCGCAATACTACAATTGCCAGACACTGAGAGTGCTACTTTTAAAATCCATGACTTTTAGCTATTTTTAAATTAGTTTCAATAGATCTACTGTTTTATTTAACCTGTTAATTAACAAAAAAGGGTGTTTAAAGCTGTGAACAGTCTAAATAAGAACCAGTTAGCTAAATACATGGAAAACAAAAAGATGTAAAACCTATTAATTTTTTTTTATTTAAACCATTTTTATTTTATTGTTTGTATATAGTTGGTTAAAAGCTAAAATATAAGGCAGATATATGTTATATTTGTTTCTAAAGTTATACCAGAATGTCTAGTCTCTCTGTAAGTTATAAATATGTATATTCACATGGACAGATACATACAGTAGATGTATAATTTCAGATATCGGCATCGATCCAGAACTCCCACAGTCTTAAAGTGACAATAATATAATTTATCACAATTATTTGAATAAAAATAGGAGAATTACACGCATAGACATACTAGTGGAAGTGAACTATTCAGGACTGGAACAGCATCATAATAATTTATAGGCATAAAATGTTTTTTGTTTGACGAATCACTTGTAAAATAAACAAACTGCAACAAGGTGGAAATGCACGTATTCTGTAAATAAGCCTGTAGATAAAAAGGTTGTTTAGAGCGTTCTCGCTCTTTAAGCACTTTCCTGCGCCGATTATATTTTCCACCTCAGATGTCTTGCTCTGCTGCCAATGTAATCCACACTTTCTCTTATTCATCAGCGTTCTGCTGGCAGCGTGGCCAGGCTTTCCTAAGCCTGCTCTCGTGCCAAGCGAAATTGTCAAAAAAGCGAATACTTTTCGAGCACTAGGAGTTCACCTGCTGCAAACACAGCCTCCTCTATGTTGCCAAGCTAATTAGGTTGCACGCCAAGTTGCTACCGGGCAGCCTGTTGTTGTCTATCTAACAACTGAACCCGTTGGCGGAGATGACACAACTGGGTGGACAGTGGGCCTCTGTGTAGTAACATGAAAAGGCCGCATAAACACAGCTCTTTGTGCACGAGCGTATCTTCTTCTTTTTTTTTTTTTTTTAGTAAACTTATTTATTTATTTTGCCTCGTCTCATCCCACGTCTCGAGGGGAAGCTGAAACTAACTCACGCTGCTTTGTCTGCGCTTGGCAAAGGTTACCATCTGAGGCCCGGGGGAAGCGGGGCCTCGTTATAACATATGTCAAATACTGAAGATGGATGGTGTGTCGGCCTCACTTGTCCTGCGCATTCATACCCACTGACACATGCACGTTTACACACACGCAGACGTGTGTTCACAAACATGCATAAACACACACACACATGTGTACACACACACAAACAAACAGATACGCTCTGCGGTATATAATGTGTACAGAGCGTTATGTTATGAGGACTGGACCAACAAAAATGGCCTACACTGAAAATAGGGGTTCAAATTTCACTATATTAAGAAAAGGGCTAAACAATATATAGTTGAAGCATCATCATCATCATCATCATCATCATCATCATCATCATCATCATCATCATCATCTTCTTTATGTATGCATTTATGGTAATTACATCACAGGATGTACAATTTTACAATTTATTTATACAAATGCAATAAGGATTATCTCATCTTGTATTTTTATATTATATATATATATATATATATATATATATATATTGCTATTTGTTTCTAGTATTAAATACATAAAAGGTATTATTAATATCATTGCATGCTGTATTTTTTTTAAAAGTGTTTTGTATATCAGTTTTATGTCAGCCTGTTTTTCCATTATCATGCAGCCTTAATTCATATTATATTAAACTTACTTAAAGTTTCATTTCTTAAAAAAGTTACCATTTTTTACCAGTTTCTAACGTAAAACATATATCATCAATGTTTTGTCAGAATCTGCCTTGTAATATATATTTTCTAATAGTAATACTTATAATAAATTATGTGACTAATTATGTATTTAATACTAAGTTTTTATTAACTATGTGGTTAATAAAAAAACTATCACTCAATATTGTATTAAATAGTAAGCAATTACTTACTAAATACATTGTTAACTGTTATCTTAGTTAATTGGTTAGTTTCTGTTTTATAGTTTATCATTAGTTGTGTGATAAATTTTGCCAATGAACCAAAAATAAAAAATAACATTTAAGTTAAAAACTATCTAGTACATTTATTTGAATTTCATTAGCCATTATTGCAAGGATATCTCTCTCTTGTTTCTTGAGGTAACTATTTTAGTGATAGTTGTACATTTTCTATGGATTGAACACTTAATATCGATGTTCTGAATCAATTTACATACGCACAAATAAGAGATTAAATTAATATGCACAAACAAAAATGAACAGACTTGAGTATCAAAATTATCTCCAAATGTCCCACCAAAAATTGCATTGAGAGGCAATGTGAGTGTTCACACAGCAGATTAATAATCAAGTCAATAACAAATGAGAAAATAAGCACTAAACTAATCATAAACAAATCAATTAACAGTGTCCTCAATAGCTAATTACTGAATATATTTGATTAGTAATAGCTGATGCTCATTGACCACAGAAATCAATTTATTTATTTTTTGGGTGGTCAATAGCGATAATCGGCGATGTGTTACATGCTGTATTCTATACATCTATATATATACCTTCATCCAGCCATATATAGTACAATCATCCGCCCACACACACACACACCAGTTTATTTTTTCATCCGTAAAACCAAGCACCAAGAAGCTCATCCCTCCCAGTCCTCCCTCCAGGCCTCCTCCGTGTATCTGCTGCTGAGAGTGCAGGTAGTCCGTGGGCTGCAGAATCATCCGACTCACCCTCTCAGATTCACACTTTGAAGTGTGAGTCATAAAAAAAAATCTCCCACAACTCCTCCTCTGATGAGCTCCCCCTCATCAACTATCCTGATTATTTTATAATGAGCCTAAATATGCACTCTGCCCGGATCACTCTCAATGCAGAGAGATATTTTTAGACAACGAACAAAAAAAAAAAGAGAAAAGAAAAGAAGAGAAGAGGGAGGGATGAAGTTGGAACCAAAACACAAGGAGCTTTAGGCATTAGCATACAGCAGACTGAATTCAAATTGCTGTAATGAATTCGCTCCTTAAGTGCCTGGCGGGAGGAGGCTTCCTTTGTTTCCAGAGGTATTTAAAATGTAGGACAAAAACTGCTGAGAACTGTGGGGCTGCTCACGACGTAACGTCAGTGTCGGCCAAGATACCGGAGAACAGAGCCAAAGATTTCAGACAAAAAAAATAATAATAATAAAAAAAAAATAAAAAGTGGAGTCCAATATCAAAAACTCCCTTGCAACAAAAAAGGCCTAAATATTCACTGGATATGTACTGGATTATATTACACCATACCAGATAAAGCCAAGGAAAGCTTAGACTTCATTACAGAAAGCAAGACTTTTTTAAAAAGAACCTACAATTTAATTTATCTCTAAATTTACGATTCTCTAATGACTTTTATTAGTCCTTCATAAAATGGCTATAAATCAGCATCATTAAAGCATTGTCTGTCACGACAGCCCGTCCGGTTCATGCCGAATGCTATTACTCAGCTTTCAAATCAAATCAAATCAAATCAAATTTATTTGTATAGCGCTTTTTACAACAGGTGTTGGCACAAAGCAGCTTTACAGAAACATGATTACAGGACAAAGAATCAGGCAAAACATTACACATAGAAAATACAGAATACAGAACCCCCAGTGAGCGCGGAGGCAAGGAAAAACTCCCTCAGAGCTGCAGGAGGAGGAAGAAACCTTGGGAGGACCAAGACTCACATTAAAGGGGGGACCATCCTACCACTGGTCAAACGGCTTTTAAATAGAAATTTAAAAAGTCTTTTATACATCCATATAGGTTTTATGTACTCAGGAGTGTAATAGCGCCACTAATGGCTTGGATGTAATCTGTAGTGGAGAGTAAGATGGTCGATGAGCAGCTGATCTGTGGTGGTGGTGGAGAAGAGCTGACTTCAGAGACTTCCATCAGTCTGGCCGGACAGGAGACGCGAGAGCCTGAGGGTCCAACATCGGTATCGGGTCAGACAGGTGGGCAGTCAGTAACTCGGAGGAAGGCAGAGAGATGGAATTAGTTTTGACTGGATTTATGCAAAACTGAGAATATTAAAACATTATCAGAGTGTGGCAAATGACTCCGGCAGAACTGAATAAAACAGCCTAACTAAAGGCAGAGAGCCAGAAGGTTACATAGACATGGAGGCACCCTGAAACACCAGCATCCACCCACTCCACCGTCCACAAACCTGAGTGACCGTGTGCAGTGGGAGAACAACAGCACCAGCATCTCAGTTTACCACAATTTCCTCTGTCCATGAACCCCTGAATCTGCAGCCTTATCTAAAGGGAAAAACATTAATTACCAAAAGCTAAACTAAACAAGTAAGTTTTCAGTCTAGACTTAAAGATTGAGACTGTGTCTGAGTCCCGAACATATTCGGGGAGATTATTCCAGAGTTGAGGCGCTTTATAAGAGAAAGCTCTTCCTCCTGCAGAGCTCCTCTGAATTTTAGGCACTACTAATAAACCAGCACCCTGAGATCTGAGTAATCGCGGTGGTTCATAACAGGAGATGAGGTCTTGTAAATACTCAGGAGCGAGTCCGTGTAGGGCTTTATACGTTAACAGGAGAATTTTATAGTCTATGCGGAATTTGACTGGAAGCCAGTGCAGTGCTGATAGTACTGGACTAATATGGTCAAATTTTCTAGTTTTAGTAAGGACCCTGGCTGCAGCATTTTGAACTAGCTGAAGTTTATTTAAGTTACTGCCGGAACATCCAGACAGTAGCGCATTACAATAATCTAGCCTTGAGGTAATAAAGGCATGTACTAATTTTTCTGCGTCATGCAGTGATAGGGCATTTCTTATCTTGGCAATATTACGGAGGTGTAGAAAAGCTGTTCTAGTAACATTAGATATGTGTTTATCGAATGCTAGATCTGAATCTATGATAACTCCAAGGTTTTTAGCTGCTGAACCAGGGGTGGCTGAGAAGTCAGCCAGATTTAGCATTAAGTCTGATAATTTATTTCTAGCAGCTTTGGGGCCTAATAGGAGAACTTCTGTTTTATCACTATTTAATAGGAGGAAGTTGTGCGACATCCATGATTTTACATCTTCTACACAATCCTCGATTTTCTTTAATCTCACTCTGTCATCAGGTTTGGCTGATATGAAGAGCTGCGTGTCATCCGCATAACAATGAAAATTCACATTGTGTTTTCTAATAACTTTGCCCAGTGGGAGCATATATAATGTAAATAATAACGGTCCTAATATAGAGCCTTGTGGAATTCCATATCTTACCTTGGTATAACTGGAAGACATATCATTTATCCTCACAAACTGATAGCGATCGGTTAAGTACGATTTAAACCATGCTAAGGCAGTTCTGGTTACACCGACCATGTTCTCTAGTCTTTCTAAAAGGATAGTATGATCTATTGTATCAAAGGCTGCGCTCAGATCGAGAAGTACGAGTAAGGAAACACAGCCTTGGTCGGCGGCTATAAGTAGATCGTTTGTTATTCTAACTAAAGCTGTCTCAGTGCTATGATAAGGCCTAAATCCAGATTGAAATTTTTCATAGATCTGGTTTCTTTGCAGGTAAGAGCAAAGTTGTTGGGCTACAGCTTTTTCTAAAATCTTAGAAATAAACGGTAAGTTTGAAATAGGTCTATAGTTAGACAGTACACTAGGATCAAGATTTGGTTTCTTGATCAGAGGTTTAATTACAGCTGTTTTAAAGGCTTTGGGTACATGGCCCAGGGCGAGCGATGAGTTTACTATCATTAACAGAGGTTTAATTATATCTGGCAGTACCTGTTTTAATAATTTTGTGGGAACAGCATCAAGTGTGCAGGTTGTGCTGTTTGAAGAGGAGATAATTTTCTCTAGTTCTAGCTGTGGAAGTGGGTTAAAGACTTCCAACCTAACTTCAGCAACAGGGTTTTGTTCTAGATCAGCCAGACCAGATGATAGAGAGGATGTAATATTTATCTGTTTAATTTTATCCCGAATGTTTTCAATTTTACTATTGAAGAAGTCCATAAAATCATTGCTGGTGTAAATGGCTGGAATCTGAGGTTCAGTACCTGCCTGGTTTTTAGTTAATTTGGAAATAACACTAAAGAGAACTCTAGGATTATTTTTATTTATCTCGATCTGTGAGGCCAGATACGCTGAGCAGGCTTTATTAAGTTCTTTTCTATATTTAACAAGACTGTCTTTCCACGCAGAGTGAAACACTTCCAGTTTAGTTGATCGATATTTACGCTCTAAATTTCGTACTAACTGCTTTAAGGTACGAGTTTGATCATTGTACCACGGTGCGAGCTTTTTCTGTCTCTCTATTTTGTGTTTAAGGGGTGCTACAACATCTAAGGTAGAGCGAAAGGTATTTTCTAAACCTTCGGTTAGTTTGTCTAGTTCTACTGAGTCTACAGGAGAGTACATTAGAGTTGATAAGTCTGGAAGCTTATCTGTAAATTGTTGGGCTGTAAAAGGCGTAATTGAACGTTTTACAGAGTAGCTAGGGGATGTACGTATATTATGACTAAGATGTAATTTAAATGAAATAAGGTAATGATCTGAAATTGCGGAGGTTTGAGAACGAATATTCGGGTTATCTATGCTCACACCCAGGGTCAAAACTAAATCCAGAGTATGATTACAGTAATGAGTAGGTCCTGTTATATTTTGAATAATACCAACTGAGTCTAAAATCGATGTGAATGCCTTTTTTAATGGATCATCCAATTTTTCGAAATGAATGTTGAAGTCTCCAACTATAATCACTTTATCATTACTTACTGCTAAGTCTGTGACAAAATCACTAAATTCTTTTAAAAATTCTAAATAGGGCCCTGGTGGTCTGTAGATGTTAATTAAAGAAAATGCATTCTTTTTTGTAACTGGATTAATTATACTGGTGTAAAGAAGCTCAAAAGAAGTAAAATTTTCATAGTGTTTCTGATTGCTAACTAAGGTACTTTGGAAAAGTATGCAGACCCCACCTCCTCTACCGGACAATCTCGGATTGTGTATATAATTATAGCCTGCAGGGGTGGCTTCATTTAATGCTACATATTCATTTGGCCTAATCCAGGTTTCTGTCAGACACAGAACATCGAATTTCTGATCAGTTATCATTTCATTTACTAGAACTGCTTTTGAATTTAGAGATCTAATATTAAGTAAACCAATCTTTAGGTTTGAAATGTTAGTACTACAGTCTGGATATGATTGTTTAATATAAGTTAAGTTATTTAGATTTACTGTTTTAGTTTTTTGATGTTTTTGTTTGACTCGGGGGACAGACACAGTCTGAATACATTGGTATCTAGGTAACGTCTCTTTGCAGCTCGCAGACGGTCGGTTAAGCCTCTCTGTCTGCGGCCTGGTCCCGGCTCTGGATTGTCAGCAGCTTCTAATACTACTCTGCCGACTAACTAAAAGACTATGAGCTATGCTGCATGAAAGTAAGGCAGCACCCTCCCGCGTGGGGTGGACACCATCCCTACCTAAAAGACCAGGCTTGCCCTCAAAGTGTAGCCAGTTATCTATAAAGCCCACATGATTTTCTGCACACCACTTGGACATCCAGCGGTTCAGCGAAGAAAGCCTGCTGTAAGCTTCATCACCACGCCTCATTGGGATGGGGCCAGAGCAGATTACCTCCTCGGACAGCGTCTGGGCATGTTTAATCACCTCTTTAATATTAGCCTTAGTTACTTCAGACTGCCGCAGACGAATATCATTGGCCCCTACATGAATTACTACCCTCGAATATCTCCTATTCCCTAACCTAAGGTTGCCACTAATGTCCGGTGCTCTGGCTCCCGGTAAACAAGTAACTGTTGCCGCTGGTGCCCCTAAAGGAGTAGCTAATTTCACGTGTCGGACGATAGAGTCTCCTATCACCAGAGTACCTTTAACAGGCTCCTCAGTTGGTGCTTCACTGAGCGGGGCAAACCTGTTTGACACGTGAACTGGGGGAGCGTGGTGTTCAGGTGGGCTGGCTGTGGCCTTTGCGGTAGCATTAGCCTTAGCCTTTCGACTATGCCGCCGAGACGTTACCCATTCGCCCCGCTGTGAGGGCTCTAAGGCCGGAGTCGAGGGGGTACTAACTCTCCCTGAGACACCCGGGGCTGCTAACAGTGAATCCTGCTGTCTATCCCTTATTAAACCCCGGACGTGCAGCTCTAACTTATTCACCTTATCCACCAAGGAGCTAACTATCTCACACTTAGTACAAATACCACTATTGTTACCAGTATCGGTGGATAAGGGATCTAAGCTATACATGCCACACTCTAAACAGGTGTAAACCTGAGCAGAAGCCATGGAGAAAAAAAGCACTCACCTTGTTTCAGTTGAAATTAGAAACTTACACAAACAAACTGCAGCAGCAAACAGCTAATCCAGCAAACCTGAGGAAAAAGTCTATAAAAGTAGACTGAGAGTGGATTAATAGGTGTGTAGAGCAAAGAGGAAGCAGACTAAAAGTGGATTAGTAAGTGTGAAGAGAGTAAAAGAGAAGAAAACAGAGAAAAGTGTAGAAGCTGAAGATTAAGCAAGCTTTCAGCAGCAGAGCAGCACAGCAGCAAACCAGCACAGCAGCAGACCAGAGTAGTAGAGAGCAGAGCAGGGAGCAGAGCAGGGAGCAGAGCAGGGAGCAGAGCAGGGAGCAGAGCAGGGACTCTATTACTGAGCTATTACTCAGCTTTCCTGCCAGATTCATCAAATGTGACAAACGAGAAGAGCACACACCAAACAAAGAGCTGCGAAATTCTCCACCAATCGCAATTAGCGTCTTTACAAAAGAAGCCAGGCTCAGTGTCAGACATGACAGTGCGCAATGTTAAAGCAGCGTTCTGAGAAAATGTGTTTTTCTCCAAAGAACTGGTCACTAAGTAAAGTCAAGAAACTTTCAAGAATCTTCGGTTAAATCTTATCTTTTAATGGCCACAGCGAAAGCTTGCCTATTTCTGCAGTTTTATTCTAATCTAATTTATTGCAGTGCATCCAACAACTTACACAGCATGGAGCTTCGTTTTTTAGCCTGATTCCACAGTCAAACAGTCCACATGGGTAAGTTTATCTTCTAGTAAAATTACCAATTAATATGTTCAGATAAACTGTTACCTTTAATGATAAAGAAATGATTAAAAGTGTCTTTTCTTAGAGGCAATTCATAACTAAGGGTCGACTAGATTCGAAACTTGACTCCTCCTAAGACAAAAAAAAATGCAAAATGTAAAGCGATTGCTTTAATCTACACCTTAACCAAACCTAAACCATAATAAAATAAGGAATTCTTATTATTTCTCTATTATTTTTGTTCATTTCTTTGTAACCACCAATATTCTTTCAGTATAGTGCCTGTATAACACTACTGATGTTCTCACAAAACTGATGCGTTACAAAGCATTACATAGGCTGCAGTTGAGGCCAGTAGTATTGTTCTATGAAGACCTCTTTCTAGCACCCTACTGTTCACACTTATGGAACAGGATTACGAGGCTTTGTTCATCCTCAAAATCAGATCTCAAAAACAGATTTCTGTGACTTTTTGGTCCAGACTTTTAAATTCTCCAAGCAGCTAGACTCTCCCAGCACTGTTTTTTCAATTCTTTTTCAAGCACATGACAGGCACTTTTTGTATGTGCATGTGTTTGAGTGTGTTTCCCTCAACCATGCAATCAGTGGATGGTATGTGATAAAAACAACCAAATACAGTACGTTACTTTTAAAGAGTGACAGAAAACATGGTGGCACACAGAAAGCTCCAATTTCACACGCTGTGTGGAAAGGAATGTGTTGTAACTCCTGTGGGAGCAATTTATACAGTATACAGAGTTAAACCAGGCAAAGCCAAAGTCTTGTTGCTAATCTTAAGCAGGCCTACTCAAATGACTTACGACATTCGTCTGTTGCATAGTGAAAAACTGTAGTGCTGCATTGCATTTTCCACTCAATTGTATATGTATATATCACATTATACTCATAGCTTCAGTTCAAAAATCAAAAGAAGTAAATTTTAGAAACCACCTCACACCTCCTGGCTGACGGAAAACTGTGTACTTCCCTGTTTTGCTGAATAATTCCCTGAAGGCTTTCAAAACAGACTGAGCAAGCAAGGTGTGACCAACTGGGAGACATATGAAGATATTCCCACTCTGGGGAGAGCTCAAAATATACGCATTTCTCTCAGCCTTAATTCGACAAGTACGCAACACATCATAGAAAATGAGGTGCTCTGCGCAGAGCAAGCAGTTCAATCCTTGGATGCAACCACACATATCCCCCCATCATCACTCTTCTTCTAGAAGAAGGATGGATATAATTGCCAGACAGCATTCCTCAAGCTGCGAAAGCTCAGCAGTCGGCGAGAGCGCACGGCAAAACTGCGGGAAAATCCCGTTCCCCACTGCGCCAGCTGAGACCCCCGAGCGAGGGGCGAGCGAGGATGGAGTGTGTGTGTGTGTGCGTGTGTGTGTATATTTGTGTGTGTGTGTGATTTGCTCCTCATTGAGGCGCTGAAGACGTCACCCCACCGGGAAACACACTCACTTCATGTCTGCGGAGCTTAAGCGCAGGAGCCCGGCATTATCATCCCCCTAAACACCGTTTTGTTTGGCAGATTTTGGACTGGATTTGGTCCGACTCGAAATAAAAGGATTAGCCGATTAGCATTAAGAAGCTTTGCGCCATTCCTGATGGTCGCATCATAATTTCAGCGGGGGGAGGGTGGGGGTAGAAGAGGGTTCACTTCTCCGAGCGTGAAACGGTTTAAGTAGGCAAGTGAGACCAAGTTTAGCAGATGCTTAAGGCCCTGCTGTTGATACCTGAGGGATGAGCGCATGCTTTTCTGCCTGCTGCTGCTATTCGAGTACAAGCTTAACAGATAGTCCTTTACACTGCTTAAACAACAACGTTGTGTGCTAATAGCGCTTAATTGCTTACGAAGCTTTTGAAAATGTGATATGATCACATGATATGCTTTTTATTAAAGTGCTTTCACTTTTTTTTTTGTTCAAAAAGGCAAGGCAAGGCAAGGCAAGTTTATTTATATAGCACCTTTCATACACAGCGGTCATTCAAAGTGCTTTACAAATTAGAAAATACACAGAGAAGTCATATAAAAAATAATAATAAAAAAAACATGTAAAAGAATAACAGTAAAAATGGAAAATAAAAACTAAAATAAGAGTCAAGAAGTAAAATTAAAAACATGTAAAAGAACAACAAGGAATTGGAAATAAAATTAAAATAAGAAAAAAACATAATATAAAAGTGCCGTTACAGAATAAAAGTGGGCGGAGCTGCAGTGTTTTAAACTGAGCTGAAAGCCTGATCAAACATGTAGGTTTTCAGTCTGGATTTAAACATGTTTAGTGTTGGAGCTCTTCTAACACTCTCTGTTAACTGGTTCCATTTAAGAGCAGCGTAGTAGCTAAACGCTGCCTCTCCATGTTTAGTTTTTACTTTAGGCAGCTCTAACTGACCAGTTCCTGATGATCTGAGAGTTCTGCTCGGCTCATACTGCTGGAGCACATCAGATAAATATGCTGGTCCTGCACCATTAACACATTTATAGACCAGTAACAGTACCTTAAAGTCTATTCTGTAACATACTGGTATCCAGTGCAGGGATTTAAGGATGGGGGTGATGTGCTCCCTTCTTTTACTTCTAGTCAAAACTCTGGCTGCTGAATTCTGAATCAGCTGAAGCTGTTTGATGGTCTTTTTTGGGAGTCCAGTTAGGAGTCCATTACAGTAATCAATCCTACTAGAAATAAAGGCGTGGATGAGTTTCTCCCGATCTGCTTTAGACAGAAAATCTCTGATCTTATTTATGTTCTTGAGGTGATAAAATGCTGATTTGGTGACGGCTTTGACGTGACTGTTAAAAGTGAGATCAGAGTCCATTTGTACACCAAGATTACGCACTAGTTCTTTAGATTTTAGACTTTTTGAATCCAGATAGGCAGCTAGTCTGTGCCTCTCATTACTATTCCCAAATAAAATAATCTCTGTTTTATCTTTATTTAACTGCAGAAAGTTCTGTCCCATCCATTTATTTATCTGCTCAAGGCATTTACACAGTGAGTCAATGGGACTGAAATTGTTTGGGCAGAGGGCCATGTAGATCTGAGTGTCATCTGCATAGCTGTGGTAAGATATCCCATAGTCACGCATGATTTCACCCAGAGGAATCATATATAGATTAAATAAGAGTGGCCCAAGAATTGAACCCTGGGGTACACCACAGGTCACTGGCACAGTCTCAGAAACATTATTTTCCATTTCCACAAAGTATTTCCTTCCTTGAAGGTATGAACTGAACCATTTTAGGACAGTTCCAGAAATTCCAACCCGGTTCTCAAGTCTATCTATGAGAATGTTGTGGTCAATGGTGTCAAAAGCAGCACTGAGATCAAGCAGTAGTAGAATAGATATTTTTCCTGAGTCTGTGTTTAAGCGAATGTCATTGATAACCTTAATTAGCGCAGTCTCAGTACTATGATTGGGCCGGAAACCTGACTGAAATTGGTCTAGACAGTTATTTATGGACAGGAAGTGCATAACTTGCTTGAAGAAAAAGAGCGGAATTGACCTAAGCTCATCCAGCCAGGATGTAAAAACAGCATAATGTGCAATGTGTATGGTAACAGAGGCTTTACATAGTATGTATACATAGTGTATATATATATATATATAGTATATATTTATATACATAAGAAGTGAGCACAGGTAACTAGGTACAACAGGATGCAAAATAGTTCTTGTGAATGGATGCATAGACTCAGCATACGTTAGCTATCCAAAGGACAGAACAGCTGAAAATCATGCAATTAAAATAAGATTCAATTAAACTGACGTAAAAAAGGACGACAGCCTTCGTTCCACAGCATGAAATATGAGTGTGTTTGTGACAGCGGCGTGAATGGACGTGAGAGTCGTACAAAGGCCCCGGTCGCCTCTCTCAATCTGGGCAGGCGAGCACGGCAAGAATAGGCCAAGAAGAAGCAGTCCCCGGTTCCTAAGATGGAGAGGAACCGAATGAATGGGAGAAAAAGAATGGATCGGAGGAGAAAGAAAGGGGGCGGGAGGCTCCCTGAGCAAGATTGACAGCTCCTGAGTATCGCTTGACCTCTGAGGGTTCGCCTCCAAGTATTCTCCACCGGCTTAAAGAAGGAGAAACATAAAGAGCTGGAATGTTAATTTATTTTCGATTGTCGGGCGCCTGGAAGGAGGAAAATAAAGCATGCATACATACATGCATATCAAATGAGGCTGGAACAAAACGGAAATTTAAGTGTACGGCCGGGCGCAGCTGAAGCGAGCGCAGAGGCCTGCAATTTCCACTGCCTTCCACTTGCCACTGCTTCTGTTTAAGCTGCTAATGCTGAGCAAAATGCAAAGAAAGCAGCTATTCCTCCCTTTGAACCTCGTCTCCCTTAATAAGACGATTTTTCTCACTGCTGCTGTAGTTGCGTTTATTCGGAGATATAAAGAACTTGACCTAACAAAGCTTAACCGTTGTTTTTGTTGTGCATTATTTAAACACTCGCTTAGAAATGCAAAGTCGCAGTGCACTGGGTTTCTTTAACATGGTGATAGAAAATGCAGTAGCACAGATACTGAATATGCTGATTCATGTTATGGCCCATGTAGTGGCCTGAATACTGGACATGCATGAGGCCCAACTACTCTGTAGGGTAGAACCTAATACCAAAAACTGAAGCTTAGAGAAGTTAGTGTGCCAGTTTAGAGACGGTTTTGCCAGAAGGTTGCCAGTTTGATCCTCTGGACTGGTAGGAAACAGTTGCAAGTTAGATATTACAGAAGGTAAAGAGGGTAAAGGGGATTAAAGCAGAAGTTTCCAGGTTATAGATTAATGAAGGTAGAGAGGATAGAAGAGGAAATGAGAAGGAAGAAGTGCAGAAAAGAATAGAGAAAGTTATACTAGAAGGTTTTCATTTAGAGGTTAGAGAAGTTAGAGAGATCTAAAAATGTTATACTAGAAGGTTACTTTGTTAGAGGTTACAGAAGGTACAGGAGGTTAGAGGAGGTTATCCCACAAGTTTGCCAGTTCAATCCCCTGGACTAGCTGGAATTGGGTGAGTCAATTGTGTAATAGTGTTTCTCCTTCGTCAACCTTCATGACTGTGAGGTGCCCTTGAGTAAGGCACTCAACCTTTAATTGCTCCTTCCTTGGTGCTGAGGTGTGTGAATGAAAGAATGAAGTTCAACTTATATAGCGCATTTCTAGAAACCCAAGGACGCTTTACAATTTACACGTATTACACTCAACCATTCATACTCAGCATTCACGCACAAACCATTGAGAAGCAGCAGCCAATAGAGCACAGTGTACTCTCAACCAGAAACCACCGTCCACCTGGAAGACTGCTTCGGGCACTTAAGCATTTACCCAGGACAGAGTATTAATCCATATCTGGGCACAGTCATACATACATTTATACACACACACAAACTTGCATACATACCACACACATACACATATTCACATTCAATCAATTTAAAATATTTAATTTTTCTGGGCAATTTAGAGTATCCAATTTATACTTGATACTTGATTTCCATGTTTTTGGACTGTAATAATAATAAACCGGAGTCCCTGGAGAAACCAAGGCAGACACAAGGAGAACATGGGAACTCCACTCAGACAGGGACTTGAACACAAGACCCCAGTGCTGGGAGGCGATGGACGCCCACCACTATGGGTGTGTGCTCACTGCCCCAATTCACTAGTAATTCACATGGCTATGCAAATGCTATGAAGAGTGTTCCTAATTTCCAAGCAGTTAAAAGAGACAAAGACTATCAAAAAAGTCTTTTCAAATTCTTTCTTTTTTCAAAGTCTCTGAATCTATCGCCAGCGACACACAGTAGGTAAGACGTTACCAAGACATCAACCCGAACCCCAAACACCAGACCCCAAACTGAAACTGCCTAAATGATATCACTGCTTCCCAGTTTTAAGGACGCAGCGCCTCAAATGAAAGTCTCAGCAAGAGTTGGGCTGCTCGAGGAATTCTGGCACCGCCAATTTAAGGAATGTGCTGTCAGTAAAGAGCAGAGGTTGATTATCCAGAACACAAAAGAGCCAGGGGAGGCGGGGCAGGAGTGGAGCGGATCTCCTTGGATACACCCGGCGTTCCCGTCTGGGACCTTCCGGAGGCATCGCATTGCACTTTGTCTTTGACAGTGCTTGACAAGCCTAAGGCAGACGGTGCCTCCCCCTCAAGGATGTAATGTCATTTTCTTGGCTCCGGCGATGTTGCAGAAAACTTGTCATCGTCGGGGCGCTGAGAGCGAAGACATGGCTGCCAAAAGTCACTGAGCTGCAGGTACGGGGTGGGAAGGGGAGAAAGCTGGAAAGCTGGGGGTTCGCGTCCCAAAGGTGTGCGCCAGTCACCGTAGCGCTGGGTCTTACTTTGAATAATGCATGCGCGAGAACACCTCTGAATATTTGGAATTAATTGGCACCGTTCCTTTCTCTCTAAAGGATGATTAAATAGCAATCAGGCTCCCTGCTTGCCAATTCTGATTTTTTTTTTCTTTTTCGCGAGGCCTGTTCACGCCGAGCTGAGCCATAGCTGTCATATTTGTTATCACCTCCTTCTCATTATTACCTGTTAACATTGCTTTCCCTAATGACAGCGGATGATCTGAAATTGTCCACGCTAACTCTGCGAGGTCGCACTCTCCTGTAGCTCTCGTGCAGGACTGATTTGTAAAGGTTACAGGATCTTAATGAAGGCTTAATGTATTCCGGGCAATAATCTCAGCATTTGCCGTGAAGGGGCCAAAATGGAAATGATTTAAATGTCACATTCATTTACAGAGTGAGATGTTCCTCGTCGCCCCGTTCTGTACTTCCACCGACACCAAAGGTTTCAATGGCATTTATTAACACCTTCACAGATACGACAAGGACGTCAAAACATCTGTGATGATCAAACGTCTTGGCGTAACCATAAGTGTGCAATAACGCACAGAAAAAAGAACAATGCTTATCAGGGTATACCACACACCCCTATGGTGTCACAGCATGCAGAGCCAAGGGCAGAACAATAATGCACCCTGTAGAGCCTTTCTGCATTGCTCATTAAACACTTTGCTTGTATTTGTTTGAAATTAAAATGTAGGGTAAAGGCATTCAGACAGCAACAAGATCATATAGTGCCACATAAAAGAGCTGTAAAGTTCGCTGTAGCTACAACAGGTTTTATTTCCCATTCATTTCACACAGAGACACGACACGCTATGAATTACAATTATACTACATCTTTAAGGCAGCCTTAATAAAAAAAAACACACACACACACACACACAGTTGCAAATAAAAAACGCAGTAAACTTTCATTACCTGTTATTATCTGCACTCTGACAAACTATAATTTAGACTATCCAGAAACATGATTTACCTCATTAGGCTGATTATCTGAAATTTAGCATCGCAGGCAAAACTGTCAACATCGCTACCAGCAATGTACGGCTGGCAAATCATATCCCATGCTAATCATATTACACGTTGCCTTTTATAGAATAAATCTCTCAGCATGCTGGTAGGCAAAAACTGGCTCTCCTCTCGCCGAGGCTCTCCTTCTCTTCTTTTCTTGACAGAAATCCAGAGTTCTATAAAAGCCGTTTAATTTTTTTCTGTCGTTACACGTATGCGGCAGGTGTATTATGACACCTCAGTTCACCGAACATTATCTAGCAGCTGTCACACAGACACCACGTGCATAAATGGAAAGTTAAAGCACAATTATAGTGATAATAGCATCTACTGTGTTAAAACAGGAGGCATAATTGTTAAACCTTGATCCCAACTCCAACTGGGAAAAAAGCAACCAGTAGCTTTCTTGGCTTGGTCTTTAAAAGTGTAACAAATGGGTCTGGTTTTCCTGGGTGAGGATAAAGACTAGTCTTGGACTACACAGTATTTTCAATGGAGATTTTCCATTAATAAGAAAATAGTAGTCTACGACTAGTCTTACTCCTTCTTGGGGAACCCAACACAATGAGTTTAACTTCAAATAGTGAGAATAATAAGTTAATATGTACAGTTCAGTTGTATGTCCAGCTGCCTATTCCCTATTTCCCTAGTCCCCGTGGTCAGTATGAATGAATGTGACTAATGCACACATATATAAATATCCCTATCTGAGCAGAAAAACTCCAATATTAGAATAATATAAATAAAAGAACAATATAAATCTAAATCTAAATATTGAGACAAAAAGAAGACTTTTTATCACTGTGCTCATTAAAACATTCTCAAAACTCTCCTCACGGAGTCTAGTAGTGACTGACTGTGGGCATCCAGGAGAAATCTGTAACCAAGCTTTCCCTTTTTTTATACAAAATTTACTAAGTTTTCCTCAATGGTTCTGAACACACACAGACACACACACACACACACACACACACGGACGCATAATAAAGAGAAAAAAGAATAAAATAACATTTCTGTTCCCTTCACACCTTCATAGCGTGAACGCACAGGTCAGTATCCTCTACTGAGATGCGCAAAGTGCTGCACTGTTAAGATTTGAACGCGCCAAAGTTAGAGTGCACCTGCATCTTAAAGGGAATGAAAACTTGCACATATTTTGCTTTATTTCACATTATGCCCAAAACATACCCATGATTAATTAAGAGAATCAGTATTTTTTGCATCCTCATCCCAGCTGCACGTTCCTTAATTGACCGGTGCGCTATAGATCACTAAAATAGAGCCCAAAGTCTCAATTGTCATAAATATTATTGATGTTACTACTATTAATACTAGTCCTGTACAGCCTAGTATTTTTTTAGCTAGAAAACAAGTCATTATTAAACTGTAGTAAACTAAGTGAACTAAACTGATTAGTGTTTCTAACTTCATTATTTTATTTATTTTGTGTGAGTAGAGATATGTATATGTATAAATACAGGGGTTTGACAATGAAACTGAAAAACCTGTCATTTTAGTGTGGGAGGTTTCATGGCTAAATTGGAGCAGCCTGGTGGCCAATCTTCATTAATTGCACATTGCAGCAGTAAGATTAGCAGGGTAAGAGCACAGTTTCGCTCAAAATATTGCAATGCACAACATAATAGGTGACATACCAGAGTTCAAAAGAGGACAAATTGTTGGTGCACGTCTTGCTGGAGCATCTGTGACCAAGACAGCAAGTCTTTGTGATGTATCAAGAGCCACGGTATCCAGGGTAATGTCAGCATACCACCAAGAAGGACCAACCACATCCAACAGGATTAACTGTGGACTCTGTAAGAGGAAGCTGTCTGAAAGGGATGTTCGGGTGCTAACCCGGATTGTATTCAAAAAACATAAAACCACGGCTGATCAAATCACGGCAGAATTCAATGTGCACCTCAACTCTCCTGTTTCCACCAGAACTGTCCGTCACCACAATAAATTATTGTGGTCTAAAACCAGGTGTTTCATTTTCATTGTCCATATATGTATATATATATATATATATATATATATATATATATATATATATATATATATATATATATATATATATATATTAGGCTTGGGCGATAATGTAAATTCAGACAAACGATTATCGTCACCAGAATTATCGCGATAAACGATAATATCGTTAAAAATGAAAGAAAAAAGTACCCCACGCGACCGGATTTGCCCCTCCAGTACAACGACGTTTTCTCGCCATATAATCTAGCAGCCAGTAAATGTGTTAAATTTTTTTATTTAATTACCGACACATCCTGACAGGTAAGCATGCAAGTTATGCTTAAAAATAGTGCTTACAGGATGATGAAGTACATTTGCACGTGTTTCAGAGATGGTGTCAACCAGAACTTAAATATGACAGAAATATTTGAGACACTGTGTATAATGAACGACCTTAATGACAGCTTTTTTAAGTACAGACATAATATCACTGGGATTTGTAAAATTTTAAGCCAGGCAGAATGTTTAAAATGAACATTCAAATCGACATGTAAATTAATAAATAATGGAGACAGTTCTTCAGTAGAAAAATCTAAATAAAGAAAATTTAACAGATTAAATTCGCCAATATTCAACATGTATTTTAGATTAATAAAATGGTAGGTTTAAAAAAGGAACTCTTTTTTTGGATTAAGGTAGGCGTATTATTTTAAAATATACAGAAATCTTTAAATTAATAAATAAAAACACCGATGGTTTAACTTTAGGCTATAAAAAACTGTAATTATAACTTTAACACAAAAGTGACAGACTGCGCTTAGTGCGCTATCCTTTGTAATCAACTCACCCATTTAAAGCAGTTTGCCGTATTGGATGCTGGATGAAATGAGAATCAGAATCTACTGTGTTTTTAGGATTCTTTTTTTCTGACATATGTAACTTCTAATCTAAACGTAAAGTCCGCTCTGCACCGCTTCTATACCCACCTCAGATCCAACACTCCCTCAATTTCCAGCAGCGAAAACACCAGCTCATGTTTAACGTGAATGCAGCGCTTAGCTCTATACATTTGTAAAAAAATATATAAGGAGTTCGTTAAAAAATACAACAAAAACAGATAAAGGCATGTTTAAAATATAACTTATAAACACTTCTTATGTATTATTTATAATTAAAACCTTATCCTTGTGCATTTTTTATTAAGTTTTTATAAAACAAGCCCTGGACTGCTCGAATTTCAGTCTACTTAGATGCATCACGTCGACTTTCACGGGCAGCCCTAACTGTTATTATTATTATTATTATTATTATTATTATTATTATTATTATTATTATTATTATTATTATTATTAAGTTGTAGTACTATTTTATTTTTGTTAGTTTTTTTTTTATTTCTTAATTGTTTTTATATTTGCTTTTTAACAGAAATGTCCCGTATTTGTTCACTTTTTTACCAACAAGCATTCGTGAATCACAGCAATTTAAATTAAATTCGACAATTCGTGTTTTAACACAAATATTTTATTCTGCTTTATAGCAGAAAATTGTGAACTTCAATACAATCCAGGAAAATTGGAAATCTTGTCTTATAGTTAACAAACTAAATAAAGTTTTAAACATAGAAGTATTCGTTTCTTATTATTACATTTTAAAGTATAGAAAATAAACCTCTTACACCACTAGGACAAAAAAAACGTTTTTGCAGCTGGCAAAAATTATACAATACACACATTCGGTAGCTACATGTACCCTTTAACTGCTCTGTGCCAGCACGCTTAAGCATTCTTTGCGAGGAAGACAAGCATGTTAACCTTGTCGGGTTTAAGATGAGAGCGTGAGGGACTAACAACATTTCCAGCTGTGCTGAAAACACGCTCGGATGGGGTGCTTGTTGCGCACACACACAGGTATTTGCGAGCAAGTCTTGCCATTATAGGCAAGCGTTTACTGTTTGTACTGACTGGATGAACTGCTTTCTCCTTTGGTCAGACCAAGTTTAGCACACTCATTCGGATGATGTATCCTGAGATGCGCACGCAAATTGCTGGTATTGCCGTCCTTTGTCATGATCGACTTTCTGCACAGACGACATTTAACTGCATTGATGTCTAATGGTTCTCCATGTTCATCTGCTTGGAAGCCAAAATACTGCCAGATCGGCGAGGTGACACCTTTCTTTTGTACAAGATCCTCCATTTTTCACCGTCCACCCAGGAGAAGGTCACACGGAGCAGTAATTAATTTGCATGTACCCAGCATTCAATTCCGGAGTTAAACTCTTTGTTCAGATATAATCAACTTACGTTTTAATTTGAAGCATATTATGTATGTGTGGTCTAAAATACTACCTTTTTTCTTATGGCTATGAACATGTCATAGATTAGATTAATGAAATAATGTGGTTGATTAAAAAACGGACCCAAAAAAAAAAACACGTGGTTAACGATAACGCACCTCATATCGTCACTGGCTTAAATTATCGCGATATTCGATAATATCGTTTATCGGCCCAAGGCTAATATATATACACACATCTAGATATAGCGACATATATATATATATATATATATATATATATATTTCTTAGATATAGATCAGTAAGTTCAGAGTCGAAGCGCTTGTGTGAAGGCTTTGATTTTTTGTTTTTTTCTTTGTCCCTCCCGAAGGACTGAAAGAAAGATTTTTCTCCTCTGCCCTTTGCCCATTCTTCTCATTCAAACGGTGCGAAACACACTCCCCCCCGCAACCTTCACTCGCTCCCTCTCAATTCACACAGCGAGCAGGAGAAGCACGGTTGGCCTGACAACCTCACTTATGTTTACCACTGTCAGAACAGCCAGTAATGTTTGCCATCAGTCTTTTGGGGGAGCGAGCGGCACAGAGAAACACTCGCGGGGAAGAGCAGAAAATCAACAGTTTGGGCTCTCCACCCGGAGCCCCGGGCTGTGATCTGCACGCCCAAACAAGGTTAGGGTTTTGTTTACAGGCTGATGTGTTCGGATTCACCCGGCACCTGAGTTCTCCGTGCTCCGGACCGCTCGGCCGTAATCGAGCAGCATTAAGCATTAAGCACCACAGACAAACACAAACACAAGCATGCGGCAGTGACGAAACCCGCCGCCCTACTGGCCTAACTACCACTGTAGTGCAGAAACGCCTGATTAGATCCCGCTATCCATATCAACATTTCACATGTTTTATATGCTGCCTGAGGGCTGGAGACTGGAGGCTTTAGAGAAATAACCCAAACTGCTTCTTCTTTCAGCTTCATGCGGTGGAGTGTAGGGGTAAGGAAATTGTCTTAAGGAAAAAATCATAAGGAAAGTCTGAGTTTAATAGAGTTGTTTATTTCTAGTTCTCATCATATTAAGCAACACCTGGTTTGGTAATTTTGGTAAATGTGGTAAGTCAGGTGAGCTGCTGACGGAACTGAACATAATATACACATGCTGGCTGAGAGCATCCAGGAGAAATCTGGATTTTTTAAACTTTGTTCTTCAGCTCGGCTCACAGGATATCACATACTTATTTCAAAATGAGAATTATTCCTTGTTAGATTTTACTGCATGTATGTTCATTTGCATATGTTTACATCATATATGGTTCTTTTTCAGATAAAAACCCTCATATTGCTGAGATAAATGGATTGGTGTAATTGGCTTTGGTGCCTAAAACTTTTGCACAATACTGTGTATATATATATATATATATATATATATATATATATATATATATATATATATATATGTGTGGGTTAGTGTGAGGAAGTAAACTGAGAATATGAGAGGGAGGAAAAGGGTTACAAGTAGGAGGAAACGGGTAAAAAAAGAAGAGTAGAGTTGTTTCTGTTCAGCGATTAATATTTTAGCTTCTATAATTTTGTTTTGTGGCAATGCATGTATGCAGTTTTTTTTTGTATTTCTTCTGTAAAAAAACTTCTCAATAAAAAAAATACATATCAAAAAAATGTGATGATCTATTGAATATTTTGTAACCCCTGTATTGTGATACATATTGTATCTCCCAGTTCTCACCAATACACAGCCCTAGTGGAGTGATGAGGGAAAGGGCCACAGTATTCCACTAAATAAACATGAAAGGAAACAGCAGTGTGCTTCATATTAATGCTTCAGCCCATTAATTTGCCAAAGCAACATAACCTACTTCACTAAAGCAGCCTCGACTCGGAGCTTCACAGCCCGGCTCTCTGCGGCTCGCCTTAATCTGCAGGCCGGCCCACCAGTCGGAGACACTGCGCTCCTCTTTTCATTTCCTCCTCGGCCCCCCGGTCCCCCGCTTCGCTGTGTTCCTTCTGCTGTTTGTGTAGCGTCTCTTAGTTACTGGATAGAAGACACGGCAGTTCAGGGAGTTAAAAGCGCGCCCCTGTCCCACTCACATGAACAAGGCCTTTAATAATTCACCATCACCGGGAAGCATTATCTAACAGCCAGATAAAAATTTTTGCATGGTTGGTGACAACGCAGGATCAGAGGGGGGGGTTGTGTCGTTGAAAAAAAAAAAAAGAAAAAAAACGGAGCGACAAAAGCTTTCAAAACAGATGCAAATTAGTGGATGAGGCCCAGTTTTTTCACAGTGTGTAAAAGAGCGATTCAGCCCTTTCTAAAGCCTGTTCTGAAACTACTGCAATATTAACTGTACAGACTGGGACTGTCAGCTCTCCGTTATGCTGTATTACGACAGGGTTATTAAGGTCCTCAGACCCTGTATGACTTTTCCACTGTCTGTTTTGTTTTATTAAGAAACGTACTTGAGCTCTTTTTTTTATTTATAATTTTCTCCCAATTTAGCTAGGTCAAGCTTGCCCCAACCATTCAGCTCCTACTCAGCTGTATATCCCTCATCACTAGTGATGCCACAACACCAGGGCGAAAGGCGAAGACTAGTGCATGCCTCCTCTGACGCATGTAAAGTCTGACTCCGCCTCTTTTCCAAGAGGAAAAGATCACAGCACTAATGCTCGGTGGAAAGCACAGCGACTCGATTCCGATACATCAGCTCACAGACGCATTGTGCTAATCGACATCACCCTAGAAGTGATGTGGGGAGAGATCACCAAGAGATCACCCAAAAAAAAAGTAGCTAGCTGGATTTAATTATAAGTAAATGATGTGGGGTTGATGCTGCAGTTGTTCAAGTCTAGGTTCAGCAACAGTATGTGCTGACTACCTGAATATACTGAATATAGACCAGGTTATTCCATCAATGGATTTTTTATTTCTTCCCTGATGACAACGGGAATTTTCCAAGATAGCAATACCAGGATTTCCAAGAGGAAAAGATCACAGCACTAATGCTCGGTGGAAAGCACAGTGACTCGATTCCGATACATCAGCTCACAGACGCATTGTCCTAATCGACATCACCCTAGGAGTGATGTGGGGAGAGATCACCAATAGAGAGAGCAAAGCCAAAAGCCAGCTGATGGCAAGCTACATGAACGGGATTCGAACCAGCGATCTTCTTTTTTTTTTTTTTTTAAAGGAGCATAAAAGGTTTCCACAAAACATTTGCAAATGAGTGGATGAGGTCCACTGTTTTCAATGGAATGTGTAGTGCAGAGGTACATGTAGTCAACAGAGTCAAGCAGCTGTGAGCAGTGAATATAACACAGATGTGTAAACAGCATGGAGCAGAGAGAATGTTTGTTCGTAACTGTGGTAATTAGCGTTATCTAGCTAATATATCAGATTTAAAGCAGTTCAGCTTTTAAAAAAAGGTGTATTTAATAGCTTGGTCAGATCAAGACCGACCGGTTTTTGATCCGCACACTAGTGCGCTTACTGTTTTCACACCTGCTCAATCAAACCGCACTAAGGGTACAAACGAACCAGAGTCTGTTTTAACCAAACCAAATAATAAATGGGTCATTCATTAAAATGATGGATGTTAGTTTTCTATGTTGAGTGGGACATGTCTGGGGTAATTGGTTGGTCTGGTCTTTATCTAAGGTTGCCCCTAGTCTAGGTCTAAGCTTAATTTAGCCTATTTTTGTAAAAGTTGCATGAATTGAATTGAAATTGGATTTTTTATTCCATCCACACTGCCCCACAGATAATCTTTGGGAGAGATCTTAATCAAAAATGACAGAAAATTTGTCTTGGACTTTTGCCTTCTGTGTGAAAGTAGACTAAACGCTCACACACCTGCTATTAGATTTAGTTGTTCAAGCTTCTTTGTAATCTATTTCCTCCTCCTGACACTGAAAAATGAACATCCTGCTGCTAATAGTCACAGGGACTGATGATATCATGATTATACTGCGTGAAATGATAGGGGAATTATAAGCAGGTAGATAAGGAAAGGGAGCGCAGCCACTCGCTATACACTCCGGTAGTAAGTACAAATGACCCAACTTCATAATGATTAAGCAGGACAGATTCTTTGCTAATGCAGAGGACTCTTAGGACCAAGCGGCATTAATATCCTCGCTGCTTTTATTCTGTTTTTAGCTCAGTTCTTTCTTTTCTCTTTTTTATTGCAGAAGAAAAGAAAGAAGAAGAGCAAGAAGAAGAGGACAGTTGTTAAGCACCGAGCTCATCTCCACTGGGAGAAAAGCTGCACCAAGTGTGGAAGTAAGAGAAGTCCATCTAAGCCAAGATCAATTAGATCCAATTCCAAAGTAATTAAAATGTCTGACTAAAGGTCTTTGAACTGAAGACACTGAGCTGTGCAGTGAAATTAAACCGACCCACTATCTGAATTCCCACCTGCAAGCCCTGATTCAAGGGCTTTTTCATGCTTAGCAATGCAAAGCTATGACATTTTTATGTGCGCGTGTCTGCTTGGCAATTACGGGCGCAACCTGCAGCATGCATCTCTGACTAGGGGTGGGCGATATGTCCCTAAAATAATATCGCAATATTTTAGGGTATTGTGATAACGACAGTCTTTTGATATGTGATATGAAGCAAACTGAAAAGTTGTATTTTTTGCAACATTTTTAAACATAGAGTGGAAACTAGAGAAACATTTGCCAATAGGTTAAATACTAAATACATTAGGTGCACCAAATACCACTGGTCTATTAGCACTTGAATTCTATTTTAGAGGAGTTTTTTTCTTAGACCATTACTTTTATTTTGATAACATACTAATTATTTGACTCGCCACTGCTTTATCATGATGGCCTCTACAAAACTGATCTACATAAAGTTGCCCAAAGGCAATGAATGAAAAAAAAAACTTTTACAAAAAGAATGTAGGACTATAGTAGAATATAAACAGCCAAATATACTTCTTTACATATTCTTGCACATATACATCTTTTTTTATTATTTAAGACCCACTCATTGTATGCCTATAATAATACAATAAACAAATATATAACAAATAAGATAAAAAGATAGTCTATTGCCTCAGGGAACATCACGCCACTCTCAAAATACAAACCAAACTAATTTAATTTTGAAAAATAGCCTTAAAAAAAAACATTTAAATATACATGTGCATGAAGAAACTGAGGAGGAACATAACAACTATATGTATACAAGTTACACTCCTACAATTAAATGAAATATCAATTTTCTGCATATCTCTGCACTCAGAGTACATTACTCCCTCTGTCACCTTTTTACCCAATAAAAAAGACAAGTACAAATACAGATGAGCATTAATTATAAAAAAAAAACTAATTAAATGTATATATATATTTTTATAAGCTGTCCACGATCCGCCCAGAATGTATTCACAACACACATTTGGGTCCCAACCCACCAGTTGAAAATCGCTGCCATATAGGGTTAAAATAATCCATTAGTAAAGTCATTTTTTGGTATTTTTGACAGATACTGAGCAAATACTGGGGAATAAACTGCAAACTGGTAAATTCAAGGACAGCACTTTCCCCATGTGGAGAGCACCACAGGGTCTGTGTAAACTGGAAAGTGGGGCACCAGCGGCAAAGTTGTAAGATAGCGAAGAGATAGATAGATGTTGGTGAGAATAACAGTGAAGACACCAAGGAATCGGGCTGGGGAAGCGCACTGAAAACAGGCGGAATTGGTGTGCTGGAGACGCCGCCGACGTGTTGTTTTTCATAACACTGCAGCCCGCTCCTGATCCGGCAATACCAGCGGATTTCCAACCCTATTGCTTGTTGCTATTCATGAGAGAACGCACGCTCGCAAACGGAGAACACGAAGCGCAACATTAATACAGTCTCTGAGCTCCAGCCCTCGCTATAATACCTGCAGAATATCTGCTTTTTATCACATATAAAATGAATGTTTACATAAAACTCTCACAGCACATGTTCACTGAACTCATCTCTCCGCCACGTTTTCATCAACACAACAGATAATTATCTGACATTCACCTCGCGCATTTGCATACCATACCGCCACTGATCTGCTGTGGAAGATTTGCAAGTCGGCCTATATTTAGACCTTTGTTACACTGGATTAACCGTTTGTGTGGTGGAGCAGACATGCTATATTATTATCCAGTTTATAATAAGAGATATTTGTAGTTTAGCTAAATGTATCCATTACAGCAAAAAAACATCATGCAAATCATGAAACTGGCACCCAATTATATGACGCATAGTCACAAGAACCATGTTTTTGAATCATAGATAATACACTGCCTTTTAACTATAAGTAAATAATGTGTGGTTGATGCTGCAGTTGGTCTGCAGGTTTAGGTTCAGCAACAGTATGTGCTGAAAGAATGAGGTCAGCTGACTACCTGAATATACGGAATATAGACCAGGTTATACACACTTATTCACATTTATTGGCTCTTATAATTGGCTAAGTAAACACAATGGGCAATATCAAGCTAAGCTAAAATGAGTAAGGTTATTTCCATATATTATGCAATCCATCAATAAGGTAATTATTGTGACAGGCCTAATTATGCATGATTTGAATGATGATGTTCCTACTGAATAATCAAGCTCTTTACCAGCTTTTTCTTGTAGCTGGTTTCAGATGGTCTAAGCCGCTTTTTCTAATGTTTAAGGCTGTTAAAAAACATTAAAACATACCCTATACTGCCAAATACATGGCTAACCAGCTAACAACCTGACCAGCATGTAGTGTAAGTTGCATTATCTAGCCTGCTGCCATCAGGGAGGAGACTGCGGAGTCTCGGGGCGAGGACCAGCAGACTACGAGACAGCCCCATCCATCAGGCTGTGAGGATGCTGAACTCTCTTCCTGCTCTACCCCCCATCCCAATCCTGCCCCCAGCACACACTCACTCAGCATCCTGAGCCCCCCACTAATAAAGTACTGAAACTCTGCACTACAATGCACAAAGTACTGGTCCCTTCCAAACGGACTTGCACTACACAGCACCTGCACTACTGATATACTTGCACTGTCAATACGCACTTTAATTCCACTTAATTAAACTGTGAACTTTAAGGACTTACGCACCCATTCACTTTACCAGCCTTAAGCTATATACCATATACCGTATTTGCACTACTGTTATTTACTATTTTTACTGTCATTCCATCTCAATCACCATCAATATTGCACTATTGTCTTACGTATGTTTATTGTGTCTTGCTGTATTGAACATATAGTGTCTCCCACTCTTTTATATTATAATTATATATCTATTTTTACTTATTTACTTATATTTATATATCTATTCCTCCCCCACACCACTGCACCTTGTTTTTGTCTCATGTATGTCTATTTGTGTCCCTGCTGTATTGTACACATAGTGTCTCCCATTCTCCTTTATTATATCTATTATCTGTACTTGCTGTAAAATTGGGAAGGAGAGTAACGTAATTTCAATTCTCTGTATGTCCTGTACATATGCAGTATTGACAATAAAACTACTTGACTTGACTTGACTTGTTTAGGTTAATCATGATTTTTAGATCAGCTAAACCAATAAACTAAATGAGAAAATATACCACATGATGGTCAAGAGCTAAGCTGCTCAACCAGCTTTACCAGCCATGCTGTTTTTAGCTTTTTTTTAAAGCTTTTTTAGCTTTTAGCTTGGGAGGGAAAACCCACACTAGTAAAACAGTAAAACAGTAACTGCACATCTTTAAAAAGTCAATATTTGCAAAGCAGGGCAGAGCGGGACACGCCCTAATGCTGGGTAAACAGGGAAGATTTCAATAGTTAAACATGTTCAACTAAAGCATTCTTTTGATCATCTTTCAGTACTGACTTTATCAACAAAATGCAAGAGTAAACACACCCGAGACGCATTTAAAACAGATACAAATCCCATCACTTAAACATGACTTCAGGAACCGCATGTTAAAGCTGTGTAAACCCATCCAACACACAAAAAAACTCCTCCCAGTACAGTCTAATCTTACCCCAGTGCAAATAATTGTTGCACAACAAGAAAACTAACATATTTAGGAAATAGATTTCTGTCTCACTAGTTGGACATGCATTTGACTACCAAGTGTAAAGGCATTTTTCACTTAAATGCACTTAAAATCCTTTAATTTTAAGTGTGTCTTATAATCTTATGTATCAATTCTACCAATCAGGTATTAAGGAGCAGTAAAACCACTCCACTGAAGTACAGCATTATACAGGAGTTTCAGATTAGTTCTCCAGCAGTATTAGCATTAGCCGGTAACCGCACTAAGCGATAGCTCTTTGGCTGCTCAGAGGTGAGTATAATCAGCCAGCACCCTGCTGCTAACCTCGGCTAGCAGTGATGGACCAGCATTAGCATTACCCGCTAAACACACTAAGCGCTAGCTCTTTGGCAGCTAATGCTAATGCTGCAGCTTTAGTGGAAATCTGTAAATAAACAGAAGCGCCTTTTTCACCCAAATAAACAGTTTTCAGGAAAGAAACATGTGTAGATTTCATCCAGCACTTGTTTGACTTGTCTGACTCGTCTGAATGTTTTTTTTTTTTTTTTTTAGAAGGTAAACATGGTGACACTCCTGTTCCTACTACTAGTTACTAGTGTTGCATTGAATGCACCTAATAATCCGGTGCACCTTGTGTATAAAAATAGACCAGAAAACATATTTATTGACAGTGTGCCTTATTATCCTAAATTCAACAGTACTTGGGTTCCCAAATCCATAAAAACACAAGTAAAGAGAAGAACACAGATTGAGAAACGGCCAGGGTAATTCAAAATATCTGCATTGATGCTCCCTCTCCTGGTAAACTGTGAGTTTCTGTATTTAATGTAATGTTGTACTGTTCCTTTTTTAAAGATTTACATGGTAAAGCACCTATCAGTCCCTTTACTCATTTTCACTCGCCTTCTCCATCACTGTGTTCCTCGAACCACTTCTAATTAGTTTAGATCAAATATTTAGATTACACAATTTGTATGAATCTGAATTTGTAGTATTGCTACATTTGGCTTATTTTATTATGCAGAACTTGACGCCTTTTAAATAAAGCTGTCTCGTCTTGTCTGAGCTGTTCATAAACAGTTGCTGCTGAAACAATGTTTATTTTATAGTCTTGAACAAATGCTTTTTGAATTATTTAACAAAAAACTAAATGTGTTAGGTTCTGCTCTGCTCTACTTTACATAAATTACTTAAATAAGGGTATAATGGGCTGGAATGCAGCCTGTTTCTTGTTATTATGCTATTTTTCTTTTTTTTTTGAGTTGCTGTAACAGTTGTACACTGACAGTTATTGTTCTTTTCATCAGCGGTTCTTAAACAAGTCAAGACCCTTTAAGAGAGTCCACAACTCCCTAGACAGGGACAGTTTTGAAAACCACTAGTTTACAAGCTGATCTCTGATTTAGCTATTTATAGGTTTATGTTTGAGTAAAATGAATACTGTTGTTTTAATCTATAAACTATAAACAACATTTCTCCCAAATTCCAAATAAAATATTGTCATTTAGAGCATTTATTTGCAGAAATTGAGAAATGGACAAAATAACAAAAAAGATGCAGAGCTTTTAGACCTCAAATAATGCAAAGAAAACAAGTTCATATTCATAAAGTTTTAAGAGTTCAGAAATCAGTATTTGGTGGAATAACCCTGGTGGTTTTTAATCACATTCTCGGCATGTTCTCCTCCACCAGTCTTACACACTGCTTTTGGATAACTTTATGCTACTCACTCCTGGTGCAACAAATTCAAGCAGTTCAGCTTGGTTTGATGGCTTGTGAACATCCATCTTTATCTTGATTTTATTTCAGAGGTTTTCAATTAGGTATAATCAAAGAAACCCATTATTTTTAAGTGGTCTATTTTTTTCCAGACCTGAATATATAAATATATATTTATCATTATATATATATATACATTTATCTAATCATCATGTTGACTCTTCCTGTAGCCTGTGTGGCATCTGTCTGTGTTGTGTAATATCAGAAAAAAAAAATATATATATATACTGTATATTGCAGGCTTTTGCAGCAGCACACCTTTTCTCCTCAATCACAATATTTTCTTGACTCGAGTCCAGGAATACATTCCATGCATCATCACAGCACTCAGATCACACACCAAAAGCCAATTACTGCTCATAGCTCTCATCCTGTTCCCTCATCTCCGAGAAAAAGACGCTCAGAATCTGCTTCTTAACATGACGCCCCTGCAATAGGCTCTGTAATCACGGCATTTTGTTGACTCAAATCTGCGGAGGAATCGTGCGCGATTCCTTCACCTCTGACCCGTTATCAAAAGAATTAACTCCAAAGCCGCAATTTTCAGCCGTTAAGCACCACGCGGCTCCCCCCAAAGCTCCGTAATAAGACCATATAGCAGGGTATTGACTCGGGAGCGGCCTTGGATAAATGAAGTGTCATACCAGCCCAACCTTGATTTACTCCCACAGGTTCTTCTGTCCCCCGCGTCCTCCAGCCGCCGCTGTTGTGGCCCTGAGCGAAAACACTTAACCCCAACTTGCTCCGGGGCTGTTGCAGCATGGCTTACAGCCTGGCTTATTGCCCCCCAACTCACTCAACAGTCCCCCCACCCCCCAGACGTTGTGCTCATGTATGAAAATATATACGGCTGCCTTCTGCGCTTAAGCGCTTTCTGTGCTTAAACAAAAGTGAAAGTGAACGAAGGCACGGGTGAAAAATAATAAGATGGATTTTGAATTGCAGCTACCGTACCTTCTACTGGCCTTGAGCTGGAATACATACAGTACACTGCCCACTGGAACTGGGCAATTAACCTCTTAAACTCCTAAACTCTGCATGTAAGTGAGTTTACACCCACATTTCAGTTCATAACTCTTAACTGCTTCCAGAACATCAGATTTATAGGCCCTGAAATAGAACCCTGTGGGACTCAAAACACACAAAATACAATAAAAAAAAAAAATCACAATAGTTTTACATTATCATTAGCATTAAAAAACATAATAATAATAAAATAATAAACATAGGGTTTACATAGTTAATTTCACAATCAGAATAATCAATGCAATTGTTTTGGTTATTTCTTGATCTGTTTTTAATTCTACTAATTTGTTCTAAAGGAGTGAGTTCATTCTTTCCCAACTGAGTGTGTTCATGTAAAGTAACCTCAGTGGACAGCTTGGCAATACCCATACCTGCATAAGTTGTGAGGTGTTATCTATTGATTGAGGTCGAACACTGACCAGTGTGCTCAAGGCAAGGCGGCATGAATTATCAGGTTCGCGTGAGACCTGATATCTTCCATGGAACAGAGCAAAAGTTAGGGGACGCAGTACTGTTATATGCATTTCGCTCTGATGCCGTCTGGCAGAAGATACAGGAGCATCCGAGACTCCACTACCAGACTGCAACAGATTATTCCACCAGGCAGTCAGACTCCTTAACACACAGAGATGGATCTATCCTTATCAGCAACATTTGCTGATTCATTCTATAAGAACTATAAACTCTCTACCTCAGTAATTGCTGTGATCATGTATGTTCTATATGTTACAGTATTTTACATATCTCTGCACCTTATCCTCACTAGCACATTTCATTGCACCATATCGGTACTGCTCTGCTCAGTCTGTTAAATTGTCTCTGCTGTATTTATTGTATTTACTGAAATGTTATAGTTTTATGTTGCACTTTTGTTACACTTTTGCACTTTTTGTTGTTTATTGTATTGTTGTTCCATGTGTACCTGTACTCAGATGTAATGACAATAAAAAGCCTCTTGACTTAACTTGATTTCTATTTCACAGCTTTGAGTTTTGGCTTTTCCATTTTTGCTTTTTTATTTTGATTTCAAGGTGAAAAATTGACTTAAATGATTGCAGAAAATGATTGCAAAACAATTTCTTCAGCATAATGTTTTAAATACTTGCAAGCCAGATTTTTTGCCATAAAACAGACTGAAAAACTAGAGGTCTAAGCTCTTTTGACAGGCAGTGTGCCCTAACCGTGAATGAAGGAGGCGTTGAGTCTCACCCGTTGACTCTGTCTACAGCGCTGCAGTGTGAGCTCTGAGGAGTCACTACCTTAACACCCATTAACAGCGCTCTGAGTGGAAGCCATGTCACTGTTTACCGTCCTGACTGAGCGGAACGTACTTCATCTAATTGGAGTGCGCTGTTCAACAAAAAAAGAGGAACTCTCTTCACCGTTTTTACGACTTCAGCTATTAGCGAAATAATGGCCCACTCCCATGAGCGTGTTTAAGACTTAGCCATGCGGAGATGCAAGGAGCATCTGATGATTTCCATAATTAAAACCCAGAGCAATCAGCAATCATAATCCCTCTTGCCAAACATCATTCAAGATACAGTTTTTGCAGGGCGAGCAGCAGCAGGCTTTCTCTCTCTCTCTCTCTATCCATCTTTCTCTCTCTCTTTCTCGCTCTTTCTCCGAGCCCAGACGGACACGGCTCCCCCGTCACAGGCCCTTTACAAACGGAACCAATCAGCTGCAATCAGAGCGAGTGGCTAAATTAGCGACTCTCGTTTCACCCCCACCATGAGCCCAAGCGCTCCTGCATGTTACACTATAATATTCCATCCGGCTCTTTTGTTACCATTATGCAAACCTTTCAGCACAAACATGGAGAGAAATGCACCTATTATTCCTACTCTTAAAATATCCCAACACACAGAAACATGCACTAAAATAAGCTCCTTATAACACAAATACACCTTTACCTCAAATTACTGGTGCAAAAAAATTAAAAAATTTAAACCCGATTGCACACGATTTTGCTGTGATTAATCACGATAGATCAAATCTTTAATAATGAATATTTACTAAATATATATGTAAAATAAAAGAATCGGTACCACTTTTAAATAAGGCTCCTTTATAAAAGGGTTAATAAATAGTTTATAAACATTAATAAGCACTTACAACACACAAATAAATAGAACAACAGTGAAAATATCTTTTTAAAAAATCTAATAAAACCATATACAATGTCAGTTTAGTCATTTATTAGGTTATTATAGTTAAATAAATAAAGATATTAACAGAAATTAAGTTTATACTAACTGACTGATCTATTAAGAGCTGAGGTTTAACACTATAAACGAATGAGGAATCACTATTTGGTACACGACAGGCCACTGTTGCTCTTTCTATTTATGTGTTGTTACCTAATTAATAACCATTAATAACTCATTTGTGAACTACTCATAAACCCTTTATGAATGAGGCTTATTTTAAAGTGGTTCCAAAGTATCAGTAAAATCATCACAGTGGGGGTTTATTTCTATTTAAATGTGTTTGTTTAACTGCATCTTTTGTATCTGAACACAGATTGTTTTTTGTAAATGTTTTTTAAATACTGGTTGAATTCTACTGTTGAACACAATTTTAACAGGTAAACAGGTGGAGAGACAGATGCAAAAACATGGTAAACCTATGCTTTACAGAAACAACAATACTGTGTGTGTGTGTGTGTGCGTGTGTAAGAGAGAGAGAGAAAGAGAGAGAGAGAGAGAGAGAGAGAGAGAAAGAGAGAAAGAGAGAGAGAGAAGAGAAAAAAGGAAATGTAAGACAGTGAGAGTTAGTTATGAGATTTAATCCATATTTCAACATAAATAAAAATGTAATCTACCTTCTGAACTCAACAGTTCTTGTTTAAATGATTAATTTGTGTTAAAAAAAATACAGCTCTGGAAAGGGACCACTTAAAAATTATGAGTTTCTTTGATTTTACCAAATTGAAATCCTCTGGAAAATAATCAAGAGGAAGATGGATGATCACAAGCCATCAAACCAAACTGAACTGCTGAGTAAAGGCATACAGTTATCCAAAAGCAGTGTGTAAGACTGGTGGAGGAGAACATGCCAAGATGCATGAAAACTGTGTTTAAAAACCAGGGTTATTCCACCAAATATTGATTTCTGAACTCTTAAAACTTAAAAAAAATATGAACTTGTTTTCTTGCATTATTTGAGGTCTGAAAGCTCTGCATCGTTTTTTGTTATTTCAGCCATTTCTCATTTTCAGCAAATAAATGCTCTAAATAACAATATTTTTATTTGGAATTTTGGAGAAATTGTGTCTGTAGTTTATAGAATAAAACAATAATGTTTATTTTACTGAAACATAAACCTATAAATAGCAAAATCAGAGAAACTGATTCAGAAACTGAAGTGCTCTCTTAATTTTTTCCAGAGCTGTACATTGACATTGACAGCACTACAAACAATATAACAAAAGCAGAACTCATCAGTATGAAACTCTGCTCTATTGGAATGCGAGAGAGGAGTAAGTGTAGGGGAAAAGCACTTTGAAATGCAAAGGTAAACACGAGCATCTACTAAATAAACAAAGGTTAAGTGTGAAGGATGCATAAGCAGAACGCGCTGAATCTGAATGCAGCAGAAAAAAAGATTATGGAAAATCATGGTCACCAATGGAAAACTGTTTTTTTTTTATTTATTTAAAGTGATAAATAGTGTGAAGGACGACACAACAAAACGTGCATTCATTCAGAGACGGTAAACTTGTTTAGTTTTAACTTTATCCAGCTGGAATTCAAGTGGAAAAACAGCATTAGTTTAACAGTAAACTGGCTATTTTAATGTTTAATGCATGTGAGAAAGTAGGAACATGGAGAGAAATCATAATCACTGTATGTTTAATCCACCAGGATTGAAGCTAAAAAAGTAGAACACTAAAAAATGATCTGCATTTACTTCAGCTACTATAAGATAAACTAAGATCAAGTGTGAGGATGCAAGAACAGATCTAACACTAACCCATCAGTTAAAACTTTTCCCATTTGTAATTCTAATGAGAATACATGACTTATTTACAAGTCCACTGGTTCATTTGCTTGATTTCTGTTATAATAAACAGATCAAATGTGAAGAGTATTTGAAATGTTGGTCGCTGTACATTTAGTTCACCAGGAAAAGTAAAATAAAGTAAAAATATGTATTAGCTTTCAAAGCAGGAATGCAGAGGTGGAAGACAGTACAATACACACTAAAAGAGTACAAAGCTTGTCGCTGGGGCTGTACCTTATATTGAGGTACAAAAAAGTACCTTTCTCTTTTTTGTACCCATGTTTTTGTGCCAGTAAAGATTATAAACATTATAAACAATATCATCAACTGAATATGGCTCAAAAACTTGATGATCGAAAATTGTCTGGCTTTCAAATATAAAATGTGCAATTAAAAAATATATATAATTTATTAGTACAGTAATACAGAATCCTGAATGTACCCTTTGGCTGGTTAAATGGCACAAGTTTGTACTTACTGCTGTTAGGAATGACTCTGTACTTCAGAGGGAACAAATCTGACCTGTAAAGACCAATATTGTACCTTTGAGGTTACAATTATGAATAATGTACCTTTAAGTACAAAAAAGTACTCATATCATACCTCTGTTTTTAGAGTGTACCGTGAGATTGTTAGTTATGAGATTTAATCCATATTTTAACATAAATAAAAACTGTTTGTCTGTTTGAGTTCAACAGACTTTCAAACTGATCTCAAACTTATATTAGTTAAAACATCTGCTTGTTGGAATTCAAGTGAAAAAAAACAATATTGGTAATATTAGTCAGCTGGTGGATTTACTTATTTAACAAGATGACTGCATGTTAAAAAGTGTAAAAGTGTAAAAGATGAAAGAATTGAATATAAGAAATATATAATTATTAAAACCTTTTCTCAAATTGTTTAATGACAAATTTGTAAAATGATTCAATTTCTCCAGCTGTCTCCCAAGAACAGAACTTTTTGATTGTATCCAGAGAGAACTAACATTTCTCTGCTGAAACTTTTCCCAGTTTGAATATTTTTCAAGTGGAAAAATATGGCTTGTTGGCTATCAGTCGGTAAACTGACATATCTGCTTTAGTGTGAAGAACACAAGGCTAAAACATGTTGCACACATCTGGGAGGAGTTTAAAAGAAATCAAGCATTTAAAGTTATTGTTAGTTTTTCTGTGGAAACTATGTAGAAAATTTTATTGTTTTAGCCACAACTTTTTTTTACCTAGATCCAATGAACTGAAAAAATGATGGACAGTAAAATTAAGCTTTATTACAGTGGATTTTGATGTATTCTGCCTCCTAATTCCAAAAAAATATATTTTTTGTTTATTTTTTTTTCTATAGAAGGATTCAACTGCAAACATAATTAATCGACTGTAAGTGAACTCATTTAGCTGAAAAATAAACAAAGCTATATGACAAATATCAGAACAGAATTTTGTTCTATTTGAAAAGAGTACAGAAAAATAGAATATAAACTTTTTATGAAGAAAGTAATTTTTATTGATTTTTTTTCTAATTTAATTTAATGTATTTGCTTTAATAAATATACAAAGTGCGTTTGACTCCAGAACTGAACTTGCTGCATACATGTGAAAAAAAAAATATCAAAGTCATAGTTACGACTATAAAATGTACTTTTTTGTGGCTAATATTAATCTGATTGATTTGCTTCAGCTGTAAAACGGGTTATGTATGAAGGATTCACTTTTTTTTGGCGTAAAGAAAGTTTTTTGGGCTTTTGGGAGGGTGAACTTCTTCTCAGCTGAAACTGAGAAAACTTCTTTCCCCAGCTGGAAGTCAAGTGGGAATAACATGATTTGTTCAGTGACAAACAGTCAACTGATGCAACCCGGGTCAGGTGTGAAAAGCCCTGAGATAAATAAATGTGTTGCGAGCATCTGGAGGGAGTAGAAAGATGAAGAGTCAACACAGCCATTGTGAGTTTTCTCTGTCTCGGAATTCAAGCAGAAAATTTATATTATTTGTGTGATTTTTTTATCTGACTGACGTTTCTTGATCTGGATGCGCTTGGAAAATCCTTTTTTCTCTTTTTTTATTTTATTTATTTATTTATTTATTTATTTTAGCTACAACTAGTGAGCTGATACGTTTGCTTCGGTTATAAATAAGCAAAGTTGAAGTGTGAAGGGTGTTCAAACCTAACTTGTTGCATCAGAGAGAAGTAAGAAATTGAACAAAAATGAAATGAAAAATACACACATACACAAGCTGGAGTGTGACAAGCCCAAGGCTAAAACATGTTGCGTGGATCTGGAGGGAGTAAAATAAATCATGAACAGAAATCATGGTCATTGTTGGCGTGCGTTCAAGCAAACGATTCAAGCGAAAAAATATATGTATATATTTATACATAGTTATTTTTAGCTGCAATGAACTTCTTTTTTTTTTCTCTGTTGGGATTCAATTGATTTTTTTTGTTCTCCCACCTACATCTAGTAAACCTGTTATTGCATTTGCTGCAGTTGTGAAACAGACTGAGGTTAAGTGTGAAGGATGCTGGGAGAAAATTAACACAAAAATTGTTTGCTCACATCTGGAGAGAGTAAAAGAGTAAAACATTAGTGCAAAAAATAAAAAATATACAAATCTTGGCTCTCAGGCACTGAGGTACAATCAGTGACACACACCACTCCAAGTCTCCAAGTCTGTCAGCACTCATAATGGGTGTCGAAGGAGGGCATTGGAATGAACCTCAAAGTGACTGGTGCCTGCAACGATGATTCATAACTGCATTTAGCATCAAATGCCAACCCTTCACACTGCCTGGGAAAATCCTTCGCCATAAACACAGATAAAGCCACAATTGCAACGGCGGTTAGAGCCGGCTTACTGCGCGCCTTTATGTCGGAAAGTCATTTCCTCACAATTTAAACAACATCAAAAAAAGTTACCTGCTCAGACTCAGGTACTGCGGTTAGCATCCGCGGCTTCTGAAGGCGCTCTGCCGGTGCTGGATCCAGGCCGCTTCTCATATCACGTATCAGCGCGCTCTCCCTCCACCACCACCCTGCCTCACCACAACAATAAAATACGGCTTACCTCCGGAGCCTCGCCTCTGAGGATGGCATTCTCAGACAGGCACCAGCTGAAGGGCACTGCTTTAGAAAATATTCACCACTGTTTGGAGTGCAATACGCCCGAGACGTCAGGCACACAGGCCCCATATGGAGCTTTCCATTAAGAGAGACTTTACGCTGATTCTACGCGAGATCTACACATCATATGCATGAGGTATCGGACGGAAAGAGTCACTCGAGATGGCGTACAGATCTAGATTGCGTACAGATCTGTGTGAAATCTGCATCACTCAGGCTTAACGAAAAAAAAAAAAGATTAGCACACCGCCCAACCTTGCCTTCAGCGTTCAGAGACGTCCGTTCCACGCTTCCTCTGTTTGTTATTAACACAGAAAAAGATCAGATCTTTCAGCTTGATCTCAGCCCATTATAATTCTAATGCCGGACCACTCAACTGTGCACCCGCCAGACGTCAAGCTGACTTGCTTACATGCTTTCTGACACTGAATAGGCCAGCTCACGCTCAAAACTGGGACATAATCAGGAGTCATTCAGACACTCAGCTCTCAAACAAGACGCTTAAATTCATACGTACTCGCCACGGAAGCCAAGAGAAGCTCTCTCTCTCTCTCGACACGAAAGACTAACAGACTAACAGAATCAAACATGTACTGTATATGTATACGACCCTGCGACTTTTCTCTTGTTTTCTCTGGCTAAAACTGATATATTTGTAAACTGTAAAAAAAAAAAGAGGAAGCGACTACACACAAACGATAAGTGGAGTTTTGTTGGTTCTCTGTAGAACAGTGGTATTTAATTCGAATTCAGTATGGTCCAGTTAGAGAAAATTTCGTCAGGGGGACGGCAAACAGCTAGATGTGCCCCGCAAGCATGAAACATCTGACCCGTGAGGATGTTTGAACTATGATTAAAAAATATATAATAATAATAAAATGCCTCTCTGGCCAGATTTTGTTTACATTCCTCCCCTGTCTCTCTGTCGCGCTCGGCGTGACTTTAGTTTCCGCCTGTTCTCATTTTTCCACCCGTTCTTGGGCTCCCTATCTCTCTTATAAAGGCGTTTTTTCCCGGACGCGTCCCAATTCACTTAGCGAGGCGGCCGCATCTGCACAGATCTGATTGGCAGAGGAGAGTGCCTCAAAGCACATATACCGTAAAGACAAGTAAAGTTCCGCCGCTTTAAATGAACACTGTAAGAATTTAATTTATCTCAGTAGTTTATGGGTTTGGGTCCGCATTGAACAACATCTGGGTCCAGACCCGGACCTCGATCTGCCTATTAGTGACCTTTGTTCTATAAGCATATCGTCACTATTGGAAACAAAAGCTTGCCTTTCCAATTCTATTACTAATTTAACGTCCAAAACTACTTAAAATATCCTTTTTTCCATTTTTGAAAACTAAGCTGTCTGAAAAAAACATTTTTAAGGCTGCAGAGCTTCAGCAGTAATCAATCATCTGTTTTCAAGAATCATGATGTCTGTGTACAAATAAAATCCCACCTTTTAACAAAAAAAAGAGCCAGTCAACATACTATTTATCCTGCAAGCTAGGCAAGGTCAATGTCATAAAGTCTGGCTAATTCCCAGAAAAGTTCTGGGTTACCACATATGAGAAAAAAGGGTCTACAAAAACAGTACTTTGCTAGTATTTTACATGAGCCAGTGTATCCTGATAATGTATCATGTATCGGCTTCGGTTTACACATCCTAGCACATCCTAACACTCGATAGCAAATATCCAAATCTAGGTTCAAATATAGGTCCGATTCTGGCCGACATGTTTGGCTCACACCCAGGGTAAGAGTGCCGTATGTGCCAACACACCGGTTGTGATGTATAATATGAGAATCAGGCTGTGATTCTTGTGCAAACGCCCCGATTACCTAGTACAGTATGGAAATTGTTCGCACCACTTTTGCCAATGCTCCGGTTCCAGAGTATAAATTGCATTTGATCCAATGAGTTTGGCCCTAATTCTTGATTCTACTGTACTTGGCCTTGTACAGGTAAACTCCTTTAATTAACTGAACCAAAGTCCCAAATAAATGCAGAAAAATCTATAAAAATATATATAAACCATATTACCAAGCTGGGCTTATTTCTTCCAATATGAATAAAGTCACTGTCCAATGAAAAACACTTATCTCCAAAACAGAAACTTTATTCTCAATGGAAGTCAATGTAAAAAGAGTTTATTTCAGGTCATTTTGAAGAGTTTCTATTGGTCCGTTCATCAATAAATTTTGGCACAGTGTAAGGGACAGTTTGTCTGTTCAAATCATGTAGTAAAATAAAAATCTACAAAAACAGAGATAAGTGTTTTTTATTGGACAGCAACTGTTTTCAAAGCTAAATAAAGTAGTAATCAGAATCTATTTATTTGCTATTACTTAGCAGCACTGGATGGTTTGAAGAAAATTGTTTAACACCCAAGAGCAGCCTTCTCTTCTCCTCTAGCTTAAACATATATTCAGTCCCACCAGGCGCTCTATCCACTGTGCAGTAAGCAGTATGATATATATATGCTGTTTTTTCTTTCTCCGAAGATGCTGAAGTATGAAATATTTCAGTGTAACTAACAACTGTACATCAAAAACACCCACAAAACTGACATCTATATGTAACCTGCTGCTGCCACAGATAAGCCCGCAATGCCCAGTAGAGAAAACGTTTATACAAGCTGCCCTTATCCTCACGGCCTCTCAGCACCCGCTCCACCCCGCGCTGCCCTCCACGCCAAGGGCGCGCACTCGTTTCTGAGTCCTCGCCGCGCCGCAGGGCCCAAGGACCTTTCAAGGGCCTTGGGCGATTCTCTCTCTCTCGCCCGCCCGCTGAACGCTGGAGCGCATGCATCACGGGGAGTTTGAGTTATGGAGGTGATCAATGCTCCTCCGGGAGGCTGCATGCGTCCCCTTAACCACCTGATATCCATCACGGCTCCATCCCCACTGACACATTATCCACCAGGCCAAGAGCGAGGGCCCTCTAAAAAACCGCCGTCCGGCCGGACAACAAACCTGCCTTATCTAGCTCGTTAAAAGGGCAGCCCATTCACCGCTAATGGCTCCCCTGCTGGAGCGCGGGCCGCCGGCCGCTCAATAGCAGGAAGAGCCGGCGTGTGCCTGCCGGACTAATCTACTAGGGATGTCCGGATCAAGTCTTTTTAGCACAAAATACATCAAGCAGCCAAAAACTGAAGTGGAACGAATCCATGCTGGAGCCGGAGTGCCGCCGCAGAAGCAGGGCTGCGTGAGGTCACTCAACAACCCAAACCGGTTTGAGCGGGCGACTGCGTAATGAATTAGGCATGCGGTTTGAACAATTCTAAATTAGTTTACAGGAGCCAAGGTAAAAAAACGAACAAAAAAAACTATTACAACAATTATCGCCTAATATAACATTTTTGAATATCGTGAACAATACTATACCCTGAAATATTGTGAAATATTTTCATCCACTCCTAATTATCACATCAAGGAAAAACTACTACTTTTTTGGCGTTTTTCTCTTTTAAAATTGCTTTAGTATAGATGCGAAATTTTTTTTTTTTGGTATTCAGCCAAATAAAGACAATGACAATGACAATGTAATGTTCAAAAATAGCTTTTCTTCAAAGAGCAAAACAATGCATTTAATATCTTTACGATATCTTGATGAAAACATTACAAAAAAAAAACTAGGACTGGACGATATGGCAAAAATCTATATAATTATATATTTCTTAGGATCATTTGATGCAGTTAATGGGGGGTGCCATATCATATTGTATGCAAATAAAAATCATTTTTTTTTATTTTGTAGCAGTATTGCAACAATAAAACTATAAAATATATTGTGATAATATTTTACAGCCATATCGCCCACGCCTACTACACACATCATTTCAGCAAACTGCTTTGAGGAAAAGGACAGGGGTGCAAAAAGCACAGAATAATGTATGTATGTATGTATGCATGTATATATGTATTTCCGATAATGTATCAGCTTCAGCTTACTAATTTAAGGTCCAAAATAAGAATGTAAGGAATAAAATTAAAATTAATAAAAAAAAATTCTCTTGAAAATGTAATGAAAATATATTTTTTTTAAAATTGCGTATACTAATAGACATGTACAAATCTTCCAAAATAATAATTAGTACTACTAACAAAGAACAGATACGAGTTTGGTCTATCAATTAAAGGATTATTAATAATATGTTTCTGATTTTACTGATTATACTTATACCAGTCTGACACGTGTATTTTACTTTATTTTACTTTTTATTTTACTTTTTTATTTTCTACTTTTTTTTAATTCATCAAGATGTTCACACACAATGTAAGCCACATTTTAATCTCCCTGCAGTCTGGAGATGAAGATAGCATCAGTTTAACATTATGCGGTAAAACAGACCCATTTTTAAAACAATAGAATAGAACAATAGGATGCACAATGATATTGGAAACATATCAGTACTACACATAAAAAGATATACGATTAGATTTGACTGATATTTCAAACTGATATTTGATGATATGTTTACTGAACTCTAGAAAAGCAAGATCATTGTGTTCCCAGTTAAAATATATCTAAATCTACTCCACCGATTTCCAGATCGAACTGGGACATCCCTCTGGAACACCATGAGAGAACGCTGGCTGGTCTCGGTGGAATGCAGCAGGGCTTCAGTATCAGTGATATGAGCTGCAGTCTGAGCGGGATTAGCCTCTCCGCCCGCAACACAAAGGGCATAATCAGACCATAATGCAGCTCCACTGCTGTTTCTTTACGCTATTTTCAGAAACTGCTGACATCACTGCAAACTACTGTACTGGTAAAACGCTGGCAGACATCGATCCACCTATAAAAAGTCATCTAATTATTGTTCTAATTATCGTGTTCAGTGGTGTTTTCACACTGTAAGGAACAGTAAATAATCCTGTCTGTACTGTCAGCAAGTAAACGACACAAGCTCAATTAATTCTTTTATAAAACAGCCCAATATTGCGAGGTTGTACAAAAAACTGTCACTTTCATCGTTAATTTATAATTACTTTTGACTCACATGACCAGTATATTGTGGAAATTTGTGGAAAGTTTTTTTACCTAAAACTTAATGCAGTAATAGCCATTTATTTTAGCAAATACATCGATTCTCAGCCTAGCTCAGCCTTTCTCTTATAGCACATCATCAATATATATGCAAATAAACCACTTTTTAACAGAAGCATAAGTTAGTCAAAGAACACAAGAACAAAAGTGAGAGGAGAAGAAGAAAATAGTGTATTTTAATATATACAGCGTTTTTAACCACATGCTTATCACACATATACTACTGTAGCTACATAACTACTGTTTTGAATAAGACTATTCAACTATATATACATTGTATATATATAGACATATATAAAATAGAGAAAATGTTCTTACAGCTTACAAGTCCTAAGTGTGACACTTTATTTAATTAAAGCATAAAACGAATGTATTATTATTGATTAAGTATTTTTTGGAGTGGTCATATACAATCATACACACACAATCATAGAAGTTTTAGGTCCTGGATTTAGATTTAGGGTAAAACTAGGTTTTAGATTGAGGTTAAAATTACAGTACATGAAGTACTGATGTAAGTAATGCATCAACTGTACATCTTTACAATACTTACCTCAAAGTATTCAGAAGCTTTACCACTGATACTTCACTGATTGCTTGTTAATGTGTTACTGATGCTCTGTTCAGAGTTCATTAAACATTTATAAAGGACCTCTTCAAATAAAGTGTTACCCTGAACTGTCCTTACAAGGACATGTCCTTAGTGTGACCATGTATTGCACCAGGGATTAAATGTGCTTATTATGCACTGTGCAGATATTTTGAATTCGACTTTTTTATACATTAAAAAGTGATATTGTCCTTAGTGTGACTTTCTACTACAATGAGGGTGAACATTTCTCATTACAAACATCAAAGCTTCTGTGTATTGAGATCGAACTGCACACATTTCTTTATGTCCTTCCTGTGTTTCACTAAGGACAAAATGTCACGATACAGCCATTTTATTTAAACACAGTAAAAAGGTCCTTACTGTAATACTTATTCTGTCTCTGGATTAACACTATATTACATTTACATGTAATATAAACTGTGCATGCTGAGTATAAGTATTTTATAACACAATCAGTGAAGTTGTAGAAATATATTCTGTCACAGTAGAGACAACATTTCAGGATAAAGACATTTTAATGCTTTACACACACACACACACACACATCATGAAAAACCTGGAAAAGTCATGGAATTTAAAAATAGCAACTTCTAGGCCTCGATAAGTTTTGGAAAAATAAAAATACCCAGAAAGATCTGTAAAAGTCATGGAAATTTGCTCTACAAATCCAGTTATCTCTACACTCTACACTCTACACAATGGAGTTCTGAGGATCTGACACACATTTTATTATTATTATTAAAGATTGTGTGTCAACATTTTCATCAGATTCATTTAATACCTACTATATTATATAAACTGTAATTCATTTTGGTTTTATTGTTTTATTGTCCATGTCTGCACTGATGTTTTAAAAAAATGTATGGTCATGAAAAGTCGCCTTAAAGGCATGGAAAAGTCATGATAAAATAATGGAAAATGTATTGGTTAAAACGTGTATGAACCATGTATACTGTATATAAATATAGTCTCAATATATATTAGTAATAGGGGTGGGCAGTATTATATCGTATACAATATATTGTGACACAGAAATATCATGATATTAAAAATCCATGTCGTGATAATAGGGCTGTTCTGTCTTAAAAGTAGTATATTATTTACTGTGAAGCTTTAAGTGTATTTATTGTATGATTAATTTAATTAGCAGTTTATATGCATGCACTAAATATTCTGCAATATTATTTGCTGCATTATATTATTTTAATGCTATATTATTTATTTTGCCACATTATGATTATACTGTTATACTATTATACTATATTCCTGAAATGAATGAATTATTTTAGTTTTCCTATATCGCCAAGTATATCATTATCGTAAAAATACCCTGAAATATCGTGATATTATTTTAGAGCTATATTGCCCATTATTAATAATCCCAATCTCAATATATTGACAAAGTCAAGAAGTGGCCTATCAGTTACATGCAATGGTTTATTTTAATGGTTCCACTGACAGATATCTGACATGTCCTACCAGTCTGTGTGTACATATGGGAGGGGGGGGGGGATTTTTGTATGTGTGTGTGTGTGTGTCTGTGTATATGTGTGTGTGTGTGTGTATATATGTGTGCTATTGCCAGAAAGTGGTGTGAAAACAGAAACCCCCACAGAGAGCAGGAGTATATTATCACCCAGGCCTCTGCAGATCCCGCAGTCTCTCTCTATGCTAATAGTAGCCATTTGTTGTGCTGAAGGAGCCCAGGGGCCGGCGGAGGCGTCCTGCGCTAATCCCCTGATATATGGAGTGCCGAGACCTTTGACTATCCATCACCAGCCATTTCGGCAGCTCCAGCCGAGAGCCCTGCCTGGACACACAGGGGTTAATAAGGAAGCGAAAAGACGTCCAGCTATCCATCACTCAAAACTGACAGCTCCAACAGGGTGTGTTTGGACCCATTTTCTTCTCTGAAAGAGGGAGGGAGGAGGATTGATCACGGAAACAAACCCGCGTCCGCTGACAGCCGTCAGATAGCGTGTATGAGCGCTGTTGGGCCTCAAACGGCCGGACACACATCAATACACACACACACTCTCACACAAACACTTACACACACACACACACACTCTCTCATACTGGGGAAACCAGCTACCAGTTCAGTAGCGAAATTATATATATATATATATAATATTTTACATTCACTCGCCATAAAAAAGCACTACTAAGTATTTGGACACTTCAGCTGTTTAACCATTGGCTACTTTCACTGCAGTTTCACTTCAGCCTACTTCATAAAACACTTCTAGCCCAGCATGACACTAATGGTGGACACTTAGTGTGGAAAAAGCCTGGAAAAGGATTCCAGCCAGGCTGAACTAAAGGTCCTACAGAGCAGGCATACAAGCAGAGAGCAGATGGGCAAGATATATGAAATTTACCATTTCTTTTTAATAATAGACATATCGAATGGATTACACGTGTTCCTTGATTAGCAATACCACAAATATATACATGTATACATATATATATATATATATATATATATATATATATATATATATATATATATATATATTAAATATTTTGTTAGAAGTATAAAACTGCAGTACACTGCATATAAAATCTAGAACTTTTATTTTGAGTAGCCCAACCCTATGTAAATATGTGTGCTGATCTATAGGAGTTCAATAAATCATCATCAAGTACAATCAGATCTAAAAAAAAAAAAAACAGTATATACTTTTTTCTAAATACATATAGATGCCAGTGTCGTTCTGATATAAAGAGAGCAAAGAAGCTTTAAATTCTTATATCAGCTTCTTTAACTCATAACTTATTACACTGTAATGGTTACTATTTAGTAACTACATGTAAAGCAATGCAAACTGAGTTGCAAACAAAGGCTAAGTTGTTATGCAGGAAAATAGACCAGTGTACCAGTGATTAAAAACAATAAACATGTTCTTTTTTTTAGAATTAAAAGTGGTTCTTCTATGAAAAAAGTTGTTTTTTCCAATTACTAACTTTTTGCAACTTTTAGAAATTACAAAAAAATGACAAAATGTCAAAGTCACAGATATAAAAACATAATATATGAAATAGCACAAAAGGTATTATGCTAGGGTGAGATGGATGAGATGTCACTAAGCTAAAATAAAAAAAGACTAATGGACATGATTTGAGGTACAAACCAAAAAGAGCCTCCAGCACATTCAGTAATACAGTGCAACAATTATGTAATTGTTTTGTTAGTTATTGCATTATGTACAGTGTATACACACCAACGAACTGCAGTTACTCTTAGACTTAAGACTAATTAAAAATTATCAGAAAATCTTTTTTTCCCCCAATAATTATCAGGATAATATATCATTCATTACAAAACAGTGTCTGTGTGAGTTTGTGTTTAGATCACGAACTCATGAAAGCATGTAGGCATTTAGGATGCAAACCTGCAAAAGTCTGTAAAAAATGTAAAAACTGTTAAAATAATACTGATCTGAAGCACAGCAGATGTTTTGCCATGTCTTGGAATGATCTGTTTCAATGAAATGCCACCTGGTTTTATATTGCATTTCTAAACGCAATTCAGGCAAATAGTGTCCAAATATTTTTGGGTCCACCTTATATCTCGCATTTATTTATTTATTTTTTTAATTTTTTTATGTTTTGTGAATCAGTCTCTTGTTGTATCTTGTGTTGAATTTTCTTTAAAATGATCCAACTTTTTACACAATTAAGTATAATAATTGAACACTATCCTATTATTTCCCCCACATTTACTCAGCGTTTTAATGAATGAGTTTAAACAGTTACAGGTTAACGCTGACGGCATGATGTCTTATTAAAACACAAACACAGAGTAACGCCTCCGTACACCAGGGGAACAGGAGGAAACCGGCAACAGGAGGAAAAGCTCTAGCGCTGTGAGCTAAAACACACTCAGACTGAGCTGAAGGAGCTTTTTTAAAGCAAGAAAAAGCACGACGAGATGTTTCATGTATTCTCAAAAGTTCCAATGAGTCACAAAAGCAGTTCTGATTATTTCCAGCCATTTTTATTTCTGTGTCTGCAAACCATAGCTTGCTGGGTTGGCCTATTTGTCCCATTGTATTTAGAGTTTTGGCACTGATAAGTTGGCACATCTGTGACTTTAAGTCCACAGAAGAAGGGCATTTACAGCTGAAGATCAGAAACCAGTGTGAATTAGTTAGTAATGTTACGGCTTAACATACGGCTTATTGTAGGAATGAAGGTATGAAAAGACTGGACACATCAGTCAACTCTTAACCATTTAAACTATAAACAGAACTGACAGTAACAGAGTCAACATTTTATACATTTCTTAAATAAACTATATGTAAGGCTTTATTTTGAACTAAAAGATTTTTTTTCAGGTAATCTTGGAGAATTTTTATTGGTCCAATCAGCTAGAAATTTTAGCAGAGTGTGAGGGACAGTTTGTGTGTTTAAATTATGTGGCAAACTAAAAATAGACAAAAATGGAAATAACGTGTTTTTCATTGGACAGCGACAAAATGTACTTTTTAATTACTGAAATTAGTGTGGAGATGGGAGTCATTTAGTGAATATTTTGTGTGAGTAACAATATGTTGTGCCTATAATATACATTAAGCATTATTAACAGTTGAAAAGTAAAATTATAAAATTATAATGTTATTAATTGAGGATAAAAATTAACATGAGATTTAAAAATGACCATAATACTGTACCATAATACTGTATACATAATAAAGACAAGTAAGTATATTAATAATTCTCAATGGAAGCTAAACGTTTGTCTGGAACTTCTATACAGTGCCCAAATCCATTATAATCGGCACAAGGAAGACCCTTTTCTTATACTATTCTTATACTATGCAAATTATTTATTGTATTTATTGAAATGTATTTATTGTACAATATTTGGACATGATCTCAATACTTTTGTTGACCTCAATATTGCGCACTGTGTATTTATAAGTGTACTGTGTATTATTATACAGTCCAATGTCAGTATAATATATATATATTTTTTTTAAGTATTGTATATTGTAATTCCAATGAAATTCCAATTAAAATCCTTAGCAAATAAAAGTTTATTGCTTTATGAAAAAAAAAAAAAACATTATATCGGTGGCATAAAGTACCCTTAAAATGACAATGATATCATTGATCATAATGGCATTTCTAACAATATATTGTCCAATCAAGCGTAGTTATTGTTACAGGGCCACATTTATACATATAGTATAATATATGTATCACTGACCATCAGGGGAGGCCTAACTTCTGTCTGAAACATCTATACAGTGTCCAAGTCCATTATTATCTGCTCCAGGATGATTCTCTACTTATACTATTCTCTAACATCAACACACACACACACACACACACACACAAATATACAGCACACAACCCAAAGTGTGTGTGTGTGTGTGTTTGTGTGTGTTAGGGTTCCAGAGTCTGCTCGAAAGAACAGAAATGAGACAGAATGGCTCAGAAGTGTTCCTGCAGGCTACAGCGGCTCGGTATCGAAATGTTGAGAAGTCCTTTTGAAATCTGTCGTTCTCCATCTATCCGAAAGTGCGAGAGTCTTTTTTCGCCGTTCCTCCAAATGTCAGCTGTAGTTACATTTGCCGTGGCCGTTTTTTTCGCAGCTCTCAGCGTCGGCTTTAATGGCAGCAGTTATGCGCCCAGCAGGAGCCCACAGAGGAGCTAAAAAACCACGCTAAAACTGCTGACTACAACAGCAGCGTCCACCCACACACTCTTTGTTTCCTGAGCGAAATGCATGAGCTCTCCTCCCAAACTCCAAACTCCCCCTGTGATGCAACACTTACCCCTTGTTTCTGACATACCGGGGCTCATCCTCCCATCCTTCCATCACTGTTTACCCAATATTACACCACTGCTAACAAATCGATACACATATTCGTTAGTAAATCGATGCACTCACCAGTTTACGCCCTGTTTTATATCCTGTTTTACTCCATTCCTATCCTTGGTTCACACTTAGGACGGTACAAACACTGGAAACACTGAGATTAAAAGTGGTAGAAGGTTGTTGACATGTGATACACAGTGTAATGAGCCATGCTATCAAGGGCACACTGCTACATTACAAAACATTACCAAACACAGGAACACGCGTTCAGATAACAGGTTTGTATTGTGCTATTTCACAAGATTTGACATTTGTTTTGGTGATTTTTTTATACACTATTGCAACATTATTTAATATTAAATATGTAGTGGCCAATTTTTACTATTTTTATTTTTCCCTCATATTTTTTCCAATCTGTATCATGCTTCTGTTTTATTTATATTTGTTTCCGAAATAAAATGTTCCAACATATAAAAACATATAAAAACATTCAAATTATATCGTAATACAGTGATATCGCTGCTACAGCAACTAATACAAATAAAGAAGTACAAATAAATATTAAAATATCAAAAATATCAAAGAAAGCAAACTTGTGCTCGCAATCATATATTAAAAGTATTTTAGAAAGCTGTTATACCAGCTTTCTTTAATTTAAAAATTAATTATTTAATTATTGTGTTCTATAACTATTGCCATTGTTTATTCCACTATAATACCACATGTAATATACTTTTTATACCAGTATAAATACCTATTGCTACATTAGCATCTATTTTCTGTCCTTTTGTGTCCCACTACTCATCCCATCTAAACAAACAATAAAATAAAACATAAAAAGTAAAGTAATTACATAAAAAATCTGAATAAAAAAAATTGCTAGCTAATAAAAAAAATGCTTTGACCTCATTTTCTGTCTTTTACAGCTATTTTTTATTTGTATTTATTTTCAGAATTTTGCATATTGGGAAAAAAAATGAAAAATATTGTGGCTGCATCATCTGTAAAAATTGCTACATCAATAAACATTTAATATAATACCTGTTTTCACAGGTTTTTAAGACTGTGGGTTTATACATTCTGCAAATGTTTCACCCAGGCTGCTGCTGTTTAAATGCAGAAAACAAAGTAGCCAACAGTCAATCAGAATAGAGGTCGTTTACATGCATATATATGTAGTCTTAAAGGCACAGCAAATTTAACATTAGGTTGAACTCTATTCTAAGTGAAAAAATAAATAAATAAATAAATAAATAAAGCTCAAAATGATACAAGAAAACAGAAAAAATAAAAAAATGTTATTGTTAATTGTAACAAAAACTTCTATTCAACACAAAAAAACACATTAAAAATGTATCTTTCTCTACTTTTAGGAGGTAATAATGAATATAATGAATGAAACAGTCTAGCTTTGACATTTCTGACATTTCTTTTGCTGGCTTTTCCAGCAACTCATTTCACTGGAAAAACAAAAACTGATCAAATTAGCATTTACTGCATTGTGGAAACGAACCCCTTATATAAACGCTGTGATTGTGTTTTTTCACACTGATAAGAACGAGGGCTTCTAGGGGTCAATTAATTAGCCTACTATACCCACAGACTCAGACTCTATGTAATTCTATTTTGTCATTTATAAAGTGACAAAATCACACAGTATGTGCAGAAACTGCCAGCCTGAGAATAAATAATATGTTTTGAGCCCAGTTTTTGCCTTATTTGCCCCCATTATTGCCATAAATACCACTTATTTAGAAGATATCATAGAGGCAGAATAGAGGGGGGGTGACTTCTGACTGATTTGACACTATTGACACCACTACAACATCCGCATCGAACCGACACACACACACACACTCGCCACTCCCTTCACGGCTTCCTTACGGCTTCTGGACATGTGTATGAGTGTGTGTACGAGTGTTTGTGTGTCCGTGGGTCAGAGCGACAGCTGTCAGAGTGGCGTGCGGTGAGTGAGACGGGCAGGTGGGGCTCACACACTCCTCCTGCACTGCTTCTTTTACACACTTCACGCCGAATTGGTTGTGAATTAGAGCTGCATAATACTGTAGATCACACATTAATCACTCTCAGCATAACGGCCTTCCCCATGCTGATACCCACAAGGTAAAAAATATTCAAATGAGCTTTTAACCGATCACTGCAGGTGTTACACAGGTGTGCGTGATGATTGGATGAGATGAAGCATCCTCATGATCCAATAATATTAGATAAACTCAGGAGAAAAACATACAGGAATGTTTTTTACAACATTTTTTTACCAACCTGGGCCAAATATTGTGGTGTATGTATTAATATTAATATTAATAAAAACGCTGAAATACAAATGATTACAAAGGTAGTAGTAGGAAATAGAAAAGATTGGTTCTAAATCCAGCTGGATAATATAAAAATATATAATATCACAGTATTTCCAAAAAAAAAAAGCTATTTTACAGGACTCAACTTTTCATTTTACAAGTCAATGTAAAAAAAAAAATCTTTTTTTTTTGTTAAAATGTTCAAATTGTGTCTACTTTTTATATATATATTTACACTGAAATTTTACTCATATGTTTGATACATATGTACCACATGTACATATATGTACTTGCCAAATAAAAAATAATATGTATTTCTGTAAATATATATAATAATGCAGCAGTCTAAACCACCAATACATTCTGCTCTTCAGGAGCTTGATGAATATGTCACTAAAACACATTCATTTTAAATATCAGTGATATATAAACGTCTTTCTAAAAGCTAATACTGTATATATTGTATAATATAATACATTACCTTATTTTTCTGGGATGATATACTGTACCCAGAGATTACTATAATATACAATATACAATATTATCGTAATTTCATGCCACTGATATATGACAATAAAATAGCCTAATAGTGCAAATACACCCTTTTAAATAAAAATGTCTACACATCATTAATTAATCAAACATAAATACACACTAAACTCAACATACCAGAACATTCATGTTAACAGGCTCCCCTTGCTAACAAAAACAGAATAAGCAATAATACACTGTTCAAAAAAAGCGACTGATGTATATATACATGTAGGATATAAGTAAATATAATAATATTAATTCATGACATTATGACAGGCCTAATTCCAATATGATTCCAGCATGATCCAGCATCTCTAAAATCACCACTAAAAAGTTCACTATACACGCTTTAAATGTAATGCATATATAAGACATATAATGCAATACAACACAAGACGTATGTACCATCATCGCAATATCCAGCAATAAATATAAGCTGCACAATAAAAATATTATTTTGTCTTCATCATGAAGGAACACACTACATTAGGTCCTTTACTCACTCTCTCACTCTTTCACCCCTGTGCTCTCTCTCTCTCTCTCTCTCTCCTGCGTGCTCTCGGACCCTCTCCGCCTCCGAGCTCCACGCCGCCCAAGTACTTTCAACAACTCACCTAAACGCCCCTCCAGATCCTGAGAAAATTTGGCTGACTGACTGCAACCACAGAGCAGCTCTATCTCTCTCTCTCTCTCTCTCTCTCCCTCTCTATCTTTCTCTCTCTCCCTCTCTCTATCTCTCTCTCTCTCTCACTGTATCCCTCTCTCTCTATCTCGCTCACCGTATCTCTGTCTCATTATCTTTCTATCTCTCTCTCATTTTCTTACACTATATCTCTCACTGTCTCTCTCTTTATCTCTCTCTATCTGTGTCTCTCTCTCACTGTTTCTCTCTCTCTTTCTTTTTCTCACTGTATCTCTCTCTATCTTTCTTCCCTCACCGTATCTCTCTCTTATTACCTTTCTATCTCTCTCTCATTGTCTCTCTCTTTTTCTTACACTATATCTCTCACTGTCTCTCTCTTTATCTCTCTCTAGCTGTATCTCTCTCTCTCTCGCTGTTTCTCTCTCTCTTTCTTTCTCTCACTGTATCTCTCTCTATCTCTAAGGATTTTAATGTTGTTACACTGTTTAAAGCTTGAATTGTTCTTTTCCTGGTGATGTAATTTTTAGTTTTTTCACTAACGTGTGATCATGTCTCTGTCTAACTGATTTTTCAATAAAGGGTTTGTAAACTCAAACTCTATCTTTCTTCTCTCACTGTATCTCTGTCTCTTTCTCTGTTCTCTCTCATGTATCTCTCTCTTTCTCTTACACTGTATTTCTCTCACACATACTGTATATTTCTCTGTCTCTCTTTCTTTCTCTATGTTCTGTCACTGAATCTCTCTCTCTCTCTTACACTGTATCTCTCTCACTGTATCTCTCTCTTTCTCATTGTATCTCTTTCTCTTTCTCTCTCACTGTCTCTCTCGCACAATGTACTTCTCTCACGGTATCACTCTCTCTCTCTCACTGTATCACTCTCTCTCTATATATCTATCTCTCACTGTATCTCTCTCTATTCCTCTCTCACACTGTATCTCTCACTATTTCTCTCTCTCAATGTCCCTCTTTCTCTCTCCTTCTCGTTCTCTCTCTATGTCTCTTATTCTCTTTCTCTCTCCTTCTCGTTCTCTCTCTATGTCTCTTATTCTCTTTCTCTCTCTCTTGTTCTCTCTCTATGTCTCTTATTCTCTCTCTCTATGTCTCTCTATCTCTCTCACTGTCTCTTTCTCTATTTCTCTCTTTATTGGCATGACCATAGTTAATTACAGTATTGCCAAAGCATTAATTAAGTAAATGATCAATTGAGAAAAAAAATGCAACAACAATTGATCATTGATTATAACATATACATAAACAGATCATATATACATAAACAATTCACTAAGGTTAATTAGACATTAACTATATCTGTGTATATAGTTTAAGATATATTATTAATAGTATTATATCTGTATTAGAATCTGGTGTTTATAACTGAACTAAACCCACTCTCCCTCAGACTGTGACACTCCTGTACCTGTATCTCTCTCTGTCTCTTTTTCTCTCTCTCTCTGTCTCTGTCTCTCGTTCTCTCTCTCTCTCTCTCTCTCTCCTGGTCTACAGTATGATCCACTGCTCTCCACATAGCGACAGGATAACCCAATTATTACCATCCAATATGACAGATCTCTTAGAGGAGCACTCTTTTGAAACAACTCTGCTGTTTAAATGGTCTTCACAGCAGTGCCCACACTGAGTGTCAGACATTTACCACTACTACATTTATATCACCTGCTAATAAGAGCGCACTGGAGAGACTGGGAAAAGGATTACTAATGGAGGGAGCGCTGAGCGATGGAACCGGTAGTACCACAGGACAGGCTGGGCTTTTGTACAGTTAGAGAAATAAATGAATTAAAGTATTTTAACATTTAAAATCAGAATTAAATTAAAGAAATGTGGTTATTATTTTAAAATATTAAACACAAAGTAAATGCATGCGCTTTAAACCCTTATGCTCCCTGACTTATTACATTATTATGTTATTACATTATTACACCCTGCAAAACAATGCAAACTGTTTGCGCTGTTCCTAAGTTACAGCAGTGGGGAAAGGTGCCAATAAAACCTCATAAATACAAAAAGTCAATACATTTTACGGATCTAGATATTAAATATACGCACTAGGCATGATGTTCAATTTGCGAGGTGAGCATGTTAATCTAAACGAGCTTGTATGTCGACTGTTGAAAAATATATGTCTTATGTATTTATGATATTAAAAATGCATGAATTTCAATGTCATAGAGAATTGCTCTTTCTATGAGTGTAATTGTATTTTTATGCTGTTATATTTAGTTATATTCCAGGAAACACATCATTATGACTGCACACTGGCAAGAATCTGGCAGTATGGAACATATCATAATACAGAGGTTATATTTCTGATATATTGTAATATATGGTTATACTGTAGGCAAGGTGGTATATTACGAATTCAGAACATGATAAAATAGTATGATATGATATGATATTATATGAATATGAATAATATGATAATTTAACCCATTATGATCTGTTACTTTTATCACAGCTCAAGGAATACAAATATGTAAATATGTTAAAAGTATTGCAAACTGGTCTCATTGAGCTTGAATTTGACCAGTATGAAACCTCCAGTTATTTCTGAAAGCTTTACATATTATCTGGAGAGGCACTTGAATATTTGGCAACCAGCATTATTTGCCAACTGAAAATATTCAGCCAAAAATGACACAAAAAAATTACTTTTAGTGTGTGTCTAAATAAGTTTATAATATTATTTATATTATAATAATATTTATAATGATATAATGATATAATCAAATAGCAACTAGTTAGTTTTTTTTAGTTTATTTAAATAAATATTTTTAAATGGTCACATGTAATTGTTTTTTTTTCTTTAGACAGCTAATTAAAACACCATTAGCTTAATAATGCTATATCAATTGTAAAAAAAAAAAAAAAAAAAAGTGGTAACTCATTCAGTATTCTGACTTTGGCTGTGAGCCAAATGTTTCATTCATTTTTTGATTGTTTTATATTATCTATAAATGAATGTGATGCAACTATGTGATGCAACAGTCACTATACACATGTACATATAGTTACTATACTGTCTAGGGATACATATATGCTAGAACACAAGCTACATAAAGATATATTATACATATATATATATATATATATATATATATATATATATATGCTTTCATAACACGGCACATTTCAGAGCCGGAGAAACATGAGTAAGCTTTTAAAATTACATAAAGGCTGCTTTACACAGATTCTGAGCAAAGGAATAATTTACCTGCCAGCCTTTTCACTCCCTTTTCGTGGCCAGCCTTCAACTCGCTCCAGCTCTTTTGGCCAGAACGCCGCAACAAACAGACCTGTCTACAGAACCATATTTACAGCCTGAATTCTCTGCTTTCCAGCGTATTATTTATTATTTATTTATTTGTCTCTGGAACTGACCCTGAGGGATCAAACTCTGACCAAAAAGCATCAACACAAACACTGACAGATTGCAGGTTAGGCTCGTCACGATTATTACATTAACAATTTATCGTACGATATATGTGGACATGACCTCAATACATTTTTAAACAATAATCTCATCTATTACTCGTCTATCACATATTGTGAGGTGATAACATTAATGTGGATGAGCTGGTGTGTAGAACTGTTTAAAAATGTAGGTCTTATTAATTTACAGATATACAAATATATCTGTATTCCAATCACAATGTGTCAATTTCTGTATTAATAATAATGGGCGTAACTACGCTGTAATAATAATAAAATATTTTGGTCTCTTCTGATAATTACGCTATATTGTACAATATGTGGACATGAAATAATATTTAAATATACTTTTCATTTTTTTTCTGACTATGAGAGAAAAGTGTAATAACATGAAGGTTATTTATGTATGTTAACTTTACAAAATATTTGTATTTTATATTAAAAAAGTACATTCCAATGCCAACATCTGAACATTGTTAATAATTAAACGTTTATTGCACTTTAATAGGATGCAACTAAATTATCACTCTATTATAGTCATCATATAGTGGTATAAAAAAGCCATTTAATTAAAATGACGATAATCTAATTTATCACAATTATTTCTGGGACAATATATTGTCTAAAACAATTACTAACGTGACAGAGCTATTAATGCTGTCTTTTTCTTAAAAAAGACAATAATAAAATGAATTGCAATTGTTTCTGGGACAATATATTGTCTTTAAAAGTAGCCAAAAAATAATGTAGTCATTCTCTTAAAATTCCAAAAATATTGCTTTTTTCTATTATTTATAAATAAAATAAATAAAAAAAAATCTCTCTCTTATAACAGTCTTAGATCTCAAATGAAACCACAATCAGCTACGTCTTCTCAGAACTCTGAGAAATCCTACAATCCTAAACCTCTCGGCCGTACTGAAGTGTGTGTGAGTGTGTGTGTGTGAGTGTGTGTAAGTGTATGTGTGTCATTGCTTTGTGTGGGGGTGGTAGGCCTAACTTTTGGAGCCACTTTTGATATGCAAATGGTCGCCTAGGCAAACAAAGGAACCCGCAAGAAATCACACCAGACTGGAGGAAGGTTTGCTGAAGACGAGCAGAACAAATGGGACAAGCAGCAGGTCTTAGTTTTTTTTTGGTTTCCCCACCGGTATTCAGGCCAAGCCCCGCCCACAAGTGCTAGGATTGGTTGGCAACTCCCATTGGTCGAATTGATTTCAAGTATGAACTAGTAGCCAATCCTGGTGGAGGTGGGTGTGGCCTGCCTGAAAGCAGGTGGTCCCTCGAGGTCCAACAAGGGAGCATTTGTTCAGAATTCCTTTCTGTCAGTTAGAAAAGAGACGAAATGAATGAGTGAATGAAGGCACGACTGATTGAGCCGAGTCGTAGACTGCCTTCGGCCAATTAGAGGCCAAATTACACAAAAATAATGTACTTATTTTGGCATGTAGAAGAAAAATGTTAGGGCATACACCACATAAGATGGAAATCAAGCAATACACTTTCTTTTTGGATGGGCTCTGGTGGGCTACGATAAACGCAGGCCTTGATTTTGTTCTAAAATAGCCCTCAAATGGCTCAAATTTTCCAGGAGTTTGTTTTTTGCTCGGGCATGGCCTATTGCTTTGCGTCAGGCTCTCAAAAGCAAGCCTACATAGTGTGTTTAGGCCTATGTAGGCCTATGTGTACATGTGTGTCACAACACACCACCAACACAGCACACCACACACACACATGCGTCTGCACATGAGCAGGCAGCTCATAGCTGGGTGAATTATGCATGTGCAGTAAAATGATCTAATTTCTGCTGCAGCAGTCGAGCTGAGCTCACTCTCAAGTATACAAACAACACATGCATCCATTCAGGTCCATTTAGATCCATGGCAAAGTTTTACAGCCAAATCAATAGAGAGGAGGGGCTACAGAGATCTGTGTTACTTCTTCGGTCATTTTTGACCACATTGTTGAAACAAAAAGACCATTTTGAGCACAATGTGTCCAATCAAATAGCCAATTTTTGGACAACCAAATACATTCTCTTACTGATTCAGACTCCATCCCATAACCTCCATAATGATGCTGGTCATAGCTGAACACTATGTATCCACAAAAAAGCCATTTCTGACCAATATGGTCCATTTAGATCTATTGAAAAGTTTTAAAGCATAGTCAATAGACAGAAAACCATGCAGAGATGTATTTTCTAAAAAAAAGATGTAGGTGAGACTGTTTTTTTTCCCCACCAGTCTGTCCCATCGAAAATGACATTTTTGAACAATGTGTCCAAAAAAGAAACATAGCCTCCTACTGATCCTCTTACTGCATACTCACAGGTTTGACCACAGTGGTCCATTTAGATCAATAGCATGGTTTTAAAGCAAAATCAATAGTCAAGAAAAGACATCAGATATGCCATATGCCTTCAAAAAGTCTAGGTTATACAGAATATTTTACCACTACGTCCCATCAACCATATTTGAACCATAAATTTCCCACCAAAAACAAGATTCCCACCACCCCATAAGCTCCATCCCAAAGAATGTAGTACCGAACAGCTGCACATATGTCTGCAAAATGTCTTAGATGATTTTTTAAGTTATTTTTAAACATTATATCGCAACAAATGAGCCATTTTGACCACAAAACACAACCCCAAACTGCCTCCATAACCAACCAATTCCAGAACATATTCCAGAACATATAAGGTGATACATGGTATTTTACCATTTTTTCCAGTCAAAAAAAGCCATTTTTGAACCCTGCGTCTCACCAAACTCAAGAGTCAGACAATCTCATAACCTCCATAACCAGTCAATGGAGTACCAAAAAGATCCAGATCCAGGTGATATAGATCATTTTAACCACCATGTCCCAGCAAATAAGAACACGTTTGAACACTGTGTCCCACTAAAAACCTATTCCGAGGCTGAAGAGACATCTTTAAAAAAAGGCCTAGGACCATTTTCCACTCTCCTACTGATTCAGACACCATAACCTCCATAATCCAGCTGAGATTACAGCACAAGGCAAGCTCCAGTCAAGCCACATCTGGCACTGGCACTTCACCATGCCTCCTGCTCTGGAGGGCAGCACTCATTTGCAGAATTAAAAGCTGCTGCCCTCTTAAATGTGCTTAAACTAGGCTTTAAAACACGCCAAACGCTGGTGGTTGTACGCCAGAGATGCCAAACGCAGCCAAAAGGAGCAATAGACAGCTAGAGCCTGGTCCTACAGTAACTTCAGCCGATCCCACGCATGGCCATTTCCTGCCCTGCTACAGTAGATCCATGCTTTTGGGTTGGTTGCCCTGTTGCTCGAGTATAAGATTCGACACAAGAGATGAAAGGATCATGAGACGAGACGGTGCTGCACGAGCACTAGGGCTGGGCGATGTGTCTAAAAAACTCATAGTTCAGTATACATGCTTGAGAGAAATGCAGATATGTGATACCATTAAAGTGTGCTGATATGATCTGCGTATCGTATTGATTTGTAACACCAAATACAAGGTATGATGTACTGTATGCTGTACATTTAACTTAACATAAGTCTAAGTATCTAAATTACGCATATTTTTTTTGTAATAAACATAAAATGACTGCAATTTGCACTGGATTATGATTTTGAGTTTGAGATGTTGAACTAAACCCGTCATGCCGCTCCTTTTATTACAATGTTACTGCAGCATAATTTGCACTAGACTGTAACTACTTTGTCTAGTGTCTAGTGTCATCCAGACATCACTCACTCCAGACATCAAACCATTTCCACTCAAATGATCCGTACTCATTTTTTTGTGCATTAAATGTCACACAGACGATAATATATTGCGATATATTTGGTCACATATTAATATCTTGGGAAGACAGATATGGCAGACAATTATGTATATACATAATCACGATATATAAAGCCAAATTTTCATGATATGCAACATATGTGTCAGATTCTTAACAACCACTATTATTTAAATATATAGTTTATTGTATCCCATACTGAGCACAATGAGTACAGACTGAGCGTGCTGTCTGTAATGAAATGCTTCTAAAGCATATCCAGATGTATGTCTTTGATATGCATAAAAAAGTATATCGCTTTAATCGTGATATCATATAATACGATCATACTGACAAGCTCTAGCTTTGAATATATATATATATATATATATATCGATGATAAATATATTCATGATATATTGTCCAATCCTTTTAGGCTACACACACATTTTTTTATACACAACACTCCAGAAGTCCTGACTGCTTTGCTTTTGGTCTCAAGCCTCTATGTGTCTAAGTGTGTATATGTGTGTATATATGTGCATGTGTGTGTATGTGAAGAAACACAACAGGCCTGTATACTCACAGAGTGAAGAAGAGTGTGCACCAGTGTCCCAGCAGTGTGTGTGTAGTAGTAGTAGTAGTCTTTTCTCGTGTTTTTGGCTGTTTGTATAGGAGGTTTGGCGCGTGCCTCAGTCCTGATGTGCAGTGCAAAGCCCCGCGCGCTGCTGCTGCCTCTGCCTCTGCTGCTGCTGCATTGCTCTTCCAGCACGAGCTCCTCGCATAAACTCCATCCCAAAGCCGAGCGCGTGAGGAGAAAGACCGGCGTAGAGAGGGAGAAAAGAGCCCGTGCGCGGTCCCTAACGCACCATCTCCACGATATCGACGGCGCGAGAGGTAGAGAGAGGGCACGCGAAAAAGTAGCGCAAGGGGAAAAAAAAAGTATCGTGAGAGGCGAGCACGAACGGGCGCGCGAGCCACTAAAGCGAGCGTCGTCTCGCCATCGCTGCTGCGCTGCGCTGCTGGAGCCGCAGACGGACGGAGTGCGCGAGCGTGTGTGTGTGTGTGTGTGTGCGTATGTGTGAGTGTGCGTGTGCGCGCGCGTGCGTGAGTGAGTGCGTTCGTGCGTTTGAATGTGTGTATGTGTGTGTATTAGTGTGTGTGGGTCAGAGAAAGAGAGAGTCTCGAGCCCAAGCTGAAGAAGTGTGTAGCCTTCCTATGTTTCCTATGCTATGTGAATATTATATGTGCATGTGTGTGTGTGTGCATGAGTGTGTGTGCGCGTGCGTGCGTGTGTGTGTGTGTGTGTGTTAGCAAGTTGAGGAAATCCCAGTCGCATCGAGGAGCGAGCTCGCGGCAGAGCAGGCTGGGCTGGATTTGGAGTGAACACGGGGAAAGGCAGCTCACTCACTCACTCAGCCTCTCTCTCTCTCTTTCTCTCTCTCTCTCTGTGTTTGTGTGTGTCTCTCTCCCCCCCCCCCTCTCTCTCTCTCTCTCTCTCTCCCTCGCGCTGCAGCAGCTGCCTCAGACAAAACCTGCCACAAAACCTGGCACGGACCAGCCAGCCTGCACAGGAGGACCTGGAGCTTGAGTAGTAGTAGTTTGGAGGCTCTTTAGCAAACTTTAGCATTACACACACACACACACGTGCATACACATATTCAGTACACACGCATGCACGAGGCAGGCAGCAATCTGATCCAGCAGTTTCAGGGCAAGAACATGGGTAGAAAAAGGCATGCGGCATGGACTGTATAGTGCATGCATGCATATATAATACCGCCTACATGGGCATTCAAATCCAGCTCGCCTAAATACGTGCATAATCTCAGTAAACATCCAGCATATGGCTGAGACGAAATTACATGCATGTACAGCTCTGAAAAAAAGTTTCTGAGTCGGTTTCTCTGAGTTTGATAGTTATAGGTGTATGTTTGAGTAAAATGAACATTGTTATTTTATTCTATGAACTACGGACAACCTTTTCTTTAAATTCCAAATACAAATATAGTAAACTAGAGCATTTATTTGCAGAAAATAAGAACCTCAAATAAGGACCTCAAATAATGCAAAGAAAACAAGTTATATAAGTTATTATATAGAAAGTTTTAAGAGTTCAGAAATCAATATTTGGTGGAATAACCCTGATTTTTAATCAAGCATATTTCATGCATACTGGCATGTTCTCCTCCACCAGTCTTACACAAAGATGCAAAGATTCAAGCAGTTCAGCTTGGTTTGTTTGCTTGCGATCACCCATCGTCCTCTTGATTATATTCCAGAGCTTTTCAATTTGGTAAAATCAAAGAAACTCATCATTTTTAAGTGATGTCTTATTGATTTCCAGAGCTGTACACACGTGCTAACATATTCAGTACACACGCATGGACTGTATATTGGATGCATGCATATGTAATAACGGCTACATGGGCATTCAAGTCCTGCTCGCCTAAATACGTGTATAGTCTTAGTAAACAGCCAGCATATGGCTGAGACGAAATTACATGCATGTACATAAAGCCAGGTCTTAAACTTTTAAAAATATCTATACACTACTGGTCAAACGTTTAAGAACATCTCTGTTTTTTAGTAGACCAGTGGCAGTCTGCAATTTTCCATTTTAGCTATGACTTCAATTTTCAATGTAAAGTTGAGCTAAAGGCTAAAGCTGTTGCCATGTGGGTCAGCCAGACATCTTTCTGTAGCAGTTTTCTCCACTTTCCTAAAGTCTTTTAAGGATGTAGGAAACAGTACTCACCAATCTCTAGCTTCATCTGTAATTTCTCTAAAGAAAAGACCTACACTTTTCTTTCTCTGTGTTTCTGTTTCTTTTTCTATTTATTGTGATGAAAGTGTGAGTGTTTTGTGTGTAAGTGTGTAACTCTGCAGTAGAAAGTACAGTAACACCATCTGTTCAAGCACTGCTTTACTACAGAAAAAGGCTTTGCATCCATTTACAAAGCTCAGATTATTTATTGCTACAGATCTAAAAAAAAAGGCTCTCAGATGATACTATTGGGTAGTGTACCTCTTGCTGAAAGATTGCTGATTACTAGACCTGCCTCTACAATGCACTCGAGCACAATTTACCCAGTTGACAGACTTTTAAATGGGGCATTATTGTCTTGTTCGCTTGCAGTGGTGGTTTTAATGATTAACCTGCACTGTTAAGAACTGAAAGCATATTGTTTTTAGCAACAAATCCTCTGTTTGGGAATAAGTCATGGTCAGTTTTGTATCGTAATTTCAAGCATTTCTTTGCAGAAAATGAGCTTTCAGACCTCAAAAACAACTTTTATATTCATAAGGTTTTAAGAGTTCAAAAATCTATATTTTGTGAATTATCCCTGTTTTTAATCACAGTTTTCATGCATCTTGGCTTGTTCTCCTCCACCAGTCTTACACACTGCTTTTGGATAACTTTATGCCACTCCTGGTGCAAAAATTCAAGCAATTCGGATTGGTTTGATGGCTTGTGATCATCCATCTTCATCTTGATTATATTCCAGAGGTTTTCAATTTGGTAAAATCAAAGAAACTCATAATTTTTAAGTGGTCTCTTATTTTTTTCACATATATAAAGTTTAAATCAATTCCAAAAACTACTATTTTTTTTGCATCATTTTTTCTCAATGAGTGTACTGCTTTCTAAAAGCCTCTGGTCCAGATTGCAACCATTTCAGGACATTTTGGTGGCTCAGGTTTCAGTTGGCTCAAGTGGGGCTGGAGTGTTCTTAGGAACATGTCAGGTCAAAACACGTCCAGTTTCTTTACAAAGATCCTGAAAATGAAGGAAAATGTTGATGAAAGGGCTTCAGAGTGTCTCAAATATAACTAAACACACTAAATAGTATTTAATGCGCAGATAAAACAGCAGGAAAGCTGAAACAGGACTATTTAAGAAGTTAAAAGTGGACAGGAAGTGACAGAAAGCATTAGTTTGAGACACCACAGACCTTACACATGCTCCTCAGGCAGGACTTAACAGTGTTAAGACTCTTGGATTAGTGTGCTAAACCTGTTCTACTTCTTTTTAAAACATTTTGTTTCATAATTTCTCAATCAGGGTTCATTGGGAAACATGTGAAACTTAAACAGGTACAGATTGTAAACTTTGAATCAGTGCCACGTTTGTGCTTGTAAGCAGAAAGGGAGATAAGAGGTCGTCGGGTTACATTCATAAAACTTACAGAGAAAAAAGATTTACTGTAGTGTTAAGAGAAAAATGAGAATTAGAGGAGTGTTTTAACAGTTTTTTTTAGCATTTTGTATTATTTGCATGTGTTATTACTGATTTATAACACCACACACAAAAAGGTTAACCCTTTCAGACCTCAGTTATGTTCAGTGATGAAAAATAAAAAGTCTGAGAGTCTGTAAAGCACACACAGACAGACCCTAATATTAAAATATATAATCATATTCAAATGTAGAAAAATGTTTTCTAATTAACGTAAATGTATAAATGCTTTTTTTTTATTGTCCAGTTCATTGGAAGCCTGTGTTTAACAATTTTCCATATATATATATATATATATATATATATATATATATATATATATATATATATATATATATATATATATATATATATATATATATATATAAACCTTTTTATTTCATCTCTTAAACTGTAAAATGATGATTAAAAACATGATTAAAATGTTCTAAATCACGTAACATTAGTAAAAATTAGTTCTTCTTGTGCCCTTACTTTGGCTCTAGTGCTGCCATGCCCTAATGTTTGTGCAGTGGGTGGGGCTAAGCTGTGGTTTTATTGGCTTGTAAACTTTTCATTGGCTGGTTCATGGTATATTCTGATGTGGACGTGGGAACTGAAAGGGTTAAATAATACTTTAATAATGGCTTGTTTTTCTACAGACAAGTTTTGATCAGTTAATTAACCCCTACAAACTGTGACCAGTTTTTTTGTGTCTCATGATTTCTGTCACAGGGTCACTTGTATGTCCGAAAGGAAGATTCTAACCAGATGCTACTGGTCACCATCATTACCACCTAATGATCTGTCTACAGTGGGTGGAAACGCCATTTATGGCATATTTCCAGTGCACATTGAGACACTGTGGATTGAGGAATGTTAAATTCCCACACAACAATGGAATGTCTCATCCTTCTGGCATCACTATAAATGTAACTACTGTCTAATAACTGCATAATTACATTGTAATAGCATAAAACAAGTATGTTCCAAATGTTACTGGGTTAAATATTGAGGTAGGTTACAGGTTTTGTGCAATTTATTATTAGCTTTTTATGTTTTGTTTTTACATTACATATTTCCCTACATGGCATGTCAAACACATTTGTAATGTATACGTTTGTTTGAATGGAGCTTGACAGGCTTGATCTGATCCAAAAAAAGAGATACAAGTATATAGAATATAGAATATAATCTTACATCCGTTTAAACCTTTATAAAAATAACTCAACATGTACATATATGAAACAGGAATATAAATGATAATTATTTAGTAGTTACTATGTAATTATTGTTCAATTACATTGTAAAAGCATGGTTTAAAATATTTAAAATGTTAAAAACTGCTTTGAAAGCGACAGGGTTGTATATTTTGTGCTGAAATAGTTTTTCTACTGTATTATAACAAACATTATATCAGAAAATGTTTGTTTTTTTGTGCTTTGTTGTATTTCTCTATTTCTCTGTTGGTATTAGGATATATTTCTGTATTTTATGTTTAAATAACTAAATAGGATCTTTAGTAGGAACGGATTTGGAACATTGACCTAAAAATTGATCTAAAAGTATCCAAAAAAAGATTTATTATTTTTATTTGAACATTTTAGATGAAATAGTGACAACCACTCAGATCTCACATTCAAAAATGTAAAAAAAAGAAAAAAACTAAATGCTTTTTTATTCTAGTAAATATGATTGTGAAAGAAGTCGTATTCAACGTATTAGAATATTTGATATAGTGGCAACATTTTACAAGTGAATACTTGTTGGAATATAACTTGATGTTATAAATAAATATAATTACCACTATATAACTATGTAACTACTATGTAATTGTTATTGTATAGTAAAACTGTAACAGTAAACCGTTATAGAGCAACAGTAATAACTCCAGACTGGAGTAAGAGTTAAATGTGTGAATCAGGCAGTGAGCTGAAGGACAGAAATCAGCAGGAAGAGAGCGTAATGACGGCCGGGTGATTCAGGAGGAGAGCTATAGGGTGAATCGAGCCACAGGCTGCGCTGCAACCCGAGCCCCCGAGCTGCCATTTCAACACCTCGGACCGAAAAAAATGTTTATGTAGGCCACAATCCCGCACTAAGACATACCTCCGCTACACGGGCTCGCTGATAATTCCGGGAAGAAACAGGATTAGGCGAGGTGAAAGGTAGAAACATCAAATGTGGTGGGGAAGACTAGTAGAGGCTTTTGAAAGTCCTCGGGAAAAAAGAAAACACGGAGGCATGTTTGGCAAGAGAACACCTCCAGCGCTAGCGAGCCTCATAGAAAACAAAGGCAGCGCTGCAGTTTTCAGTTTGAAGATTCTGATGCGGAAAAGCTCTTGAACTTCAATTGTCAGGAGTGAGACTTCTCCTTTGAGGAGGTGCAGAAGAAAAGGAATGCGAGTAGGAAACATCGGCAGCGGCGGCGGGGAGGGAGGGGAGGGGCTGTAGTTGGGCCTATCCCGCTCATAACGCTGCCTCTTTGTTTCAACCAAAGAGCTTCAAAGAGCCCCGGCCTTGATTGCCTGAACCGGGTTAAGCACATAGACCACAGACACCCCATAATTCTCCAGTTTGACTTCTAACTTCCGATATTTTCACGTCACATACCTCTCTCCTTGGCACAATACCTAAAAAATGGAACACGTCAGTACAGAAGAAGAATGTAAATGTAATTACTTAGTAACTACTATGTAACTGTGGTTTAATTACATTGTAATAGCATAAAGCCAAGTCATTCTAAGGAATTAAACCCATTGTAAAGACGAAATAGTGACAACCATTCAAGTCTCACTTTGAAAAATGTAAAAAAAAAAAAAAACTAAATGCCTTTCTATGCTAATAAATATGATTGTAGAAAAACAGTCATATTCAATATGCATATTCATATACATATATTTGTATGTGAAAGTTATTGAATAAGATTTGTAGTAGGAAAAGATTTGCAAATAGATTTGAGCTTGATATGAGCTTTAAGCTTGATATTAGAGTAATCATATTTCAGTATATAAGGGGGAAAATAATCATATTTCTATTTGAACATTTAAAACGTATTAAACTGGTTACTACAAAACATGAATATAAATGTAGTAACTTAGTAACTACTATGTAATTGTTTCTTAATTACGTTGTAAAAGCATAAACAGGAGTCATTCTTAGAAATAAAAACCCATTGTGAAGACGAAATAGTGACAACCATTCTAGTCTCACATTCAAAAATGTAAAAAAAAAAAACGAAATGCCTTCCTATGCTAGTAAATATGATTGTAGGAAAAAAAATTCATATTCAACTATTTTTACACTTTTAACACAAGAATGTTTGACATACTGGCAAGTTTTAAGAATTACTAGGCACCATTCCAAATTTTTGAATGTATAGAAGTTGTTAAATAAGATTTTGTAAGAATAGATTTGCAAACAGATTTGAGCTTGATATGAGAGTAATCATGTATTAGTATATAAAAGGAAAAATAATCGTATCTCTATTCAAACATTTAAAATGTATTAAACTGTAGATGTAAATGTAGTTATTTAGTAACTACTATGTAATTATTGCTTAGTTACCTCATAATAGCATAATGCTGAGTCATTCTAAGGAATTAGAGCCCATTGTGACATTCAAAAGTGTTAAAAACTAAATGTCTTTCTATGCTAGTACATAGGATTTTAGAACATTTTATTTTTTTGTGTGTTCATGCCACATATTCCAAAATCATATTCAACAATTTTTCACTTTTCACATAAGAATATTTGACATAGTGGCAAGTTTTAAGAATTACTAGGCACCATGCCAAATATTTGTATGTGAAAGTTGTAAAGTAAGATTTTTAGTAGGAACAGATTTGAAAACACTTTTGTACTAGAGAAACTTAATATGAAAGTAAACATATTTTAGTATACAAAGGATTAAATTGTACAAAAATTGTAACTCTATTTAAACATTTTAAGCTAGTAGAACCTGTTAGTACAAACATGAATGTAAATGTTTTTGTTTAGTAACTACTATGCAATTATTGCCTTATTACTTTGTAATAGCATAAAGTAGTAACAGCAAATGTTATTATACAAAATGATACTAAAATAGGCATGTTTAATAAATGACAAAAATATATATATTTTAGAGTTGTAAAAATTAACCACAGAAAATGGAGTAGATATGTTGTAACTACTATGTACTTACTGCCTAATTATATTGTAATAGCATAACCCTGAGTCATTATTAGACATGTGTGCATGGATGAGTTTCATGTTCAGTATACGTCAGTTAGGGACGTCATAAATTAAAATGAAGAACAAGTTCTGTGATGAAGCTTCAGCAGCTTTTAAAGGGTCTGGGACACATAAGTCACCATGGGCTCTTCTAGGTTAAGAAGTAATTTGTATTATAAACTTGAATTGTTAAGTTGATAGTATTAGCAGCTTCAGTTTTTTTATTTATTTCACCTCATGACTTCATCTCTGATTTGGTTTAGAATTCATTTGCATGTTGATTTCAGTACATAATACATGTTGTTTCAACTTAGCCATTCATTTTTTCCCCCTCTCTCTTTTTATTTTCTCTCTCTCTTCTCTTCCTCTCTATCTTTATTTTCTGTTTGGTTTATTTTGTATATATACACATTGCTGTGTCCTTCCTCTGCACAATGACCTCAGTTACCAGAAGGTTTGTATTAATATGAATAAAGTCTTAATGGTCCTCCAAAGAGAGGGGGTGGTGGCGGGCAAAAAAAAAAAAAAAAAAAAAGAATTGCTAAGTTAAAACAACATGTATTATTTAGTCAAATCAACATGCAGAAGAGTTCTAAACAAAATCAGAGATGAAATCATGAGTTGAAATAAATAAAAAAACTGAAGCTGCTAATATTCTTACAGTTTCACACTACTACTTCTTCTTTTCAACCAGCTTCAAAGACCCCAGTCTTGATTGCCTGGACCGGGTTAAGTATGTACACCACCGACACCCCTATAATTCTCCAGCCTGACTGGCGTTGTCGACCGTACCGTGCTTACATAAATAGAAAAACAAGCCTGTTTTAAACTGTTATTGTCAGGAGCTTAATTTCCACTCATTGGCTTTTCTTTTATCCTCGCTAGTCCAAGTAGCGCCGTAAGCCCAGTGTGCTCCCGTACACGTGGCTTCAATAAGCTAAAAAAAGGGAAAGAAAAGGAAAAGTGGAAAAAAAAGTCGTCTCTTGAGCCGCGATGGGGGGAACACGAATTGGGGTCAGATTCACCAGGTGGAAAGAGGAGGGGGATTAGCAGAGAGCGCTCATGTATTCCGAGGCATAATTTTACATAATAAAGAATAGCAGGGTAAGTGAAACCAGATGTAACGCAGGTAATCCACCGCCACTTTCTCATAGCGGGAGGCAAAAAAAATGTTTATGCATCAGGCAGCAGTAATGTGGAGAGGTGTGAAGGCTTTATTCAGCCTGACTGGTCAGGGCATGGGACAGACTCGCCTTCATTCATTCCTTTCCATCCATCTTCTCTCTCTCTTTCTCTCTCTCTCTTACTCCCTCACACATTACTCTCTCTCTCTCTCTCTCTCTCTCTCTCTCTCACTCCCTCACACATTACTCTCTCTCTCTCTCTCTCACTCCCTCACACATTACTCTCTCTCTCTCTCTCTCTCTCACTCCCTCACACATTACTCTCTCTCTCTTTCTCTCTCGCTGCACAGAAAGTGTCAGTAATCACTCACCCGCTCTCACCCCGTAACCTGCAGTCTTATTATTCAGTTATTCATTTTTAAATTAAGGAAGTTATGTAGTTATGTATAGGAAAATAATATATAACATATGTAACATATGAGTCATTCCCAGCAAGAGATCCTTCTGTAAAGACGACAAAATGACAGCCAGTCATGACGGGGGTGTAGATAATGTGCTAAAATGGCAAATGCCTTAAAATGTTAAGAAATACTGTTGTGTAGAAATATATATTTTTTCTAAACAGGTTAAATGAAATCAGAAAGGAATTCAATTAAAATATTATGCAACTAAAAGGTGCAAACTTTAATTTTTATTTATTTATTTTCAAACTTTTTAAATTGTATTTTGTGTTTATTTTTAATCACTTACTAAATACAAGCTAATCTAGTACTTAATATATTTTTTTATATTGCTAAAATAAACTACGTAATTTTTCTTATTGGGTTATGTACAGTAGTAACAGTATGTATAGGAAAATAATATATAACATATGCAGCTTATACTGTACAGTAGTCATTCTTAGAAATGGGCTCCATTTATGAAAATAAAAAAATGGACAACCATTCAAACCTCTCATTGTAGTATTTTATTTATTTTTTTTTTTAATGCTAAATGGCTTTCTATGCTAGCAAACACTATTGTTTTTAAAGTCACGTATTTCACATATTATAATTATCTGGCACTATGTCAAGTATGTCAATAGATGCATATTTATTTATGTATTAATATGGTATTAAATGCATATTGAAATGTTTTAATTAAAGACGAATGCAGGAAAATAATCATACATCTATTTAAAGCATGAGAAGAGACTTTGATGATTTTACTTAAGATGATTGTCACGGATGACCCAGGCAGGGAGACGAGGAGGCGGACACAAGTGCAGGTAGGGACGAAAACGAATAATTTAATAAATATATATGTAAATAACAAAGATAAACAAATAACAAAGAACACGTAATAATAAAGTAAACCAAAACAAACGAGAGGAACTAGTGAACATAAACTCAACAAACAAGAAGTATTAAATATATATAAATATACAAACAGGGAGTAAATAAACAAAGAAACAAACAAAGCTAAGAACATAAACAAGGAATAAACAAGAAACTAGAAACTATATAACTATATAAAACTATATAAAATAACCAAGAAATAACCAAAACTAAACAGGGCAGGAAAATATATATATATACAAGGAATATACTAGAAACAAAAACAAAGCAGGGTATATACAGGGAGCTAGGGAACACGGAGCTAAACAAGAAACTAGAAAAAAACCAAACAAGAAATAAACAGAGAAAAACACAGAGCAAGGACTAGGGCTAGGAAACGCGGAGAAACACAGAGAGACAAAACAACAGAGGTTAGTGCAAAGACCGACGGAGACAAAGTGGTAGACGAGGGCTATTTAAAGAAACAGGAAACACCTGGGGAAGGGGCGGAGCTACAAATGAGAAACAGGTGGAAAAGTACTGAGACGGGAGACACAGGGGAGCACAGGTCACGTGGGACACACACAGAGACATGAAACAGGGCTAAGACCTGACAATGATTAAGATCAAGTTTAATGAAGAGCTACATAGCATGAGAAATAGCAGAATTATTAAGACAATTTATATATCACTTTAGAAGAGAAACAGCATATTTTTACAACAATTTAACTAGAAATTTAAAAAGTGCATTGTATTTTTTGATCTTATGATTTGCTGTATGTCAGTAAACTTCATGTATGGCTGAGTGTTTAAAATAAATTAATTAATTCAGTCATTCAGTATCCATTGTATTTCTCATTTATCTTGTTTTTAATCATAGTGCATCATTATTTTATTTGTTACTTTTGTACTTTTTGAATTAAAGCCCTTTTTGTATCACTACCCCTCTTATGCACAACATGGGTCAAAAAATGACCCGCATTCATTTTCTATGTTACTTAATGTATGGCTGAGGGTTTTTTTTATTATTATTACAAATCTTTTTTTTTCATTTTTATTGTCCTTTATTACAAAGAACTTTTGTATTTGTACATCACTTTTACAGACACACACGAGTCAGACACAACCCACAGTGATACATTTTTCTATCACTACCTCTTTAACGCGCAACATGGGTCAAAAATGACCCACATTCATTTTCTATGGAACTTCATGTATGGCTGAGTGTTTCTATGATATATCTTAGCCAATAAATTAATTTAGTCATTCAGTATCCATAGTATTCCTCAGTTAACTTGTTGTTGATTAAAGTACATCCTTATTTTAATTGTTTCTTTCTTACTTTTTCAATAAAAGCCCTCTTTAATGTGCAACATTTATTTTCTATGGAACTTCATGTATAGCTTAGGTTTATCTTAGCAAAAAATTAATTCAGTCATTCAGTCTCCATTGTATTCCTCATTTATCTTGTTTTTAATCATAATACATGCTTTTTTTTTTCTTACTTGTTGAATAAAATCCCTTTTTATATCACTACCAATACCAATTTGTGTATCACATGACCTGCATTCATTTTCTATGTTAATTCATTTATGGCTGAGGGTTTTTCTTTAGCACAAATCTTCATTTTTATTCTCCTTTATTACTTTGTGAAGAAGCGTTTGTATTTTTACATCAGTTTTACACACACACACACGGGTCAGACACGACCCACATTTACTATTTCACAGCTCAGCACAGCCCAGCACAGCTTCCTTCACACAACTCAATACTGTTTTACAGTAACATTACCATAGAAAATATCTGATGCCAGTAGTGAAAGGTTACTTTGAGAGTGAGTACATTACCTCTTATAAAGTAATGAGCTCAGTGGGTTTTGTTGGTTTTGTTGTAATCGCTTCTCTCTGATTAGAGCTGACTGAGTGAAATTGAGTTGTGTTGTTTGAATGGAACGCAGCATGTTGTGTGTTTACTCAGTGTAGCCCACCCCCCTGAGTAACGCTCACATCTTCCCCACTGGCACCATCTGTTTGCGTATTGTTTAGCGTCTTGTTCTTACCCTCTGTGTGTTGGCTTTCCCCCTTGGCCCACCTTACCCTGTGTGTATGTGCCCCTCCTACCCTGTGGTTGATCACTTGGTCTGGTTGGTTGCCAGATCCTGCTAACACGCTCCCTACAGCTCTCAGCCAGTACAGTAGAGAGCAGTAGAGTGGGAGTATAGTAATAACTGCACTAAATTATGTAGATGTATGTTCTTTAAGTGATGCTGTATAGAAAATAGACTTTTGCCCTCCATAAAGAACAGTTTGTGTATAGGACATGTGTGTCTAGGCGTATGTGAAAAACCTTTAATTAAAGGTTTATAGTTTATAGTGGGTGTAGCAATGAAAACTCTTCACACTTAAAACACTTTTTTTTCTAGCAAAGTGTATTTTTTCCCCGGTTTTGATTATGCCATTTATAAGAGTATATATATATTATATATCTAAAAAAAGTTATAAATAGTTTAGTTGTTTCTGAATTAAAGAGTCAGACTTTATGACTTTATAATACGTGTCTCTAATTACTGTGTAGTTATTAGACACAATGACAATCCATGTAATAACAATTAATAAGTATTATAGGTTCTGTAATTACACATGTGTATAAAGGTCAGTTAGATATATCAGTATATGCTGTCCATATTCCCATAATTAAATCAGAATAATATATTTTTTTGTTCAATAAAAAACAAAAAAAATAATATTGTGTTAAAAAATAATATTTTTTAACACAGTTAATTACTCCACCAAGTTTGATTCCAACTTTCGCCGTAGTCTGCCCTGCTCCTGCCCAATGCTCTGATTTTTTTTTTTTTTTCTGAAGCAGTTTGCTTGTGGTGAGAACGAGATCTGGTTTCTATCTGACCCAAATCTGACCCTATCAAATATATTTATTTTTAATTGAGCTAAACTGCTGATAATGTGCAGTTTAATCTGATATAATAGCCTAATAATATACTGCTATGTATAACTGCTGTCTCTGCTGCTCCATGCTGTTTACACACTAAGAGTGTGGTCTGTGCAGCATTCACTGCTTGCAGCTGCACCACTGTGAAACAACATGCTTGCTTTATGGTTTATTGATGAGCATTTTGGTGCGTTTAGGTTTATGCTTATTTGCAGAGGTGGAAAGTAATGAATTACATTTACTCAAGTTACTGTAATTGAGTAGATTTTATGAGTAATTTGTAATTTTTTAAGTAGTTTTTAAAATAGGTAATTTTACTTTTACTTAAGTACATTTTGACACAAGTAATTTACTTCACTACATTGGAAAACTCCCCATTACTGAGTAAATAATTAAATGCTGGGGGGAAAAACTAAATTGTCTGAATAAAAAAAAAGAGTTTTGTTCTCCATGGCAGTGCAGCTGAACTTTTCCCAGCAGTGTTTATTATGGTTAGCGGAGAGACGCTGTGTGAATCAGCTGTGCTCGGGGGAACCGGTGTTCTGTCGAGTTATGCTACCCATCGATATGTGCTTCTTTACAGCACTGGGCATGCGCCTACAAACTGTTTTTTTGTATGATTTCATGTTTTTCATGACAATTCCTTAAGTTTTATTGGAAACATTAAATAATCTACTTAAATGTAAAAAAAAAACATGTAAATAGCACTTAAAGCATAGCAATGGCAAGTTACAAAACAGTTACTTTTTTATTTTACTTTTATTTTTACTTGAGTAGAATTTTAGCAAAGTAAAGGTACTTTTACTTAATACCAATTTTTCAGTACTTTTTCCACCTTTGCTTATTTGAAACCAAACCAATCAGAAGGAGAAACGCTCCAGTTAAACAAACTCATCAACTAATCCGGACCCTAGAAACCAAATACAGGTGTGAAAAGGACTTTTTATACTCAGCAAACTAAGTTTTAATTCCGAAATCTTTACAACCAAGCTGAGGCGGTTTCAATAATGTAAAAAAGTTTCCTTGTCATGCATTATCTATTCCAGCGCCCAACGTTGGCTTTATTCCCTCTTAAACATACAAGTATACACTAGTGTTTTAATTGACACCACTAATATAAAAATAATGGCATTTTTACATTTTATACATTCGTTCTTTTATTTACATTTAAATATCCACATAAAACTTAAATATCTAATCTACATTTATGCATCTTAAGAAGATCAAGTATGATTCATTTTAGTTAATCACAGAATTTTGTCGTGATAGCTGTTTGTGATGTTCACTTTGTCCTTAATTGAGTTTTACTAATCTAATTATCTAACTATCTTAATTATTTAATTCTTCAGTTCATTTGAAGAAAATGCATGTTTTGAAATTGATGTGACTTTTGTGGCTTGGAAACCTCAATATGTTATATTTTATCGCTATATTTGATTATTGCATTAACCCACTACTTAAAGCTCCACTAGGTAGGATTTCCTTGATTTTTTACCTTTTTAAAGAAGTAAAATTATAGCTTGAAACTCACTGCAGCGCTCCATTGAGGTGTAATAGGGGGAATAGCGGTGTTCTCGTGTCTGTGCCGCAGCTCCTCTGGGCTCAAACCAGACTCTGTAAGTTTTCCGAGGGGGCCGCGACCAACGCTCGCGAGAACTGCGACCTGCTTTCCGACCTTTAGTTCTAACAGTTCTACAAGGACTACTGGTTCATTCTTTACAAACTAACATACAGACACTCTGGCAGAAGCTGGAAAGAGACCGAATATGGCTGTGAAAGCCAGAAAACGAGAAAGAGAAACTAATCCACCTGAAACATTTATTACACTCCACAACTGTAGGGGGAGCCCACGAGCACAACATCTCAATCCTACCTAGTGGAGCTTTAAGGAGTCATTTTACTGGATACCTTTTTTTCATGATTTTACTTCTTCTTTACTTCATAATTTGACTATACTTATACTTCAGTAATTATTATATTTTTAATTGTTAAAACTACCATTACTGTTCACTTTTTTGTTACTCTACAATCTTCTGGAGTTATTGGAATTAATTGAATACATATTACTCACTAAAGTGTCTGTAAAGCTGCTTAAAAGTTGCATTGACTTGACTTGACATTGCATGTCTAACTAAACGTTGCATTAATGTTTTAAGAGCTATTGTTGAACAAACAGTGCTTTTTACTGTTCTGATAGAACAAGAAAACAAGAACCTCCTTTCACACAGCTCCTTCTGCTGCATGTAATAACCACTGTCTGTTAAAGGTCATCTGCTGGGTCTGAGCAGAAACAGGCAGAACGTCATAACAGACAAATCATTCCCTGTGTGAGAGAATGTCTGTAACGTCTGTAATGTCTGTGAGTTGACATGTGTAACACCACTCAGCTGTTCAACAAAATACCATCATCAGCCTGACATATTTCACTACAGGACCTGTGACATGATCTTTCCTATTTTACAGACATTGTAATGTAGATGTAATAGTTACATTTAGTAATTGTTGTTTTTAAACAGGATGCTGTCCACAAAACACTGCCCACAGGCTACCATTGGTAGACTATTCTCAGACCAGCAGTGGATCAGACAGCACTGCTGTGTCTGATCCACTTATACCTGCACAACACACACTAACACCTCATACACCACCACCACTGAACCCTCTTAAATGTTCAGCAAAACTGAAATCGATAAAAGTAGATAATGGGTGTGGAAAGGCAGAGGTGGTCATAATGTTATGCTAAATTAGGCCAAAACCTAAAATGGCCTTTTTTTGTTACAAAACAATCAAATATTTTTTTTTAATTCCTACTTTTTATTAGCTGTTTGAAATATGAGGTTTAAAACATTTTAAACATATATTTGCTTAATTCAGTCATGTTCTATATTTATGATCTGCATGAATCTATGTAAAGAACCAGTCAAAATTCTAGACACGCCTTCTCATTTAATGTTTTCATTTTTATTTTATATCCTACATTGTAAATAAATATTGAATGCATCCATAATATAAGGGAAAACACATAAAGGAATCATGTAGTAACTAAAAGTGTTAAACAGACTAAAATACTCTGCAAAGCATTTAAAGGTGGGCTTTTATCTGAAGTATCTGCTGTTAACTTGTCGTTTCTAAGGCTGGTAACTCTGATGAACTCATCCTGTACAACAGAAGTAACTCTTGCTCTTCCTTTCCTGGGGTGGTCCTGATGAGAGCCAGTTTCATCATTAAGTATTTTGATGGTCTTAGTGACTGCACTTGAGGATAATTTCAAAGCTCTTAAAATGTTTTTTCCCCCCTTTTTACTAAATTGAGTAGTTTTTGCTTCTCATAATATGGATTAGAACATTAATTAAATAGAGCTATTCACTGTATACCTGTTGCTCTCAAACACATTAAGAGAGCAAGAAATTCAAGTCATTAACTCTTGATAAGTTTAGCCTAGCTGTTTACTGAAAGTTATATAAGATGTGCCCAAACTTTTGACTGGTACTGTATGTATGTATATATGTATGTTTTCTCTGTTTGGTTTAGTTATTATACATTTTAAGTTAAACTTGCCACAAGATTTTTGAACTACGTCAAGAATATCTATTAAAATTTGTATTCCCTCCAAATTTAACATATTTATCAACTTTTCCAACCATCTGGTAAAATTAGGTGCATCCTACCTTTTCCAAGAAGCGAAAAATATATATTTTAGCTTAAAAGAGTGAATCTACATGTAAAATAATCTGATATATTACTGACAACTATTAACATTCCATCCTGGAAATCAGAGCTTTACTTGTTTTACTTTTGCAGTATTAACAGTTTTCTCATGTTCAGATTTGAAGACTCAACTAATATGTCCTTAAGGTTCCTTATGAACTTTATTTAATGTAATTAAAATCCATAAGGGACAATGTTCTGTGTGATAGCAACAACATAAATAAAATGTAGCTAATAACCAGTGATACGTTTATTATTATAAAATGTACAGATAGTGCTGCAATGTAGAAGATACAACCATAAGCAAACATATATACACTAACAACATTTAATATATATATATATATATATATATATATATATATATATATATATATATATATATATATATATATATATATATAAATATGCTTAATGTTGTTTTATTGCTGACTTAATCAAAAAAGAAAATGTCATGTCTGGGAAAATATTCAATTTCGAGGCTTCAATTCCAGATACATTTACTTTTACTGCGTTCACATCAATACTGGAAACAGAACCAGCTAAGGAATGGCTTCCTCAATTCAGAAGACTGTGTTCAGCTCCTCAGAAGATCACTACTGAACCTCTCTGTGGAGCAGAGATTAGCATTTTAAAGTGGTGAAGTAAGTTTGTTAAGGTCAGCTGGTTTACTGAGCGTGTAGATGTGTGGCACAGCGAAGAGGTGCAGTCTTGGTCAGGTCAGATAATAAGTAGAGCTGTAGGCGATTGTGCTGTGCTTCTTAACACTGACATCTGCTTGAGCAGCACAGAGGCTAAATGTCAAGCTGTGTAAGAGTAACGCAGGCTCTGAGGATCGGAACATAAAGACAGTAGAACGCACGCTTTAAAAGACATGCCTCTGTGCGAGTGGGAGTGAAAAACACTTCATAAAATACGTGAATTTGACAACTGCTTTCCTCAAACCTTGGGTACATTACAAAACTTCTAAAGCGATTGCAGATTATTAACAAACTGGACGTCTCACACCTCATTTTCTATAGGTCAATAGAATTACATATTTACTCTGAATTAACTATTACATGTTATTACAAATATAGAAAAATGTTAATCTTCACTTTAAAGAACTTTTTGTACATTTTATACAGTTTTCTTTGCTGTGCAGAGAGGCTTTTGCCATGTCCACAGTGCTGTCTGGTAAAGCTAAGTCACTTTTGTGGTTAAAAATGGTTAAATAATAAAATTAAGGTTAATCAAGTCAAATATTTAGGTTTTAAACCAATGTATCCAGTCATTTTCTGTTTATTAGGAAACAAAAATGTATCTTTCCAACAGAACAGAAAAAAAGTCTGCAACTCTAAGTCAACCATGTTTTCATCAAATGCCAATTTTCATTAATTGTCCACCTTGTCTTTGTCCATCCTGATGTGCATCTTCTGTGACAGGGTGGATGCATGCATGTCAGGAAATAAAAAGTAAATATATAAAAAATGATTTCTGTGTGGTTTAAATTTTATAAAAATAATTAATCAAAAGCAGATTATATTATATTATATTTCTGGTGCTGATGTAGCATTGCCGACTAGCATCACAGCACGCTCGGAGGAAAGCGCAGCGACTCGGTTCAGATACATCAGCTCACAGACGCCTTGTGCTGATCAACATCACCCTAGGAGTGATGAGGGGAAAGAGCACCATCTCCCCACTCAAAGAGAGCAAGACCAACCTTGCTCTCTCTTGTGGCTCCGGCAGCTGAGGGCAAGCTGCATGACCGGGATTCGAACCAGCCATCTCCTGATCATAGTGGCAGTGCTTTAGACTGAAACTTCTGTGTCTTTATAAATATTGTATCACCAAGTTCTGTTGGTTGCTAAGTTGCCAATACACACCCCTAACATACGCTACTAGGTTTTTCCTTCAACTGTCAAAAAATATGCAGAATACAGAAAACTAGACTAAGAATCAGTACTAAAATATAGTAAAAAAAAAATAAAAATCACACAGTGTAACCCCAGTTTTAAGTGTCAAAAATGCGACAACGTTTGAATCTTTTAAGACAGTCATGAAATTTTCCTTGGGGAAAAATTTATGACACCCTCTTCAAACACACATCCCTCACCCTCACCAATCATGGCTTTGTTTTCCATTTTCCCATACATGTGCTTTTCACTCAAATATGTTGTTCTCTGCATGGGGAAAAACCTCACAGAGAAGTTCAGAAAAGCCTCATGCAGCTAATAAGAGGGTCCTCAGCAGTGTTGTGGTGAAAGACGTCTTGAGTCATTATTCGGTGGTTGCGCTTATTAAACTCAGAAGAGACATATTCAAAGCCATCTCGAGCCAGAGTATGAGAAATGGGACCTCTGGTTAGAATTCCCCAAAAATAAAAAAAAGACTTGGGGACACAGGGGTGGAGGGGGGAGGTGCCGCCTGGCCGGTCTTCAACTGTCTTGGAAATGACGTTCTGTCAGAAGTCCATAATGAAACACATTTCCCTGACTTTCCATAAGGAACGAAGCGAGCGTGGTGCGATCATCATACCGCAAGGCATCTCTCATAACTGGCACTGGCAGCCGAACCCCATTGTCTCCTCATTGAGCTCGGCCTCATCAGGCCTCCGGGAGGGCGTGAGGGCCTGAAAATTGTGATGAAGCTGGAATTAAGTTAACTTTACCCAGGCAGCCCTGCCACGATTGATCCATGTAAGTCGATGCGAATGATTCCATAATGCCCTTAATCTTAAGGGCGAAATTGAAATGAAAATACACCTCTGCGCTCCAACGGTCTTAACCGAGTTTAAAAAGGGAAATTGCACCCAAAGCAAGATGAAAATCTTGGATTAACTACATGTCGAAAGCGTTGCGGGGCTGGGATTCTTTGATATGATTTTGGTGTGGTTTAGGGAAGGCATGGGAATTTTCAGTGCATTCGGGGTCAGTCGCTGACATTTAGCTCCTGGACCGCCACAGTTAAGCCTGCATTTAGTCACTTTTTCATTTACCAGACACTTTCACCCAAAGTGACTTATGTTAAAGAACTGCTGGAACGGTAATGCTAGCATGAATTGGTGTTAAATCCCCAGCAGACAACAGGTAGCACCAAACCTATGATCCTTTGAGTTGTACATTTTTAACCTGATGCTTTAGCCTAAAGCGACTGGCCCTAAAGAACTGCTGCTGCAGCAGCCCAAGAGTAAATTAGGGCTAAGCCAACAAGTGGACCAAACCCATTACCCCAGAGAGCTGTAATGATCAGACATCTTGCTTTAGCTTAAAGTGACCTACAGTATGTTATATTACTGCTTAAAAAAATATGAACCCAATAGTGCATTGGTGCTAAGCTACACTGCCTCGCAGACTCTAATATTTTGTTGGATCGCCTTTCAATAAGCTTCTGCAATGTCACACGATTTATTTCAATCCAGGGTTGCATTAATTGATGCATTGATGTTTGTAGAGTCTGACAAGTCTTCTCCAGCACATCCCAAAGATTCTCAATGAGGTTAAGATCTGGACTGTGGTGAACTCTCTCAATCCATGTGTAAAAATGATGATCTCATGCTCCCTGAACCCTGAACTCTTTCACAATTCCAGCTCCATGAATCCTGACATTGTCCTCATGGAATATGGCGTGTCATCAGGGAAGAAAAAATGAAATCCATTGATGGAATAACCTGGTCTATATTCAGTATATTCAGGTAGTCAGCTGACCTCATTCTTTTAGCACATACTGTTGCTGAACCTAGACCTGCAGAACAACTGCAGAAACCCCACATCATTTACTTACTTAAATCCATTTTTTTTGGATAGGCAGTGTAATAAGTAGCTGTCTAACACTTACAAAAAGCAACATATAGTGAAAAACTGATGGAACAGTAGTGCTAATATAAATTACCAGGAGGAACCAAACCTGTGGTTTCTTTATTTGTAGTTCTTATTTGACCTAACACTTTTAGCTTAAGAGATAATTGGTGTTAAATCCACAGCAGACAACAGGTAGAACCAAACCTATGACCCCTTGAGTTGTAATTACCAGATCTGATGCTTGATCTGATGCAACATACATTAAATCACTGCTTCAAATGTAGCCTGAGTGTTAATTGGTGCTAAGCCAATAGGTGGACCCAACAGAGGATTTCTTGAGCTGTATTTTTTTTATGAATTACCTTACACCTTACCAGTACCAATAGTGCTGGCATATATTGTGTTACATCCACAGCAGACAATGGGTACAGCAAAACACTCTGGAATTATAACTTTCAAACCTGATGCTTCATTTAAATCTTATTGTGCTAAGAAACTATTGCAGCAGCAACTTAAGAGTTAATTGCTTAGTGCTAAGCCAACAGAAGGACCCTCTTTACTTTTGTCTTGTGTTAAATAAAAACTTAAAACACTATTGAAACCAATATGTGGTAAACAACTGCTAGAAACAGTAGCGATAAAGAGTTACTTGATGTTAAATCCACAACAGACTAAAGGTATGTCCAAACCCATGACCTCTTCAATTGTGAATATCTAACCTGATGCTTTAGCCTAAAGAGACTTGCTGCAGACTAAAGAACTGCTGCAGTGGTCGCCCATTAGTGCTAAGCCAACAGGTGGACCAAGCCCATGACCTGTTGAGTTGTAATAATCAGACTTGATGCTTGCGCCTCAGGCTACTTTTGTTAAATTACTGCTTGAATATGTAAGGGTTCAACCTGCACCATCAGCTGCCAGCAGAAGGCGGCAGCAGCGAGGCACTCATCCCCTGGGTTCCAGGGGTAATTAGTGCCAATTAGCTTCACCTGCAGGTTCCTGTATTTAAGGCTGTGTTTCCTGCTTGCCTGTGTCACACCTTTTTTGAGAGGCGACCGGTAAGGTTGCACCAGCCAGCAAAGAAAAGCAAAGAAAAGCAAAGAAAAGCAGAGAAAAGCAAAGAAAAGCAAAGAAAAGCAAAGAAAAGCTAAAGCTTGACTAAAGACAAATAAAAAGGAAGGCAAAGCAAAGCCAAGAAGAAAAGCAAGGCTTGTTAGATCCTAAAAGTTTCAGGGGCTGAATTGTTTAGCGCCCCTTTTATTTTGTATAAAAGAAAAAGAGAAGGAAACACTTATTTCAGTTGTCTGAGTTTCTGGGAAAAGCTTTTTTAGTTTGAGCCACACCCCATGTGGTGTCTCCTTTGTTTGTTTTCCCGCCTTTTTTCCCTACTAGCACTCTTAAGGGTGCAATTTTCTGTTTTCAGCAGTTTCCCCCATGGTGTGGTGGAAGAGCACTGGGCTGCTAAACCATAGTTTGCTGGTTCAAATCCAACCACCAGCAGCTACACCACAAGTGCAAAATCACTTCAACAAATCCCCCTCTATCAGTTACATTTGATCATTTCCTTTACTAAAACAATAAACAGTTATTTTCAATTTAAACATATTTGTTTCTTTTGGCATACAGCCACTTCAATTTAAAGCCTGTTCTCACAGGTTTTTCCTCTGCGCTTGGGTCCGTTCCCTGAACGTCCCGTAACAGAAAGGTGTGACCAACTATGGACCCAGCAGAGGTGGAACAAATCAAATCAGCCCTGCAAAATCAGGGTGCCACCCTAGGGCGTCATGATCAACTGCTGCAGCAGATGGCTCAGCAGCTGTCGGCTATAGTAGAGGCCATACGCCCTAGCACTGGGCCACCTTCTACCCAGCCTAGCGTGGGATCTCCCACAGAGGCCCTACCCAGCAATGAACCCATCCCTGTACATGTGGATACCCAGCTGGCTAACCCTGAAAGATATGCCGGGGATCCAGAAGGTTGCAGAGGTTTTTTGCTGCAGTGCTCTTTAATCTTTGAGCAGCAGCCATCACGCTTCCCAACAGAGAGGTCTAAGGTAGCCTACCTTATCTCTCTGCTAACGGGGCGAGCGTTAGCTTGGGCTACTGCTCTGTGGGAGCAGAACTCCCCGGACTGTGCCACAGGTGTGGGATTTGCAGCAGCCCTACGGCAGACTTTTCACAATCCCGTGGGAGGCAAGGAGGCGGCCACCCGCCTGTTGGCCCTTTCCCAGGGTTCTCGGTCAGTGGCAGACTATGCCATAACATTCCGCACCCTGGCTGCAGAGAGTGGCTGGAATGATGAGGCACTCAGGGCTGTGTTCCAGCAAGGGCTCAATGACCGGTTGAAGGATGAGCTCGCTACCCGAGAGCTGCCCTCCTCATTAGAGGGTCTCTATGACACATGCATCCGTCTTGATACTCGCATGCGTCAGAGAGACCTGAATCGGAAAGGTGGTTCTCGACCATTAACCATCCGTCCTTCCTGGCGCCCAACACTGGAGCAGCCTGAGCCCATGCAGTTGGGAGGTGCCTGCCTCCCCGTTCATACGACAGCCTCTCACTCTGTAGAGTCCAGGCAATCCCGCAACAAGGCTCGCCCATCGGGAAACGCTCCGGCCCTTCCCGGTCAGGGGGACTGGTGAAGGGCCCAAGCTCATCCTCCGTAACCTCGGGGCTTCAAGTGAGGGTCGATCTGGCATGGGGCCCTCACCATCGAACCACCCTACTTGCTTTTGTGGATTCAGGGGCTGCAGGGTGTTTTCTTGATGAATCCTTGGCAACTGGCCTGGGTCTTCCCGTGGAACCCCTTGAACGGCCCCTTCCCATCATGGCCATAGATGGCCGATCGCTGGGTACTGGCCACATCACTCACCGTACTGGACCAATCACATTGCAGGTGGGCTCTCATAGTGAGAACATTGTGCTGTACATAACCCAGGCCCCCCACCTACAATTAGTCCTGGGGTTTCCCTGGCTGGAACAGCACAATCCCCGGATTGATTGGTCTACTCGGTCAGTGTATGGCTGGGGCCCACAGTGCAAAGGACACTGTCTGGGCAATGAGGGGCCTAATCAAAAGGTTTCTGTTACCCTGGGTACTGAGACCCTGGACCTCAAAGGGGTACCACGGGAATACTGGGACCTCAAGGAGGTATTTAGCAAGAACAAGGCCAATGTTTTGCCACCCCACAGAGAGTTTGACTGCACAATTAACCTCCACCCAGGTACCACACCTCCCCGGGGGCGGTTGTTTGCGCTGTCAAGTCCTGAACGTTCAGCCCTAGATGCCTATATTCGAGAGGCACTGGAGAATGGCTTCATCCGCCCATCGTCCTCCCCTGCAGGGGCAAGCTTCTTTTTTGTTGGCAAGAAAGATGGGGGACTTCGCCCCTGTATAGACTATCGGGGCCTCAACGCAATCACTATCAAAGACCGCCACCCCCTGCCTCTTATGTCTTCTGCATTTGAGGCACTGCAGCAGGCCACTGTTTTTACCAAACTAGACCTGCGCAGTGCCTACAATCTGATACGCATTAGGCAGGGGGATGAATGGAAGACAGCGTTTATCACACCCACAGGGCATTATGAGTACCGGGTGATGCCTTTTGGCCTCATGAACGCCCCCGCGGTCTTCCAGCGCTTTATTAATGAAGTGTTGAGGGAGGCCCTTGGTCACTTCGCATATGTATACCTCGACGACATATTAATTTATAGTCAGTCCCTTGAGGAGCATATAGGGCACGTCAGGCGGATCCTACAGCTGCTGCTGGAGAACCGTTTGTATGTAAAACTGGAGAAGTCAGATTTCCACGTGTCCTCTGTATCTTTCCTGGGCTTTGTGGTGTCCAGTGGCACCATTCGCATGGACGCAGCCAAGATAAAGGCTGTGGTGGACTGGCCCCGTCCTACCTCTCTCCGCTTGGTCCAACGGTTCCTGGGGTTTGCCAACTTTTTCCGGCGCTTTGTACGGGATTTCAGTTCTGTGGCAGCCCCGCTTACTGCCCTTACCCGGAAGACCCCAGGCCCATTCCGTTGGACCACTGAGGCTCAAGAGGCCTTTGAGGACATAAAGGCACGGCTGACTTCTCCCCCGGTCCTCCAGCTGCCCGATCCTGAGGAGCCGTTTGTTGTCGAGGTAGATGCCTCTGATGTCGGCGTGGGAGCAGTACTCTCCCAACGCCTGGGTCCTTCCAAGAAGCTCCACCCTTGTGCATTCTATTCACACCGGCTCACCCCAGCCGAACGCAATTATGATGTGGGCGATAAGGAGCTTCTTGCGGTCAAGCTTGCCCTTGAGGAATGGAGGCACTGGCTTGAGGGGGCCAAAAATCCCTTTGTGGTTTGGACTGATCACAAAAATCTGGCCTATATCCAGCAGGCAAAGCGGCTAAACCCCCGTCAAGCTCGGTGGGCTTTGTTTTTTAGCCGCTTTGATTTTCTGCTGTCTTATAGGCCAGGGAGCAAGAACCTCAAGCCAGATGCCCTGTCCAGACTTTGGGCACCTCCGGAGTCCAACCCTGCTCCGAAGAGCATCATTCCCACTCCTCGCATCGTGGCTCCCCTTAGATGGGAGTTAGAAGGTGTGATACATGATGCCCTCCAGCGTGAGCCAGATCCTGGTGGTGGGCCACCTGGTAGGACCTATATTCCCGGAGATGTCAGGAACCAGGTAATTTCCTGGGGGCATACCTCCCCATTTTCAGGGCATCCAGGGGTGACCAGGACATTGGAATTCCTGAGAAGGCGATTTTGGTGGCCGAGCATGGAAAAAGACGTTCGTGCCTTCATAGCATCATGTGATGTGTGTGCACGTAACAAAACTCCTAGGTCTCGGCCCCAAGGTCTTCTTCATCCCCTGCCTGTCCCTAAACGTCCATGGTCCCATGTCTCCCTGGATTTTGTCACTGGGCTGCCCCCCTCCAGAGGCAAAACCGTCATCCTGGTCCTCGTAGACCGCTTCTCCAAAGCTTGCAAGTTTGTGGCCCTACCCAAACTTCCATCAGCCAAGGAGACAGCGGAACTCCTTCTTCAGCATGTGGTCAGGGTACATGGGATGCCTAGCGATCTGGTGTCCGACCGAGGACCTCAGTTCACTAGTCGCTTTTGGAAGGCCTTCTGCCAGCTAATGGGAGCCTCAGTAAGCCTCTCTTCTGGCTTCCATCCGGAGTCTAATGGCCAGACTGAGAGGGTCAATCAGGACCTGGGTAAGACTCTACGGTGTCTGAGCTCCACCAACCCCTCTTCTTGGGCAGATCACCTACCTTGGGCAGAATATGCCCATAATACCCTATGGCACTCGTCCCTGGGCATGTCACCCTTTGAGTGCCAGTTTGGGTTCCCACCACCCATGTTTGCTGACCAGGAACGAGAGGTTGGGGTGCCTGCTGCAAAACACTTTGTCCGGCGGTGTCGAAGGGCATGGCAGAAGGCCCGTGCATCCCTTCTGACCACAACTGAAGCCAGAAAACGTGTGGCTGACCGCAGAAGGCGTGGTGCACCGACTTTCCGCCCGGGCCAACGCGTGTGGCTGTCAACCAAGGACCTCCCTCTTCGGGTGGAGTCCAAAAAGTTGGCGCCGAGATTTGTGGGACCGTTCAAGGTAGAGAGACGCATCAACCCAGTCACCTATCGATTGCATCTCCCGCCGTCAATGCGCATACATCCCACGTTCCATGTCTCTCGCCTTAGGCCATTTCTTTGTGGTGCGGGGACCCCTCCAGCTCAACCCCCTGCACCTCGTCTTATTGACGGCTTCCCGGCTTATACAGTCCGCCGCCTCCTGGACTGTCGTAGGGTGCAGGGCGGCACCCAGTACCTAGTTGACTGGGAAGGGTATGGGCCAGAGGAACGGTCTTGGGTTCCGGCACGTCACATCTTGGATCCGGCCCTAATTCGGGAGTTCCGCAGGGGTCGTGCAGCTGGCTTGGGGACTTCTGGGGCCGTCCCTAAGGGGGGGGGTCCTGTAAGGGTTCAACCTGCACCATCAGCTGCCAGCAGAAGGCGGCAGCAGCGAGGCACTCATCCCCTGGGTTCCAGGGGTAATTAGTGCCAATTAGCTTCACCTGCAGGTTCCTGTATTTAAGGCTGTGTTTCCTGCTTGCCTGTGTCACACCTTTTTTGAGAGGCGACCGGTAAGGTTGCACCAGCCAGCAAAGAAAAGCAAAGAAAAGCAAAGAAAAGCAGAGAAAAGCAAAGAAAAGCAAAGAAAAGCAAAGAAAAGCTAAAGCTTGACTAAAGACAAATAAAAAGGAAGGCAAAGCAAAGCCAAGAAGAAAAGCAAGGCTTGTTAGATCCTAAAAGTTTCAGGGGCTGAATTGTTTAGCGCCCCTTTTATTTTGTATAAAAGAAAAAGAGAAGGAAACACTTATTTCAGTTGTCTGAGTTTCTGGGAAAAGCTTTTTTAGTTTGAGCCACACCCCATGTGGTGTCTCCTTTGTTTGTTTTCCCGCCTTTTTTCCCTACTAGCACTCTTAAGGGTGCAATTTTCTGTTTTCAGCAGTTTCCCCCATGGTGTGGTGGAAGAGCACTGGGCTGCTAAACCATAGTTTGCTGGTTCAAATCCAACCACCAGCAGCTACACCACAAGTGCAAAATCACTTCAACAAATCCCCCTCTATCAGTTACATTTGATCATTTCCTTTACTAAAACAATAAACAGTTATTTTCAATTTAAACATATTTGTTTCTTTTGGCATACAGCCACTTCAATTTAAAGCCTGTTCTCACAGGTTTTTCCTCTGCGCTTGGGTCCGTTCCCTGAACGTCCCGTAACAGAATAATAGCCTAAGAGTAATTTGGTGCTAAGCTAACAGGTGACCTCAACACATGACCTTTTTGAGTTGTAGTTTTCCTGCCTAACATGTTTAAAAGCAACATATGGTGAAGAACTGGACTGCTGGAAGATTAGTGCCCAGCGGTAAACTGTTGTCAAGAGTGAAGAGTAAGTTAGTGCTAAGACCAAAAATCATGCTTTAGCCTAAAATGGCTTACATTCTATTACTACTTGAAAAAAGACCTTAGAGTTAATATGTGAAACTTGCAAAACCAATATATAGTTGGAACAGTGGAGGTAATTGGTGTTATATCAACAGTAGACCACAGGTAGGGAATTGGACATTTCTAAAGCAATAGATTAGACCAAACATATATCATGTTTAAGTCTTAGTTCATAGAGATTTAATACATTATCTAAAACAAGATGTGCTAATGTACTGCTCAGGAGAGTTGTAATTATCAGACTTGATACTTTAGCCTAATATGACCTACAGTAAATAACTGTAAATTGGTGCAAATTGAATAATTGACCCCAAAACATAACCTCTTGAATTGTAGTTTTCCTGTCTAACATGTTCAAAAGCAACATATGGTAAATCACTACTGGACAAGTAGAACCCAAGAATTCATGTAGGCCAAACCCTTAACCTCTTGAGTAATTTCTGGACCTGAATGCAAAGTCCTTAGTCAAAAACAATCAATGATTAATTACTCCTTGAAAATCGAAAACCCAAGAGAAAATAAGTGCTAAATGAATGTGTGACCCCATGTTAAATCCATAGCCCACAACAAGTAGGACCAAACTCAAAACCTCTTCAATAGTAATTATCAATCCTGATACTTTAGCCTAAAGCAACTTGCACTACAGAACTACTGTTGCAGCAGCCCAAGAGTTAATTGGTGCTAAGCCAACAGGTGGACCCAAGTCATGACCTCTTAATTTGCACCTTATGTAAATTTACTAGCTCAATAGGTTCAATGCAACATATGGTGAAGAAACGGTCACTCCTAACTGCTGTTAAGTCCTCAAAAGACAACAGGTAAAACCAAACCCATGGCAATTTGTTGAATTATAGAGTTGTGATATTTGGATCTAATGTTTAGCCTAAAGTTACTTGCACAAAAGGACTGCTAAAACAACAACCATCACACCTGATCCTGATCTATTGGTGTTCCTGAACTTATGACTCCAAAGGTTGTATATGTGTGACCTGAAACTTAGAGCACCTAGAGTAACTTACTCTACATTACTGCTTCAACAATAATCCAAGAGTAAATTGTTGCTTAGATAACAGGTGTATCCAACACATGACTGACCTCATGCATGCACTGTAGCTTCTGGTCTAATACTTTCAAAAGCAAACAAAAGCAACATATTTTAAAGAGCTTCTGAAACTGTAGAACCTGTAGAAGAGTAAACTGGGGCACAGCAGAGCCAACACACAGGCTAATCCTCTGACCTCTTGAGTAACAGAACTCTGACCTTTGTTCTGCTATTAGGGAGTGCCTGTAGTACTCACTTGCACTTAGACTTTTTTTTTCTGCGTCGGGAGAGCTACATTAATAGGCCGTAATGTCGCCAAGCTATCTGGAAATGTCACCGCAAATGCACTGCCTGGAATGCCTAATCTTTGCATTTGAAGAGCAGGCGGAGAGTCGGTGCGGTGTCAGGGTGAGATCACACATGTGAATTCTTCCCTTTCACGAACCTGGACAAAAGGCCAAGCTCGAACAAACCCCGGTGCAGTTCCTCCTATTCAAATGCAGTCCCACTGCAGAGGCTGCGGCACTGAATGACTGGCTGCTTTAATAGCGGCGCCACAAAGAGAATTACAGCCTGATCAATGATGTTTGTAACTTGATTGTACATCAAAGTGCCGCTCGCCACCACAACCTTAACAATTCCGAGCGGGGTTTTGATGGAGGAAGGCCTGAAAAAGAGGTTTTGTTCCTGCTGTTTTCTTCTTCGTGCCCGCGTAGCTACATTGTGTAGAGCCGGGAGCGAAAGGGTCTGTACTGTACCATGGAGAGAGTGAGCGGCTGGCTTGCCGGCGAAGGAGGGCGGAGGTACCGAAAAAAGGGTCTGTTGTGCGTCTGGCGATCGTTTTTTTTCCCCTCTGTCTTTGTGCAGAGACATGGCCAAATGGAAACAGATGCTGTTCGTTGCTGTCCCAGCGGAGCCAAGGCGAGAGAAAGTGAGAGGAGGAAGAAAAAAGACAGAGAGAAAGAGTGAAAGAGAGCCAGAGCGGGAGAGGGAGAGAGATGCGGAAAATAGATTTGCAGTGTCTGATAATTCAGCTCCTCAGTGGCTGACCCCCCAGTTTGCTCCGCTCAGCTCCGGCACACATTCGCACGTCTCAGAGACTTGTTTCGAGTTGTGAGGTTTTGACATGAATTGAGAACGCGACTTCCAAAGTGTCCCTCTCCTAGGAGCCCTTAAAGGGGCCCGAGCACCGGTTCAGCTCGATTCCGAACGAGCCGAGCCGAGCCAGGAAATAGCTGGATTTGCGTGCCACTAAAATGAATCTGTTGTCACTCAAGGTGAAGTTATGGAGCTGTCTGTCTCTAATTTTAGCGTCAGACGTGCAGAGGGCCCTCCCCACGCTTCAATCACGACACATATAGGCGCCATAAATCACGGCAATACCAAAGAAGAGAGCCGACCAGCGGCATGTCCCTATAAGTTCTGCAGCGGCTCGTTACAGCAGGAACGTTTTCATTAGAAGAAAGAAGCTCGGTCCAGAGAGAATCGAAGCGAGAAGCCTTGCATAAACCATCATCTACACATCACTGTTGATGTGGGGCTTTTCCATTTAGGAAGTCGGCTAGAATTGGAGACGCCGTGTGCAAAGGAAGGGAGTTCGGCTCCTCTTCGTTAAGTGCTTGATAAGGACCTTGTGTGCCACAGCCGAACAAAATCCTCTCCGCTACGTTCGCAGCTGTAAGGCTCAAGTTTTCAAAAGTACCACTCTGTAATTCAATTTATCAGGCTTTTCATGTGTTGGTTTGGCTTAAAAAGAACACGGCAGTATATAAGGGCATTAGTGATATGGTCCATTAACCTCTTTGAATTCCTTTCTTCTTCTTTCTTCTTTTTTTTTGAAAGAACACTTTTTGCATTTTTATGTGTTATAAGCTGCACATCCAAAACCCCCTCATAAAAAGGTAAAGAAGCACTGCATAGCTAGGGATTCAGTGATATCTGTGCAATACAAATGAAATGTTCACTATAAATGCTTTGATAATGTTGTGCTCTTTTTGGTCAGCTGTCAGATAATAGATGTAATTTTAGTCATTTTCTAGCTTTGATGTACAAAATGTCTTTGAATCTGAAAGCTGCAAATCACTCCCTGTACTCAAAGTAATAATCTATTAAATCTGGCATTTGTAAGTTTTTCAACTGGGACAATAAAATAGAAGTGTATCTTAGAAAACTAATTATAGAAATTCTTGGTCTCCTCAGAATTCATATAAACAAAGCAATCAGCTTTGTTCAGGATCAGCTAATCACTAGCAGATATACAATGTTCATTGTAAATGTGCACAAAATTATAAGATATACAATATGTAAGTATGATGTGTTATAGTAAATGAGTGCTAACTACTAGTGCCAAAGAATGCATTCATTGAGTATTTGAGTAAAATGACTTTGATGTATAAATGGAAAGTTCTGACTTTCTCTGGTTGGTGTATAAAATGGTTAGATGCAGTTTCACAAGCCTACTTATAACCCTGTTATTTTGGCTCAGAATAAAACACACTGTTTCCTTTCATAAACAGTTTGTAAAAAAAAGTATAAGCTTTGTGTTTACTGACTGATTTACTTTACCGAATGGCTCACAACAGAAGCTGCAAACCATAGAATCACTGCTAAGAAAGCAGCCTGGCCAACTCAAGCTGTTCAGGCCAGTTCAGCTGATTGACCAGCTTGGCTCTTGACCAGAATAGGATAAGTTTTTTTTGTGTGAGTTTGATGGTTTAGCTGTTTTAGCTACAATCATGATCAACTTAACAACTAAGTTAGACAACACATATGATCAGCATGACCAAACTGGTCAACCAACATGACCAGAATCACCAACCAAGCATGACCAAAATCAATTGCAACATTTAAAAAAATTAGAGTATGACTTGATAGAACACAGTGGATCAACACCAGCAGATGACATGTCTCTCCAAACCATCACTGATTGGTGGAAACTTCACACTAGACCTCAATCAGTTTGGACTGTGTGTCTCCACTCTTCTTACACTGTGTCAAGATTTCTTAATGAATGGACCAATAGAAATTCTCAAAAATTACCTGAAATAAACAGTTTTTACATTGACTTCCATTGAAAGTTAGGAATGTTTTATCTCTCCTGTAAAGTTGCTGTTTTGTAGACACTTGTTTTTCATTGGACAGCGACAATATATATTAAGTCCAAAGTCAGAGCAGTGTTTTCCAGAGAAAAAAATCCAGCACTTCATGCTTCCCCCTGCTGACAGCTTTTATGGAGATGCGGATTTCATTGTCCAGCAGGACTGAGAAAATGGCTGTAAGCCATAATCATTTACAATAAAATAAATAAATGCTTAAAATAGATCACTCTGTGTGTAATACATCTATAAACTATATGAGATTCACATTTTGAACTGAATTACTGAAATCAAAAGTAACTTTTCAATGATATTCTAATTTTTTGAGATACACTAGTATACTACGCTGACCTAAAGCTGGTTATTCAGCTAGCTAACCAATGTAAGATATATTTACAGCTAGATGACCATCAGCTTTTTAACCATCTTAATAATCAAATGCCAGCTTAGACCATCTGATATCAGTATGAATTAATCTGATCATCATCATTTTTAAGCTGGATGAAGAGCATACTACGCTGGCCAAGAGATAGTTATTCAGCTAGTTTACCAACATAGGATATGTTTTCGCCAGGATGACCATTTTTCTAACCACCTTGACCATCAAAGACCAGCTCAGATTACAGTTCAAGCTGGACCTGACCTGGATTCTTGATTCTAGCTTTTAGTATGACATCCAAATCTTACTAGTAAATAAATACATTAAGCCAATACTTTCCTTCGAATGTGTGTTTGTGTTAGGTCCAGTTTGTTGTTGAGGCACCAAATGATGGTGATAAGAGATGGTAAAAGATTAGTGGTAGCTTTTAGCCTAGCACAGAGGCTACCCCCCTCTCATTCCTAGAATTTTCTTCATCACACTCTTCGTTAGAGTTCATCTACTGCAACACCGGCACAGGAAACACTGTGGTCACAAGACCTGGTTCTCATAGCAACCCATGTTCCCATAATTAGCAGAGTCTCTGGTAGTGATTAGCCGCTTTAGCACTAATGGAAAGAACAGCCTGGCCAGCTGGTTGACCAACTTAGATATTGACAAGCATAGGGTATGTTATTTGACGTTTGAGTTTGATGGTTTAGCAGATCTACAAATATGAATCAAACTAAATAATCAGTATGAAGTTTGACCATGTTGGTTGACTAGCATAGCCAGCATGACCAAGGATTCAAGCAAGTCAAATGCTACATACACTGTACACTGTGCTGAAGAAGAGCCAGCTAGTTAACCAGCTGGCTTATCACAGTATAGGATGGTGTATGTTTTCACCTGGTTGACCAGCTTTTCAACCACCATGACCACCAAAGACCAGCTACAAGTAGAAGCTGATATTAGGCTGGATTTTTCAGTGAGGTTACTGTATTATTCATGTTTGCTGCCAGCTAACTAAAGAAAGAGATTGTTGCCAGTTAGCTTTTAGCCTGGTCCCTTCTTACTTCCCTGGCTTTGGCTTTGGTTCTTAGATAGAGATGCGGTCTTTTAGTCGTGTCTTCTCAGTGTAATGTGTTTATAGCAAGATTTAAAGGACGTAGCCAGTTAGCACTTGTCTCGTAGCCTTGTCTCCACTTGTTTTCCTGTATTTTATCTTTCTGTGGGAAATATAAGCCAGTATTTAACCTCCAGTTTGGTTCAAGTGAGATAGTTTGAGTTTGAGTCTAGTTTGTTTTTAAGAGAGGAAACCATAGAGAGAATTGATGGTAAACGACTAGCATTAGCTTTTAGCCTAGCACAAAGGTATCTATTTGTTTTCTTGGCATGAATTTTATTGCATGCTGATTTACTGTTTTCAACTCATATTCCCATAGTATTCCCATGTAGCAGGGCTGCTCTCCAGTACCAAAAACACCATGTTCGCCTGAAGCGGTCGTCATGTTTATACAACTTTGCTAGATTTGAACAGGGCTAGGAGGGCTGTGTCTCATCACTGCCAAAACGGAGGAAAAACAAAACTTTCTAAAGAGTTCCTTCTAAAGTTTGTTCACACTGAGGTCATTTGCAGCTGGTTGCCTTTCATGGTCACTTCAGGGCTGTTTTTGCACTTAGTTTGTTTTTGTGGCATTATCTTTCCCTTTTGGATCAGTTGGTTTTACTCTACAGCAGCTGAAGTGCATCAAATGATATGCTGACAGACCAATGCCCCCAATTTTTGGTGAGCCATGGCTCTCTGGTTTTGAGTGCAGGTGCAGTGTTCACACCTGCCAGAATGAACTGAACTAAAGGAAAAGTTGGATTGAAAGCAATGAATGTGTCTTAACAGAACTGAGTTCGGTTCATTTAGCAAACGTGTAAGACCAATAAAATCAGAGGTCATGAAGCATCTTATATTCCAGAACCTCATACTTCAGAAACAAGAGCCTTAAATGATTAAAACATTGCATTATAAAACAGATGTATCATTAAATTTAACAAACAACATCAACAAGCAGTGTAGGCTTCAACTTGTCTAAAAATGGACAAGTATTTACTGAGATTTAAGAGCACTTTGCCCCATTTACAGGTTACCGCCTGTTTATCTGTGTGTTTGTTAAACTCAAGCTCACAAATCAATTTCATAAGTGGGCGTCCACAGTCCCACCATCTATCTAAAAGGTGAAAGCAAGCGAGAACGTCTGATTAATGAATATGCAGCTGTACCGTACTATTTATGATCAACTGAAACAACTACCATACGTAAAATGCATATTTGGTATTGATTGAAATAGCATAGAGGTTTTGAGGGTCTGCTTACTGAAAAAATAAGAAATACGTTTTTGAGGCGAGTCTTCCTCAGATGCATGATGAGTTTATAAAACATAGAAATGTTCACAGCTCTACTCTTATAATGATGGATTCCACTTTTTTCCTCATAAACTGAACAAATCCCCCCCAAAAACCCAAAGAAAGAATATTTGCAAAAACTGCATAAGTGTTTTTAGGTACAACTTTCTTCTTATGATTGGTGATAAAATTAGGCTTATTGAACATTTTGTTTATAAGACATTAATTAAGGTAAGATCAGCTGTATATCCCTTATAACAGTATAGGGTCGGAGGAAAACGCAGCAACTCGGTTCCGATACATCATCTTACAGATGCCTTGTGCAGACTGACATCACCATTTGGTGATGAGCAGAAAGAGTGCCGTCTACCTACCCAGAGAGAGCAAGGCCAATTGTGCTTTCTCAGGGCTCTGGCAGCTGATGGCAAGCTGCATGACCGGGATTGGAAACAATGATTTTCCAATCATAGTGGCAGCAATTTAATAAGATTGCAGAGCTGCTGCCCACTAGCCAGTGTAAGCTTCTTTAACATATGTTATTGGCCTATATGTTAACCACCTAACTACACTATATGGATTTATATATATATTATATTGGGACTCCTGCTCTTTTATTGTATCTTATTGGATTGACAAGAGCATTAACACATCTTAAAAGCACTGGGTGTAGTGCCATCCTTCAAGAGAACAAAGTTCCACTGCACCATAACTATACCTGGCATTAGGCATGGTGCCAATAATTTATGTTAAACTGCTCCAGAGGGTTGTATTCTATTGACAGTACTTCTGTAAATTAATGAATGTATAAATTAAAGTTGCGTTAGTAAGAAATGGTTCGATCATTTAATAACACGTTTTCAGAAATTTTAGAAATGAGAATGGTTCCATCCTAAAAGAGCAGATAAATGTTTTACTAAACCCCAAATTCACCAAATATCAATATCAATATCTACAACTCCTTGATTGATAAATACACAAAACACACCCAAAGAAATACATTAGCAGGTCTGGCTGAAATAGTCCTTAGAAGTCCATAGAAATCCTAAGAAATGTAATAAAACAGTGCAGAAATAATCTTAGGGGTCGATGTCAACCAGTGAGTTCATGACCTCGCCCACCCCAGCTCAGGACCGCCCACAGGCGGAGCTTACAGCCTTTGTTTACAGAGCTAGTTAGTGTTAGCTATCTTGTGTACGTAATTGTAGGTTTAAATCGGATCTCCGGTTGATTCTGCATTTTACCGAAACCTTGAATAAATACTATGGCAGCACGATTTGACAAAGCAGCACAACTCGACAGAACACTGGTCAAAGCGGCTTTTATGATTTTATGATATAGAGTGGATTCTGGGGCTTTGTTGTAGTGAAACTGCCCAAGCATCAAATCACCAAGTCTGAGGTAAGAGTTTAGTAGCATTAGTTTAGGTGAAAGAAACATTATCACAGCTGCAAATCTGGATGGATCTGTGAAATCTAGATGGAATAAGACCTTTAATAAATTCTTTTATAGTACCCTTGATTTTGAAAGAAACAATGAATGAAAAAGTGTCCCAGTACTTTTGTAATATAGTAATATAGTGCCTTTCATTGCTTCATTGCATTGTGTACTGTGCTTTTCCGCATTTATTTGAGTGATGGCGCACACTTGGACAATTGAACTCACATGAAAACTCATGAACTCAGCCACAAGAACATAAAACCACAAGTGTAGACTTTGGGATGGGCCATTCAGCTCCATTCAACTCTTCCCTTTTCCTTTTCAGTGACCTTCAGGTTAACTGTATTCTTGGCCACAGACAGCAAACGGCAGCCATGGGACCGCAAACTGAATTGCAGCACTCGAGCACACCTCTGCACCGGTAAGCACCGCTTTCACTGGTTGGCTGGTTCCCTCAGGGTTGGCATTCCCTTTACGACTGCTTACAATAGCTCTGAGCCATTATTGCTCGGTCGGTGTGCTCGGCTCCTTATCACTTAGCACTTAGCTTCTCTTAGCTTCTCCTACGGCGAGAGCCGGAGAGTCGGCCCACTGAGCCGTGCGCCAAAGCGGCAGAAATACGACCGGCCTGTCAGAAATTATACAAGCTGCCAAAACTTGACATGCACATACCATTAGTCTCTACGTGTGAAGTGGTATGAGCGTTGATTTTCGAGCAGCTGCACTCGTAAGTTTTAACAAGACAGCCTCATAGACCTTTACTTTTGTGTTGCTACAAGTGTTTTAACATTGTGCGGAGTGCATCAGCGGGCGGGAGAACGTTCTAGAGCCGTCTCTCTCTCATGCAAGCAGAAATTCCTTTAAAAAAAAGCAGAGTGGAGGAAGATAACTGATTTTGTGTGATTTCAAAGTTAGGTGAACGTTGAATGGCCAGATATAGTACATTCAAATGGGATCATGGAGTCGAATTACCTTATAATAATTGAATAATTGAGTTTAGTTTGTTGCCATAAGCAGCTTATTTCCAGTGGCTTCCGGATAGATCTATTTGCATACTGGGTGTGAGTCCCGATTTCTGACACCCACTGTCAGTGTGTAGTCATTCCCTTGTAGATCATATATTGCGAGTAACTGCATGGCCTTGATGTTGTAGACTGTAAATCCAAGCATTATTTTCTGACTTGCTTACTTGACGTTAGCTGTTTACTATACTGTATGTATAAATTACTAATATATTACTCTCTAATTTTCTCTGAATATTTCTGTATTTTGGTTAAATGACAACAAAACAAAAGCTACATAGAAATCAATTTTATCCATTTGAATGTAGCATTTTAATTTCATACAAATAAAAAGGATTAAACATAACTTTTCTGGACATCTATGGTTTGATTTCTTTGTATGTATAGATTACTTGAAAATTTCATGTTAATAGCACCTCTAGAAATATATTTACTGAGAAAAATGGTGACGTGTTCAATACTTATTTCACCCGCTGTATAGCTCTGGAAAAATCCACAAGCAAGTTTGATCACAAGCTATCAAACCAGGCTGAACATTTGGCACCAGGAGTAAAGGCATAAAGTTATCCAAAAGCAGTGTGTAAGACTGGTGGAGAACATGTCAAGATGCATGAGAACTGTGATTAAAAACCAGGGTTATTCTACCGAATATTGATTTCTGAACTCTTAAAACTTTATGAATATGAACTTGTGGTTTTCTTTGCATTATTTGAGGTCTGAAAGCTCTGCATCTTTTTTTGTTATTTCAGCCATTTCTCATTTTCTGCAAAAAATGCTCAAAATGACAATAGTTTATTTGGAATTTGGGAGAAATGTTGTCTGTAGTTTATAGAATAAAACAACAATGTTCATTTTACTTAAACATATACCTATAAATAGCAAAATCAGAGGAACTGATTCAGAAACTGTTCTTATTATAGATTATTATTGGGTAAACGTTGGGTGGTAGAATGTTTTAGAGTCATTTCTCTCTCATCCAAGCAGAAATTCCTTTCAGAAGCTGAGTAGGGGAAGATAAATCTGTGTGTTTTAAATCTGAAAGACAATAGCAGCAGATCATGTAGTATTTACTTTCTGCTCCAACTTGCCCTAGCAGACTCTCTCACTGAACCTGCTGCTGTACCTCCCTCAAACCTCTCAGCCTCTCAGTGGAGTTTTTAAAACATATTTTTATGATTTTTTAGTGAATCATGGCCCAAAAGACTCGTCCTCTACCCAACTCAGCTCCAATCAAACAAGCAAGTTGACCAATTACAATAACATTAATTTCACACTTCTGATTTCAAACACTATCTAATATATTTTATTAAACGCAGATCCTCCAGAGAACCCACTTTGCCGAGGTGCTCACACATGCAAATGTAATTACAATGACAAATGCAAATCCCCCCACTATTATGAAAACCATCAAGAACGAGATTATTAAATAAGAAAATGAAATGTCTTAAGCTGGAAGTTGAAATATGAACAATTATAACAATGGAAAAAATGACTTTTCAAATCTGACTTTAAGGTAATTAACTTTATGCATGTTTAAACACTCACTGTTAAATTCCCAATATATTATAACGTCCACATATTAAATTTGTTTTAAAGAATTTAGTGAAACGAGGCGCAAAAGTAAGATGAATTGCCCTTTTTGGCGCTCTTGAAACAATGGCCTCTTTTTCTCTGCAGGGCCGAGGGATGGTTCTGAGCGTGGAGGGAAATTATTGTGGTGGCTTTTCCACATGAGCACAATTCAGCACGGAATTAGTAAAAACAATACAAACAAACTCAGTTTTCCATTTTGTTCTCAATTTTGCATATATTTAGCATGCTAACTCTCATGCTAACTCTATGAAATCAGGACAGAAATGTAAGACAGGACATACAATGTCCATTGACCACATAATTACCTGTAAAACTTTTGTTTGTAAGTCTTTTGTTTAATATGTTGTTTGATATTCCTAGACCTTTTCCTTTTAACTTTCATATATATATATATATATATATATATATATATATATATATATATATATATATATATATATATATATATATATATTCTACTATAATATGCATTCTCGTAATTTTATGTAGGCTTTTAACAGAATAAATACAGGAAAAATTATGGGCCCTATTGTACTCCCTGTGCAAGGTGGGTTGTGATGCTCATTGCTATCTTACACCTGGTCAACAGTCTATTTTTATGCATTGCACACGTGCTGTTAGATAGAAAATAGAGTTTAGAAATATACTGTATTTACACCGAAGGGTGTGGTGGTCTGGAAGTGAGGTGAGATGCATTCAGGCAAATTATTGTAAGATAACATGTCATCACTGTGAGATTGTTAGTTTTTATTTTACATTATTACATCATTATTTGAACATACTAAACATATTATTTTGAGATAGTAAGTCATACTTTTGAGATATTAAGTCATTATTTTATAATAACGTCATCATTGTGAGATGGTTAGTCTTAATTGTACAATACTATATCATTATTGTGAGATATTAAGTCATTATTTTGAGATAGTAAGTCCTAATTTTGAGATACTAAGTCTTTATTGTATGATAATTTTTTATTTTATTTTACGACATTACATCATGATTTTAACATACTAAGTCATAAATTGGATTTAAAGACTGTCATGTCTGGTGCTGAAAGCATGTCTGAGTCTCCCACATCCAGCTCTATCTGCGATTCCCACAGTAACAACTACAATACCCAGAACGCACCACTCCATGACACAACACACACTCCCGATCACATGACACATCACATGACACCACCAGGAAGTCCCGAGTACTGATTATCCTCAGTATTTAAGGACCATGCTCACGCTCACACCTTGCTGAGTATCTGTTTGGTAATTCCTACAATACAAAGCGTTTCTCTTGCCCTTGCCTTTATCCGTGTATGATCTTGTTTTTGTTCTCTACCGACGTTGATTTTTGCCTACTCCCTTGTGTTGGATATCCGTGTATGACCTGGACTGTTTCTACTACTTTGGATTTTTGCCTACCCTGTGATACTGCCTACCTGTGTATGAACTCTGGACTGTCTTCCGTTTATGGTATGGTTTCTCTACACTGTGTATTATTGGTACTGACCCTGTTTCCGTTGACTACCCCTGTCTGCTCTATAACTTTTAATAAAGTTATTTTATTGTATCTGCACCAGTCTCATTCCTGTCTGGCCCTGACAAGGACTGTGTGGAAAAAATTGGGGCATGGTCCTTTTTTAAACTTTAATTATTTAATAATTCCCCTTTTGAGACACTAATTACAAGTCATTATTTTGAGATATAAAGTCACTATTTTGAAATAGTAAGTCACTATTTTGAGATAGTAAGTCATTACTTTCAGATAGTAACTCATTATTTTTATATAGAAAGTCATTATTTTGAGATAGTAATCATTATTTTGAGATAGAAAGTCATTATTTTGAGAAAGAAAGTCACTATTTTGAGATAGTAAGTCATTATTTTAATATAGAAACTCATTATTTTGAGATAGTAAGTCATTATTTTGAGATAGTAGGTCATTATTTTGAGATAGGAAGCCATATCTTTCAGATAGTAAGTCATTATTTTGAGAGAGTAAGTCATTATTGTGAGATAGAAAGTCACTATTGTGAGATAGTAAGTCATTATTTTAATATAGAAAGTCATTATTTTAATATAGAAAGTCATTATTTTGAGATAGTAAGTCATTCTTTTGAGATAGTAGGTCATTATTTTGAGATAGGAAGCCATTTCTTTCAGATAGTAAGTCATTATTTTGAGATAGTAAGTCATTATTTTGAGATAGAAAGTCACTATTTTGAGATAGTAAGTCATTATTTTAATATAGAAAGTCATTATTTTGAGATAGTAAGTCATTATTTTGAGAGAGAAAGTCACTATTTTGAGATAGTAGGTCATTATTTTGCGATGGGAAGCCATTATTTTGAGATAGTAAGTCATTATTTTAAGATATGTCATAATTTTGAGATAATAAGTCATTACTTTGAGATAGTAAGTAATTATTTTGAGATAGTAGGTCATTACTTTCAGATAGTAAGTCACTATTTTGAGATAGTAAGTCATTACTTTTTAGATAGTAAATCATTATTTTGAGATAGTAAGTCATTAGTTTAAGATATGTCATTATTTTAAAATAGTAAATCAATATTTTAAGATATGTCATCATTTTGAGATGAATAGTCTCTTTTTTATAAGACATAATTATTTTAACATACTAAGTCATTATTTTGACATACTAAGAAACTATTTTTAGATGATTTCTCAATATTTTTAGATACATTTTAATGATTTTATTATTAGTGAGATTATTATAATAGAGCCATTAGTGGTTCTGCTATACTCCTGAATATATAAAACCTATGTGGATGTATGAAAGACTTTTTAAAATTAATTTAAAAGCCGTTTGACCAGTGGTAGGATGGTCCCCCCTTTAATGTGAGTCTTGGTCCTCCCAAGGTTTCTTCCTCCTCCTGCAGCTCTGAGGGAGTTTTTCCTTGCCTCCGCGCTCACTGGGGGTTCTGTATTCTGTATTTTGTATGTTTAATGTTTTGCCTGATTCTTTGTCCTGTAATCATGTTTCTGTAAAGCTGCTTTGTGCCAACACCAGTTGTAAAAAGCGCTATACAAATAAATTTGATTTGATTTGATTTGATTTACAAATGTCTTTTGCTTCAAAAATGAATGCTATTCTTTAGTAGACAAACTATAACAATCCATGTTTTGGAGTGTCCAAAATCATGATTTTTGCATGTATACAAGATAGTGATCTAATTTAACAGACAACATACAGCCGCATACAGTAGCTGAGACATAGTGTTTCATTATTATTTGCTTTGAGACAGACGTGACGTATGGCGGAGACGTCGGTCTATATGGTATGCATGCTGGGTATTTTAATAGGGGTTGTCACATATAGCACAGGTCAGCAAATGGAAGGGGAACGGAGCTGATAAACGGGCATGAGTTCCACCCTGAGTTTTACAATAGCAGCTGTCCCCAAAAGTATGCTTTACTAATTCCTACTGTCACGAAAAAAACATTAATAGGAGGAGAGATGGTGTTTCATTGGTGAGCGGGACAATAATTCTGTATTTCTCATATTTAACATGACCTCATCGCTCGGCGTTTCATTAGGTTTCCGTTCGCATGCGGCGCAGAAAGTGAGGAGAGACGAGGATGTCCGACGAGCTTTACAGGATGTCAGTGGAGTTTATAAATTGTTTTATAAATATGCCATTAGCGTGCGTCGCTACATCCGAGCTTCATTGCGTCTGGCTTGTGTACGGCTTTCGTGTCTTGGGTGAGGTCATTGGGACTGGGGTTGGTGTGCGAGAGGGTGGATTATTCCTTTGTATCTCCGTCCTGCTGCTCTTCTCCATAAGTTTCCGCCCCGCTCTTCATATGTGAGCCATGTGCCGGCCCGCCCTGCGCTATAATGCGTTAGCGTTAGCGTTGAAATGGCTCGTGACAGGTACTTTAGGCCCGCGCCAGAGCGCTCCGACAACGCCGGCCCATCCGAGACAACAATAAAATGTTTCACATCAAAAGCATTCACCCCTCAGCAGGCGCCAGACAGTCTGACACTGGCTCAAATTGATTCTTAATCGGGTTTGTATGGACCCAGACCCCTCGGCCAGCCAGCATCAGCCTGCATCAGCCTGCATCGCGCAAGAGTCGGCCGGCGCTGGTTCCGTCTCTCTGCTACTGGATACAGGCTCATGTAGACTCATCTGTTGGGAGGACGGGAGTGAATAGGGTCAGAAAGTGATGACTGTTCAGTAAGACTGCATGAGTATGATCTAGAGAAGAAAAGTAAATGATTGTTTCCAGTATATTAGAACACTGCTGGACTGAATGAAGCAGGACGTCATTGTGTTTCACAGTTGTCTTGCTTTAAAGAACATTTTATACCAACTAACTGTACAGTACTGATCAAAAATATGATGTCTGAATATCAAGCTTAATCAAAGATATACTGTATCTACTTTATTACAGTAAATGGAAAAGCCTTCTTATGGTCTCTTGATAACAGCTTCTCATATTGTTATCACATTTGTTGGGTTCAATAGGACATTTTTGGTAGCTTTTAAAACAAAGGAAACAAAAATAAAGAATCATAATGTAAGATTTATTGGGTTCTGAAATCAAGCAATTGATGGTACATCTACTTGGATTGACAAATATGTTTATTTCTACATCTGCAGTAAAATAAACACGAAAGTACAGATTATTTAGTGTGGTTATTTAGTTGTATTAAGTAATTCTGTAATTATGTTTACTAGTGGATCACAAAAAATATGATAAAAAATATCATTGAAAAGACACTTTATTTCAGTTATTCAGTTCAAAATGTGAAACTCATATATTACATAGATGTATTACACACAGAATGATCTATTTTAAGCGTTTATTCCTTTGATTGTTGTCTCAGAAAATAAGAATATTATATAAGACCAATTGGTACTTTTAGGCTGTGTGGGCAGTGTGCCAAGTCCTGCTGGAAAATGAAAGTGCTGTAAGATTGTGCGGGAAAACACTGCACTGACTTTAGACTTGATAATAAAACACAGTGGATCAACACCAGCAGATGATGAACATGTCTCTCCAAACCATCACTGATTGGTGGAAACTTCACACTAAACCTCAAGCAGCTTGGACTGTGTGTCTCTCCACTCTTCCTCCAGATTCTGCTCCTTTGATTTCCAAATGAAATGTACAATTTACTGATGATCAGTGATGGTTTGGAGAGCCATATCATCTGCTGGTGTTGATCCACTGTGTTACTGTATATCAAATCCAAAGTCGTTGAGGACATGTTTTACACATGCATTTCTGGACAAGCTGATACAGACACAGAAACAGAACCCTGAACCCTGAAAGTGAAAGAAGCCTGTAGGCTGAGTCAGTACTGTTATATTACAGGCTTTTTTATGTATCACCAAGTGTGTAGGATCTAAACTTTCATGTGTATTCCATGTGCGTCCCAAAAATATAGTGTACACCTCATACTCTTGTGACTGCTAGCCATAACTCAACTGAAGGCTGTGAGTTTGCTGTATAAAGCAGCACTGGATTCCAGGCTGTTGAAACACTGAGGGACACTGGGACTGTGTTTGGCAGCTCGAGCCTCAGCTTTCCCAGTAGAAACATTACCCTCCCTCTCTACACTGTGCTCACAGTTGTTATATTTACCAGGCACTTACAATAGAAATATTTCATTGCTGCTGTCAGAACGATGATGCAGTAGCTCACGCCAAACGTGGCCCTAATATACAGCAGCATGTCTCACGGCGGCGCATTCAAATCATTTAAAAAGATATTACAATTGGCTAATTAGCATTTTATCACCGTAGCCCTTTTCCGTTATTCCGAGCGAATTCTTCAAAGCTCGGCGAGACGGGTCCGAGTTTCACGCAGACGGCGTTCTCTGATCGTACACATGCGCGCACACATATGAACATAATTACACATCCGGAAGGCATGCTTATGTAAATGAGGGCTAAAATCAGGTTTCATAAGGACCCTCATCAGTCTGTCACAGTTAGGGCAATATTGCTGCAGCTTTAAAGGGGATGTCATTAGTCATGACGGACGGGGGGCTGTCACTTTACCCCAGCAGTGTGGCTAAATATCTTTAAGGGAGTCTGCTCTCCTCTGACTGCCATTAATCACCCGTACCTGCTCCGCCACACTCACCCGCAGCTCTGCCAAAGCCTGCGTCTGCGAGCGGGGGGCTCGGCTGCACTCCTCATTTGACTTTCTAACACGCTCCGGCTGCGGCATCAAACGCACACGCACAGTCTCCTGGCAGCTTAGACGTATTACACAAAAATTGTCTGGAAGTTGTGTTTTCCTCCCCTTTGGTTTGACTTTAGACCTGCATGCCAGGGCAGATCGATACACTGCGCTTTATGAATTTTAGTGGCAATATTGTCCATATTTTTCATATTTTACGCTACCTGAAAGAAACATGAAGCAAGGCTGCTGTGTTTTTCCTTTTGGTTTTGGTTCAGACTTGCATAAAACAACAAATCAATAAAGTGTTCACACTTTTGAACCATGACTTTTACAGTACATTTCCTTTTCACTTAAATTTAAAGAAAACCAAGAAAAATCCTAAATATTCCATCAGGACAATGCTCATCCAGATACTGCTGCCACAAAACAATTTCCTGGTGTCTTATATTAATTACACAATGATTGTCTTGAGTTTTTATTTTTTTCCCCCCTCCCTTGGTTTTACTTAAGACCTGCATGCCAGGGCGGATCGATACACGGAGTTTTATGAATTTTAGTGGCAATATTGTTCATATTTTCATATTTTACGCTACCTGAAAAAAACATGAAGCAAGGCTGCTGTGTTTTTCCTTTTGGTTTTGGTTCAGACTTGCATAAAACAACAAATCAATATACTGTTCCCACTTTTGAACTATGACTTTTACAGTATATTTCCTTCTCACTTATACATGAAGAAAACCAAGAAAATTCCTAAATATTTCATCAGGACAATGCTCATCCACATTCACACAGGTTTAGACCATAAAAGAGCAGATCAATAAAGTGTTCCCACTTTTGAACCATGACTTTTACAGTATATTTCCTTCTCACTTATACATGAAGGAAACCATAGAAATTCCTAAATATTCCATCAGGACAATGCTCATCCACATACTGCTGCCACAAAACAATTTCCTGTTGGCTTATATTAATTACACAACAATCATCTGGAAGTTGACTTTAGACCTGCATGCCAGGCCAGATAGATACATGACCCTTTATGAATTTTAGTGGCAATATTGTCCATATTTTTCATATTTTACGCTACCTGAAAGAAACATGAAGCAAGGCTGCTGTGTTTTTCCTTCTGGTTTTGGTTCAGACTTGCATAAAAGAGCAGATCAATAAAGTGTTCAAACTTTTGAACCATATTCCATCAGGACAATGCTCATCCACCTACTGCTGCCACAAACTATTTCCTGAAAGCTTAGATTAATTACTCAACAATTGTCTGGAAGTTGTGTTTTTTTCCTCTTTGGTTTGACTTTTGACCTGAGTGCTACATAAGAACCTACTGAATGCTCTAAACTCAATGTTTTTTCTTGCTTTTTACTTGTTTTTGGAAGCTTTAGAGTTGAATAAAAGAGCAGATCGATAAAGTGTTCACACTTTTGGTCTACTGTTTACTTGTTTCTCATTTCTTATACTGTGTATGGAAAGAAATTGGAATAAAGGGCAAACTGAGGAAGTTGTGTTTTGATTTGACTTTAGACCTGCATATGAGAACAGATCAATATATGTTTTTTTAAGCCTTATTTTTTAGGATTACATAAATAAATAAATATTTATTTAAAAAAAACATTTTTTAGTAAACCTTTTATGATTTGTGTGCATTCTTCAACTTGACTTACCACTCCTTCACAAAAAAAAAACAGATCAATACATGAAGGGAGAATAGAGAAAACATTGTCTGCCTTTTCTACTTCTTTTTATGTACTCTTCATGTTGTGCTTAAACTAACAGGAGGATTGCATTACACTGCATTTCTTGTTCCTGGACTTTCCATACACATGCATTTCTGGACAAGCTGAGAGTAGTAGAACTGGCACTGAACAGAAAAGAAGCATGTGGGTTACAGTGGTGGTGTAATATTACATAATTTCACATAAATGTGGTTTAACACTACACAGTTTCATGAGCTCCTTACTGCCTGCTTCAGCAGTGTTACATGGTGCAGTTAGCCCAGTTTATTAACAATAAAGACAATGTTAATTTCAATACAGGAAGTGAAGTATCATATCAATATTGAAGCTGTTATTACAAGGTTAAACATAAAGTGTTTACTGCTCTAAAATGTGTTTCTAAGAGTTGTAAATATTGCAAGAGCTGCATTGAAGCACCTAATGCTCGAAAATATTCAACTAATGAATGGAATCAGCTACCGTATGTCAAACTTGTTGCAGCTCCTCTAATCCGCGTCGAGATGTATTGCTGAACAGAATAGGATTATTTGGACTTTATTAATCCTATACTTTTGGGATGAGTTGCATGGTGATAACATGAGATAACATGGTGATCATCCCACAGCCTGATCTCACTAATACTATTGTTGCTGGATGCAGTTAATTCCTCACAGCATGTCTCTCCTGGAGAGTTGCTCCAATAAAATGTTTTACCTTTGATTGTGAAAGAAAGAATGTTGTTTGCAAGAAAAAGTATGTGGACCCTTTGGGATTACTTGGATGTGTGCATTAATTGGTCATTAAATGTGTTCTGATCTAAATCACAACAATAGACAAACACAGTCTGATTAAACTAATACCACACAAAAGATTATATGTTTGCATCAGATTGATTGGACTCCAGGTTGGCTGACTCCTGGCTCCAATTAGATCTTAGAAAAATCATTAGCCTATGGGTTCACATACTTTTTCCACCCTATGCAGAAATCCAATGAATCCCAAAGGGTTCACATACTTTTTCGTACAACTGTACGTCCCAGTACTTTTGTAATGTAATGTAAACCATCACTGTTCAGGATATACAGTTTAAACATTATATAAAAGTATCTGACTGCATGCCAGTGTCTATGAAACAGCCTGTCTAAAAAAAAAAAAATGGTGTCCACTGCGTCCAGTTAAGCCTTAACAGCAGACTTGACCGGCCACATCCCAGAGTTCAGTGGGTGGAGTGTCTAACCTGGGTTTTATTGGGGCTCAAAAACATTTCGCTCGCCTGCACTGAGCAGCCCAGTAGGCTGCTGCTTGTTAACTGTGGAAGTGGAGAAGGCCTGAACCACCCCACCCACCAAACGACGCCCCCACCACCAGCAGGCTGCCTTCAGAGAGAGAGAGAGAGAGAGAGCGAGAGAGAGGGAGAGAGAATGAGAGAGGAATAGAGAGAGAGAGAGAGAGAGCCTGGGCTAGATTAGCTCTCATCTCTCACTCTCGTCTGCTCTCAATTTCACAGATTCAATTCAGCATCAGGCACGAGGGGTGCTTCTTATTACTGAGCCCATTTCCAAAAGGTCCGTCGTAGCCCGGCATGAGAGCGCCATACAAGCCGTGAGCCGAGCAGAGCCGAGCCACAGTAAGGGAAAGTAATGACTCAACAGCAACAACTCTCAGAAAAAAGGACGGTAATGTAATAATTAGATAATAACAGTAATAATGTGGCTGTAATATCAATGACGGGGAGAATATATTACGCTTTGCTTAGAGCGTTCAGGCTTCCTCTGTTTCTTCTGAACTGCATTTTATGAGAAAGCTAGAACTCCCTCCCTTTCTCTTTCTCTCTCTCTCTCTCTCTCTCTCTCTCTCAGTCTCTCGGTCTCTCTCTCTGTCTCTCTCTCTACATATTACACTATATTGTAGCAGCCCCAGCAGACAGTCTTCATCTAACAGCCATGCTCTCTTGCTTGACAATCAGTGCTCTAAATGAGCTCAGTGCAAAGAGATGAGGAAAATTATACGCCACTTTATATCTGATGCTTTACATTTTACACTGGAAAATGAACGGGTATACCCAATGGTAAAGCATAGACAGACCATTTTAAAAGATACATTTAAAAAAGAATCTAAAATAATAAATCATATGAAGAAAAAACTGAGCTCAGTGCAAAGAGATGAGGAAAATGATACGCTACTTTATATCTGATGCTTTACATTTTACACTGGAAAATGAACGGGTATACCCAATGGTAAAGCATAGACAGACCATTTTAAAATATACATTTAAAAAAGAAAAGAAAATAATAAATTATATGAAAAAAAGTATTATGGCACCTTGTCTTTCCTTTTTTTATATAAATCAAGGCTATTAAAAAAAAGAGTTGATCCTCATTTTGTTTTTGGAACTTTGTTGGTCTCTACTGTCCACTTCTGTGTGTTTTAATGTTGCTCCTAACTATGTTAGTCTACTTAATCCAAAGTTTTGTTTCATATAACTGTATATTAGAAAAATAACATTAGTTTGTCTTTTTTAAATTAATCTGAGCAAAATATTTGCGTGTATTTTTGGATGAAAATTTAATTAATGGAAGAATAAACACTAAAAGAGAGAAAAAAATGGTGAGAAAGCAAAAGAAATAGAGAGAGAGAGAGAGAGAGAGAGAAAGAGAGAGAGAGAGAGAGAGAGAGAGAGACATTCCTAGCCTCGACACATACAGTAGTGAATGTTAGCTCAGCACTGCCCCTGAACAGCAGGTTCTGCCATAAAACTGGGTGGGGGCCATCAGCTGATCCTCAGGGTGGTTCACTCACCCCGATCCTCACCACCCCACACACACGCACACACACACACACACACACATATTCACAGAGTCGCACCAGGGCACCCACCACTGACACTGACATTGCTATTTTGAGCCTCAGAGAGAGAGAGAGAGAGAGAGAGAAAGAGCGCTGGAAGCAAAAGTAAGCCGTAAAGTCATGGTGGTCTTCTTGCTTCTGTTGACCCCCTCCCCTCCCCAGGTACACACTTGTTGCTCTGCACCGCTCTGCTCTGCTGTGAATTGCTTGGGGGACTTTAGGTCGGCCCACTTATTTGGATCACATTCTTTGACCTTAAATGTGTTGCTATAACAAGTGGTCCGCCTGGAGCACTCACCGAGCGGACGAGTCAAAAACACATTCAGGAGAAAGGACTGTTAGTTAAGATCAAGTTAATTTAAACTAGTAGTCTACGAACAGATAAAAACAATTTCAAAATCTAATCATATATGTGCCATGTGTGACATTTTTTTAAAAATGTAAAAACATGTTAATTTACTGTGTAATTTCTTAATACTGCTGCCTTTATTTCATATGTATTTTCTTTCTGGAGGACAGTAGTGTTGTATTGGGTTCATAGTTAATGATGTGCACATATTTACTGCAGTCTATGAGAAATGTACTTGCTCTGAAACTATCACAGTGTATCCAAAAAAAGAGCATTATAGATGTTGTATTGATTCTGCTAAGAGCCTAGACCCAGATTTAAATATTGGTCCAAAATTCAAAATTCAATCAGTTAAATGAATTGAGCTGATAACTCATGTTCATTTTTTTCTTTTTGTGGAAGAAAGCACATGGCTGGGTACCTTTATAAAGGGTTTTTGAATGGTTTATAAAGGAGTGTATTAATGGTTATTAATTAGGTTGCAAATACTTTAAAACTCATAAATAACAATTCATAAATATATGTACATGTCACCCTGCTGCTCATTGAGCTCCACTGGCTACCAGTTGATGCTCGCATCAAATTCAAAACTCTTACAATCGTCTAAAAGGTGATGACAGAACAGGCTCCTTCCTACCTGCACTCACTCCTGAAGGCTTACGCTACCTCCCGGCCGCTGCGCTCCTCCAATGAACGTCGCCTCGCTTTGCCAAACACTCACACAAAGCAATCCAGACTGTTCTCATACAGAGTTCCCCAATGGTGGAACAAACTACCTTCCACTACCAGATCAGGAGAATCTCTCACTATCTTTAAGAAACTCCTGAAGACAGAGCTCTTCAAAGAGCACTTACTCTCCTAACACCTCTAACACACTAACTACTTCTAACCCCATTTCCTTCTTCCCCTCCTTCACTTCTCTATCCCTTTATTTCCCTTCGACCTCCTTTAAGCCCTATCTAAAAATGGGTTATCTAAATTCCTATTACTTTTGTACTTCATTATTGTAAGTCGCTTTGGACAAAAGCGTCTGCCAAATGAAATGTAATGAAATGTAATGTAATGTAATGTAAAACAAACAACACATAAGTAGAAATGGCAACAACAGTAAGCTGAACATTTGCAAAATAGTAATTCCACACTCATTTATACAGTCAAACCTGAGATTGTTCTATATACTGATTTTACTTTGTGTTTAACTATTTACTACAAATTAAATGACTAAATAAACAACGGATCACTGTTATCTTTTCAATGGATGTGTTTTAACTGCTTATCAATGGTTTTTAAGGCATTTACAACCTAATCAATTATAAAATAAAAAAAATGGAATAACTTGTATAAATGATGCTACTGGAATCTTACTGCCCTTCCATCCATCCATCCATTCATCCATCCATGCATCATATGTCACTCCATAAAAACTTCTTGTCTTTTTAACATACTTAAACATCTCAGCTAACATGCCCATGCAGAGCCTGTAATGTTGTTGAGATGTTGGCTGGGATGTAGGCATTAATCTTTATCAACATTGGATCAAGTGACGGAGGAAATATACAGTAATTAAGCACATAAACTGAAGAAAAACCCTTTTTTTTACATTATTTGAAAAATTAAATCGGCAGCTTCTCAGTGAGGAAAACATTAAAACATCCCCATTTCTTGGAGAAGATTTCATGAAGAGTGGAGAACATTAAAAAACAAAATACCAATAATGTCCAAATTTGATGTAAAACAGCCCAAAAGAAGCATGAAGAAAACTCATCTTAAACAAAAATGTTTTGTTGTTGATGTCATCAGTGGACCTACAGAACAGGTAGCTCCTGTTTGACCTCTGCTGACATCAGTGAAAGACTCTAGAAGTATCTGTCCAAAGAACTGAAGAGCTTGTCTGGTTTCTATCTTTCTCCATCCATCCATCCATCCATCCATCCATCCATCCATCCATCCATCCATCCATCCATCCACCCACCCACCCACCCACCCATCCATCCATCCATCCATCCATCCATCCATCAATCCATCTATCTATCTATCTATCTATCTATCTATCTATCTATCTATCTATCTATCTATCTATCTATCTATCTATCTATCTATCTATCTATCTATCTATCTATCTATCTATCTATCTATCTATCTATCTATCTATCTATCTATCTATCTATCTATCTATCTATCTATCTATCTATCTATCTAGTCTCTTGTTTTCCTTCCAGATTGCACATACAACTGGGTAAACACAAATTCACTTCCACCTCAAGCCAACAAATGGCTGGTAATGGATTCATGCTGGGGAAAAAAAAATACCCAAAAAGCTTTCTTAAGGTCAGACCTCACTAAAACCAGGCCAAATGTGTTACAGATTTCTCAAAGTCACCCAAAAGCACCATGTGTGATACGAGACATGAGGCAGAAATAAAGCCGTTATGAACACAGTGTTCGGAGTCTACTGAACCCACTACATTTATTGGTATAATTACAGAACTGCAGTAATGATGTACTGTATGTATATCAGGGTTTGATGATGGTCACATAGCGCTAATCCAGACTGTAATGAAAAGACAACATGACCTGAAGGTGCACCCCTCTGGGCCTCGGTCACGCTGAGAGTTTAGCTGAGGGCTGTTGGCAAAGGGACTGAGCACATTTTGTTAATCATTGCAGGAATAATCAAATCCTTAACTTTTAAAAAGTTACACAGACAAAATATTCCACTCAGAATGTGTAGATCATATTTCAGAGTTAGAATTATACTAAATCCACCAGCAAGTACCGCTACAGAAAAGGAGAGTAGTGTCAGAAAAAAGGTTAAACTCATCATTTATTGAGACAATTGCCCAATACAGAATGTGGACATTGTTTTGTAGCCAACTGCATGAGGAGTAGAACTATCCAATCAGGAGCCACACAAATAAATAAAATGAAAACGCTGCCTAGAATTGTCTTTAAAATTTAAATACAGTACAAGTCAAAAGTTTGGACACATATTTTCTCATTCTGTGTGTTTTTTTATTTCTTATTATGTATTTAATTATTTTTTCCGTTGTAAGAACATGCTGAAACATTCTGTCAAAAAATGTTAAACAAACCAGAATATGTTTTATACTAGATATAATATAGATTATTATAAGTATCTACATTTATCTTTGAGGACAGATGGGAGGAGAGTCACCTGCAATAGTTTTCTCAGCGTCTTGAAGGAAGGAGTTCCTGGAGGTGCTGAATAATAGTTACTGCTTTTCCTTCATGCTGTGAAGCTCCAGCTCATCCCAATTAAATCACCTCAAATCACCATCTCAGTTCATCAGGTTTAGATCAGGGGATTAATGTGGAGGAATAACACTTTTTCTTAATGTTAGCTACATAATTCTAGATGTGTCCCTTAACTGTTTTTAATTAAGTCTTTGATAAGAATCTACAATATAGAAAATAAATTAAATAAAGAAATAAAGAAAAACATTAAATGAGAACAGATTTTTTTTTTTTTTTACAATTAACCCAGTACATTTAATTTAAATAAACTGAATTAACATGCATTCACTATTTAATGGTCCCTACTAGATGCCTTTTAGGCAATAAAATTCAACACCAGTTTTGGACATAATTAATATATTTTTTCAGTTTTGCACAGAGCGTTTTCACAATTCCTTTAAATTTGTTTAATTGTTTAATATTATAACTATTTTCACACCTATTTGCTATAAACATGACATCCTCTACTTATCTCTTCTCCTCAAAGATTTCATCTTTCTTGTGTACTTCTTTCATACCAAATCATGATTAAATTCACCTGTTGAAATCAATCCACCTGTTTCAGCAAATCAATCCATTCCAATATCCCTTTTTCTGCTCTTTTATTTGAGAAATTAAGCAAATTATACACACTATACGACATAACATTTTAAAGCTAATATATCTTGGTGGCTTTAAATTAACTTTCTAATAAATTGCAACACAAAGCCCTCCTAGCAAAGAATAATTGTGCACTATATAATTCATTTTTTTTCCCTATATGACTAATTTTCTTGAACGATTTCAAAGAAAGAGTTAAAAGAAACTCCATCATCCACTTCAATCCATTTTTTTTAGTTTTTTTTTATTGAGATGCAGGTGTTTTTGAAGTAGTAACATCAGCGCAGTCCTGCTGTGAGTGATATGGCAGCTTGCAAAAGTGGATTTATAGCTGTTAAGGTGGAAATATTTACATTGTGAGAATATTCCAAATATTATTGGACTTTGGCAAGCACAGACAATGAGGGGAGTTTTTGAATGAACTGGGAGAGAAATATGCCCTTATATGTAGTGAGGAGTGCCAGACTGGCTTCTTATCTGGAATCAGTTCCATTGTCACTCACGTCTCAAGTGTGTGTGCACAACTGTTTTCAGTCTGCTTTTGTGATACCAGGCCCATTGTGCTAACAAATAGGAAACAGACACTGGTGCTCTCTCTCTCTCTCTCTCTCTCTCTCTCTCTCTCCCTCTATTCCTCTCTCTCTCTCTCTCTCTCTCTCTTCCACCCCACCACTCCATTTCTTACTGTCTTTCTCTAAACAACGTCTTGGAGACAATTTCTCCTCTCGCTTTGTTTTAAAACAGAGCTGTTATGAATTATTCCTTTGTGTAAATGTGGCGAAATGAGGGCAACTTTACCGCCAGATTGTTTTTCTTCTTCTTCTTCTTCTTCTACTTCTTCTTCTTTTCCTTCCCCCAAACATCAACCGTCCTTTGTACTTCAGGCCCTGCGCAAAACTGCAGACCGTAGAACAATTAGAGGTGGAAAAAAAACAGCCGTCCTGCCAAATCAGATTCCTTGCGTGCTTCCTGCAGCAGAAAAGGAAAAAGAAAAGTAGAAAAGAGAATGGGTGACATGCGTGCTCATGCGGTCATTACAGGGTGGTCAGGCCTCCGGACACTCCGGCAGGATTTGGTAAGTCTTCTGCAATCACAGCTCTTTAATGTGGGAGAGACTGCAGCTGCTCCAGACAAAAAAATACAGCATAATAAAATAAAACAGCTCAGATTCAGCTCCGCCGCTTCAGCCCAAACATCCTGAGTGGAGAAACTGCAGCTCTGTGAGGAGCCGAGTCGGTTAGGTCTGACCTGTCTGATTTAATTCTGTAGGTCAGTCTCCTCGCAGTACTGAGGGCACTGTTTGTCCTGAGGGCTACAGGAAGAGTTAGATTCATATCGCTAGTACTGTACTATATAGAACAGTTTCTAGGGTGTTTTCACACCTGTAGTTGGTTTCTATGGTCAAGATCAGTTGATGAGTTCATTTACTTGAAGAATTTTCTCCTTCTTTTTGGTTTGGTTTCACACAGGCACAAACCTAAATGCATTAAAATGTGCACCAATATACCACGTGAGCACATTGCCTCCTCTGATTGGTCAGAGCTGTCTGGCACGGGAGCAAGAAAGTAATTAGAGTGTGACAATTGTGATTACATCACAACACAAAACGACTTAAAATGAAATCTGATTACTTTCAAGTTGTTGAGTGTGGAATATGGAGCTACACTAGCGTTCATTTCTTCCATTAAAACTCTTGGTGAAACTCAGTAACTCAGAACATTACAATATTAACTACCCTGAGATATTATAATTTAGTAAAAAAAAAAACGGATCTGGTCTGCCAAGTGTAAGTCACACTACACCGTTATTACAGTCCCCTTCCCAAAAATACAATAAAGTAACAGCATTAAAAAATAAATCATGATTTTATCCGTATTTTTTTTAAGAATATTGTTGTGATACAAGTACTTTTTTAAGAAATTGGAAACAACATACAAATATAAGTGTTTCTAATATTGACTATATTCTTTATTTTTAATACCCAGTATCACACAAAGTGATACGGTTTGATAAATGGATTTCTTTATCAATTGACACCACTAGTATCACTAGTACTCACTAGTATGTATACAAAATGTATTGAAATATATTCCTGTACACATTGTGTTCAATGTATACAGGTAACAAACCATCATTGTTAAGTTATATACGTTCTTTAACTTTTCTACTTTTCTGACTTTGTGAAAAGCCCTCAGTATGATCGTAACAGTGAAACGGTCGTATAGGTATATGAGGTACGCTCTTGTCTTATTTGTTCACAGAAGAAACATTGTTTTTTATGTCTGAACTCCAACGCCTATGAACGTAGGAGTCCATAAATATGTAATATTGTAAAGTCATCACACTGCAATTCTACTGCAGGTCACAGAGTTCTTAATACTTTGGACCTCCCTCAAAACAAACTATCCCAGAAGGATATCAGATTTATTGTTGTAACACAGATAAAAAATATTCTGCTCTGAAAATCAAAAACAGACTTCTCCCGCCTCTCGACCAGGACCAGAGGGGGAACAGAAGGAGGACAGGATATGAGGACTAGTTCTGTATTGAATTCCTGCTATCTGAAGGACTTGGGCTTCTCCATCTTTATTTTGACATTTGACTACAGTTTGAAGCCGTGTTTTTTTTCTCACTTCAGTCTTTAAAGAATTCCACTTCAAACCAGTCCCTCTTTCTCTCAGTTTCTATCTAACAGTACAGAGTGGGAGAAGATGTGTGTTTCCTCGCGAGGCGACGGAGGGGAGGACGTCCTCGGCCAGATTTGCAGCCTGTTGTGGTCCAAACGAACGGCACCGCGGGGAACTGTGGAAAACTCGCTCCGGTTACAGGCCTCCGCGGCTCTGGGGTGGGACCCGGCGAGAGAGAATTTCCCCCTGCAATATATCATATCTGTTTGGGTTAAGAGCATTGTCGTAGAGGACGCGTGGTGCGGACAGTAGAGGAAGATCATCTTTCTAAAGTGTCACAATGTAGAAAGAATAAAGTTGTCATGATCAGAAGATGGAGAGTATACAGAGAGACGGTCTGGGTTTGAGAGCGTGTTTGAAACAGCAGAGAAAGATTTTTTTTATAGATTTTATTAATGATTTTATAAGTTTTCCAGCAATAAACTAATATAAATCAATATGACCTAACAATAAAAAGTGAACAGGCATTATACCCATTCGATTCTTCTTAATTTCATGAAAAATATCTTAACATTTACGGCATTTAGCTGATGCTCTCCTCAGAGCTCCTTACAAGGTTACAGAGTTGGGCCAGTGTAGTGTTAGGAGTCTTGCCCAGGGACTCCTAACACAGGGACTGGTGTATCACAGCATAGTTACACAGACCTGGAATTGAACCCTAGTCTCCAACATGGTAGCTCAGTGGCAGGCAGTGGTGTTATCCACTGCACCACCCAAACCTCTTAAAATATTAACCTTATTAATCACAACAATCTTCTTATTAAGAGTTTAATCACTGATTAATCACTCTTAAAGAAACTTAAGCATTTATTAGTGGATATTCAAAAGTAATTAAAACAATGAATGTAAAATCTGCAAAATGGAACTATACTAATTTTAATGATGTCATATGCATATTTCAGGGGCATCACTGACTAAAAAAAAACAACCTAGGCAGACTTCAACAGTCATACATTCATTGTAGAGCTTAGATTTGGGCCAAGTCTGACTGAGATTTGCCACCACTTTCCTCAGGCCGGGGCAGATCAGTCAGAATGTGTACGGGCTAGGGCCTAGTTGGACCCAATTTAAGCTCTGGTTCATTGCTATCGTAGCATTGAATTGTCTTCACATGTACGTCCTCGCTTATTAAACACAGTTGTACACAGAGCAGTGCACAAACCTATAACATGT